>NC_088859.1:17217948-17865448 GCF_963853765.1 Magallana gigas | reverse complement strand
CACAGTAAATGTTTTCATTGACTTTGATGATGCACCACGCTACCTTGATAATCTACCATACAACGCCAACATTCAGGAGTCTCAGAGCATCAATTCATCGTTTGCTCAGATGCGCGGTAACGACCCAGATTTGAAGGTAAAAACTTGGGGATGTGAGTTGAACAAATATTAACTTGTAAATGATATTATCAAGAAGACCAATAGATATGGAGTATACCTTTTGTTCAGAAGAGATTTAATTGACTGGTACATGTATATACATATACTTTTAATCACACAAAATCTTCAGTACTATGTAAAAGTAACAGTGCTGTCCTAAATTATATGCATGCGGTATGCATTAGCATGGTGATGTCAATGTGAATTTCCCGCACTCCTTCATTAAGGAAATGTGAACATCTTGATATCAATACTTGGATTATAAAGGTTGTTTGCTTATTTCAGTTTAATTGTGTTTTTAGGGTAATTTGACATATGAATCCATTGGAATGTATCCAGCAGAAGATTACTTCAGTGTTGATCCATCATCAGGAAGAGTTTCCTTAATCAGAGACCTGAAATCAGACCCATCAGGATTGCAGACCTACACTGTAAGAACTTGCATACCTTATCACATCTCTAACAATGATATTTTTATTTATTAATATCTTTTTGATAAATGGCTAGGCTTTCTAAAGCCCTTGCATATTTGACAAATGCATTTGTTTAAAGAAGTCACATACAGTGGCATTATTACATGTAACATCTATCTTAACTTTGTAAAATAGCAAACCCAATGCAAAAGTTTTTGGGGAACGTTGGTTAGACAACTTCTTTTAACAGATTTGTTTTTGGCTATGTTTTTACAGCTAAGGGTTGTGATATATGACTCGATGTATCCAAGATTAAAAGCAACAGGAGACGTAGTGATCAATGTGGTCAGGAATCCATTTGCCCCGCAGTTCTCTCCCAATGCAGATTATCGTGCCACAGTCCAAGAGAACGTCACTCTGGGATACCAAGTGCTGGACATCGATGCCACTGACTCTGATAATGTGAGTTGAACCCATTGTTTATTAATACAGCTAATGATTGGTTTCTGTACAGAAATTTTAATGAGAATCTAGACTTCACTGGTAGTAGATGAAGAATGAATTCATTTATTGTTTTGGTGGTAATTGTTTTTTATTTGTAGGATCCAGTAACATTTGAGATAGTCAATTCTGCTCCATCGGGTGGTGAAAATTTCTTCTATCTCGATCCTAACACTGGAGTTTTGACGACCAAAAGGTTGCTGACAAACACACCTGAAACTTTCTATCGGGTAAGAAAGAACATTAATTTAGTAATTTTAATAGCCCACTATACAATAGAACTTTTGTCAAGTTGAAAAATCGATCATATTCAAAGCTTTACATGTTAACAGATTTTTAAAAAAAATATTTTCAGCTGACAGTCCAGGCTTCTGATGGCAGAGGTAGAGCAGCCAATGCCACGGCCAGTATCACGATCACTCGTATCCCGTCAGACCAGAGGCCAATCTTTATATCTACTCCCAATGCAACCATCACATTTAAACAGCCAGTCAGCAGCTCTGTCATAACTGTTGCAGCTCAAGATCCTAATCCTGTGGTAAATTTTCTGACAGTGTTTATTCTTTATGCATTTAATGCTTTCCAACTTTCTAGTAAACAATTTACCGATAAGGCTCATTTCTAAATTGGAGGATAACACTTACACCATACCTAGGCAAATAGCTAGAGGTTTTGCTAATTGAAATTGATTTAAGGATGTGATGGTTTAATAATTTACCAACATTTATTAAATCACTTCATTTATAGTGCTTAATTTTTTTTTTCCTTTTCGCTGTAAACGTTAAAACTGTTAAAGAAGACAGTAAGACCATTAGACCATCAGTCCCTTTTTCGTTTGTTCTATTTCAATTTTACAATCTAATGACTTGTACTTCTTACTTTAATAAGGGAACCATAAGGTATGAACTTGTTGGAATTTATCCAGCCCAGGAATTCTTTGCTGTCAACCCAACCACTGGATCTGTAACTGTCACACGAGACCTTGCTACTGATTCCTTTGAAACCATGCAATACACAGTAAGTAGAATGTCAGTTGTATCATTGGTAACATATTGAGAAATTGTATTGGGGGAGAAAAAAGTAGATATTTGTTATCTCCGCAAAATATAAACCTGTCATGTGACTTACTTTAGCTCCGCCTTGAAGCCTACGATACAAACAATCCCAACTTACGAGCTGTCGGTCTTTCCTTCATCACCGTGATTAGAAACCCTGCCTCACCTGTATTTAGTGCCGGTGATTACAGCCATGTAGCTGAGGAGACTCTACAAGTGGGAGCCAAGTTGTTTGATATTAACGCAACAGATGCTGATGGGGTGAGCATCTTTTATGTCTCTGTCATGTTTTGATACATTGATGATTATATATGAGAATATAAGAGTGCCACTTGACAGTGCTTGTTATCATGATGGCTTATTTTGCTATTTGTATCGTTAGGACCCTATTTTCTATGATGTTGTACAAGACCAAAATGGAATTGCTGCCAGTGAGTTCTTCTTGCTGAATAGAGACAGTGGACAATTCTACCTCATTAAGGATCTTAGACTCACCACTCAAAATGCCTTCTCAGTGAGTAGAACTATCTCCGTAATTATTTGTATCCGACTCCTTAATATGGTTCCAAAATTAAATAGCAGTCTCTGAAGTGTTGTAATTCATTTTTAAAAACTATGTCTTGTTTTTCATCAAATCAATTATATTACATGTATTGGTTTGAAATATGTAAGCTAGAATTTTCAGTTTGCTTGTCTTTTGTGAATAATTTTTCATCCATTCTTCCGACTTTCATAGTTCCGAGTCAGAGCCCGAGACCAGGGACGTCCTGAGAAATTTGCAACAGCCAATGTTTTGATCAGTGTTACCAGAGACAATGGTCCTCCCACTTTCATCCAGAGAGATTATATCTTTGAAGTCCCTGAAACAGAGCCAGTGAACAATATAATTCCATTTGCCTCCATTCAAGCTCAGGACTTTCCCACCAGGGTAAGTCAGACAGAGTTAATTCAGATCTATTGTGAATGCACTATAAATGCAAATGCTACACAATGGAAAAAAATAGTACCCTTATTTCAGTGCAGAACCCATATACAAGAAAACTGTTATTAAAACTTTGTATTAAGTGCATTGATTTGCATGCTCTATTTTTGTGTAAATGTGTAAATACTATGCCTCTGTTAATGCTTGTAAAAGTAATTCGCAGTTGATTGAATTTTCAGGGATCTCTGGTTTATGAGGAAGAAGGAGATGGACTCGCTATGTCCTATTTCGCATTGGACAGAAACACAGGAGCCATCAGAGTACAGAAAAGTCTCCTTACCACCAATGAATCATACTTTGAGGTGACGAAAAAAAATTCCTTTTTAATTACATTTATTTTTAATTTACTTTTGGTGCATTTTGTTAATTTTGTAATATTTAATTATTTTGTGGTTGGAGAAGTAATTAGTACATGTGTACTACAATAAAACAAGATTTTTTTTGTTTATTAGAATCAACTGGCATTATAAAAATATATGTGAATAAAAAATTTGTTGTTTTGATTTTAACAGTTGAAGGCAACAGCTTATGATACCTTCTACCCTGACAACAAAGCCAACACTACAGTCAAAATTACTGTGAGGCGCAATCAGAATGAACCTCAGTTCAGCCAGAGTGCATACAATACTGAAATAAATGAATACCATCAATTTGGTGTTACAGTATTTACAGTTTCAGCTGCAGATGCAGACAGAGTAAGAATTCAAGTCAATTCATATTTTTTAGCCATTTTTCTAATAACTTGAAAGTATGTTTCTTTGCTATCTAATTAAAAAAAAATGTTGAACACATTTCGACAATTATACCCATTTTTAATGTGACTGATTTTTCCTTTTCAAAAAGTGCTAAACTTCTGACATGAGAAGTGTGATAATAGCCCATGCATTTCTGAGTCTTAAACATTTCCCAGGAGGCATTACACCCTGAACCCCAACAAGGTGTTTTCACTTCACCTAAGTTGGCTTAAAATAAAAAAAAATTTCTACGAGGCCACAGTTTATGGAGGATATAATGTACTTGATTTTACAGGATGTTGTGCTGTTTTCCATTGAACCACCCAATGACTTCTTCTATATTGAGAAATACAGTGGCAGAATCTACCTTCGCAGGTCTCCGAGTGAAAATCCTACAGTGTCAGAATATACTGTAAGCTAAGAAAACTTGTTATTTACATATTGTTAAAACTATTGATAGATTTTATGTTTATTTATTTTTGACTCACGGACAGGCCTCATGGCTCATGTATACAATTATACATGTACTGATTTTACCTTATTAGATAAATCTGACTTTCCAAAACATAGGACTAATTAAATTTTGGAGATTCAGAATTGTCCTCTGTTTTACACAGAACTATATATAGTATGGTTTTTTTTAGTTCCTGGTCTTAGCCAGTGATCAAAGAAGTCCACCAAGGATTGCCAATGCTACAATGACCATCAGAATTAGACGAAACCAACCACCTGTGATCTTAGAACTACCTTTCGCAACTTCCCAGTCTGAAAATACTGCTGTAGACACAGTTGTGTACACAGTGAAGGCTACAGATCCAGATATGAGGGTAATTATTTCTAAAGATTAAAAAACTGACATGACAGTAAAAAATTTGAGGACCTATCTTATTGTGTTAAATAGAAGAATGCATTTTGAAATTTGCTACATTTCTAGGAGCTCCTCTCTCTCTCTCTCTCTCTCTCTCTCTCTCTCTCTTCCCCCCCCCCCCCCCCCCCCCCATGTTTTACCTTTTTGGATAAAAATGTTAAACTGTTTTCTACTTTTATATGAAACAAAGATAATAAATGATAAAACAAACATTGTTTCTGTAGCCTGGGTCCAGACTTGTGTACACATTGATTGGAGATGGCTCAGGTCCTACATTCTTCAGTTTGAACAACTTGACTGGGGAAATCCGCATGAAGGCAGGATTTAGGAATGACTCAGCATTGGAATATGTGGTAAGTCTTATAGGAATATAATATAGGAACCAAAAAGATGAATTACATGTATGTTCAGGAAAAATGCCCTGAGCTTGTCTTCACACAAGAAGAAGGAAGGTGATATCTTATTCTTTTAATTTGTTTTGTTTGGCTCTTTGCAGTTGCGGATATCTGTGTATGACCAGGAAATCATGGATATGCGAACCACAAGCACATTAACTATCAATGCTCTGAGAAATACAAATCAGCCCCGATTTAATCAGCGTTTCTATGTGTACAACATCACAGACACAACACGACCAAGTACTGTTGTTGGTCAACCAAACGCCACCGATTTCGATGGAGTAAGCATTTTATTTTTACTGTGATGACTGAGAAGTATATCAAGATAGACCAGTAGAATTAGGTTTTAAAGAATTCAAACTTTGAAAATTTCTAGGTAAAATCAGAAGTATTTGAGAGTAGTTTGGAATGTACAGATATAATCATTATGTCTCCCCTTTCAAAGGGGAGACATATTGTTTTTGTCGACTTTCTTATTCTTCTTCTTCTTATTCTTCTTATTCTTCTTCATCCAAATTTGTCCAAGCCGTAACTTAAATACCCTTTGACATTAAGACTTCAAACTTAGAACATAGGTAGATGGTATTGAGAAGGAGTGCACGCCACCAAAATTTTTGACATTGACCTATTTTCTTTTTCAAGGTCAAGCGTTTTATAAAAAATAGAGTTTGGACTATAACACAAGATTCCTTAAACATACAAACTTTTAACTTGTATCATAGATAGATGGTATATAGTCCAGTCCAACCTTACCAAAATTTTTGACCTTGACCTTAAAATTTTATTTCAAGGTCAAATCAGAAAAAACTTCATTGTTCACCTCCTAAATATTCTTTGACAGAAGGACTTCAAACTTTACACAAAGAACAATTATAATACACTGAGGTGTACTATTGATAAATATTTGACCTTGACCTTGTTTTACTCAAGGTCAACTTGAGAAAAAATAATTAAATTTTGTCTGGGTGGTACCTTAGATACCTTTTGACATTAAGACTTCAAACTTGGAACATAGGTAGATGGTATTAAGAAAAAGTGCAGGCTATCAAAATTGTTGACCTTGACCTATTATCTTCTTCAAGGTCAAGCGTTTTATAAAATATATAGGCCGGACCATAACACAAGACTCCTTAATCATACAATCTTTTAACTTGTATCATACATAGATGGTATATAGTCCAGTCCAACCTTACCAAAATTTTTGACCTTGACCTAAAAATTATATTTCAAGGTCAAATTAGAAAAAACTTCATTGTTCACCTCCTAAATATTCTTTGACAGAAGGACTTCAAACTTTACACAAAGATTAATTATAATACACTGAGGTGTACTATTGATTAATATTTGACCTTGACCTTGTTTTACTCAAGGTCAAATTAAAAAAAAAATAATTAAATTTTGTCTGGGTGGTAACTTGGATAGCTTTTGACATTAAGGCTTCAAACTTGGAACATAGGTAGATGGTATTGAGAAGGAGTGCACGCCTCAATAATTTTTGACCTTGACCAATCTTGTGTCTCAAGTTAATTCATTTTCTAAACTGTATCATATATGGATGATATCTAACATATAGCTGACTTCATTCTTTTTCACTTATTAAATTTGCCCCATATTACAATCCTTTGGGAGAAGGGGAGACATGTGTTTTTTTGTATAAAAAAACAATACCCACTAGTTAATGTTGGATTGTGTGGTTTTCAGGATAGGTTACAGTACTTTTTGACTGGAGATGCCACAGCCAGGGAATACTTCTATGTGAACAGAGACACTGCTGAGATCATTTTAATCAAGAACTTGGACACAACAACTGTCAAGACATTCAATGTTGGTATCATTTCAGTGTAGACCTATTTAACACAGATAAAAAGCGATCAATGGGCTTAATTAATTTTTTTTTTAAAGCAAATTTGAAGTTGCATGGCACTTGGTCAAGTTTTGAACTTTATATATGTGTCAAGTAGTTGATGAGATTGACCGGTGATAGGTTGATATTTTGTTTATAGACCAAAGTATTCCAATAATTACTCCTTTAAACCTGTCCTTTTTTTTTAGAAGCTGTGTTGTTTATGAAAAGTTCTTCTATGATAAAATTACAAACCTATTAAAGGACAGCAACAAGCTTGGGATATATTAAGATATGCACAAACTACAAGATATTGTTATGATATGTGTTTCAGCAATAATAAACTAGTCAGAAGTGTGTATGGAACGTTTTATTCTTTCTACAGCTTCAGTTAAGAGTTGAAGATGGACGAGTGCCTCTAAAAACAGACACAGTTCAAGTGACCATCAACGTAGCACGTGATCTGGAACTACCCATCTTCCTCAATGACCCGTATAACTTTAACACTGATGAAGAGAGACCTGTAAACCATACCTTAGGAACTGTCACCGCTATAGATCCTGATATACGGGTAAAAAAATATCCCTGTTTACCAAATACACTTAGAATTGGAAAATTAATGTGCTTTTTTTTTTCATCTTAAACATTATTAATACCGGTATATGATTATGTTATTGATAATTAAGATGTTTGTTTTCAGTTTAGCTGGATCCTTTTCTTTTTATTAATGCATTAGATTTAATGATTATTGATTGTTGAACTTTGCGTGACATCTTTTGATACGATTATTGATTTGCTGTGTTTGATAGGATGGATCAGTAAGTAGCAATGTCTGTCAGGATGGTAGATCAGGCAACAAAACCAAAGCAACGTGTATACACTTTGCTGCGATAGAAAAGTATCTGTTCCATATGAACAACTCCACTCAAACAATTTGTAGTTCTTATCTTTTGTTTTTAATTAATAATGTAGTGTGATTGAAGGAAACTAAACATGAAAAAAAAATGAGTAATTGGTTTCTAAAAGTGGAGATGTTCATGGGTAATTTGGCTTCCTTTTTATCTTATGGTGCACATATACTTGAGTGCATCTGGTCTAGCGCTTTCTGGCTTTATGTAGGTCCTTGAATGAAAAACTATTATGAGAATATTATTAGCTGTCAGATTTGCTCTCAATCTGTCAATGGGGTGATAGTTTTGGGAATCTTAAAATTGCATGTCCATCTGTATCTCATGAGAGATTGGACTTTGGTGTCTTTATCAAGAGTTTGAACATTTCAACTCTTTGAAATGATAGTGGAAAAGGTTTCTTATGTAAATGTTTCTAATGTTATGCATGACTAGCTACTATATAGCATAAATATGGATAAGGTTGCATGTTAAATGATATATTGGTAATTGTGCGTACTATGTGGAGGTCTGCATGATGAACTGGTACTAGAGTTGTTAAGTATGAGCTATATTGTAAAAAAAAATTCCCCTTGTGAAGAAATGGCATATTTTTTTTAGATATGAGAGACTTGAATTATGTTAATTGAAATCCATGCATACTTAAAATTATACAGACTGAGTATTTCTTTTAAATATAGATGATATCCTGTCATCTCCCTCTTTGTAGACTATTGCAACTAGCTTATAGATACTGTGTACATATCAATTCCAATGTCCCATGTTATTTACAAACTTCCTTATATCAATCCTGCTTGATCATGTCAGATTACAATTATTTCAATGCATTCAAGTTTTAAATAATATGGCTCTTTCCCCAATCTTCAAATCCCACCATCCTCCTCTTTGCATCTCCAAATATTATACGTGTACAGTGATATATAAGCCTTTGTAGTTGAGATTTTTAGGTCAGAATTATCTTGGCTTAAAGCAGAAAAATTCTTTCAAAATTCTTCAATTTTATATGAGCAAAGGGGCATAAGAAATTATGAATACTTTCATAAACCAATTTTCTGTTTATCCACTAATTACAAGAAAAATTCATGCAGCTTTGGATTTGAATTTACAGGGAGGTGTTGTTTCAGTTTTTTATCAACATTTCACTGTATTTTAGGGCCGAATACAGTATGAAGTTGTTGGAATTTATCCAGCACCTTCATTTTTTGATGTGGATAAAGATTCAGGAGTTATCAGAATTATCCGTGATCTCAAGGAAGACAAATCCGCAACTGGAACCTATGTGGTAAAAAAAAAATTTTAACTACTATTCATCAAAGACATTTTTGTATAAATAAAATTTGATTGTTTAAAATAGTAGTGGTTAATAAAAATGTTAATAATGGTATGGCATGCTGAAATGCCTAATCAAAATACATGTATTGTTTTTAACAGTAATTTTATGTTCTCTTAAGAATGATGCATAAAAAATGCACATTTAAAAGTGAAAATATTTTTTTTTTTTAGCTGAGAATATCTGCCTTTGACTCTAGAGATCCAAGCAAAAACACTTTAACAGATGTAACAATAACAGTGGCCAGGAATGTGAACCCACCTGTGTTTGATAGAACTACGTATTCTACCAGAATCACAGAGTTATACTCTATGGGAATACCAGTTCTTAACATCACAGCAACAGACCCTGAGGGCGTGAGGATCAGATGTTATTTTACAAGATTCAACAATTCAAAAAACATTTAACAGCAAAGTCAATTTTGAAAATGATTAATTAGTGAGCAATTTTTAAATAAGTACATGTATTGAAATGAATTGAGAAAATGTTAATGGTATAGATCTGATATATTTTGTAGACTCAGATCTCATACACCCTTGTACGAGATAACACAGTGGGAGGCAATGCCTTGGTCTACTTCTACATTGATGCAAATGGAGGCCTGTATCTTAGAAAACCTTTGACTGCACCCGATGTACCTGGACAGTTTAATGTAAGATTCTATTGGAAAAAGAAAATAATATTATATATCTCAGAAAAAGCAAATAAGAATAGTTATACCCGCACTTTCTAAAGAAAGTTCGGGTTTATAGCTTGATTTTATTGTTGTTTGCAATATTCTTTAATAGATGACAATAATAATGTCATTGTCAAAAATAAGCAAATGTGGAAAAGAAAATCAGATTCTGCAATTAATTATGTACCAAAACTGTTACAGTTTTAATTTTTTTCATTAGCATAATGTAATGTTTTTTCATTGGCATAATGTAATGTCACCCCCACCAACCCACCCACTCACCCCCAAAAACAAGATTTTTAATTTAATTGTGTCGCACAACTTATTTAGATGGTGGTTGCAGCCACTGATTCAGGAAGACCATCAAGAACAACGGAGGTCAATGTTTTCGTTGGTGTGGACAAAATCAACCCTCCAGTATTCCTGGGCACCCCTTACACTAGACGGCTGGAGGAGAGGACACTCAATGGAACCAGTATCATCACCGTTAGCACTAGCCCCTCTACCGACATTGTGTATGAGATTGTGGGAGAACCACCAGCTCCATATCTATTCTTTGTGGAACAGAACGGAGACATTCATATCAAGAAGGATTTGACCACAGACAAATCAATGGAATACAAGGTAATGTATATTTGGGCTGAATTTAATACCCATGTGTTGCAGTTGAACAGATATTACATAAATATATTGTCATCTTTTTTTTATTTACATATTAAATAAAATTATTCTTTGATATTTTGGGGTAGATTATGAAAAAAATTTTGATGGCACCTGACGGTTTTTTATATATATATATATATATATATATATATATATATATATATATATATATATATAGTATTTTAAAAATAATTTTAAAAAAGATATAACCAATATTTTATTTTAACTTTCTTGTTTATTAATAAAAAGTGACAACGTGCAAAACTAAGCAAGCACATTTCCTTATTAAAAGTTAAATTGATCCTCAAGTTGTGTATGCATGAGGTAAAATGTATATATTTTGTTGAAACATTTCAGATAAGAGTCCGGGCATACCAGAGGAACACTCCCTCCAAGTACGCTGAAACAGATGTGGTTGTCACAATGCTGAGAAACAGCAATCCACCAACATTTACCCCTGACAGCTTCAGCACTTCAGTGAATTATGATGATCCCGTCGGAAATCGAGTCCTACAAGTTCAGGCTGCAGACATTGATCAGGTTAGTACAGCACACGTTGATTCTAGCATGGAATTCATCAATGCATTTGAATTGTACTTTGGTTTTTTTATCTTGACATGAAGAAAAAAAAAGAAATCTTTTTGCATGTAATTGAATTCACGTGATTTTGTGATATCAAAACTTAATTGCATATAGAAATATTTACATTTGGTGTATATTTCCCCTTATCTTTGCATTGGAAATCTGCGATTTTCAATTTTCTATGAATACACTTTGATTATTCATGCGCCATGTGCACAAATATAAATGTCTCCACGTGTTTTGAGTATATTTTTGTAAGATTAAATGAAACGTTTAACCAATTTGATATATACTTTTGAAAAATAATCATTAAATTATATCTACTCCTTAAAAAATGGGATTTTTCTCTACAAAGTTTTTGGCACTATATTTTTAGTCGCAGAACTGAACTAAATAAGATGTTAATATGGCTGTTTCATGTATGTTTTATATCCCTGACTGAAAGCGTATATATTGGCTTTACAGCAATGATACACATATATTTCATACAAATAGACATCATTATGAATATAAATATAACCCGCGGTATGATAATTTGTCTGCACCGCTTGGTGTGTCGTAGGACCGACGACATCCAAAAATAAGCATTCAAAGCTTAAATGAAAATAATTCAGTTAATGTCTATTGTTATTAAAATTGTTGAAAGAGAGAGAAATTGAAATTCTCTATAATACTGAAAAATTGTATAATAGATACACACCAGTAGCAAGACAATGAAAATCTTGATGCATTACATGTATTATCTTTTTCCATTATTCAGGATGATCTTCAGTATAGCATAAGTGGAGATACGGATTGCCAGAACAGTTTCTACATAATCAGTGCAACAGGGGAGATATTTTTGGGCAAAAATCTTAAAACCACCAACGATGTCTTGTTCCAAGTAAGTCATTCAAATTATCATCACATTGCTTTCAACTTGAACAAACGACTATATGATTAAATCGCAAATCAGGTTTGTGAAACAGTAACATTTTATCTTTGGCAATTTAACTTAATAATTTAATGGACTTAAAGATACATGTACATGGTCACTGAAAATACAACCAAACAATTGTTTTCTCTTTGGATTCTTTTATTGTGTGTCTGGCCAATTTCATAGTTCTCATCTATGCCAGAAAGGACATGCATTCCCTCTAAAAATGACTTGCCTCTCAATGATACTATTTGACATTTCAGTGTACTTTGAGTGTGACAGACAATGGTTATCCAACTCCCAAAACAGACACAGCTACCCTGGTGATCAATGTAGTTAGGGGAACTAATCCAGTGTTTGGCAACCAGAACCTGAACGTTAATACCCGGGAAGATGTGCCTGTTGGTACCGTTGTAGAAAATCGTATTTCTGCCACCAGAACTCCAGCACCTCAGAGTCCCGTAAGTCAATGAAGTACTAGTGTTTCTGTTGTCACGGAGAAAGTTGAAAATTTTAAAATAAGATCTATTGAAAAAGAGACTGCAAGAACTGTAAATTAAAGTTCTTTATTTATTATCTCTTTATCATTACGACATGCAGAAGTTTATATATGTTGGTTCCTCTATACTTACAGCAACAAAAATCTAATACATTTACAAATCAGTAAAAAAAAATTATGTTCTAATTATGTATTTGAAGTGATTTGGTCTTAATGTTACATTATGAGTGCTTTTTCCCTTCATAGGATACATTGGTCTATGAGATCATTGGTGAGTATCCAGCTCAGAGCTTCTTTGGCATCGATCGTCTCACAGGACAAATCAGTGTTATTCAGGATCTCCGCTTGGATGGATTGAAGACCACTCAATACAAAGTAATTCATGCCTGTTAATTTATCAATTCTTGTCGAAGCCAGAAGTGTAATCTTTATAACTCCTTTTCAAAACTCATCATTAAGAAATAACAAAAATTCTGTTTTTTTATCATCTATAATTTCTTGAATTTGCTGCCATCGATTGGAAACTATAAGAATACAGTACCTTAGATAATAATGCTGTAGATAGGAATATTGAGTAACTGGTGTGTCCTGCAATGTCATAAATATTTTTATTTTAAGGTTCTGGTAGTGACCTATGGAACAGACAAGCCAGACCTTAGAAGTACAGCTACAGTGACAATAGATGTACAGAGAAACTTGAATGGTCCCAGATTCTTTCCACAGTCTGACTCTATCGAGCTTCCCGAAACAACAAGTACAGACTTCTGGTCCATGCCACAAAATGTTACTGATCCAGACAGTGTAAGTACATGTACCATGTTTTTATCCTAAAAACGATTTTTGTTTAAACAACAAATGAATGGAGGATTTTTTTCTGTGCACGTGGTAGAAACAGACGGAGTAGTGTACTAAACTAATTGAAATGTGCATACATTTCTTTGTGAACTATTAAATTGGTTTTTTTTTTAACAGTCCAAGATCACTTGCTCCATCATTGGAGATACCAAATCTGTTGAGTACTTCCAAGTTGATCCTGATACATGTGTTCTCTCGCTGAAAAAGTCTCTTAAAGATGACCCAGATCTAACTACAACGTACAATGTAAGTTGAGGTTTTTACGTGGGAAAAAATTTCATACTTCTCACAAGTCTCTTGCCATTAATAATTGGAATGCATACATTTGTCACTATATTATTGGTTCATTCATTTATAAACGAGTCTTTTCTTTAAATTTGTTCTACAAGGTCTTGATTGAGGCTGTAGATAATGGACAACCTCCACAGAGCAACAGAAAGACTGTAACCGTCACTGTTCCCAGGGATACAAGCCCACCCAATTTCCAGAATCTCCCATTCACAATTACCATTGATGAGACCAGGCCAATTGGTGATTCAGTCTATATTACATCAGCAACAGACAACTGGAGGGTTAGTTGCTGAAAATCTCAATTTTTTTGTCTTGTCAACTTTGATAAATATGTTAAGACTAAATTGATGCTCTTTATGGTAAAACAAAAGAAAAATCAGATTTTTATCAGATATTTTTAAGAATAATCTAAGTATCAGGCCATTTTTGTAGTGCAATGGGTAATAAGGTGGTATTTTTATATGAGATCTTTGTAACTACATGTATATTGAATGATTAGGAATCAAAAACATACACAGCTAATGGTTTATGTCTTCTCTTCTAATAGGGCAGAGCCCAGTACAGCATTGTGGGTGATCTCCCATCACCAAGCTTCTTCCAGATTGACCCGAATACTGGAAATATAACGCTTAGAAATTCACCCAAGTCTGATGGATTGGAAAGTACTTCCTACAGTGTAAGAGTCTCCAGAATTACGTTTTTATTACATACTGGTACATGTAATGAAAAAAAGCAAAAGAGTCCAATTTATAGATCTGGTATAATAAAATAGAAAGCAAAGGGCGCATATGCAAACAAAGCTGAAAATTGGTGTGTTTGGGTTCTTTTAACAGCAGATCTAGATTACTTATGAAATGCATTTTTTCCAGGTGAGGATTAAAGTTATAGATGATGCTTGGCCCAATAATCCACAATATGGTGTCCTAACTGTTCAAGTGACAAGAAACAGACAAGGTCCACAACTCCAGTCAACAACATACACCAGAAATATCAAGGCCAGTAACCCAGTCGGATCAAATATAGTTACCATTCAAGCCTCTGATCCAGATGGGGTAAGTTCATTTATTTTTGGTAATATCACTTGCATTTTACCATGCTATGCATACAATGGTAAGCGCTACAGAAATTGTGTTTTATAAAAACAGGAAATAGATATGATGAAATGCACAATGAGAGTAAAATGTGTGTAGCTATATGAATCGTGTACCATATAATGTTATTTTTTTTCTATCTTTTAGGACAAGCTTTTGTTTGTGCACCGTGGAACTGATGATGATAAGAAATACTTCTATGTGAATCCTGAGACAGGAGTTGTCATACAAATCGGTGATCTGTCGGAACTACCAGATAAAATATTCCAGGCATGTCTTTAACTTGATAGATACATGCATTTACAGCAAGAACCAATGCATGTCAATATATTGCTACAACTAAAAATTGCAAATCTTTTAAATTCAAAACTAGTGAAACTGCGAGACTTCAGTATGATTATTTATTTGAATTGAATTTTTTCTGCAGTTCAATGTTGATGTGTCAGACACTCGCCAACCCATAAACACTGTAATAGCCATTGTTGCCATCAATGTCACCTCACTGAAAGGTCCCCCAGTGTTTACCAAAGACTTCTACAATGTGAACATACCAATTATAACAGCAGTGAACAGTTCAGTGGAGACTATATCAGCTGTGGACAGAGACGTGGAGGTAAGGGGTCAAACATCGAGGATTGTAAGCCATAGGTGGCCTGCAAATAAATATATACAGTAAAGAATGTAAGGATTATAAGCAGTACTTGGGTTCATGTAGTTAGACATTTCTACTGAGACATTTGGTTTAAGGTTAAAAGGGGCATGGTCACCATTTTGGTCAAATTCTATTTTTCTGCCTTTATTATTTACAATGCTTTAGGAATGCATTTCTAATGATCAAATGAAATTTGAGAGTCAGTCGTTAAGTTATCAGCAAGATACAGAGCTCATGATTCTTTGTCATGTAAACAAGCCTCATGCCTTGTTTTTGTTTACATAGGTTTAATATACCGGTGAAAAAAATTTCAAGCTGATTTGTCTATTTTCTTTTTCATTTTAGGCATAAATGATCAGTTCCTAACGTTTAACACATTCATTGAAGGTCTAAAATTGGAATTTTCACTTCAACATTCAAATTGTAAACAAAAGCTCTGTAAATCACTCATAACTCAACAAATGACGCTAAAATTTTGGTTGCCTGTTAAAAATGCCTTATTGAAGCATTGTAAACATTAAAATCGGAAGAAAATTTTTTTTTACCCAAATCGTGACCATGCCCCTTTAAGGAATACCGTAGCAGTGAAGCATGACCTTATGATTTGATTCTTCTTCACTGGAGGCAAGAGCTTGCCTTGAAGTGAAGAATTATTTGGTTCTTCCTATTAAAGCTTTTCTTTTTGTAATCCAATCCTAAGAATCGACTTCAAATATGCATGACTGTATAATCTAGGATTAGATCCTGTCAAGATAAAATCTTTATTTAAATTCTATTTTAGGGTCAAGTGGTATACAATTTGAATGGATTTAATCCTGGAACAGATTACTTCTGGATGCAGCCATCTGGATCATTTGTGACTATCCGCGTGAAGAAAAGCTTACTGGACAATCCTGATGTGACATCATATCTGGTATGTTTGGATTAGATAGACAAAGAAGTTCATCAAAGTAAAGTACTTTAGTCAAATATGAGGAAAATTAGTAGATAGTCTTATACAGCACACTGTAAATAGGATGGTATGTCAATCTGTGGTTCTGTAAAAAAAAAAAAAAAAAAAAAAATCTGTGATAAATGCCAATAAACCATCTAGATCATTGATGATAATTTACATGATATGTAAGCTAGCCAGTTTGTGGATGATTTACATGCATACTTTCCTCTAATTCTAGTGTAATTTACTTGCACAAGAAATGTCAGAAATTTATTATATACTGTAAGTTTGCAGTGTTTAATAAAATACTGAATCATATGCTTTTACTAAAGCTTAAATTGAAGTAATACCCGAGAAAATAACCATGGTGATGACAAACATAGGTTTATTTTTTTTTCTAAAACTACTGTTTTTTATCTGCTTCAGTTGTTTTTGGAAGCTTATGACAGCAAGTATAAAGATGACAAGTCCTATGCCTCAATGACCATAAACATCCTGAAGAACACCAATCCCCCAGTCATTGTTCCTTCTACACTGAGTGCAACAGTGAACGATTACGACCCACCAGGAACCTTTGTAGTTGATGTAAATGCCACAGATGCCGATGCAACCGTGAGTATTTGACTTACACTTGCTCTTCATCCTATTTAATTGATTTATGTATAGTGGTGCGTTATTTTTGTTCAAGGTTTAAAGCAGTAATAAACTTATTCTTAGCTATATAATAGTATCAGTTGTCTTTGTCATTGTCACGTCTTTTTGATAGCTAGGCTTTATATGTCAGATTGAGATACCGTGGTATGAGCGCCCTACCGTTGGATCATTCACGCTAACTTTTGTAGTTTGAACAATTTATATAATTTAGGGGGATGAACAAATTGTTTCAATAAAATTTCAATATATTGAATCTTTTTGTCATATTTCATGGGTACAGTTACCAGAGAAGACACTGCTCTACGCCATTGAGGATGGAAGAGCTGGCGCCACTGATTACTTTGTGATTGATCCTATCACTGGTGTGATAACCATTGATACTAGGCTCTCTGAAGACACCGCCAGACCTCCAGACTATGTGGTGTGTACTTTGGAACAAATTCGAATATCATTCATTAATATAAAGACTTATTATTTGATGTAGAAATATTTTAAAGATTCATTCACATGTCCTATAAAAACCTTGTATGTAATTTATTTTTTAAAGTGGTTTAAGGATATTGTTAAACTGATGATGTATACATACAAAAATACATGTATATTCACTGCTGAAAGATAATTTTAAAAAGTTTCTTGTACAATTTTTTGATTTTTTTTTTTAGCTGGTTCATGTATTGTAATAAATTAATAAGATGCACACACATAAACTAAATATGAATTTCAGCTGAGAATCACTGCCAGGGACACGAGCTCCACCCCAAAGACAGCAACAGCCACTGTGACACTAACGGTCAACAGAAACTCCAGACCTTCCTTTATTGACCCGGCCAGATACGTGTTCAGTCCCTCGGAGACAGTCAATGTGTACGAGTCCCTATTCCAGGTTTCTGCCACGGACCCAGATTCAGCAGTAAGTTTTTCATTGGGAGAAAATATGTATTTCTGTATATCTCTGATTATTTTTTGATGAAGGAATTCAAAACATTTTGATCACAAATTTGTCAGGTCCTGAGCTGAATGAAGTTAGCTATTATTAATTGTAAAGTAACCATGCATTATATGATTTATGTTTAAAACCATGCTTCAGTAATAATACATGTAGTTACAAATGTTATAGAAATATGAAGCATTAGTCTGCTTGATTTTCTTAGTATTTTACACTTTTTACCAGCTTGTCTTATCCGAATGAATTGTTCTGTAACACACAACTTTTTCCATACCAGACTTTGCTTAAGACCTTGTATTTTATTTTGCAGACTCTACTGAATGGACAACTAGAGTTCTATTTTGCTGGACCAGAAGATGCCAACCGTGTGTTTGGAATCACCCCAGACACAGGCAGTATCTATCCACGTATCAGTCTGCGAGATGTCACTCAAGACCAGTGGACATTTACAGTGGGTGTTAGAGACAAGGGAATTCCACCACTGTTTGTTGAGACATCGGTCACTGCCAATATTCAGCGAATCGGAAAGCCAACATTTGGTTCTACCCGATATGACATCACCGAATTTGAAAATGCTCCAGTGGATAAGTTCCTCACCCAAGTGTTGGCTACTGATCCTATGCCAGGTGTAAGTGTGATTTAAGGAATACATGTAGTATAAGATTAAAGCAAGGAAGGATATACATATATACATACTGATCTTTATTTTCTAATATTCTTCATCAGAGTACACTGGTATATGAAATCCGAGGTGATGGCTTAGCAGAAGAGTACTTTAAAATTGGATCTGATGGATCAATCCGAATTAACAAATCCCTTCACCTGGATGACAACAAAACACCAACTTACAGGGTATGAAAGATAACTCTCAATTAATTTTTCTTTGGAATTTATTATTGAATGTAAAGATTCAATTTGAAAGTATTGTACGTTCTACATTTATCATTGAATTCCTCTTTCCTTTTAGATTCGGGTTGTTGCATACAGACAGTCAGACCCAACCCAGCTGGCTGAAACTTTTGTGTATGTCTTGGTGATCAGGAATCCCACCCAACCACGATTCAGCCATGGAAATCTGCAGATAACCATCAATGAGAACAAAGCTGTGTCATCCTATATCATTAGCGTCAATGCTAGTGATGCAGATCTGGTTAGTTCTGGCAATTTTACCGAATCTTGGAGAACAGACTTTGCTTTATACTGAATACAGGGAAATATTCGTCCCTGTTTTATTTTCAAACTCCAATGTTGCCAATTATTTCTCTTTAAACACAACTGTGTCTGGGCAAATTCAATACATGACAAAACTGCTTGCAAGTGAAGAAGGGCAAAAATTACACAGGCCAGAAATATCCCTGTATACAGTATTGTATATGTGCTTTTATTGAATATACATGCATTGTACTTGACAAATTTGATAATCAAAATATGTGGCTGATTCTGAATACTCTTCATCTATTTGAGTTGTATTATTTTAAGATATAAATGATTGTATATGATTATCTTAGGGAGAGAATGGAGAGATTGTGTACTTCTTCAGTGCACAAGAATCACAGCCTGTTTATGCAACAAACTACTTCTATATTAACCCAACCACTGGTGACATTACACTCACCTCCAATCTACGTGGGGACCCCAACACTCCCCAATATCAGGTAAAAAAAAAAAATGATGATTTAATTTACACTCTATAAACTTTTTTAAATGCAGAAGACATTGCCATCAACAAGAAATACTGTGATATCTTAGAATTTATTATTTTAAAGAAAGAAAGTATTTAAATGTCTTGAAATGTTTTCTACATTTCAGTTGCGTGTGATAGCCAGAGACAAGGGGGTCCCAAGTAAGCAGTCTGGTGTCACTGTCACAGTCATTGTGGAGAGAAACCCCAACCAACCTGCATTTATACAAAGATCATATGAAGCTGATGTCAATGAGAGCATTCCTGTTGGAAGCTCAGTTATCGAGGTGGCTGCCCTAGACCTTGATGGAGTAAGTCTCAGAAGCTCACATTTTTGTGAATAAGTAGCAAAACTTTTTTGTTTCATTGTGTACTACAAATGTATATGCATCTAGAATAATCATGTTGTTGTTGCTTTTTTTTTTTTTAATCTACTCACAGTAGTTGATATTACTTATTTCATTTTAGGCAATTTTGATAAAAATAAGTATTTGCTCTTTGTTTAATTTTTTGAAAATTCACAATTGATTTCTTTTGCAGGACCCACTTACCTACAGCATCTCTTACAATCCCCCAGCTTCTCTGTACTTCAACATTGATAGCACCAGTGGTCTTATCAGGACTGCCACCACCCTGTACCAAGATGAGGCTGACCGCTATGTGGTATGTCAGAGGTTTTCTTTCTTGAAGTGTCAGTTATGAATATGTTTTATCATGGAGTGATACAAACATTTCGACAAACAATACATCATCTACATGAAATTAAAACTGAATACTTATTAGAGAATACTGATACTGACTAGGAATTTATAAATTATGACTGACTGTTTCCACAGCTATTGGTGACAGCTTCGGATGGTACCCTTCAAGGATCTGCCACAGTCACGGTCCGAGTTCATCGCAACGTCCACAAACCAGTCTTCTCCAACCCGAACTACAGCGTAACAATCTCCGAGTATGAAGGCCTTAACGACATCATTCACCGTGTGATTGCTACAGACAATGACAACAGAAACAGCAGCAGTGGTGTTCTCAGATACTCCATTGTGAGAAGTGTCCCTCTCTCCAGTAGTCCTGTGTTTATCATTAGTTCCACCACGGGAGAAATCCAGCTGGCACAGTCACTCACCAACAACAAGACAGCCAGTCAGTACAATGTAAGTACTAATAGTACTTGGGCTTAAGTTTTATCTCTTATTCTTTCCTTTAAACATGCCTTCACCTCCAAATGTTTTTTAATTTTTTGTTTGTTTGTTTAACAAAGATCAATGAGGAATAGTCACCAACTGGTATCCCTAATCTTTCTTAAATGTTTTCTTTCACCTGATTTTTATATAACATAATGACTTTTTTTTTAATAGCTGACAGTTATGGCCAGGGATGTTTCCACGAGCCCCAAAAATGCTACAGCAGTTGTTACCATCAACATTGTACGCAACGAGTTCGCTCCAGAGTTTGCATCACAAACTTACAATGCATCAGCTTTCGATTTAGACCCCTATGGCAAAATTGTGCTCAATGTATCTGCAGCTGATGCTGATAGACTAAATCCATACAGTGCTAATGTAAGAATGTCATTTCACCTTTGGATAAGCTTGTTTCATTTGTTTTAAATACTTGGTTATATGAGGAGATGCTCAAGTTTTTATGTCCTTTTTTTCAGACACCAAATGCATTGGTGAGCTATTCCTTGCCATCGGATGCATTAACATACAACAGGTATTTCCAAATCACACCTACAGGAAACCTGACGGTGATCCAGCCTCTTCCCTCAGAAACAAATATAATTGCATTGCCGGTATGTGTGGGTTTTTTCTTATGTTTTTTTTTATTGGGGGTGGAGAATGTTACTGTTTATATCACTGTTGGTATGTAAATAAAATAATATTGGTTAAAATGGGGAGGGGAACCTGTTAATCCTGGATCACGATATTCAAGAAAATTAACTTTTAATGCCACCATTAATTTTTGTTTTGGAAAATTAAAGTCACAAGAATGTCACACATGTATATCTGTGAAAAAGAAATAAACACTTCAATACTTTGGTATTGAAGATGCATTTCTTCTATTTTTGAAGAAAGATCAGTAATCATAAAACAAAATATTTTGAATTCTATTATGGACTGAGTACTTAGTTTGTCATTTTGTGGCTCCTTTCTCAGGAATGTAATTAAGGTGACCCCTTCGCCTTTTGTTTTACAGAGTACACTGCGTTAATACACAATGTTCATTTTGTAGGTCCGAATCAGAGCGTGTGATCTAAGCTGGAATCAAAAATGTTCAGAAATCCGTGTAAATATAGCACTAAGTCACCATGAGACCCAAGCTGGACAACTTGGATTCTTACAGCCAGTGTATTAGTAAGTGTATAGTGAGCATTAGAAAAACACAGCATAATGAAGGCCAATTTTTAGTAAGCAGGATTGTTTAACTGATGTGAAATTTACTTTTTACGGTAGCCATATTAAACTCAAAAGGGAAATTAACATTCTATAATCTCTGCTAGCCCATTTTTATAGCATGTGTATTTGATTTCATTTTCATCTTTTAGCAAAGAGGTATCAGAAAACCTAGATTTGAACGAAGTGATTGTAACAATGGATGTGGAATACCAAGAAGAGAACAGAATCGTATGTAACATTGAGGATCTGGACCTCTCCAACAAATTCTCAATCATCACAGATAACCTGCAGAAAAACTGTAAACTGACTCTGTTGCATCAGCTGGACTACAGTGTACAGAGCAGATACAATGTAACAGTGAGCGTTCGCCCAGACACCATCAATAACAGGAGGAAGAGGCAAATATATGGTATGTACAGATAATGGGCCAATATGTTATCACCATGCAGATCGAGAAAGGGTGAATTAAAACCGATCACATTTACTTTATGATGTAAATAAGTCTCTACTTTCAATGATATGTTTTGTTCAGCTAATAAGATGGATGTTCCTATTTAATTGTAGTCTATAACACCCACCAGTTGGCAACAGTAATCATTCAGGTGAAAGATGAAAACAACAATGGACCTCGGTTCATTTACCCCGTGTATCCCGTTAACCCCAATGTACTAAGGATGTACTTTGGAGCTGTCGCTAATGACAGTAGACCTGACAAACAGGTTTTGGAGGTTCAGGTATGTACCAGTGTTTTACCAAAGTTTGTAGGTTGATTTTGATTTTTTGTTTTACTTCTGAATTCTTACTGGGTTTATTTTCAATACAATTCTACAGTCATCAAGAAAGCAACATACTACATAGATTAATTATCTGTTGCATAAAACTGAATCAAAAATTATTTTTTTTGATATGTATACAGCTAACAATGCAGAAGCATTGTATTTTTACATTATTTTATGAACTGATCTACAGTATTAACAAAAAGTAATAAATTCGTAAATTGAACAGAAAAATCTTTTTTAAAAAAGCGTCATGCATCTTGCATTACAACTTGGAAATGAATCTACACAGTTTTGTTCTCATTCAGGCTACTGACTTAGATCTGGGCACCAATGGTCTTGTAACATACTCCATCAAAGACGCATCAGAAAGCCCTGCAAACACTCCATTTTCCCTCTCTTCTGATGATGGCATTGTTACTACAAAGAGAGACTTGTCAGCAGAGTTGAACAAGCCAGTGCAATACCGCTTCAGAGCTGTTGCATCTGACAACCCAGTTCGCTTCACCGAAAAACAGTCAGATGAGACCAATGTTATTGTAAGTATTTCTACTCATAAAATGGAATGAATTTTTGTAGTTTTTTGTGCATTTAACAACAGTCATCTAGATACATGTACTAAGTGTGATCAAATGGCCTTTTCAGATAAATTTGATTCGTCCATTTAATCGATTTGTGTTGGTCTTCAAAGACAAAAATCCAGAGGATCTGTTACCTAAAAGAGAGTTCATCAGACAGTAAGTAATAAATGTACTATCCACACTGAATGACAACCTTGGATACCTAATTGTAATTCCATTACAACACATTGTGATACTATTAAAGCCACGTTTTAATACGTACACCACGAATAACTAAATGATACAGTATCTCCCATTGGTATATACACTGTAAAGTACCTGTTGTGACCACATTCTAATAATCCTAATAATGCTTTTTCCCCAGTATCAATATTGTGATTAGTAAACACACAGTTATAAATAACTAGTATTCCTATTATTAAAGACGATAGTACACCACATGATAACCACAACTATCTACTGGGTACCTGTAGACCTGATTTATCTTGCTAGTGTTACACCATGATTCTGGTACCATCACTAGCTACCACATTCTGATGTACAACACTAGTAGCCAGTAGGTAATTCAACATTAGTAATTCAGTGGAATACTTTGGTAGTTTCTTCATTGTAATACACCACTAGTTATCAATACACACTACAAATAGCTGCAATGTAACACAACATGAAACATGTCACATTATTATACTTTCATGTTAAATACTGAAATCTGATTGGTTTAGACGCAGTTGGTAATCCGTTCTATTACCCTTAGCGTTAGCAACACACTTAGCAATGGGTAACACAACGAATTGTTACATGTGCGTAAATTATGCGCGTACGGTTCGCCGTGGAATTCACGTCATTTCTATATAAAAGCAGTAAAAATTCTATAGAATTAAGACATTCAGTATAATAAAAAAAATAGTGCCTGTTTGGGAGGATAACAGTTGAAATTGACACCCCGAGGAAACCATTGTCAACCTCCGCTTCGCGTCGGTTGACAATGGTTTCCTCGGGGTGTCAATTTCAACTGTTACCCTCCCAAACAGGCACTTTTTATATAATGTACCATCACAGAGACTTGTGGTCATTAGTTGTTTATTACTATGATAATCATAGTTATTGTAATAAACATTTAGTAATAATCATAGTTATAAACATCTTGTGATCACAGTGTATTGCATCACCTGTTACTGTTTTACAGTTGATAAAGAAGTTTGACATAAATTGATTCAATTTCACATCTGAGTAATGTAATTGGTTTGGTTTGCAGAGTTCTTCAAAATGTGACAAAGCATGTAGCCATCATTGAGACGATTGAAAGAAAGAGATATCTGAATGATTTGCAGAACGTCCAGACCGATGATGACGATGTACCAGAGTAAGTACCTTTGTATTGAAAGTTTGCAGTGGGTCACATACATTTATGTGAACTCTGAAGATAAGGGATCAATGTTTGATGGTGGCTACTTTCGTTTATTTATCAATTTCAATTTTCATTCCTGATTTTATATTTTGAATTGCAGTGCTGATGTGTACTTTGTCCTACAAGAAACTGTAGAACCATATCACCTGATCAACAACACACGACAGGATGAGCTGTTCCCTGGCGGTGATCTGGGTGATCTGAAGAACAAGATAGGTGGGGACCCTTCACTGGATGTTATCACCATCAGAAAACCATTTGACAGCGAGGCTAGCCGCATCTTCCAGCTGAGTAAATCCTACGTGTGGTGGCTGGATGACCCATGGGCAGCCCTGGTGGCTTTGGCAGCCATTTCTATCCTCTTATGTCTCGTTGGACTCATTGTCATCATCTTTACTCACTCAAGGTCAGTGGTCTTATGCAGAGACACAACACTGTTCACAAAATTGGTTTAAAGGTATTTCATCCCATCTTACCAGTATGTATTTTACAAATTGTCAAGCTGTTGCTTTTTCTTTTTGATCAGGTATATGAGATACGTCGGTGAATATGAAACCCATTTAAGGGCGTTTGATCAACCTGAATTTGTGGAGCCACCAAGTTTTCTCAGGGAATATGAAACACAGGTGAAACATTTACAAAATAAGTTTTATGAGATTTTTTTTAAGGATGTATAATTTTCAATCTGAGAAATGGAGCAAGATTAAGATGAAAAAGATTTTAGTTGTCAAAATACACTACTTTATTGCCTTTTTATGCTTAAACTGATGTAATAAACAACATTAACAAATTATTTTTGTATTTTACAGAGTTTAAATATGTATGTCCCAGCACCTGATGAAGCAGTGCATGATTTAGGAGAAATTAACATGACGTTTGAGGGAGAAAACGTAACAGCAGAGCATATAGGCGGAGATCAGGGAATTACGTCCGCCGTCAATCCTATCTATCAGGAGTAAGTGTCTTTACAATTTATGTAATCATTTTGTTAGGTTGTCAGTATACACAGGAGTGTTGAGTTATTACATATAGTATTTAATAGAAGTTAACTTTAACTTCACGTATACACTTGTATTTTTGTTACATACATTTTGGTCGTTTAAAATATGCAAAGAACAAAACTGAGATTGTCTGTAAAAGATGCGGTCTTTTGTTACATTTACCTCTAATTAAACTCTATTGTCCGTTCCCAATGTCTATTCTAAATTTTTGAGATTTAAAAATATTTTAAGTAAGAAGACAAAGTTAGCTTTCTTTGATATATGTACCTTATTGCTATTCACACTGTGGACAAACATTTTATGATTGATCATTTTCAGTGGAGTACCCGGTAGTTATAATTGTGTAAATTGAACATGATAAACATACATGTCATGTAACGTTAGAGTTGATCTTCTGACTTCATTGAATGTGGTTTTGTTTTAAATGGGACTTTCTTTCTTTGTTTCAGAGATGACCCTCAGAGTCAACCCCCCAGACCAACAGGATTTACAGAAAGCACAACCATGCTGTGAATTCCATAAACTGTATATAATAATAAAGACTTGCCATCAAACATACTCTAGTTTAGAGCTACGCACTCCATTCTGAGGCTTCCAGAACTTCACTTTATGTACCAAAAAGCGACTTTCATTACAATCCATTATGCCACAGAAGTGACGGAGTGCAAACAATAGAATGAAAAGTGACTTCAAGAACAATGCAATAATACTGAAAATCCAGAAAGTGCCAAGGGAGGAAAGAATTTCAAAAAAAAAACTCTTCAAAAATGCTTCTAATGCATGATTATTTCTATGCAGGTCTGGTTATACAGTCTAGTTTTATTGTAATAGTGCTTCATTCCAATTTATAGGTTGTTATTTATTAGATTTGGTGTTTATTGTTTAAATTTTGATATCATACTCCTTGTTTTTTAAAGTATTATTGAAAGAACATATCAAAGAAGAGTGCAAACATATCAGACTAGAGTGTTTTACTTTAAGATATATACATATATAGGGTTGTTTTTGTTTTCAAATTTTTGTACATGTAATACATTCCATGACTCGTACAGTATGATGTAAGGCTGTTTATAATTTTTAATGTGAAATTTGTAAACTCTAGATTTATTAATGTTTTGTATAGATGTTTTTGATATACAAAATTATATCTTTACAATAGAATTTTTAATTCGTAACATACAAACTAAGGGTCTTTGTTGATGGATTGATTGTAGTTTGTTTAACTTACATGTATTATTGTTTCTTTGAATGTCAGCTTGCCATCATGCACAACGTAATTGTTTACCATATCAATGTGTAGGCCATGACTCCAATTCACCATTTCAAACCATTTGTATTTTTATAACAAATAATTATATATTCTATTTTTGAAAAAAAAAAAGTCTTGAGTTTTCTTTTTAAAAGTGAATTGGATATTGCAACATGATGCTTATTTGCAATTGCAAACCTGGGCAACAATATTTATGGTCTCTTTCAACCAATGGTCATTCAAGTCCATGCGAATAAAGTGTCTTTTATTGAAGAGAGGGACTGAGGAAGAGGTGATATTTAAGCAATTAGAAAATCGTTGAGAGATAGAGCTTTAAACCGGAACTACCACAGGGCTCAAACTTCAAAGTCAAAAAATCATCAGAAATCTAACTCAAACTAGTATTACCAGGTTACGGAGACAACCAAATTCTTCATGATCAGAAACAAGATGTATGTGTACTTGATATATTAGGCTTTATGAAAATGATAATTTGACAATGAAAATTCCTTTTTATATTCCTTATGTACATTGTATAAAAACGAAGAATATCCGACCTCCCGAAATACAAGTAGACATGTCCTAGTGTACTTTGATTTCAGAAATTTAAGTTCCAACATCAAAAAAAGACGAATAATATTAGATGGGATATATTTTATAACGCAAGAATTTATTAGGATACTTCAACTGAAAATGTGCGAGTCAAAAGCAGTTTTCGATCTCGGGAATTGATTTTATCCCTATGAACTCGATTGTGTGATTGTTATGCATGTACCAGTACCTGTAAATCAGAAGAAAAATCTCTTCATTTTTTAAATATTTTCTGGTGACCTCCGTCGTCGTGTGTTAACAATTGAACAGTTTTAAACTGCATTGCCAATTTTTTAAAAGTGATTTGGTGCATCTTTGGTAAGAGGAACGTAAATTGTAAATTTAATACCTCTTGCTTCAAAGGGCCAAATCTTCTTTAATTCTGCTGAAACTTAGTAGAAACTGCATACTAGTATTTAGTTTCTGGCCTCAAGGGGCGTGGTCATAGGGCATAGGCGTCGGAACCGGGGGGGGGGGGGGGGGCTATGCTAATTTTTTTGCAAACTTAGACCTTACCATTAGGCATTAGGCAAATAGCATCAGAGAGGGTGCAGCCCCCCTCCCCCCACACTTTTTCTCGCAGCAAACATAATTGTTCCTAAACTTACCTTAAAAAGATTGAAATAGGGATGTTGAAAATTGGAGTAATATATAGGTTTACTGGCCTCCCCCCAACGGAATTTCATGATATGGGAAAATTTTGGGGGTAGGTAAAAAAATTTAAGGTATAGGTATACATGTACCCCCCCCCCCCCCCCCATCCACGGATTTGGATTTTCCTGGTTTTGGGAAATAAGTTGTTTTCTTTTTTTCCGTTCAGTTTGAATAAGAAGAAGAGAATTCAGATATCCGTCAAGTTAAAGGTATCATGATAGCCCTAGATATATTTCATAGTTCATGTCGCACAATATCAGGCAAGGAATGTGGTCATTACTTTATTTTGGCAAAGGTTTAGACTCGAGAGTAAAGCTTAAATGCATATGTGAGATTCCCCGAGAGGTCTGTGTATAGGCTATGGTACTCAGGCGAACGTTAAGGCCTGTGGGCCTCTTGTCGACATTTTATCTGGCATGTTTTTTTTTCTATTTCAGATCGAACTCAAGTCTACAACTTCAATTTTTTAAAATTATTTTACATTGACCATATATGGATTTAATATGTACATGATCGGTTACAGTAATTTTAATATTTATCCCACACGTACACGAGTTAAAATTATTGGTTTTGAAATTTGCATTTTATTGGAACAAAAATGACTTAATCAAAAACTAGAATATTGGTCAAAGTGATGTTCCCCGTTCTTCAGTAGATAAAGGATAAATACTAATTTTATTAAATAAATGTTTTTCATTCTTTTCAAAGAGATATTAAATCATTATGATAAATCATTTATAAGATTGAAATAAAAAAAAATCTCTTCGACAATTTTAATGGGTAATATCTATACCAAAATGACATACTTGAATAGATATGTTAATTCTATAGAATTACCGAGTCATAAGAGATGAAAAGTTGGAGCAGCTGAAATTGGGATATCTTGCACTTTAAATTTTACATGAAACGAAATTTGCACCCATAACAAATTGAGGCTTATTTGCAATATTAGCCGATCATAATCCAGCAAACACCTGCTTTGTGAAAATTGCAAGGTATAAACACGAGAAATAATGATGTCATTTGTACGCATGGGCGGAACTGGGGGATTAAGGAGTAACTCTTGGGATAAACGTTGTCCCCAATTCTCAAGCAATGATGGTTGGGATTTCTTAAAAATATGCATCTCATTATCTTGTTTCTAATATAAGGATAGTTGTATTTGTCATACAAGGGGTGTATTTTACTAATCTAAACGTCAATGAGAATTTTATTTATCATCTAACAGGGAGAATAATTAGTAGATTTAAGGGGTTCCGTGAATGAAATTCTGGTTATTTAGGGACATTTCACACCTGTTGTAAATTACAACGTGTGCATGTGCTCCTGTTTTAGGAATAGTGCAGTGAAAAACATCATGATAGCATAAAAGAAAGAAAATCTTAGAGGTCGTTGAAATCTCTTAATGTTTGTTTGTGTCACTCACCAGGTGCGCTATCTCTTTCCACCAGACGTTTTGCACGTCAAATTATAAGGCCATATTGATAGGTCAAATTTAATAATACCATTTATTAATTTTCACCATTTTCAAATATTTCACAGCCACACTTTATCTAAAACTTCTAAAATTTTCATTATTTTAATACACCCTAATAGTGGGGTCATCACAATTGAACTCTGTTAGTCTAAGATTTTATTAAAATTTAAATTATACAAGTTCTTTTTTCAATCATTAACATATGTCTCGCGACTTTAAAAGCTAATGTACAAACTTCTTACCACGTTGAAATAAAACCGTGTACAAATATGGTCAACTTTCAATGCCTTCTTTTTGTGATGCGATAACATGTATAATATTAAATAAATAGTGCCTGTTTGGGAGGGTAACAGTTGAAATTGACACCCTGAGGAAACCATTGTCAACCGACGCGAAGCGGAGGTTGACAATGGTTTTCGAGGGGTGTCAATTTCAACTGTTATCCTCCCAAACAGGCACTATTTATTTTATAATACTGAATGTCTTAATTTTAGAGAATTTTTTACTGCTTTTATTATAGAAATGAAGTGAATTCCACCGCGAACCGTGCGCGTATGATTTACGCGCATGTAACAATTCGTTGTGTTACCCGGTGCTAAGTGTGTTGCTAACGCTGAGGGTAGTAGAACGGATTATCAACTGCCTCTAAACCAATCAGATTTCAGTATTTAACATGAAAGTATAATAAACAATATTATGTAACATATTATATTTTAATGTTGCTTTCTCCTCTCCTCCGATGTTTCTTCTACCTTATTCTGAACTTGAAACATGTTATCAACTTGATGCGTGAGAGACTGTAAGAAAGTTATACATTTTGCCCCTTTTTACAAACACACCAGCAAAATTGATTTTTACTTATCAAACGACGCTGGTCATGTATTTTGTCTGCAATGTTCGCAAACATCACACATTCAGAAGAAACACTAAAGAACAAATTTACAGGAGAGAAGTTCAAAGTAGGAGACGAGATTATTTCACCAGTCTCAGAATATTAATAAAACAGTCAGATTCTTGGGAAAGTTCTTTGATTCACTTAGAGACAGGCAGAATGTGAGTGAGGATCCAGCAATCACTTGGAGAGCTGGATGGAAACCAAAGACAAAGGCCTTTTGAAACCAAGAAAATGCCAGGCGTGGATATAGGATATATAACATCATGGCGTGCTTTCACAAGGTCTGTGTCATCTACTTGTGAGTATCACGCGGCACTGACATCAGTTTGTCGATGGAACCACGGGATCTGTGGGAACCTTGGTTTTCATGAGCTTCAACAGCGTTGATTTGTACAGCACGGGAGCAAATATGCAGTTTACATTAACTTCAATTGATTTCATGATAACCAGGGTTAGACAGTTGCGTGACAACAATGATGATGCCAAGGGTTGAGAGTCAACGTTGAATATCAAGACGGACGGAGAGTTTTCAGCCAAGAAGACGATGCAAGAGACAGAGTCCTTCCAGATTCCAGATACATAGAGATACGGGAAGTGTGGTATTAAGCAGGCAAGGAATATGAGTATTATCATCGACATGATTGGGTACAGACAACGTGGAGAAGAAGCATCTGGTACAAATAATGGTAAGCAAATTGTGGAACGTGCAATATAACGGTGAATATAGTTGGCATAAAGAAGCTTGGAAGCTGGCTCAAATGGGAAGTGGCTTGGAAGAAGCCATCTTGGAATAACATCATGATCAAAGAGCCCCAATGACTGGAATTTCAGCTGAAGTTCGTTTATGACATGTTGCCCACCACAACCAATTTGGCAACAAAGGGCAAGCGGGACGACTCAAACTGCAGACTTTGTTATAGACAAGCCAACTCAAGACAGATGGAAGATAAACATGAAGACATACATGTAACAAGGTTCTCTCCGTTCTTGCATACGTGCTTAAAAAGGCAAGAGGAAGACTTGAGAAGAACAAAGGAGTCTGGTGGGCAGAATCGTGTTTGAGGAGTTGAAGGAAGTAGGATGCTGCATACCATCAGTGACTGGCAGTTGCAGGCAAATCTCAATGGACGTATGCAGTACCCGTGGAAATAGCGGCTTCCAGTCTTTGACATGATGTTTTTATTTGGCCCATTCGGGCTGGTTAGTTATTCAGTAGATTTTACAGTGCTGTTATGTCCTCCTTGGGCTGGTTAGTTATTCTGCTAGATTTTACAGTGCTGTTGGAGGACACAATAGAAGAAACACAAGAGCGGAAGTTGAGCAAGTAATCAGGAGGGGGGAAAGTTTATTAGAAACCATTCCTACGTTACATAGATTCTATGAAATGCCTGGCTTGTGTATTTATTATTCAAAAACTCGTAGTGTATGAATAGGCTACAAAATACACCGTAATGATATACTATTCTTGATAGCAAGCTGAATTTGGGTAACTACTAAATAATCCACCTTGCTGGGAATAAATTTTTATGTTGATTTGACAAAGTCGTCTCTCTCTCTCTCTCTCTCTCTCTCTCTCTCTCTCTCTCTCTCTCTCTCTCTCTCTCTCTCTCTGTCTCTCTCTCTCAATTCTCTATAAGAAAATTAACACTTTATGAAATTTGAAATACCATTGTATTTTTGCAGAATGTGTGAAAGAAAAACCCAATGTGGTTACAGACAGGAAACAGCGGAACTAGAGAGTAATATGTCTTCCAGTTGTTACCTGGATGCCCTTAATTTGCAGAACAACGGATTACCTTGTGTGTCGTCGGAGTAACAAGCACTTCGAGACGGCAACTCATTGAAAGTCTGGGTAGAGAAGCGGAAATGGCACCCATTGGGAAACGTGAAGAACATGTGAAAGTGCAACACTAAGACTTTTTTGTGAGTGCATAGGTTTAAAGTCTTTGTTTTGCAGTGAGGTTTTCAAGACAAAAGGCGGAGAGCTGAGTGGTTCCGGTCTGAGACTTGATCACCCCAATCGGCGAAACTCGGGAGGTTGTAGCGGACCGCGCCGAGACAATCATTGAAAGAGGAGTCACCTGATGGTGGAATGATGTGACCATGACGCATCATTTATCATCAAGATGGTGCATTTTATTATTCTGTTAAGGACCCCTAATATTAGCACTTTCTCTGCATGTTGTACTAAGATTCCAAAAGTGGCAGGATCTGGCTCTTGATTGGTGCTCACAGTGGTAATGCTGGAACGCTAGAAAGACTTTTACAAAAGAACTTGCGCACAGCAAAATTTACAGATTAAAGCAACAAACACAAAAATATTTTTCACTTTATTCATTTCAATAAATATAATGATGATTAAATGCATACATATATTGATAATGATGACCAAAAAATGATTTTAAGAAAAAAGAAATAGCTGCAATGACAATGTATGTGACACCAACAAACCGCAGAAAGAAATCTTAGAAGAACAAAGGAGATGCCAGACAGATCCAAAGTAATATTAGAAAAGATGACAGAAATAGTCAAAGGTAGAGATATAAAATGGTATATATGTAAATACGCCAAAAAATTATCTGAAAAGTTTGTACGTATGAGCATGAATTACAGCCCCAACCCCAGCCCCCCCCCCCCCCCCCCCAAAAAAAAAAAAAAACAAGCAACAAAAAAAAAAAACAAGCAACAACCAAAATCACACCCCCCTCCCCCCAAACAAACCCAAACAAACAAGGCTCACGCCATCTCTCTAAGGCCAAAGACTATGACTCAGAGAAAGACACTTTCAAACGCCAAACAGAGCCATTCCATCAGTGTCTCTATGGACCACAGCCAGCGACACTAAAAATCATCAACAAACAAATATGAATAGTACATCTTTTTTTTCACATGACTTCAATGTATATATATAATGTCATGAAATTGTTTCTTTTTTTGGACCAGGCTGCCATCTTTATGATGATACTTACACTCAGCCGAGTGTCGTCTGCAGACTGTTTCAGGCGTATGCGCTTGTTTGGAACGTTGCGTATCTCCTGTCTCTTCCTCTTTGAAGACTTCCGATCCTGGAAATAACAGATACATGTACAATAAGGAGAGAGAGAGAGAGAGAGAGAGAGAGAGAGAGAGAGAGAGAGAGAGAGAGGAGAGAGAGAGAGAAAAGAGAGAGAGAGAGAGAGAGAGAGAGAGAGAGAGAGAGAGAGTAGTTTATTTTCACGAGTAATGTTAATTTTCTCTCAGTCAATATATGACAACAGAAATTCCGATGTTAAGACATTTACAGATGCATTTCCTACATGTATCCATGAAAATATTGTTTGGTATTTTGCCAATTAGCGATATCCAATAGGAGTACTCATCTTTTCAAACAGAGATATTATACATATGAAAAGGGGTTGTGTCTTTTTGAATAAGTGACATCTGAATACTAGATGATATCACCAATTCAAGATGATAAGATACTATCACCCATTTGTCAAATACATTTTTTTTTTCAAATAGGTGATATCACTTATTCATACTGAATCGATGTTATTATTTTAGATTTAGTTTGAATAGATTTTATTACCTAATCGAAAAGATGATAATCACTTTCTAAAACTTAGTTAAAACATGTATAAGATTTTTTACCTCTTTTCATCTAAGCAATATCACCAATTTTTAAAAGTTGTGATGTGACATTGATTTTCAATTTGTGATATCTCTAGATCTACTTTGATTTTTTAAAATTTGTGGTGTCACATTGATTTTTAATTCGCTATATCATTTATGTGAATAAGTGTAATCACCTTTCCAGTAAGTGCTTAGTGATATCACCAATTAAAATCAAATAGCTGATATCACCTTCTTGAAAAGGTTATCCCACTTATTCAATGAATATCATTTTATGGCAGTGAATATAAAAAGACAATCAGTCCCTCATTCTTGTCACACAATGACTTGACGAAATCAGTTTGTTATCATTACAGTGTACATTGTAGGTAACCTCAAGTAAATGTTTTGAAAATTTACCATTTTCTCCTCTGTCGAGAGGAAAGACTGGTGTGTGATGACAGAACTAGTCTCAGTCTCCTTCTTTGAGGAAGAAGCGCAAGTAGTGGTAGTGGTAGTCGCCATCTTGTGACGACACTTGAGATTGCCATTGAATGTCGTAATTTGATCTTCACTTGAAACATTGGTAATGGTCTTATTAATAGTTGATTCTGTCATAGTGTTGGAGACAGCCGTTTCACTGGGTACGGAGATAGAGATTGTCTCTGTTTTAGACAGAGTCGCTTTAGACGGTGACGCCATAGACTGACACGCTGTTGGATTTCCTGTGGAAGCAGAGGTGTGCATCGTATTGCTGACGGAAGCAATCGCCCGGGCAGAGTCAGCTCTGGGCAAAGTTGCTGTCTTTACATTGCTCTTGGGCGCAACAACTTTTGCGGGTGGTGTAGCATGCACAGAGCTCGTAGAATTGCAAGGCGACTCCTTCGAATGCTGAAAATATAAAGACAAAGATTAAAAAATAGCTGAAAGTTTAAAATCGACATTTTCCTCAAAAATTATTTTGAATAAAAAAACCCCAAAGTTTTACAAGCAGAAGGTATCGAAACGATCAGATAATTGTACGAGTTCGAAACAGTCCACGTTACTTACTTGAGAAAGTACTTTATTGATCAAGCTTTTCTCCTGCATCGTTTGCTGAATTATTTTAATAATTTGAGTTTTTATATAAGAGCGACTATTTAAGAATACACATACATGTACTTCCATATTTTCTTTTAAAAATTCATGTTCTTAGCCCAAAAAGTCGTGAACACAAGTTTAAATTAATACTCTCTTGAGATATGCAAGCTAAGATTTGGAATCATTTCCAAAGGATTCAATGCCCAAGAGAGTTTTTTTTTTTTAATTTAATTCATAAAGTTGTACTTTATCCCGAATTGAAGTGAGCTGACAGTCACAGACATTTTTTTTAAAAATATATTTCAACTTCTGCATTGCGAATCCTAAGATATTTCGAGAAAAAAATTTCGATCTTTCGGGATCGAGATAAAAAGTCAAAACAGGACTCGATATTCATCATACAATTATAATGGAATTAAATGTAATGGTGCTAAATATGAAAAAAAAATCATCATTATTGTCGATTGAATCTGTCGCATTTTATGTGTTGGATTGTTTTAAGATGTATTGTCACAGAACATAAATTACAATGATATTTTGCATTTGTAATATACGTATATTTTCCACTTTTACCTCCGGTTATGAAATGTTCACGATTTATAATATTAAGACGGTATTAAACCAAGGGGGGGGGGGGGGGGTGCATATTAAATCAGTTACACCCACCCTATCCCAAATGAAAAAAAAAGTTATAATTTAAAGATATCGAGTCAAAATTAAAACGGCAAAATGGGATGAAATTGTACAAGTATATATGAATGTTGAATCCAAATGGGACACATGAATACTAATGCATTAAAGTATATTAAAAAAAAAAGATATACAGTACATGGAGAAAAATACACAGTGTACAGAAGACTTCAACTTGCTCCAATTAACAAATAAACCAACATTCGCTGATGGGCGAAATTTACTGGCATTAATTTTCAATGCGTGTTTTGTTTTTTTGTTTTTGTTTGTTCGTTTGTCTGTTTGTTTTATTAAAAAGTTTAAATTACTGTCCTTCTGACATATTTTAATTTTAGCAATAAAAAAATACATTATGACTAATAACAACCTTAAGCATATTTATTATTTATTTTGCTAGAATTAGAATAAATCAGAAGGACAAAACGTAAAAGCTTAGAAATACAGGCGGCTTAATGTAAAACATTTTATTTCAAGGATTTATTATGCTTTACAACAGACAACACTGGCTCAAACTGATACTATTTGCTCTCTCTCTCTCTCTCTCTCTCTCTCTCTCTCTCTCTCTCTCTCTCTCTCTCTCTCTCTCTCTCTCTCTCTCTCTCTCTCTCTCTCTCTCTCTCTCTCTTATAACATTTTTTTTAATGCAAAAGTAGGCTATTCACCTCTTTCTTCCAGACAAAATCTCTTCGCCATATTCTGTTATAGCGCCATCTTCGAGGCCCAGGCTGCAAAAAACAGAGGTAACCTTGTAGAATCAAAGTGCAATAACACTTTCTAGTGGAGGCATCTAGGCGTTTTTAATTATTCACCATGAATTAATTGACGATAAAAAACCTTAATTTATTATAATTGGAGGAGGAATATAGATATATGTGTGGATTTAGCTATATGAGTGGTCGCTTTGCCAATTTCTCATTATTGAGTGCTTAATCCCGTAAGCATAAGAATACTCGTTGAGCACTGTTCCATTTATTATGATTACATGTACTCATTATCGTATTATATATCATAACTGCTCTTAGATCTATGTAATAATCTCATTGTTTGTGTAATGTTCCTAAATAATTCCAGTTTAAGACCACCTATGTAATAGAGAAAGGTTGTGTTTCATCACATGGTCTAACTGTTTCATTAACACCAGCTTACTTAAAAACTTAACTTAACTTTGACTTACATCGCCCTTAACCTTTGTTGGCCTATCAGGAAGGTCCTTGACCCTGGGGCCTCCCGCAACCTGTGTTTGTGGGTCGTTCTTGTGCCACACTTTATTGGGGTACCATGTGCCCTTTTTATTCGGCTTGGTCTAAAATACCGATCGATATATGTTGGAATATAACATACAATGGTTAAGTTCAAACGTTAACTAACCCGGGGAATATTTCAAAACATTGATTGATATTAACCTCGTCATATTTAAAGAAATAAATTAACATTGACTTACATCGACCTTGACCTTTGTTGGCCGTCCAGGAAGGTCTTTGACTATTGAAGATTCCCCAAGCTTAGTTTGTGGGTCATCCTTGCGCCACACTCTATTGCGGTGCCATGTGCGCTTTTCATCTGACTTGGTCTAAAATACCGGTATATGTTCCAGTTTAAAAAGTATAACGGTCAATTGCAAATGTTGACTACACCAGGAACATATTTCAAATCATTCTGTTATTAACCTCCATATATTGACTTACATCGACCTTGACCTTTGTTGGCCGATCAGGGAGGTCATTGACCCTGGGGTCTCTCCCAACCTGTGTTTGTGGGTCGTCCTTGCGCCATACTCTATTGCAGTGCCACGTGCGCTTTTTATTTAGCTTGGTCTACAATACCGGTATATGATGTTTTATCATGATAGTTACTAGTAATTCAAAAGTCATTTTAAAACTTTGGCTACACCAGGGATGTAATTCAAAACAGTTTAATGCTAACCTCGTTATTTGCTAGGTTCTGTGGGGTATGAATTTTGAGAGACGAGACGTTCGCCAACTGCTCATCAAAATTCTGAAAAAGTTATGAAATACCAGGAGCTCTTAAATAAGAATACAAAAATGGATTTTAATAAACAATATACATTATAATATACATTAAAATGTACAATCCATTTATTTTCATATACAAAATTGTATCGATATATTATGTAGGATATTATTGCAGAAAAAAATTTAGCAAAAACGTGGATGTATATAGAAGACACTAGCTAGAAGTCATTTCAATGCTTTCTTTTTTAGGGACTTATTGTGTTTGCTACACCTATTGAACACAGACGGCTGGATCTATATTGGTAGAGTATAAATAAAATTCAATGTTATATGATTTTGGGACTGGCTTTGAATTCTGTTCTGTGGTGGACAATTTGTATTTGTAGTGGGTGTGATAGTAGAGGATAAAGTCTGGATCCGTATTTGCTTCTGTACGTGGCTATGTGGGTTGTTTTTTTTTTAATTATATATATAGTGTTACTAAGGACGCCGAGATATACCGAGTGCCACCAAAATGCTCAGTTTAGCGACGAAGAAATGGATAAACATACACTTACTAACATGTATATTTAAACGATAACTTTATTTTTACCAGAATTCACATTGTAAAGATGATGATATTAGGTTGCGTGTTGTCCGAACCTGGACTGCATTTTACAAAAGAACTTACAACAAAGTCGTAAATATTTTCCGTCTTGTAGAATGATCTTTAATGAACAAAATTTATATAAAACCATTTGTTCACAACTATTTCAATTCCCATCATTATATTTTACGGACACAAGAAGAGAGCATTAATTTATTTGTGATTAATTAGCATATATTAATTTGGTCGTAAGTCGTAAGTTCTTTTGTAAAACGCAGTCCTGCAGACCCCACCCTCCGTTTGACACTCAAAATCCAGAGAGAGAGAGAGAGAGAGAGAGAGAGAGACTTATAATAATGAATATTACCACCTACCTATCAATTGAGCATCGAGATGCACATCCTAATTTTCATGGATGATTTTTTATCAACTTTTCGATAGTAGCCTAACAACAACCCAATATGTTTGTTTGTTTATAAGAAAGTAACTAACAACCATTTTAGAATCCAAAAGCAGCCATTTTAGCGGATTTCTTACAAATTGTTCGTTTTTTTTTTGGGGGGGGGGGGGTGACAGTGACTTTTCTGCGAGGACATCTAGCTTATAAGGACAGCGGATAATAGACATGCGCAAATTTGAATGTGGATCTGAAGCTATCGTTCATAAAACACGGCACTGTTTGAGTGACAGTGGTCTCATATGGGATGATAAGTAACAAACACTCAAAATTCTGTTTATTTACAAGATACGTGAAATTTCCCGACAAAAAAATCACGAAAATGTGTAGTACCCTCTTAATCCGCCTTTTGTCCATCTTTTAAGCTGATGCTAACTCTAAAGATGAAGATATTTCAGAAAAAGTCAGGAGCGATATCAGACACAACCGACGGCTTCGACTTGTTCGTTAGAAATAACCGTAACTACAACACAGCGTTGGTATTATAACAACGTCGACGTCACAATGAATGACGTTGGCCAATGAAAACGCGCGCTGTATTATGTAATTTAAAAAGTTGTAAATTGTTATCTTACAATATGTATGCGCGGATCAAGAAAAAATTTCGAGGTGGGGGGGTCCGTGGCATATTTTTGATAATTTTATATTGTAAATCTAAAGGAATTCTAATTTGCAGGGGGGGGGGGGGGGGTCTGAATATCCGCGCATGATATGGCTCACGACATAGTTTAAAATACATTGTATATTTAGTCTTTAACGTGCACAATTTATACATAACCATATCTATCAAACGCTAAAAAAAAGAAACATCTGATAGTTTACGAATAATGTGCGTTAAAATTGTTATAAAATTAGTTGTAAATCGTATGAATTTATAGTTCTTTTCTAAAACGCAGCACTGCAAATAGCAAAGCCACCTTTAATATTCTATAATCGGATCCGAAATTGTTTTTGGAAAGGGGGTCGGATCCAGAAATTGTTCTCGTAGAATGGGATGGGGGTGCTTCTTCGGTTGGGGTGTAATTTTACTGTGTAAATATTATAAGTTTAATATTCCAGAGGCAGTTGGGTTCGAACCTCCCTCTAGATACCCATCCTCAGTCCAACCTACATACACGATTCAGTAAAAATTACTGGATCCGCCACTTCAATATAAAAAAAGGGGAGTCACCCAGTTGCATTTGACATTATATAGTTTTACTTTTCGTAGGGAATGCAAAAAAAGGAAAATAATATCGAGGAAAGTTAAATTTATATAAGTCTGACATTTCCCATTCGTTGGGAAATTCCCCTGCATCAAATTAGAAAGTGCTGATCTGACTTTTCCCACGGGTTAGAATATTGATCTTTCTTTTTTATTTACACTGGAAAGAAATATTAACAAAAGATTAATAATTATGAATTTCAAAACTCTAAAAATTGGGCATCTGTTTAAATAAAGTTCACGTACACGTCTAGATCATGATATGTTTGATCACGTTTCAACAGTTCAACGCTAAACAAAAATTTGCTGTCTCGATCGCAATGTACGTCAGTCACGTGACCTGTATGTATTTGCATACGAGTCGAGAGTGCTGGGAGAGGGGAGCGACGCTAGAATAAGGGTTATTTCAATGCAGGTGAGAAAAACATAATTGCTTTTGTTACGAGTGCCATAATTAGGATCCATATTTTAACTCAAATTTAACAGGTGCGCGTTTATGATGCATGAAAAACCCCGCGAAACTGTACGTGCAAGGCCTTCCAATATGGATGACCTCTTGTCAATAAAGCGTGTTGTGGATTGTGTTTTTATGCCCGATTTTCAGAGTTTGTTTAGAAATGTGTGTTAAATCATCACCGGGTGCTATGATTAATGCTGTATTTGGGTTTTTTGTAACATACACAGTGTTATCATAGCTCAATCTTATTGGAGGATTTGTTTATTCTGTAATATATAACGTTATATAGTACAATGGTACTAAGGTTTGTTAATTCGATCGATCTATAAATAAACATTGATGAGTAATGTAGTTTTTCCTGTTAAGAAGCGTTCTGTTTCATTTATGTTTTTGAATATAATTAACGAAACATTGTCATTTGATAGCATGCAAAAAATAATACAACCTCCTTAAAATGAAAATATGGTGCCTTAAATCTGTTAACAGTTAACACCCCCTCTCCCCCCAGTAAAAAAAAAAATTATTAGGCCTACTGTCTCCCTCTCCAACGTTTTAATTTTATATATTTGGAGAAGTAAGCTTATAACCACAATGTGGTTACTATTCTTCAGGTGGCTATGTTTAAATGCCAACTCCTGGTTTTTTTTGTTTTTGTTTATTCTGATTTTAGGGTCATTGATCTACTTAATATGATTATTTATTGCATTTAAAACATTCTACTGACGACTATATTTATACGTATTCCAAGGAAAAGAAAATGCTGAGATACAAAATTGACGCATCTATTATGGCAATTGAGTGAAAGTAACAAATATAGCAAGTATCTTCAACGATAATACTAATTGATTAGAATGCATATACTGATTTGTTGATAATTCAATCAGTAGCATTAACAAAACAGCTGATTTCAATAAATAAGTGACACTAGGTACAATATTTTGCAGTGGCAGATTGGTTAAAATTATTATTCCAAAAACCTTGCACTTTAATGTTTTGATGAGAAATGGTATTAAAAAGTCAGACTACCATTAGCAAAAAAAAAAAAAAAATAAAGTGTTGCATGGCCATTGCAAGAAGATTAATGACTGCTGCTGTTATCTATAAAAAAGAAATGATTACAAAGGATAATACGTGTTTAGTCAACTGGTGCGACGAGAGCAGACAATTTCGAGTCTAGCACCTGCTCCTCTTTGTTGCATATGCACCGCAGAACAATGCTAAGTGCATGTCATCAGACGAGATGGTGCATAGTAAAAGGGACAATCATTTTATAGGGAGAATAAAGTAACAATTCCAGAGGTGTGAAGTTTAATTTGAAAATTGGATTGTTACGTTGACGGAAGGAAAGGCAGTGTGCAGTGTAAAATTGATTTTGTGTTAAATCAATTTTTTTCTGTATTACTAGGATTGATTTTTTTTTTCGTAATGAAAAATTACCTTTTGTTATTGGCTGGAAAGATTTACAAACGGTTTTCAAGAAAGTCTTCAGCTGGTAATTATTAATTAAATCATATATGGTTTAACTTTATTTTGTTATTGTTAAAAATTTGAAATTAATTATCATTTTAATGTGGCTCAAGCTCAAGTAGTTCTGAAAGTTGCAAAAGTTTGGGGTTTCTACTCTAAAGAAAAATATGCATTTCATAACATATTGTTCAGAACATAAAGGTTAAAAAAATCTGAAGCAAAAATTTTTTCTGTTTTTAATTTACTATTATAAAGTACTCACCTATACTGTGGTTTCATTAATATTCAAGGATATCAATTTTCGTGGATAAAGTGAAAATCACAGTTTCAAGGATATGTAAATTTGTGGCCAATGACCCTATCAATACAAAATATAAGTAGAAATTGCAGTTCAATGAATATTTAATTTCAAGGATGAATTTAACAACGAAATCAACGAAAATTGGTATTCAAGGAATATTGATGAAACCACAGTAAACCAACAGAATTTCATTGCTCGAAATAAGATAAACTTTCTTAACTCAAACTAGATGGGACTGTTTAAAAACTTCAGATATCTAAGTATTCGAGATATTGAGGGTAAAATGCTTAAAAAGTAAAGGATGGGACTTACAAATCACTTTGTCATATCCATTGTATTCGAGATATCAGTGTTCGAGATATCAAAGTTCAACTGTGCATGTTTTTGCTGGATATTTGCTGCCTACTGATATCTGGAGAGAAGGGATATTTGGCCGCAATTTCCTAAGAGTTAAAGACAATTAACACCTATGAGTATTTGACAAGATAGCTTGTATTGGATGGTTGTGTACTCTACTTAAGTTTTTAAATAGTATCTATATAGATATTGCTCCCGTGCAGAAAATCCAAGTGAATATACATGTATTATCATCCAAAGGATAGCACCCCCCCCCAGTGGATATTTTATGATCATTATTGATATATCTTTCAGTGGATATACTATGGTACCTAAGGATAGCTCCCAAAGGATATTTGATGATACTGGTAATTTCTTTTACCGTACTTCTATAACTTTGAGTGGATATTTATTATAGATAGAGTCCAACGGATATTTGTCAATATTATACCTTTGAGTGGATTTTTACTGTCTAAGGAAAGCAATAATTTAGTGGATATTTGCTGAATATCCTTCAAAAGAAAATACAGGGGGTGGGTAGGGGGAGTGAGGGGGGTTGAAAGTGCAAAAGTTAATATTTCTCTCTGTCTGAAGTAATAGTAGTACATTTACTCTTTCTTCCTTGTACAGAGAAGTTATGAATGCAGTCACATGTATATGTGTAAATGATATTAAAAATGGACTTATTTGTCTTCTTATTTAAAAGTGAGCATTGAGTACATGGATGTCTCAATAACACTGATCAGGATGAGCTTAAATTTTGAAATGATGAAGTTGACTCTTGCGTGTTCTCTGCATTTTGTATTGTGCAAGATTTTGTACTTTTGAATAAAGTTTGTTGGTCAGATTTGGTATTTTAAACCATTTAGTCTTTTAGATACTAAATTTATTCCACCTTCAATCTCAAACAAACAAACAAACAAACAAACACTGTTATTGTTTTTGATGATTATGGAAATTTTTGTTTGGAATGATACATATGTGAGCAATTTTTTTGCATGGACAGTGTATTTTGAGACATGTATTGATATTTTGTATGATAATACACAAAGAAACATTTTTTAATATTTACATGAACTTGTTTGCAAATGAATTGTTATTCCCATAATGTGTTCTACAGATGAGTTAAAATTCACACACCTATGATGATTTTTTCTTTTGCAAATGAAATGATATTTCTGTGATTTGTTTTGCAGATGAACTGAGATTTTGATGATACATGATTTGTTTTGCAGATAAACTGATAATTTTTTTGTTGATATATGATAATTATTTTTCCAGATGAATTGATGTTGAATGGAAGGGTGGTCCAGGAACTGTGAGAAGTTTGGTCAGGATCGGGGAATGGATGCCTCCTATTGGTCACATTATGGCGTTCCACAAGGGATGGAACCCACGGGCCAAGTCCTGGGGGGTTGGAACCCTGGCTGTGATCAGCAACAAGGACCCAGTCAAAATAAACAATGGTCCAGGCCCCCCTCCACCGGCATGGATGCGAACTTTGAGGTAGAGTTTGTCTTATTATAGAACAAGGTCACTGTATATAGGAAATGACTGCTTAGGAAGCTATTTGTTGTCAATAATATTGGTACAATGTACAAGGGAATATAGAATATATAGTGTGGATTTTTATGTACCTTTTCACCTATTTTTGAATGTATTGTTATTGCATTGTTTAGAGGAGAAAGAGAAAGGAGAGATAATAGACTGTAGACTGGTCCATTTGCAGAGAGAGAGAAAGAGAGAGAGAGAGAGAGAGAGAAGAGAAGAGAAAAAGAGAGAGATGGCCCATATGCAAATTGATCAGAAAATGTATTGTAATGACTACCAAATATTGGCTGATCATGGCCAACAGTTTATATTCTTTTAAATTACTTATTTACATGATTCTACTTTTTTGTATCAAATCATGAGAATATAAAATCACAATCACCAAATTTTTATCTTAGCTTAAGTTCGTATACATCTGTCCAAAAAATAGAACTATTTTAACAAGACCATGGACTTTCACTGGGACGTAGCTATCTATTCCTTGAGTCAATGCAAGTTAAAAATGACACGATTTCAATCAAAATATGCACCGATTGCGTAGTCTTAGCTCAAAAGCCAGACAAATCTTGTTGATTTCAAAGAGCCATTGCTGAGTGGCCAGCAATGAAATAGACAGGTCTACGTCACATTGCTGTGTGACACAACTATCCAAAGTCCAAGCTCCTGTTAAAATGATTCTAAATGCAATAGTTTAGAATGGACTAAATATGTTTCTCGCAATTTACGCAGACATTAATTCTTCATGTTTAAATAGGAATCTACAGTATTATATCATAATAGTAATATGTCAAACTCAAAATGTTAATATTGAATAAATTAAAACTGATTTATATCATGGTGGGAATAATTAACAAATTCGGAGAGAAAAAAAAATTAGCATTAAAGAAGTAAAAGGGGAAACTAAGGCAAGAATGAGTAGGAAGTGGATCTTTCTTATGATAAGTAAGTTTTAATTTAAGCCAGAAATTTCTGCCGACATTTCTGCTGTGTGTGCTCCGTTGGTGGCATGAAATGAAATGCATGCCTTTGTTGCACTAGGTTTGTAGAAGTTTCAGTACTTTAACTTTGATGACACATCCTGTTGTAGTGCAAATTCACCTGTTGTTTATTGATCTGCATGATGTTTCCAAAGTCACCAGATGTATGATGAATTTTTTAAAAAGTTGGATTATAAACACCTCTTTCTTCTCATATCCAAAAAAAAAAAGAAAGGCCTCTTTTTTTCTTCCCGTCATCGATGCCTAATTTAGTGTACTACCTGTACCTTTCTCACCTGAATTAATTAATTATAAATGCAAACTGAAAGAAATCTCATGTCTAGACATTTCAAGGTAAAAAATAGAACATTTTGTCTGCAGTTTTCAAAGTGGGTGTTATCATTTGCAGTCGGTCTGGGCAAGTGTTAGTGTGTTTCAAAACTGAACACAGGTTGTTTCCAGGTGAATGGAGGAAATCCTGTTCTGCAGGGCAGTTTCAGCTGGCCCTCTATTCCTTCCAGGAAGACGGGCATATTAATGATTAAAACCTGTGGGGTGATCAATAGAAATCATTATTACTATGGTGATACAGGAGGCATTACAGGGATTTTTTCTGATAATTGTTACCACTGCTTTCTTGTACCTTCTAGCCTTATATATATCTGACTTTCATTCGAAACATTAAATCAGTCCCTATAATCCCACCCCCCTCCCACCCCCTCCCACCCCTTCCACCTCTCACCTTGAGACACAGAGAGCATTGAACCAGGAAGTTAAATTCATCGCAGACTCAAGTTTTTATTTTGCTTTTTTTTTTTTGGTCACAACAACCGGTACTTGTAAGGGTGATTATAGATATGGGAGCTTTTAGGTGACCTCATTTTTGAAAATTCATTCTAGCACATTTAAGTGGCTTCAAGATGATTCGTGGAAATTCTCAATTGTAAACAGCAACTTTGTGCACTGAATTATTTGAGATTCATTAATTGTTGAATACATATTTAATGAGGACTATGAATCTATGATGGAGACTAACTACACAATGACATATATTCACTTATTCTATATTTAACACTGTTGAAAATTTATTGTAACTCGTCCAAAAGGTTCACGACACAGTCCCATTTTATTTGAGTTTTAATTATTCAAAACAGTCTCCCTCTTAATATATTCAGTATTTTAAAGACAAATTGTCCTTTAAATACCGGTATATATTTCAACATGTCATGCAAGATTTGATATGTGTTAATTATTATATACCATTATATACCAGTTTGAATGCATGCACTTATTGATCAAATTACCGGTAGATAATATACATATGTTGTAAAAATAACTAAAACCACCATTTCCTTGTGGTTTTAAATGTCAATCAAAACTTTGTGCTAGATTTTGAACATGTTGAAATAATAATCAGAAATTGATGGAAGGCCAGTACAGAAATTATCTGCTCAGGATAAGAGAGAAAATATATCGCATCATATACATGTATTATGTATATTCATCTGATAAAATCAGTACATTTTGAAATGAAATTTATTTGTTCATTTTTTTTTTTTTTTACATTTGAGATAAAAGGTAAAAGTTGAAATGCATTTGCAATGGATATGCAGATCTAAAGTTTTAGACAGGATATAAACCTTTATAAACTGATTTAGTCTCATTATTCAGAGGGGGGGGGGGGGTAGTGTTGTGTGCTGAATTGATGTGTGTGAATGACCGTCTTACTCACTGACCATGGATGTCTGCTAGAGTTCATGAAATGGCGACCAGATGGGCTGTCTTATTAAGGTCACAGGAATATTTACTTGTCTTAATTTGCCACGTGTTTGCAATTTCTCAGTTGCTGTAGATGATGGGGGAGATTATCTTGGTTCTTGCAATTACATGGATTGTAAATGATTTTTGAAAAGAAATTGAAACTTTGCAAATGGGATGATCATTGCCAGAACAAGGCCTGGAATGGAGAATGCATCTATTATATATGTTGTAAGTATTTATGGCATTTTTATTGCCTTAATTATGTGTTGGTAGGTTTTGATTAAATGATGCAACAAGTTTGATTAGTAGTTTGTGTAAACGAGAAAACGCTGATCGTTTGTTTGTGTTAATTCATAATCGCCATGCAGGCGCATCTATTTTTGTATGGGATTTTCCTCGACACATATTTATATCACAAACGCACCGGTACAAACAGATTATCGTAAATATGTCCTTGAAATGAGGATTTAAATGTATTATAATGAAGAAAAACCCCACATGCACTCTTCCAATATTAAAACAAGCAATTTCTCTTTTTCACAAACATATGGCACAATTGTTTAGTCTGAGCATTAAATTTGCAAAGCCAGCACATTTTTTCAATTCAAGGAGAGGGGGAAAAAGACGTAGACTAAGAATGTGTGTTTGTCTGAGCCCTTATCGCGAAATTCGGAGGACTTTGAAGAAATAAATCTGTTTGGCTGTGTTTTGTTATGTCTGGTTCATGAGACTGGGTCCTTGTAAATAGCAAAAATATCCAGTGTCTCTAGTGAATGGCAAAGTTTGTTTTAATTTTCTCAGGATTAAAATTAAGTGTCTGTTTAGCTAAAACAACAAAGGGGTAAAACACATATTTAGGTTTAGCTGCTTTAAAGGACAGTTGAGTTTTACAGTAGTTATAGCTTTAAAATATATAGCTTTTAGACTTAATTATGCAGCTTTGATTTCATCGGAATGTGATCGACTTCTCAGAATTTCTTCAAGAGGGCAAACAATTTCATTTATTTAACAGGGATCCATCAGAGATTTAAAGAAAAAAATTGAACAAAGGATGGAGCAAATTAACCGAGATATTTCCACTACTTGAAATTCTCAATAACAGCATATTATGGCATTTCTTTAATTTAAAAAAGCAGTTCAAGAACAACTAGTGCAAGATTGCTTCTCCAGGAATTTGTGTGTGTGTATGTGTTGTTTTTAAAAAAAAAAAGATGTTTTTGAATGCTTTTCTCAGCACAAGATGTCTAGCCTTGTTGACCTTGGGGAGCACTTAAACGCCCTGATTCCCGGTGAAGACTGTGGGTGGTTACAACAGTCACTGGTGCATGCATGTCAATTTGAAGACTTCTCAATTGAATAATATGACAGACAGACACCTCATTAACAAGATCTGTTCTTTTTTGCTTTAACATACAGTCAGGCATGCAGTATGGGGCATAACAGCATGCAGCCTAACATTTTAGACGGCATGCATGAGTGCTCATAGTTATCAAAAGTATATGGGGAAAGTCCTTATTTTTAAGCAAAAAAAAAAAAGTACTGTTACTTGTGGAAATTCTAGACCACTGAAGACACCTGAGGACATTGACCTAATTACCTGCAATGCATGCTAATTATAGGCAGCGTTTAGATTTGTTTACCTTCAAGGAATATATGTAACTGTGACACTTATAAGCATTTGCTGACTGTAAGTGTAGCTGTGAGGAATACATCAATTAGCACATTAATTAAATTCCATGGAGTATGAATTTAAAAAGTTCAGACATTTGATGGATGTGATTATTGCATTGTCAGATGTACTCCTGAGAGGTCTCCAATGTGAAATGTTTAAACCATTTGTTTTGGATTTATAATGTCTTCTTGTGTTGTAAGTAAGTAATATGTGTGTTTTTGAAAATGATATGTTGGACTATCTTTATATGAAGATTTAGGTAATAAAGAGGGTACTGGTACATACCCAGTACATTCATTTTGTTCCTATTAAAAAATTAGGGTAAACACTTAAAAAATATATATGATTTTTTTAGGGTGTGGGGGTAGAGTTAAGATAATCTATTGCATTTAAATTTTGTAAATACAAGATAAAATTCATATTTTTAGGCAATTAATAAGTTCTGAATAAACAGAAAATAGCAACATTATAGCTTCGATCTAATCCAACTACTTACAAAAATGAGAAAAAATGCTAAGTAGCGTAATTTTTTTCCTTGTTTGATTGTCCTAGCCCAGCCATGCGTGACTAGGATATCCTCTTTATGATGAATCATGCTCGTGTGTGCGGAGGCCTGTGCAAATTGTGTACGTGAGCTGTGTCAGGCTTTGCTATTGGTTATCATTAGAAGCACGAGCAATCAATATTTTGTCTTCGTGACATTTACTATTGATTAGACGACTATGACCTCAATCTCTCTGCTTATGCACCGAGAAATGTTTCACTCACCTAGCTAGCGGCTTGAAAGTATGGATTTTATTTGTCTCCCATCTCTGCACTAAGAGTTCAGGCAATATATGTAGGTTTGCAGTTTTGTACTTCTGTTTTTCCTTTTTATTTCTGTTAATGCATTCTGGGGCCTTTTTGCGCTTAATAATTTCTTTCTCTCTAGTCTTTTTATTTGCCTCAATTTCATGAAGTTAGGATTTTTTTTTCTGTTGGTGAACAAAGGAAAAGGGTTTAAATTCTGGACAATACAACCAAGCTTTTAGTGTTGTTGATTGTGGCTTTGTATGGAGAGTTTACCTGGAATTTGAAGGTGGATTACCTGTTATCAGACAAATATATCTTACCAGGTACATACTGCTGACCAGTCAAGCATTTCCCAGTGTCTGGTGTAAACCGTGTGTATGCTTGTCTAAAATGATAGCCTAAATTCTGCTGTTAATGAACCATATACAGAGATTTCATCCAATCTTGTGAGACATGGAGAGATAATTGGTGTAAATAAGACTTCGATGGTCACCAAATGTATGTATGTATGTATGTAGGTTAGTCAATTTGTATTATGCAATCAATTTACTGTAAAGTACTTGTGTTGAAGTAAGGCTAGCATTACAACTTGGGGTATTAATGAGATAAGAAGTTTCCTGTATTGTGGTGTATTAAGCTTAGTACATTGTCAAAGCAGTATTATGTATACTTGGAGTACCCAATAATATCCCATGGGTACCAGGTTTGTTTTCATGTCTTATCTTCGTTTTAAGGTTATGATCAGGATACCTGATTATAAAGCATCTTCTGCTCTACTTTAATTGGATCATAGATATTGTCATTAAAACTAACTTGTACAAAAAAATACGTGAACTCAATCTCAAATTTTTCATTTTGATTGAGTATGTTGAACTCAAAGTCCACTTTAATGTTGCGGTAAGCGTATGTTCACTCTAGAAGACGGCATTCTATGAATTTATAGTTGAGATGTCCATCAAAAACAGTTTGGGGAATAAATAAATACAAACATCAATTGTTAGATTTTTGTAAATGCCTGTGTTTATTTCTATCAATAGTATTGCCATTGCTCCACGTGGTAATGTTGTTGTTATTCACGATGAAGGGGATTTCCTCTGATTCTATTTATAGCGAGCTGTCGGCTTGGTCGTTGTAAGAAGAAAACGTAATGTTTCTTCTGAGGGGGAAATTCAGAAACAATCGGTGCTAGTTAACAATTTATTTTTAGGTCGTAATTTGTTTAAATGTTTCATGAAGCCGAATAAAATATAATTTATTTTTTTTCTTCCAGAAACCTAAAATGGCAGCACCGCCCAATGGATATCAACAATATCCACCTACATGGTTGAACCTACCTGGACCTCAAAATTACCAAGCGATATACTCAGTACCCCACACTACTGCCACTCCAACTAATGTGCAGACGTTCAGCAATTTTCCGTTCTCTAAGCCCAGCAATTACATGTCGTTTCCTTTCCCAACACTCCCGAAAAATGACCCACATAAATTCACCGATGAAGTATCTCTGAAACGTAATTTGGAACCCAATAGTGGACAAACACCAAAAAAGAAGAAAGTGAAAAACAACGGAGAGAAATTAAATGGTCATGTAGATAAAGGGAGCTTTATTAAAGCAAAAAATGTGAAAAAAGTTATTGAGACAAATGCGCTTTCATTGAATGAAATAGAAAACCGAGTGCAAAATATTCTACAATCTATACAAAAGGAGTGTAGTTCCAAAGAGTCGAAAAATGTGCAATCAAATGTGGCGATTTTTAAAGACCCCAGTAAAACAATGGATGAAATAAAATTAGATAATTTATCAGAAAAGTTACTCAAAAGTCCAGAGGAAATTCACCTTGAAAAGCTCATGGGAAATTCTTTGGAAAATGAAGGTCGTAAAACTCCACCAAACTGCTGTACAAATTGTGAAAAATTTGGCTTCCGAAACTCCCCTCAGTGTCTCAACAAGCGTTCGGCTCCGGAAGTGGATGTTTATGAGTTTGAGGATGATGATGATATTTCAAATCTTTCAGAACCCAAAACTTGCTCAAGAATCGAGGCAGCAAAAGCTAATATATTTAAAACTGAAGAACATCAGGAAAAAGTGGTCCAGAATATCAAAGTCGAATCGGATAACCATGATTCAGAGAAGGAGAATTTTTGTGAAAATGAAAAGCCTTTGGAAGCATCCAGTTTTCCAAAACAACCTAAACTGGACCTTAAAGATGAAGGTAGTGCAAAAATGGACCTACTATCAGAACATTTAAATAAGCTCAAGGAAACTATTACGGAGGATGAGGAACATTTAGACAGGCTTAGGAAGAATATCAAATCGGAGATGCCGAGGTGTAGCTGTAGAGGACCGGATTGTAAGTAAACCATCGTTTCTTGATAAACCACCTTTTAGAAAATTTTAAAATTTTCTTGAATTTTATTAATACACTGGCAGATGACGTAAGGATAAAGGTCTTATATTGGTACTGTAGTCGGATATTCATGAGGTCTTTCTTCTCTGCTACAAAAGCAAACAAAATATTTCTTTAAAAAATTTCAAATGGAATTGAGGTCATTTGAGGAAAGTACAAAAATAATTTCAAATATACAGTTAACTTTTTTCTAGTTTATATCGATGTCACTTATTCTTTGCAAGAAAATTTTCTTTAACGCTAATTCATTTTAATTCATATCATTGAAATAACGCAGATTTTGATGTAACATTTTAGTCTGCTGAGCTTAAAGGGAGTCATTTTTTTTTAAAAACATTATATTGATTCACGAATTTTTTTTTCAACATTTGTAACTTGCGTCGATAATTTTAAAGGCTGTGTTTAGTAAATATATCTTTCTTTGAAAGAGCACAGCTTGTGGAAACACACTCAAATTGTGTTCTTTGGGAATCTGTGCAAAATTAATCAAAAACAAAACTTGCTGTTTTGAATCTTGAATGGAAAAACTATACCAAAATGATTAAATGAAGTCTTTTATATGTCTTAAAACTAGGAGTAAAGTACTACATTATTAATGGCTGGTTTGGATTGATTTAAAAAGTATTCACATGGCAGTGTTGGCTTAATTCTGAACTTTGTTTAAATAGGAAAAAAATTATATCCCTGACCTGATTTTTAATGCCGTGCATTTAGAGAAAACTGTAAGTGAATTGTACACTGTTAAGAAATGAAGTTTGAAAATTCTGTATTTAAAAGTTTTTGAGCAGGGGATGTCTTAATCAGTACATTACATACCTTTATTTTTATCCAACGACAACGTTCATAGATCAATGAAGACGTTATTCAGAAGTTTTCTGAAAATTTTTCTAAACATACATAACAGTATCCGTAGATCAAAGACTAATTGCCTTCTTGACGTGTAGATCATTACCTTCCGTAATATCTGACGTCGTATTTGATGACCTCGAAAGTGAATGTTGATTAGCTTAACTAAGGTCAAGATCATTGATCATGACATCAGGTCGGCTGCTGGCCTCAGTATAGAAAAATTCTTGTTTCTCAGGTGTTGTTATATTTGGTTACGTAAAGTCATTGTTTGTAATTTGTAGACGTCCCTAGCGAGGATGTAGAGGGCCCCTACTACACTCACCTCGGAGCAGCTCGTAGTATTCAGGCTGTCCGGGAGCTGTTGGAAAAACGGTCGGTGTTTCACTAATGATTTACTTATATATGTTAAATTTTTTATTATATGAGAAAAACTTTTAATGACAGTGTAGCACTGCAGCTGTATTTAAGTGAACAGTATTTTTGTTGTTTCTTTCAATTAAAAGAAAAATTTTAATTCAATGTCTTATATTACTTAATAAAGATATGTTTTAGATTATAGGAAAAGTTGAACACTTAATGTGTTTTTGATTAATTCTTTCCTCGAAATCTTAACACATGTAGTACATTACCTTACAACTTTATTTGAATGATATATTGTACATTGAGAAATTTAGTTAAATGATTTTAAAAATATCTGGAAATATTTGTTAAAAAGTAATTGAATTATTTAATCCTACATGTTTGAAATAAAGTTATTTCTTTGCATTGTAGAACTGGCGAGAAAGGAAGGAGCATAAGAATTGAGAAGATCCGTTACACAGGAAAAGAGGGCAAGAGTTCACAGGGATGTCCTATAGCCAAATGGGTAAGACAGAGAATATTCATCTGGTTATCAACCTTAAGAGAGCTGGATGGTTGTGGCTATTTTGAAGCTATATTTATCTCCTTTAAATGAAGAGCTCTGTATGAAGATATAGGAAAAGCTTAAAATTTTAAAACTAAAATATTTGGATTTTTTTTCGCGAACGAAAAGTTTATGGCCAAAAATATCATACAGTCAAACATCGTTATATCTCGAACTAGATTGGTCTGTTTAAAAACTTTGAGATATCCTAGTATTCGAAATATCGAGGGTAATATAGTTAAAAAAAATAAGTGGTTGGGACTTACAGATTACTTTGACATACCCATTGTATTCGAGATACTGTGGTTTCATCAATATTCGTTGAATACCAATTTTCGTGGATTTCGTTTTTAAGTTGATCCACAAAATTAGATCTTGATTGAAATGCTATTTCTATTAACATTTTGTATTGATCGAGTCATTGGCCATGAATTTTCATATCCTTGAAACTGTGATTTTCACTTTATCCACGAAAATTGATACCCTTGAATATTAATGAAACTTAATGAAACCACAGTATCAGTGTTCGAAATATCGAAGTTCAACTGTATTTAAAAGTTTATGGCAGATCTGCTGGTTAATTTGTAGACCATCCAGCCTAAAAAACCCAGATCTTTAATTATATGTTTGTAGGTTTTAAGGTATTCAATGGGGAATGCACAGAAAATTTTAAAAAATCAAAATATAGAGACAGCTGCTTGCATTTCATTTTTCATTTCTTGCAAGAGTTCTTAACAAAAAGTGAGGTCAAGGTTATGAAAAGGGAGTTGTACAAATCTCCCTTTTCAAATAAGTTCCTGGTTAGTAAGAAACAATTATTTGTTTTATCGTTCCATAGAGACGTTTGTATTCAGGAAATAATGACTTCAATGCTTTTGAGAGTTCATATACAGGATACAGCATTTCAACACCACACTGACTTCTATTCATACTGCGCAGTTATTTTAACCTATGTGAAACAATACTAATAATGACAATGTGTACGAAATAAAATAAATTGGCTTAAAGACAGATTAAATGAACATGCATATTTTTGGTTTCAGATAATCCGTCGATCGGGGCAAGAGGAGAAGTACTTGTGTGTGGTGAGACAGAGACCGGGGCATTTCTGTGAGACGGCCTGTATCATAGCTGTGTTGGTGGCGTGGGAGGGGGTACCTCAAAACATGGCCGACGATCTCTACCAGTACCTCAGAACCACCCTACCAACCAATGGCTTCGAAACAGAGAGACGATGTGGCACAAATGAAAGGTGCGTTAAAATTTTTTTTAAAAACTCATAAATTACTGGAAAGATTTTTGAAAAAATTAAAAGTTGGTGAAAATTTACAAAATACATTTAACACATGATTGCAAACAGGAACAAAAAGCTTTGTGGAAGTTGTTGAAATAAAAAAAAAAAGAACAATTCACAAAAGACAGGTAATTAATTGTGAAGAAGAATTTCTGATGTTATATTTTGGCTTTGTAGGAAGACCTGTGCATGTCAGGGGATAGATCTGGTGAGGCGGGGGGCTTCTTTCTCCTTTGGCTGCTCCTGGAGTATGTACTACAATGGCTGCAAGTTCGCCCGCAGCAGGGAGGCCAGAAAATTCAAACTCAAGGACACAACAAAGGTAGTGTATTATAAGACCATGCCTAGCAGAGTTACTGTCCGTAAAGAGATGAGGTGCTAACTAAAGATAAATTACATAATTGTATGTTAAGTTGTATAAACCATTATATTAAATTATTTTAAGTATAATCTCCTTTCTCATACTAAGGAATAAGAAACTAATTAAATATTTGTCGTTGCTAACAGTAACGGTTGCTGATGATATACAGGGAGAATTTGAAAGTCGGACGTTTGATTCTCTAATGACCATGAATGTTCTATTTTCAGGAGGTTGAATTAGAAGGAAAGCTGCAAGATCTAGCAACAAAGATGGCCCCTCTGTATCAGCAAATGGCCCCAGATGCATACTCCAATCAGGTATGTCAGAGTGATGGATGCTCTAATGTCACATAAATTCATCCCATTTTCCATGCAGTGACATTGAGTATTTGATAGTTGAAGGATATACCGTACTGATATAGTTGAAGTGATTTTGTTAAAAAGTAAGTGTATGCTTAGTAGTAATGACTATTGATAGCTTTTACGGTTCCTTTTCCAGACACAGTTTGAAGACACAGCCAGGATGTGTCGCCTCGGTAACGAGGAAGGGCGTCCATTTTCAGGAGTGACAGCTTGCGTGGATTTCTGTGCCCATTCTCACAGAGATCTTCATAACATGAATAATGGGAGTACTGTGGTAGGTGGCTAGCAGGGAATGGAGATAACAAATAAAAAAAATATCAGAAGATATATCTTTACACACAGTAGATTTATAGGTCATCCAGGGAAATTAAGTTTTGTTTCTTTGCATTTCAGGTTGTGACTTTGACAAAGCATAGAGGAATGGGAAAACCAGATGATGAGCAGCTTCACACACTTCCATTACATGTGATGGACATGACAGACGAACATGGCTGCTCTGAAGCCCAGTTTGAAAAAGCCAGGAATGGCTCTTTGGAGGTTTTGCAATACTACCCCATGGAGGCCAGAATGCGTGCTGTGCCCCTAACCCCAAAGAAAAAGAAGAAGGGAAAGAAAGGTGGGAATGGCCCAGCCAAGAAAGGCAGACCATTCAAAAAAACAGAGCCCAGTCAGAACCAGAAAGATTCAAAGTTCTCTATTGATGAAAATAAGAAATTCTTGACATATGAAGATATGATGAAACTTTCTGAGGAGCCAGGTTTTGCCCAGATGTACGATTCGTTTTGGAATTATTTTTACAGATTTGGAACATTTCCGCCTCCAAATTTTCTCTGTTCCAATGAATTCAAGAGTCAAATGGCCAGTAAACCTTCATCTGTGATACCTAATAATTTAGACTCTAGTAATACTCAGGGTCAACCCTACGGTGCTGAGAAATCATATCCAGGTCAAAGTAGTCAACCTCCAGCTTCGACCCTTGACCCCAACACTAGGCAGCAGCCTGATTCCCCTCTTGACTTGTCATCCTCAGGGTCATCTTTACACCTCAAGGCAGCAAATCATGATTCTTCAATGAATGCACCATCCAATCAGTCACCTTTGGACATTTTGTCAGATGTTGTCTCCATGATGCCATACTGCAACACAAGTCTACCTCAAAACAAAGACAGCAAAGATCAAACTTTGAATCAGCAACATTCCAGCAACAGTGAGTCTCTTCAGGAGGCATTTGATGTCAAGCTAAAAGAGGCAGAAACGGCAGGAAGCCACGCAAAAATAATCGATCCAACAGTTTTCAAATGCGAGATGGAATTCAATGAAAATGCTTTCCGTGACCCAGAGATCGGAGGAGTGGCCATTGCCCTGCAGCATGGGGCAGTGTTGTTTGAAGTGGCCAAAAGGGAGCTACATGCCACCACAGGCTTACGAAATCCAAATCGTTACGAGCCCACTAGAATCAGCCTGGTGTTCTATCAACACAAAAATCTCAACTACAAGAACCATGGAATGTTTGAACACGAGAAGAAGTGTGAATTGTTAAAGCAAAAGCGACTGGAAAAGCTGCACCTGGAGACCAACAATCTGGTCCCAGAGTACGTGAAAGAAGGAGAGAAAATGAAGAAGAAGAAAGGAAAGAAGGAGAAAGAAGTGGATTTCTCCAAGACTTCTGCTGCTCAGTATAAATACATGTTGGAAGCACCGGCCATGAGTTCAGTCACTCTGACCACAGACTCGGTCATTACAAGGTGGATTGACCCTCAACCAATGGTCACTGGGCCTTATCAAAGATGGGTCTAAATTGTTGGAACTTAATGATCATTCAAAGCCTTTTTGGCTCCTATTTATATAACTTTTCACCTTTTTAAAAAAAAACAAAATAATCGGTCAGAGAGAAGGATTTTCATTGATAGGACAGATTTTTTTTTTAGATTCCTTTACCTAAAGATATTTTTGATAAAAAAAAAAAAAAACTGTTTTTGATTAATATAGAATGTGTACAGGTAAAATTTCTGTATGGAAAAAAATTAAGAAATATATTTTATTCATTTACATGTATGTTCTTGCAATTACATGTACAAGTTAAAGTATTTTAGTATGCATGCACGTACGTTTTGATGTACAGTAGATCTGTTGTGTACTGAACACATTTGTATATTTATTAAGGTAACAAATTTATATAGGGCAGCAAATTCAGTATTGTTATTCATGTATTCAATGGATAATTTACCAGTACATGTTTGACAACTGAATTAGGATTATAGATCAAAACATGCAGCATATGTAGTGGAATCACTAAAGCCTACGAAAGTCATCTGTATCAAACTCCCAAATTCTTCTGCTGGAGTTTTTTTTTATTATGATTTTTAAGTTTTGAGTAATATATATATATTTACATATACCGTACCTGCTGATCAAAAGCTTGGACAATATGGAGGAAAGTTTTTATTATTTATTGTTTGGATTGTGGTTATGAATTTAAATCATATTTTTCTGCAATAGTGTTTTTTGTTTTAAAAATGTATTTGCCTTCAGTATTCATTATTTTTATGACAGGCATTTGACAAAATTGAAAGCAGACTTCCTTTTATCATTGCAGAAATTTTTTTAGTGCAAGAAAGAAAAAAAAAATATTTTTTTTAACATTTGATTTAAGATTAAGTTCTTGTTTATTTCTTCTTTTTTTTTTTAGAAGTAGAATTTTGTTAAGTTTAATATTTGTTCTTTTAATTTTTTGTGCTTCAGTCTTGTATCTGTGATTTTAATAATTCTTTTATGACAACAATTGAAAAGAAAAGCCTTGTAAATGTTGTCTGTTTATATATATTCAATTTTTAACAATGAATTAATTTACAAATCATAAAATTGTGTATATAGGATATTTTGTATATAGTATTCATATTATTTTATTATTATTAATTTTCAGAATTCCCATGTTTATTGAACATTCTCAGGGAAACTCATCTTTTAGTTTTTACATCAGCCAGGAAGCTGAAGATGCCAGTTTATTTAAATCACTTTGTTATTCTGTGATTTCAAAATGCTGTAAGCAATATGCTATGATATTCTTTTAACAAAGTGCTAATACTGAGTATGTGAATAGGAACTACTTTTTACCCCCCCCCCCTTTTCTTATGTTGCAAATATGTCTCATATATTAACTTGTATTAAAAAAAAGAAAAAGAAAAAAAAGTCAAATTTTATTCATTTTATGATCCCTCATCTGTTTCGTATAGTATAGGTGCTATTGATTTTAATTTTTAGATAAATTATTTGTACCAAGATAATTATGAAAATTGGAAAACTACAACTCTAAGTAATATTCAATTTCTTTGTTGTTTAATGTGAAAGTGAACTTCAAATGCATTTATTTCGAAAATGACCTTATTATGTCCATATCATATTGTTTAGAGGATGTAAAATCAAGATTACGCACTCTATCGTACAGCCTTCAAAATAAGCAACAAAAGGGAAAGGAAGAAAATATTGTGCTGAAATCCAGATGTGATACCTGTATAGATTGTTAGAAACATTCCCCTAGGATTAGTTTATTATTTAGATATTTTATTTAATTTACAATGTCTAGGGCAGTTCAGCTAAGAACGAAGTGAAAAAAAATTGATTTTTTTTTACTAGTGCACAAGCTATACATATAACACTTTTAGTAGATATTTTTTGGTAGTGGTTGGAGTAGAGAGTGCTTGAGAACATTTTGTTTCTTTGATAGTTCAAATGTCAATTTCTTTTTTTAATTTGTAAGTGTTATTTCATAGTGCTTTACTGCAATACACATTAATTCTCAGGAAAAGCAAAACAAAAATTTTGACAGATGTGTCTTAACTTTCCAGAGTTTAAAAAGTGTAGCTATTTTTAAAAGAATTTAAAACGTGAAGTGCCCATATTTATATAGATTAACATGCTGAATATAATGCAATGAAAAAAAAAGAGCTTGAATTTAAAAGAAACACACTTGAATGGTTCAGTGTACTGTGTGGATGTTGAATATTGTGAAAATCTTTTCTTGTTGTTGGTACGTCATGTTTAAGCAAAAAAATGTCATGCCATTGTAAATCAGTAAACATTTTTTTTTTGTATTAATTATGGACAGTGTTGTCCAAATTTACACAATGGTGTTTATGAATGACATAAAGCCATGTTGAAATTAGCTTTCTGTCTTGTTAGATATGTGTATGTTAGTGTAGATTATGTAATTTAATGGAAATGCATATGATATATAAATATATATATATAAAAATAATAAATATTATATTAATGATAAGAAAAGACTAGAGGTATAAACAGAATGCACTTTCTGTTTTGTCCTGAATAATAAAAGTTGTCAAAATGGTTATTTAGTGTTGAATTCTTTCCGAAATAGGTTGGCTTTTTATAGCAACTGTATTGTTATTCTACTGAAAGTGTTTCTGAAGAATAGACTGGACAGCTTTACATAAAAAATTGAATGTGACAATGTACCGGTATTTCTTGCAAGACAACTATAGTAATGTCAAAAGTGGATTTGAAGAAGATAATAAAATGCAGTTTCCTTCGACATTACCAAATCCATGGATATAATTATTAGCGAGACAGAACGTACTGAGCTTTTTATCGTACTTATTATACATATTCTTGCATAAAGAGAGGTGAAGTTGTGTGTCTTTAAATAACATAGATCCCATATCACTATCCTTGTCACTCGATCTTTACCAGCATCTAGTGACATCTAAAATTTGAAAGAATCCCAATGTGATGTTAAACAGCAAACAAACAAAATCACTTGTAAGAATTGTATATATTACTTTTATTGCCTAAGTGATATTATTAAAAATAAGCATGTCGTTTTGCATGTACAACAAACACAACAAAACGTAGATGTTGAGGTATAGTAATTTCACGAAATAATAAATTCATTTCAAATACTATTCATTAAAAGAAAGTTACACAAAGCAAATATACAAGTAAATGTAAACAAATAAGCCCATAAATCATGTTAAACAATTGTAAAAAAAACCATAGCTTGAGTATAACTACAAAATAAATTTGTAAAGTTAAATATTTTGTTTGTTGTAAAAAAAAAACCTCATTTGGTATACTGTGGAATCATCGTTTGTGGCTTTCATGGGTAACCCACATACTTCAAACAAATTTATATCCCCACATATGTATCACAAGATTTTGTTTAATATTTATAAAAATTGCTCCGATCACGCTATACCCACGAAATGACATCCCCATGAACCAGGAAAATTTTTAACTACTTATGAATATTGACCCCAATGAATAAAAAAATGATTCCAACAAAAAATTTGAAATATCATTTTATAATTTCATTTCCAAAAATAAAATTGGTATAGTAGGTAGACATGTTTATGTTAAATAAATCATGGTAAGGAAGCAGCGAACACCTGAATTTCTACGGCACAATTAACACAAAGTTTTTGTCCTATGGTTAAATAACCTCAAGACAGTGATAATGGCGCTGCCCCTGCAGCTGGGGGACACACGTAGAATGTTGCTGTCTGACTGTAACGCTTCTGTCAAAAAAAGAAGAGATTTTACATTATCATGTGACTGTAGCATTTCTTTCAATTTAGAAAATTTTTTAGAGAATGTTATATGCATCTACTTGTTTTTAACTGTATAAGAGTGATTTGATATATTTCGCTGAAAATGTCCGTAAACAGGCTGATTCCCTGCAAGAAGGTGCATCGATCATTTCAATGAAGTGGTATACACTTATTTTAATTAGAACATTTAGTATTTTCTGTTAACCAAAGGAAAAGTTACAAAATATTCTGAATAATACCATGAATACAGTATTCTTACCCATATAATTTAATTCTAGTTGCAACTTCCTTTTTGATTGGCTATACATATTCATCTTTATCGTACGCAGGCATGTTAAGGCTTCCCGATGGATTTTACAGCGATATGTAGATATGTAGTACTTCATACGATATGACGTCATAATTAACTTTGACGTCACGATCTGCATTCCTGTCGATATTTCTCAGGGAATGTATCTTAACGTTTAAAGTGAATTATATCAAACCAGTATAATACCGCACATTTCCTTTACATAGATGCTGCTGTTAATGCTAGACGTACAGAATTCATTCATATTAAAAACCCGTATCAAATAGTCGGCAGTTTTAAAGCTTCGTTTTAAGTAAAAGACTATTTATAAACTAGTGGTTTGGAGACTCTCCCTGTTACGTGTAAACAAACGAATGAAGAAATTTTAATGCATGTAAAACCAGCTTGGCGCAGGTGAAAGATCAACACAATTTTAGAATATTTTACGTAAAATTGGTAGAGAATATAAGTACCAATGTGAATCGTGCTTGGGAAACCTAAGCATTTACCCCAATTTTTTGTAAATCGCTTTTGATTAGTAAAAATGTGCATTATTTTGATGATTTTGTGGAATGTTTCAACAATATCTTCCATAAACAAAATATCTGTTTCTTTCCCAAGCAAGAACTTCAAAGTATATGACTTAACAAAGGATTTTTCCTAAAAATATGTATGATTTAATGTCAATCACCTGCGCCAATGCGATTTAAATAGATCATTTGCAATATTAGGATTCGCCCGTCACGTGATTACAAAGTACATATGACGTCACAAAAATGCATCAAATATAATGTTTAACATCGGTGTCAATAAATGTAACATAGATTTTAAGAAATACCCCCGGTCAAAGTAGTTTTGCGATGATTCAAATAATATCTTTTTCAAGCCATATTTTAGCATCGGGACGCCTTAACATTGCTGCGTATAACATAACTTCCCCACATCAACGGTATAATTAATTCAAGTCTTGAAACTCTTTAAATATTTTTCCTTTGTGATGCTTCTTGTCAGCTCATTCAAGTCTTGAAATACACAAAGTATGTGAGATAATTAACTCTCTAGGGACTTACCTGTATGTGTTGAATGGCCTTCTCCACTGCCTCCTTCTTCAGAAGGGTGACCGTGCACCCCCCAAATCCACCCCCAGTCATCCTGGACCCAAACACCCCCTCTGCCTCCATGGCGGCCACAACCAACTCATCCAGCTCTGGGCAGGAGACTTCATAGTCATCCCTGAAACAATTGTCTTTAATGGTTAAAAATGGATCAAATGCTCACTGCCTTGAGAAAATATACAGGCACTTTAGGCATGGAAACACCCCCTCTTAAGGCCTCTTTTTCAAATTTTGAAATAAATAAATTTGGAGCTGGAACACAGTTTTCCTATCTTTTTTTTGGATGTATCTATCCCAAAATGCATGCGAGAAAATACTGTGAATTTTGGCCATTTCAATATTAGCTCAAAGTTAGCTGGTTCGAATTCAATCAATTGATAAAATGTGTTCCTGCTATCTTAAGTAAAATATACACTTTATCTCCATAATTTTAGTTCATTGTGCAGTAACCTGTATCGGACGTAGTATGGGTATTTTTAAAAATCTGTTAAGCAATAAGAAAAATTCCTTATTATCTACATTACTCCAGAACTTTGTCATGAAATTAACTTCTTTGGCTTTTAACTTCCCTGATAACTAAATACCGGTATAAAGTTTAAACTCTATTGTTAACTATTAAAACATAAACTTCCCTATTAACTACCAATATACGTAAAGTTTAACTTCCCTGTAAATCAACTATGCAACAGTAACATTTTGTACATTACTTAATTATTAACATTGTTTAAACAAACACACAGTTCTGATTTGAGTGATATACCTTAAAGCATTGTGACTCTCCACCATTAGTTTGCCAAATCTTGTGTAATCTCCCTGCTCGAGGCATTTTGCTGCTTCCTCTGTTCGAATGATTTCACCAATGACATGGCGCGCTCTCCTATACATCACATCATCCAGTTTTTCTTTAAATTCTAATAAATAATGAAAATAATTAAAACAAGGCATTTTGAAACGACGACTTGCAAGAACCCATATTTTTAAAGTATTTATTATTGCTGTATCTTAAATTCATTAATTTAGATGTCCCTAAAAAATACTAAATCATCAGGTAATATGAAAACATATACATGTATATAATTAAGAAAAGATTATAAATACATTTTAAATGAAATTCTACAGTCAATAGTTAATTCAAAGAACTAGGTACAGATTCAGTCATATCTTGTATATTGTAAATGTAAATATCACTGTGCTTCAAAGAATGGTCAAGCTAGTGATGGTTGAATAATAACCAGCTAGGTTTTGCAATTATGAGCATATTGACCCTGACTTGATGATTGACCTTGAACTGGTGCCTAACCTTGAACTTTACATGTACCCTTTGACCTCAACAATTCAAGACAGGGAGACAAAAAGACCAAAAAATGATGAATCCCCTGAAATCAACCATATATTAAAGTTAATTCCTTCTCCATGCCATGAGGGCATGAAGCGGATGAGAGTCATTGACTCCCCTTGGATGGGACACCAGTTCATCGCAGGTTAACCCCCAGCATAAGCCGGTACCCAATTTCAGCTTGGTGGACTGAGACAATGAGATAAAATGCCTTGTCTAAGTGCACAACATACAGCATCAAGTAACCACAGCGGGGTTTGAACCAGCGACCTTTCGGTTACTGGCCTAACACCCATAACCACTGAGCCATGTACTCCACTCTTATTATAATCTGTGGAATCATTAGAATTCATGGTGGCTCAATTTTTGTGGTATTCCCCCACGAATTTAAATACTCAACGAAAACAATTTTAGAAAGAGTTATCTTTGTTGCTGAAACAGTAACCAATGGCATCCACGAAATTACATCCCCACGAATAGGCAAAAAAGTCATAATCCAGAAAAATTGGCCCCCACGAATTTAAATGATTACACAGAATTATGGGGTCATAAAACAAAAATTTAAGTACCTTCTAAATCTTTCATAGATGCCTCCCTTAGGCTTTTCTTGCCCATGACTTTTGCTGCCACTTCACACTGCTTCTTACGTGTTGGGTATTCTGATCCTGTTAATTCATGCTTGACATTTGAATTTGTTACCAAGACAACCACATTTGGGTCATTCATTGGAACTAGTTTACCCTCCATTGACCTGAAATATTGCAATTTGTAAATACCTATAAATAATAAACACACAAAATGTGTATGTTGCTTTAATTGCCTCAAATCCATTTACCTGCAAGAACCATTAAAGATCCCTTGAACATAATAATTTCACACTTTCTTATAGTACACATGTATGCATTTACTCAATGGTATATTTCCAAAATATTCATCAAGAGAAAAGAAAAGAACTAAAATAGCACCTTAGATCATGCATCAGTTTCTTAAATCCCACACCAAACCAACACTTTTGACCATCATAATGATACAGTACCGATCAGACCCAACCTCACAGAAAGTAAACCCTAACTAAACCCTGAGTTTACTTTCTGGGTTTACTAGAGTGGACCCAGAGTAAACCCAAAGTAAACCCAGATTGGATACAGAGAGTAAACCCCGATCAGAAGTATACCCCTGAAAGCAGACACTACATGTGTATTCGGAATAAACAAGGGGCAGGAAATACAGACATAAGATGGTAAGATAAAAGACAGGTCAGCTTCACACTTCAGTGCTTACAGTTGACCAAAAAAGTAAACCCCGAGTGGACCCAAATTTTCAAAAAGTAAACCCAAAGTAAACCCAGAAACTAAACCCGTGGTTTAGTTGGGGTTTACTCTGGTGTTAGGTTGGGTCTGATCAGTACTGTACGTACAGTATTAGATACATGTACTGGTGTATTTTGTATATGGCACTATCTATTTAACAGCAGTAAGAATTAAATTGTATTCTTTACCTGCAATCTATAAGAAGGGCATGACCTTCCTGGCCCATAACAGAGATAAACTGGTCCATAATTCCACAGGGCATCCCCGCGTATTCATGCTCGGCTTTCTGGCAAGCTAGAGCCTTGTCCTTTTTGGACACATCTGCTCCTCCGTTTGTAAGGGCGTCCAGAAATGTGTAGGTAGCCACCTCCAGGGAGGCAGAGCTGGACACCCCACCACCTAGTGGCACTGAAGATACCACCACAGCATCAAAGGGGACAACTGACCCTTAAAAAAAATCAGTAATTTGTTTAAAATAAATTTTTAATATGTAAAAAATAACGCCCCCAAAATATGTAATGTTTCTCAAGAACTACTGTATCAGGACATAGGTTATTGCCGTAATGAAAAGGGGATACCTCAATTTAAATTGCAATAAAGTTAATAAACAATATATCTGTCCGACACAATTTATATTTTGAGTTGTTTGGTCAAAAAAATTAAATAATAATTATCATTCTTGCATACTGAATAATAGATATGAGACATAAATGTAAAATGCCTTTGAAAAAATAAGATATCAAGTTTTCAGGTATTTTTGAAATGAAAAAGTGCCTTTACTTAATAAGCTATACATACATATTCGCAATGACTTTATTTTGTGATTTACTTCCGATAAACTGGTTTGGGACGACTAAAATTTGCGACCAAGCCTTATCCATACCTCTATTGTTATGACAACCATGTTACAACAACTGGTTTGCTGCAAGAAATATTCATGACGACAAGGCCCTCATGAACCTCCCACAAATTTTTCGCACACATATAAAAGTTGGTTTACAATTAAACTTAAAATCTTCATATTTTAAAAAACTTTAGCCATTCAATTAAACCTTAAGTTTTACACTGGGGTAATAAACATGATTGTAACTCAATATAAAACAGATGAGACTGAGTTAGATCTATTTAAATGTTTTGAATATGCAAGTACACAACTATACCATACCTATGTAATTTGCAACGACCCCTTTCACGTAGTTGGCCCACTTGGGAGAGCCTGGTTTTAGTGGAGTTTCCGCTGAAGGTACAGGGAATTCCACGTACTTAGGTTCATCCACTGATTCTGCAAGGGTTAGAACTCGGCACACGTTTCCCTCAGACTTTTTCCCTACAACTACAGTCACCTGTGGTAGGGCCTGAAATTAAATATATTTCTCGATTTTGTACTTTGCTCACAAGAAGATATAAATAGTAATTTTTGCTCTACACTGTACATTTTGAGGTGTGTGCAATCCGACCAATCATTTTCGAGTAAATAGACACGGTAGCAGTTATATTGCATGATGTAACGTTCCATTACAAAAATATAATATTTATCGATACCCCAAAACTGAATAAAAATATATTTATGTAACAACTCATACATAAACTATTAAAAGAATCGATTGGCAGTGTTAGAATATTGTGTTGTCTAACGTTAAAAATTTTGTGTTGCAAACAAAAGCATTACACGAGACGTGATCAACAGACCATGGGGAAAACAAAGCCTTCGTTGTAGTCGGTGTGTTCTCCAATGAGGTTAACTCTCCCAGGACCGTAGGCAGCACATTGGGCTTCACATCCAAATTTGTTAACAAAAGCTGCCTTGGCTTTAGAGACCAGCTCTGATACAGCGGGTATCTTTGTGGATCCTTCGACCTCCATGATTTCGAGCAATGTGACGAAGTATACAGGCGTGTCCAAAAATATGTTACGATTTATTGAATTCGGAACTTTATATGCTACATTGTTCATTTTGTATTTTAATTACATCTTCAATATCCGATTTTGATTTTCGTCTTGCAACGATGCATATTGCCATATTTTCAATCATTTCTTATAGTTTGCAATTATGTCAGTCAGCGACCCTTTGCTAAAAAAATTGAAGGGTATGTATAAATGCATTTTCACTTCTTATTGTGCCATATGATGAATGAACAAGCTTATTATCATCATATCATGCTTGGTTGGTTTTGTCAGCCAGATTCATGGATTTCAGGTTATTTTTACCAAGTAATGCGTTTCTATGCAACGTTCATGCATGCATTATAATTTTGTTCCATGTATAACCAGAAGACTTAAGCATGAAAATGTGTGTATTTTAATATGCAGGGTTTGCTCAAATGCTACATTCTTCTTATCATGCACATGCTGATGTTATAGTCTGTCCCAAGATATTTGTGCAGCACATTTTTAATAAAAATACACATACTCATGAAAGAAGTGCAATTGAAATAGCTATTTGAAAGGGATAATTTCCAAGATAATTTCATTGACACATTATCATCTTTCACTTGGTAAAATTCACAGGAACGAAAACAGATTCCTAACGGAGAATTATAATGGGGAATGTTTACATCTTTTCTCCATTCGGAATACACTCGGAATACATAGCGCAATTTTTCAACGTTGTCATCTGGGCTTGCTGCAGTACAAAATCCCCGTAGACATTACGTTTTTTAGCATTGTATTGAAACCTGATAAGCTAACAGGGACATTTCAACCGAAAAATCTTGGAAATTTTTCATACTTTTGAATGAACATTGTTTTAACCCTGAGGTATTTATAAATATCAAGCAATTAAGCCAAATGTGAATACAGGGTATCTTGGTACAGAGTATAGAAATAAATTAAGCAATTCTGTCTGTAATTTGATGATAACATATTAAACAGACAATATTTGTTCTTCAATTTTTTCAGGATTTGTTTTGGAATTTAGGACAAATGATATAGTTGTCACTGACGACAATGAAAACTTAGCCAAATTGTGCTGTGTTTTAGAGGAAATTTTCCAAAAAGGAATCAAAAGCAAGTATACAGGAAATGGAATATTCAATCGAATCAATTGCAAGGGTGGATAAAACTATTATAAAATTCAATTACTTTTCTGCATAATAAATAATAAAATCTAAGAATGCTGAAATATTGTAATGCAAAACAGATGTTTAAATTTATTCATTTCACACTATAATCAATCCATATTCGCCAGTTTTAATAGATGTATATGAATATCCAACACTCAATTATTGATCTTTTTTTACCAACAGAATCCAAATGGTTTGACAAAAGTGACTATTTCTGGCCATGGGTGGCAAAAATACCATCGTTTTCCAAAGAAAGGTAAAAATCGGTCTTGTTTCATATTCAACTATTTTAAAAAGTAAAGAAAAAATTGTCTTATGAAGTCTAACAAATTTTTTGTATTATATTACATTGAAGATGCAATCCCATACTGTCAATGGTCATCGACACTGTCAAAGAATCAAAAAAGGTTGGTTCTGAAAGTTCCTCTTCATTTAACATTAAATAACACTTTGGTAAAAGATGTACAATAAATGTAGAAATTCTAACTTTCTTCCCTCTTTTGTTCACACAATCACTACCAGTACTTCATTCCCTTCTGTGCATGCATACATACTTCCATTACTCTTTAGTTACTTCCTTAGCAGAAGATAAAGAAAACCAACATATCTTTCCAAGTGTAAGTGATACACAGCTAAAATAACTTTTTTTGTAGGTCACACTTGATTTGGGTCGAGGTCGTCTATTTATCAGATCGGCCTTGATGAAAAAAGTTCTGACTGTGCCAGTACAAATTATCGCCAAAAACAGACAATTAGCAACGGTAAGTCACACTTAAATAACCAGATATATAAATTTGCAAACCACTTTTTACTGGTGCAAAAATTATCTAACGTAACAACATGGAAGTTAAATTGATTATTAAATTGAATTGAATGATTTTCATTTCTTGTCAGTGCTATTATTGTCTTCATATTGTTTTGATTATGTTTACATTAGATCTTTTAAGTACCAGCTAGCATATAAATATTGTCTTATTTGGACATGTACAGGAGGTGTATTATGAGAACGACAGCATTCTTGGCAATGAAATCTTGGCAGGTATGGCTTTGAAAGGATTTTGAGAGCCAGTTGATATATTAATTAACTTGTAATTTGTGGTTTTGTAACTTATAAACAAGTTTTTTAAGACCTTCATTTATGACTTCGAGATATCATTGAAAAAGTAGTATTATAGTGATTTTGATTGTGTTTAAAATGGATTTAAGAGTACACTTTCTTTTAAACTTTGATTTTGTCAGAAATTCTGCAGTCACTCTTGTTTGAGCTGACCGAGGCACACTTCCAGCTGCGAGTTCATGTAAGTTATGTATTAGTATCTGGAATATATTGTTATCTAAAAAGCCAATTTGAAAATATGTATACTGTGGTTTGTTTTAAATAACTGAACTAAAATGTTTTTGGTTTTTTTTTTTTCAGAATGCAAGTTTCTTGGACAAAACATGGAATTTACCTGTGAGCAATGATTGATTAAAAGTCTGGGTCATTTGAAACTTTCAGAAGTTTATCATTTCATTCAATAAAGTTAAATTTTCTTTTTTCTTCCTTTCACTTTTAGATCTATAAGCAATATGAACTGGTTCCATGTGATAATCTTGGCCTTCATGTCCAGTAAGTTAATATAATTTATGTACTTTTACCAGGCGTTTACATAATATCAGTGATGATTATTTTTGATTGTTTCCTTTATTAATAGATACATTAATGGCTTTCTTTTGGTGAAAGCTGTAGAACCAGGCAGTGTAGCAGAAGAAAATGTAAGTTACATATACCTGGGTATGTAAATTCTTTAAAAACTGTATGGTTAATCTGGTTATATTGTAGGATAACCAAAATTAATTGCTAAACAAGTCTGCATTTACTGCTGACTGATGATGTGGACTTCACATCTCCACTATAATCCCCTTAATTTATCCTCATTATTATTGTGAAGCAATTCGTTGTTACCTTTACCTGTTTAAAAATATCTACCTGGTAGTTTCAATTTTAGAATTCAATCTTAATTTTTTATAGGACAAGATTCATGCTGGAGATGTTATAGATGAGCTCTATGGAGAGGCACTGAGAGGAAACAAGATGTCTGTTGTAAGTTTTGTTTGAATAATTTTCTTACGTGTTAGAATTTGACTGATATAAGTTTAATTTGTTGGTACATTTATGAAAACTAAGCATTTGTTGGTTTTTTTTTGTTTTTTTGGGTTTTTTTTTTGGGGGGGGGGGGGGGTGGGGTGTTATGCATTTCTAATTTATTGCTTAATTTTACAGGTACACAACATTTTACAAAAGTATAAAGGTCTTCCAGTTCATATTCATGTTGTTAAGGTAAGCATTTAAAGAAATGAAGAAATGTTAAATGAAGCCAAATCACAACATATCTATGATGAATAATCAAGATTTTGTAGCAGTGTACTGTCCAACTTAATCAATTAATGACTGATATTTAACATTACATACTATTATAAGATAAAAAAAATTTATTAAGAAGATTGATGTAGATATAAAATATTTTACATACCTTAATCAAGGTTATGGTTTAAAAATTACCAAGTAGTTTTCACATAGAAAAGTTCTAACAGTCAACATTATAAATCTCAATACATTGTATTACATACATGATATCAAAGTCTATATGAATCAAACTAATGTGAAAGTATCGGTGCTTAATTTTCTCTCTCATTCTAGCTCTCACTCTTTCTCTCTCTCTCTAGATCTGCTTCACTTCTTTCACTCAGTTTATCTCATGCCTCTATATGCTTTTTGTTTTCTCTTTACACAGGGATTTGATAGCCAGTGTAATTTGTACAAGCCTATACAACACCTGATAGAGGATGCCGATGTTGACATCACTACAGCCGAGGAACTGATACAGGTGAAAAAGGACAACAGCAACGACTACAAGAAACCACCACACACCATTCTGAACGAGGAGGAGGCTGAGGAAATCCCAGTTCATGGATCAGAGGGAGGGTGAGTGGAAATGATTCAAAGGTCAATATCAAGGTCTGAAGACCTAGCAGTTTCATTCATTTTTGTGGGCATCATTTTTTGGTGGACTTTGTGTATAAATCCATGATTTCAAGAATATGTGCATTCATGGACAATGGCTCTACCATTACAATTTTTGGGCATGTTTCTTATTTCATTTTGCATTTGATTTTCACCAGACAACAATATTCATTAGTATTGAGGGTCAACAAATATTTATGAATTAAAGCACATTATTACATTCCAAAAAATTATTTATTTTTTCTTTCAGTGCAACATATGATGCTCACTATCTTGGATATGTTACTCTTGGCCTTGTAAGTTAAAAGAATACATCGTATACAATATACAACTGATGAACAAATGAAACAAATTTTTAGACCCCAAAAAAGTATTTCAAGGTCTATTTCAGTGAATCTTAATTTACATTAAAACTGCTATATTTATATCCAAAATCATGCTGTAATATATTGTATTGAGCAAGGTCATAATAACTGCATAACACAACATTGCAACATTGATTAGGCTAAAAATAATCAATTTGTGTCACTTCAAGGGCTGTCTCAAAAGCTTTATGATATAAATCAATCATATTAGATAAATAGAACATCTATAATTGTGTGATTTTACATTAAATATTTTGCTTTATCCAACGAATTAATATGATGTATAAATTCCATAGGCAAGCGCCGTGAATATATATATACCATTTCAACTTGTTGGATAAAGCAAATATTAATTCAAAAAATACTATAAATATAGATATCCTCTATTTATCATATGATATTTTGATTTTTAGGACGGACGAGTGGTCAGGATTGAAGATTCTGTTTTGGGAGTTTTAAGGAACCATACCCAGAGAGTGGTAAAGACTACTAAATTAGTATATTTTTTTATTATTGTAAAATAGAATAAGCAAACTCCATTTATATTTATGTTCTTTTGAACAGTCTTATTACCTGTACTGGCGTAAGACCAGTTCCCACGAAGTTCCAATTCTCATCAGTGCATTGTTATGCCATTTTATCAACACGCAAAATTATATACTGGTACAAAGATTACTGGTACGTAACAATTCACTGGCAAGAATTGGTACTTGGCAAGAATTGGTCCCAAGCCGGTACGATTTAAGAGATGCACTACATTTGAAATTCTTGATATGATTTTAAATTAAATTAGATGTATATGTATTACAAATTTTTATCATCTGACAGGCTGTAAAGATGGAGCTAACTGAAAAGGAAGTTTTGGTCATTGACACCAAGGAAGAGAAGGTATGATATAAAACCAGTTATATAATGTTCATCTAACAGTCTTGGTAATGTAATAATACATTAAACAGGCATATTTGAGAAGGGGGGGGGAGGCTAAACTCATCCAAAGTGCTTGCACATCTGCTATAATTTTTTAAGAATGGGGGGGGGGGAGTAGTCAACTACATGATATTTCAATTTTCCATATGTAAGTTTAAGAAAAATGTTTGGTGCAAGATAAATATTGACTGGTAGCTTGATTTTGCATTTGATATTATACATTACAGAATTTACTAGAACATTCCTATACAGAAATTTCAGCTTGTGGACGGAGAACTGATCAACTTAAATACATAGCATACATTGCAGGGTAAGATCAAATAAATCATGTTTTTGTTTTATGTGTCCAAGTAGAAAGTTCTCACAACTTGATGAAATGTTTGCTTTTTGTTCTATATGCAGAGAAACCACGTGCAGTCTCGCTAAAAAGTTCAATTGTTACGTTTTTGAAATGCGAACCAATGAAGAGGTAAGATAAATTTTTTGAATTTAATAATTTAAATACTAAAAATTATCAAGTAAATTACATGTATATTCTGTGTTTTGAGTCAGCTTAGAATCCTTGTTTAAAATATTTATTATATTTTTTTGTTTCGTTTATAGGCTCGATTTGCATTATGTGGCATTGGTAAGTTTAGTTTATTTCTTGTTGTACTTTGTTTCATATCTATTTTCTTATTAAGCTTGAACAATCAGTACTCAGTTCATGTATGTGATGCTAAGCCTCAGGCATCTGACGTGACATATTTTTCTCATAATAAAAAAATATACCACCTACCTACATGTATGAGAAAAATATGAAAAACCAGGAACCTGTGTGCTCTGAGGATCTGGCAGTGGGGCTAGTAGACATCTGGTCCTGGAATTTGCAAAGATAAATTTCACACAGTTAACTGACAAATAGTTAACAGACATTGGACCTCCCGAAAAAAAAAAAAGATAACCCATATTCCTTTAGCTAGTTCCTCAGAATATTGTTATATGTATGAATAATGACTGGTATGATATGCATCAGAAAGCCATTTCAGTTGCCCTTGTAAAAGATGAGAGTAGAAAGTTTTTGATTTTTTTTACGAGAGTAAAATCTTGAATAAATATTATTGCTCACATTTGAAATTCTGTTGTGACAGTATTTTATAACGATAATGGAGCTTATTGATAAACTGTTGATTCAGAATATGTTCATGCTAAGAATTGCAAATTATTTCATCTACATTTATATTTAATATATTTTAATTTTTAGCTCAAGGATTTGAAAGAACACATTTGCTGTTGTGAACAAAACATTCAAAGATGCTTCCCTCCAAGATCAGATTTAGAATTTACATTTTTGTTACTATTTATTTTTTCATTGGTTATGGTTACTTTTTTCTTGCATAAATTTATATCTTTACCAGTTATTAGATTGATTTTATTTTACATTTGTTATTGCAATTATTTATTAAAGTTAGTGATTTTTTTATCAGTGAATGCATATTTTCATTGTTAGTTAACTGTACATTTATTTACCACTTTATGGATATCAAATTTGAAGAAATATGGGGCTTTATGAACTATAAATTAATAAGGTTGCGAGTGGAATATTACCAGGAAAACAAAGACATTTCCGAAAAACTTTTTTTTTTAATATGATAGACCTTCTGCAGTCATCAATGTACTATAAAGTATTTATGAATTCTGTTATATCAATATTCATATGTTGCTACATTGCTATCATGGCCATTGGCTTGAATAGACATTTTCATGCATTTTAAACTGTACTTTGTGATGTTAATTTTGGTAAGATACTACTTCCAAAGTTGTTCATGGCTTTAGTGGTCCTTCGTATTTTACTGCACTGTAACATGAATCAAAGAACAAGTTAAATGTAACTAAATTTTAAATACATTGTATTTCTTCTCCTCGCTAGCTCATAATTGACATGCAGTTGATTTCATATATATATGTACATTTAAGTTTATAGCACTTCTGTTCATTTCTCCTATTCAAGAAAAAAAATCGAAAAGTATGATTAACAAATCTAGAATTTAATAAAAAACGAGCGTTTTTGGCTCATTTAGATATTACTGTAGTACATGTATATAGTAAGTATACCATCCGATTATCTCTCTGGATGCTTTGAATTGTGTAATTTATTAGACATTTTAATGATTTGCCCACTCATATTATAAATGATAATTATATTAGATAGATTAGTTTCCTACACAGTAGATCATACTCCATATGAAATAGAAATCATTCGTTGCAATGTTCACACGTAGCCTGGCTAACGGGTGACATTATAAATATAAATCATCATAATTTAAAATATTAAAATATCAGCTTAATATTCATTCCGTGTTTTATCTACTTTGATAAAATCTTATTATTCTATACAATGCATTTATTTGAATTAGAACAAACTGTAATCTTATTTCCACAGATCTTCCAAATATTTATGTCTGAATCTACATTACATGTAGTACTACCTTTGTATGTATGTTTTATTTTTTGTTTATTTCACCGAGGTGTTCACTATGTATTTTCCATATTTTTATATTTTTTGAATTATTTCTTTGTTAAGGGGTTATGTTTCCAATTATTAATGAATCAATAAAGTATGTTAGTATATCTATGACACGTTATTTTCATTTGTTCAGAAAGTTCACGTAATTATATTTCATGGAATAAACTTAACTTTACGATAAAAATGTAAATCTGCAAGCTGTACTATTTTTCATCCACAATAAGAAAAATTTAAACAAATTAGGTACAAAATGTACTAATCTCAAGAAAAATTGAAAAGGGGCTATTAAAATTGAAATATTGAGGCACACAACGAATTTTTCGAATTTATTTATTGAAAGAGTAATTTTTTTTCGAGTGGTCCAAAAATTTACATCACCGGGTTGTCATGTTAAAATTTCGTTTGTAGATCCAATTTCTATTTGGTCATGTTGGTGGTAGGAAATGTTATTACTTTGCCATTAGAGACTGATTTTTCTCTGCTTGATTTTAATATAAAGCAAAAAGGGATTTCCAGAATCTGAAAAGTAATGAACAGTAATCTGCTGTGAATATGATTGCTATTATTGTGAATATGTTGTTAAAAAAAAACGATACACTGTTATAGGCCTAGATGCGTTTGTTCATTCGTGTATGTAACAAGGATAACTTTTTGCAAGTCCTGTTCCTTTTTATTTCTTATTAAATTTCAGTCTTTTTTATGCTCGAACGTTGCATTTATGTATTGCGTCCAATAGACCATAAAAAAGGGTGGTAATTAGAGGTGCGTTTTCAGTAATTACCTCTTACACCAATCCACACTTTACAAAAGTTATGTCCCTTGGCCGCCATCTTTTAGGAAAAACCCTTAGATTTCTCGCAGTAGCCTCGGTAATTTAGATGTTTATAACTTGGTCATTTGACATTTAAAATCCATTTCCGTTGTGTATTTTGATTGCCCCAGGATGGGGCAACCCACATATCGAAGGAGTAAATTAAATTCCAAAAGATTTTATCACAGGACATGCGCGGATCCAGAAAATTTTTCCAGGGGGGGTCCGAAGGATAATTGTGTTTGCCAGGGGGGGTCCGAGGCATATTTTCGTGATAATTTTACTATGTAAATTTAATAAATTTTCATTTTCCAGGGGGGGTCGGGACCCCCCCGACCCCCCCTCTAGATCCGCGCATGCAGGACGCCCAAATACTTGGTTGGATAAAGAAGGAAAAAGTTGGTTTTCCCTTTTGACCTTTGGGTTGACCCTGCAAAGGGAAACAACAAAGTGTGGATTGAACTATAGGATTAAATTTCGTTTAAATCATCAGTATAGCAAATCAATACATCTTTCCCATATTGCTATCAAAATTCAATAAAATGTTACGACGGGGAAGAACACTGAAGATACTTGTACACATCCAGTGTGTTATTAGAGAAATGTCCAACGTAAAGGTTGTTCTGGTCATCCACACACACGCTGTATGGACAATCTATCCCTTGTTGTGACTCAAGTAGGCGAGACAAAAACTGACCATTCTGATCAAGAATGTCAATTGAACCTTTGTTCGAATAAACGCAAACAATGATATGTCCAAGAGTATCTGTGCATATTCCATATGGATAGAACAATGGCCTTTGACCTCTATAGGAGTATCTGTGTTGTCCTCTTTCATTGACCACCACAACTTCTTGTTTTTCAAAATCCGATGTACATATATCCCCATTAATGTTTTCCGTAATGTAACGTGGTTCAGAATATAGTTTTTTGCCGTTGATATCTCTGTATATCGTGTAGTTAAAACTTCCATTAATGTTGTACCTGACGACTTTTGCATCTGCAGTCCTTTTCATTCCCACAACTATATTCCCAGTTTTAAGGGAAGAATGTATGCTGATGGGCTCCCAAAAACCACCGCTGATGAATACAGCTACTTCTTTATCCTTAGTCTTTTTATTTATAACTTTTTTCTCTCGGTCTGTATAGATAAAATCTCCATCCTGTGTGACTGTGTGGTAACCAAAACCTTGCAAACTAGTGCATATTTTTTGCAGCATATTCCCTTGAAAATCGACTTGGAAAATGTTACCTGTATTATCGCTTACCCAGAGTTTGTCTGATTTATCTAGTGATACATGGAAAATGCACCCAATATCAGGAACTGTCAACTCTTTAATCTTGGTGCCAGCAGTTAGAGACCATGTTTGTTGTACAGTTGATGCTTTTGGATAATCTTGTTTCACTTCCTTGCTTGTGGATGTACGGGACTTCAAAGGTTTTATGTTTCTTGTTTTTGGTTGGTCTTGGTCAGCGTGAAGCTTAATTACCAAGCAAATTAGAAACATCTTCTTTACTGTGTTGACCAACAGTGTATGTTGGTGTTACCGGTTTTGTTGTTTCTGGTATTGGTCGTATTTCCAGATTTTTCGAGTGTTCGATTAGAATGTTTGTAACTTTTGAAGCAGACAGATATTCACGAATATCTCCGTCTAGCTGTTGAAGATATGTTATATACTCATCAACTGTTTTATCTTGTGATTTTATTTCATCGAGCAGTTTTTTCTCTTCTTTATCGACCTCCACCATTATTTCAGACATAACTTCATCTGCCAATTTTTTATAGGACTCGATATCTGTTTTTACTTCTCCCCGGATATTTTCCACGATCCTTTCAATTTCTTTTGCATCTTCTTGAATTTCTGTCTGTAACTTTTTTGATGTTGGAAGGAAATTATCTCGAATACTTGGGAGTTTATCCAGACAAAAGTGATAATTTTCTGAATAGAATTTCTCAAGGTTGACAAATCCATGCCGTTTGTGGTCTTTCAGAGTCGTACATAAGGAACATAAAGGAATTTGGCATTCTTCACACAGAAGATCTAAATCCTTGGTTGGATGCGTCTTGCATTTCTCTACAGGAAGTTTTCGGTTTCTTGATATATATGGGACCACATCATGGTCCACATTGTCTGAATTCTTCAGATGGTCATCTTTGCACTGTTCACACATTGGACGGTAACAAGAGTTGCAGTACATAGCACCATATCTTTCACAGCTTTCGGTTCCACACTCTATAATGTGCTGAGCATCATCTGGTATTGAAGCCATTTGGAATGACATGAAAAATATCTATAAAGTAAAACATTTGTCACGTTAGCTACCACGACTGGGCCAAGATTGTAAACCTGATCGCTCAAGATTGGATTACAATGAATACTGAATGTAAAGCACAATTGACATGGGGTTTGTCTACCAAGACATTTAGATTACAAACATAAATAGGTGACACCCCCTCCCGAATTACTGAAATTATTATCATTCAAAGACTGAAAAAACTATCATTACAGGGGCCTTCCGTTGACCATCACGAAAGAATTGATAATTTGGTGAACAAGGTTACGATTGTCCCAGTAGTTTAAAAAGGTACAACGCATTGGTGAAAGATATACACCTGTTTATCACACAGGTCGGATGTGTTGTATAACACATGAAAATGAATGTGGAAACATATACGTATAATCAGAATATGTGTATCGAATTCTAGTTCAAATCTAAGTAAATTCTCGTATTTGTTACTCTTTATCGAAATTATATATTTCATAGAGAACATCATAATGCACTTTCGTTTTAAAGTATGTTTCCCTCTTGTCTTGAAATTAAGTGATTTCTTCAACAACTAAATGATACAGTACTTACCTTGACTGAATATAAGTTGGTCTAAATGGTCTTGTGGATAAATGTAGGAACGTTGGAAATAACGATATAAAGGCTGAAACTGAAAAGGAAGAGATTCCCAGTAAAGACGGGTGAGTGATTTTCCAAGTATTTAATTGAAATCTAAACCCACAGTTGAAAAACCCTCGACGCAATATTATCACCTGTAATTGTACCTATTTTGATATATGGAATTCTTCACAGTCTCCTTATCCATGATTGATTAATTCTTCTTACAAATACAAATATATTACATTGTAAGTTAGTGTTCATGAATTGATGTCTCTGCATGTATCAATGTCGGAGGGAAAATAACGCCCATAAGAGAAAATTTATTCGATTTATATATGCAACAAAAAGACACAAGAGACACAGAGGCACATCGCTTATCTGAGCAACAATAGTGAACAAAAGCTTTAGACCGTCTTTAAAATATTTAATACAAAATATCTAAAAAACTTAGTAGAGTGTATATCTTGATTTTCAGAGCCTTTCGAACTTTAACATTGAGCTCCTATTGGTGATTCAGTTTTGAAAATAAGCTCTTTAAAGATTTTTTTCTATTAATTCATCCCCATTGTGAGTTGTGACCCCACCATACCCCTGAGGATCATGATTTTAACAAATTAATTTAAATCTTCACTACCTGAGGATGCTTTCATATAAAGTTCAGCTTTCTAGCCAATGGGATTTTGAGATGATGATACTTAAAGATATATTCTTCTATATTCCTATTTAGACCCCCTCCCCCAATTGTGGCCACACCCTACGTCTGAGGATCATGATTTGAACAAACTTGAATATACACGACCTGAGGTGCTTCCAGCAAAGTTAAAGCTTTTCTGGCAGATTGGATTTTGAGAAAACAATTTTAAAAACTTTTTTTTTATATATTCCTTTGTAAACATTTGACCCCCCTCCCCACTGTAGTCCCACTTTACCACATAGGTTCATAATTTGAACAAACCTGAATCTACAATGCCTGAGGATGCTCCCAGCAAAGTTAAAGCTTTCTGGCTAATTGGGTTTTGAGAGAAAAAATTTAACGATTTTTTAAACCATATTTGCCCCATCCTACCCCCGGGGATGATAATTTAAACAAACTTGAATCTACACTACCTAAGAATGCTTCCACAGAAGCTACAGCCTTTCTAGCCAAATGGTTATTGAGAAAAAAGATTGTTCTTTATATAATCCTTTGTAAAAAAAATTGTGGTCCAACCCTACCCCAGCGAAACATGATTTGAGTAAACTTGAATCTACACTACCTGAGGATGCTTCCACACAGGTTTCAGCTATTCTTATTTATTGATTTTGGAGAAGAATTTTGAAAAAAAAAATTTATATCTTTTTAAATTTTTAGTTGTAAGCACATTAGTTCGTTCATTTACTGAATTTAAGGAATATCATTGTTTATAAATTTATGTTCCTTTAATAATAGATTAAAAAATTTTTTTACGTAATATGTATGGCTTGCTTGAAACAAAATTCTAATTCATACCTTTTTTCAAATCCTTGCCGTCAGATCAAATACTGAAACTAAAGTTGTAGGAACTTAAGACCATATACATATATTTTTTATACCATATTATGTATGAAAATAAAATATTGATATTTCTTTATCAATCATTTCAGTTTGATGTGAATAGACGTAGAGTTGAAGAAAATGTCTAGTGGAGATACTGGTAATTTATTCTACGTTAATATCTATCTATCTATCTATCTATCTATCTATCTATCTATCTATCTATCTATCTATCTATCTCAGATGGCTAGAAAAGTTATGGTATGTCTAAAATATTGCACTCTCACATTTTTTAAAATAATAATTAAATATCTGAATTTATAAATGCGTTTGAAAAAAAGCACGTATTCAATATATATGAAATTAAAAGTTTTCATTCGTAACCATCTTCTGTTCTATGTAAATAATACATAATAATGCTAAACTATAATTGAATCCAGCATATAATTCAAGATCACCACGAGAAGATGATTCAGACCTACAGTGAGCTTTTGGTATGTGCAGTTCATATTTTGTACAATGTGTAACAATCTGTATTTTTCTTATAGTTATCAGAAATTTATTCGCTAGAGATTAATGATGCTAAGGAATACTTTTGCCCCGAACACTAAAAAGTTTGTTGAAATGAAATTTTGACTGCAAAATTCTTTGTAAAAATAAAAAAATTGTGTGAAAATTACTTTACCCATATATATTCTGTTTGACATTCACAATAATATTCTAGATATATAAATACGTTATTTTTGTTCATGTACATGAGTACCTCATGTATTATACCAATGTTTATAGTGTTTAATTAAACAATAAAATGCTTCCTTTGGTGATTCATGCGGGATATGAAGGTAGCGACACTGCAGGAAAAATACATAACCCGCGTTAGTGGGTTATGTAAATTTTTCCTGCAATGATCGCTACCTTCATAACCCGCATGAATCACCAAAGAAAGCATTTAATTGTTTATATTAACATCTTTCTTTAACTAATTAATAAAATGATTATGAAAAGTTAGTAAAATTCACTGAATTACTGTTAATGTACAAAAGTACGTTAGCAAAAAAACCCAGCCAAATCGTCTCCTGTGAGACTTTGAGTCTGGCATCGTCATGATTATTTCGTGCAGTCTGGGATTTTACTAAGGTCGCTGTAGGTTCAGACCAATCGATTAACAGGGCGTGTCAATTTCAGTCCTGTCACTTTCAGCCGCTGTAGATTTCGACCAATCGATAAATAGGGCGTGTAGATTTCAGTCTGGCTGTTTCTATAAAGCTATGAATTAACTATAAGTTTCCGTAAGAAATAGAGGAAATTATGCTTGGTAGATGTAAATATAATGAAATGAACTGAGTAAATGTTTACACCCCGTCCCCCCTACGACAATCTCGCACATTGAATACATTAATTACGTACAATGTATTAATATTTGCAGATGACGATCAATAAAAAAAAAAGCTTTGGAGAATATGGATGTTTTCATCAAGTTAGCGGTAAATAGAATACTAGTATCCAAAAATTAGAAATGGCTGTTATTATATGTCTTTCGTTATACTGGTATGTCTCTAGTTAAACTTATTAACATACACTATTTTAATGTGTTGTACACGCGGCTTTAAAATATATTCAATGTTAAGAGAATGCAGACTGTATACATGTATGCGGATTTTTTTTTATTATCAAGGAAGCGAACGAAAACCGATTGGAAGTCATAGTCAGACTGAACTAAACAAGAGAATTTGGCCCTTGAACCTCGAGTTTTTTATGTTGTTAAAGAGAAAGCTGTGCCTATATACAAGAATAATTTTTTGTAAGTTATGTTCTCATTAACAAATTATTGTACAAGTAGCCATTCATTATTGGGGCTGTTAATGCTTTATAAATCTTGAGGCGGTTTATTTCCCAACTCAGTTCATCTTAGGTTGTTATAGCTAATTAATTTTCTGGTATTGAGCGAGAAAAATCTAAATATTGAAATTACATTTAAAATTTTGTATTTACTGTCAATTCTCTTATAAACACGAGGAATAAATATCTGCGTAAAATCGCGAGAAGCAGTCTTCACCGATTTTAAAACTCGCTTTTTTAGACAAGTTTTAGCTATATGGATTTACACCCAAAAAAAGTTGTTCGCAATTTTATATTCTCGCGATTTGTTGCAAAACAGTGGAATAGCGGAATTAAGTACTCGCGTAAAAATAAGGAATTTACCGTACATTCCACATATTTTTTGCTGGTAAAGTGTGTTGAAAGCAAATGCGTAATACTCAATTTGTATGCCTACACCACTGCAGTTTTGAGACTGTATCTTTCAAAAAATGAACGATTGAATGATTAAACAATTTCATTCATAACGTCAAATGAATTGATATATTATATATGGGTGTTTTCCATTTAACTGGCATCGCCGGATTTGCTGGTGTTGCCTTTGTCGCCGATTGCTGGAACGCGCGTCGCCGGCGATCGATTGTGGCAACGCAATATACCGTTGCCGATTAGGAAACAATATGGCATCGAGGTTTTCATATTCTACAAAACCAGTATTTCTAAAACTAAAATTTGTCTTACTACATTAAAATACATTAAAACTGCACATAGCCAAAATTTCTGGATAAAATTTTAAGATAAGTATCAATTTTAAGCTGCAATCGTCATCGTTGGATCATTGTGGCGTTGCCAACCGTTCCATTAACGTCATCGTTTCCCGATAACATCGCCGGCGAAGCAACGTTAATGGAAAGCGCCCATATTTTGACGTTAGATCTTAGGCAACGTTCTTTAAATATATTTTCAGCCAGTCAACCAAATAGCACGTTAATCCAGAACTGAAATTATTGTGCTGCATGTGTGCATAATTTTTTTACCAATCTTTTTTTCAAAACCGATTGTTCAAATTAATTACAATGTACAAAAGTGATGATGTACATTGTATACGTGTACTCTATAGTCCATGGTCTAATAAATGCAAAAATGCCACTGTTTCATAATTATCCGGCATAGTAATATTTCTGTGTTGTATTTTGCTAATTTTAAATCCAAGATCCACTTGTTCACTGCGTTCAGTTGTATATGCGACTAGTAACTTTTTGCCATGGAAAAGTTTTTTTTCAACGTACATGTATTAAATTTCAAACATCATATAACAAGTGAGAGATTTACATCTTAGAATTAATATCTGTCGGGAACAAATTGTTTTAAGTAATTTAACCTGCCACCCCAACGACGCTTCAATTTTCTTATACGGTAATTTTTTGCAAGTCATCTCCGAGCTTCTCTTTTATCCTCATTAAATTTCAAACTCTTTACGCTTGAACCTTTCTGCATTATTATATTGCGTGCAACAAACACTGGCACAGTTCTAGTAAACGAATATCATTTGACTGTGCATTGTATTTTGCGTGACTGTCGGAAAGCGGCTCGTGCTAAATTAATCTAAAATTGTCTCGGATGTATGTATAAGAGAAGGGTCATTTATAAATACGCTTATTTAATTCATGCTAAACTTGTAAAAAAAATCATCCAAATATCAGAAGCGTTGCCTTTTTTTAGCAAACGCGTTTTGCATTTAAAACAAAATATGAAATTGTACCACAATACTAGTAATTATCGAGAAACACACTTGTAAATTATGAATACTCTCTTTTATTCATAAAACATGGCAAATCAATGAATTCTTTTTTTTCTTTTATTTATAACTCATGAACTGCAACATATACAACTGGGATGAGCGAATTACTGGAGATATTTGTACACATTTAATGTGTTAGAGGAGCAGTACCCAACGTAGAGATTGTTCTTGTCATCCACACACACGCTGTATGGACGATTTATCCCTGGCTGTGAAACAAGATGAGTCAAGAACTCGCCATCCGTATCTATAATGTCGATTGTACCATTGTTAAAATAACCATCGCAAACAATGATATGTCCGAGTGTGTCTGTGCATATTCCGTACGGATTGAATGGTGACCTCTGGCCTCTATAAGAGAATCTGTGTTGTCCTGCTTCATTGACCACCACAACTTCTTGTTTTCCAGAATCGGATGTACAGATATCTCCATTGATGTTCTCTGTAATGTAATGTGGTTCAGAATATAAATATCTGTTATTGTCTCTATGTATTGAATGTAGGTAGCTTCCATACTTGCTGTATTTAACAACCTTCGCATCTGAATTGCGCGCACCTGTGGTCTTTTTCATTCCCACAAATATTCCTCCATTTTTGTGGGAAGAATTTATGCTGATGGGCTCCCAATCAAGAATTCTCATGAATGGAGATACTTCTTTTAAATCCATGGATTTTTTATAAATGACTTTATTTTCTCTGTCTGCGTAGATCAAATCGGCGTTCTCTGTGACTGTGTGGTAACCAACGCCTTGTCTACTAGTATTTATTTCTTGTAGCATATTTCCTTGAAGATCGGTTTGAACAAGGTTACCTGAATTATCGCTTGCCCAAACTTTTTCTGCTGTATCTATTGATAAATGGAAAAGACGTTCAACACCTGGTACTGTCAACTCACGAACCTTGATAACAGAGGCGGAAGGAGACTCTGTTTGTTGTACATTTGATGCCTTTGGATACTCTCCTTTCACTTCCTTGCTTGTGGATGTACACGATTCTAAAGCTTTTATACTTCTTAATTCCGGTTTTGTTTGGTCAACGTGAAGCTTACCAAGTAGATTTGAAACGTCTTCTTTACTGTATTGACCAGCAGTGTAAGTTGGTGCAACTGGTTTTGTTGTTTCTGGTATTGGTCGGATTTCTAGCTTTTTCGAGTGTTCGATTATAATGTTTGTAACATTTGAAGCAGACAGATATCCACGAATCTCTTCATCCAGCTGTTGAAGATATGTTATATACTCATCAACTGTTTTATCTTGTGATTTTATCTCATCAAGCAGTTTTTCCGCTTCTTTATCGACCTCCACCATTATTTCAGACATAACTTCATCTGCCAATTTTTTAAGGGACTCAATATCTGTTTTTACTTTTCCCCGAATGTTTTCCATGATCCTTTCAATTTCTTTTGCATCTTTTTGAATTTCTGTCTGTAACTCTTTTGATCTCGGAAGGAAATACTCTTGAATACTTGGGAGTTTATCCAGACAATAGTGGTAATTTTCTGAATAGAATTTCTCAAGGTTGACAAATCCATGCCGTTTGTGTTTTTCCAGTGTCGTGCATAAGGAACATAAAGGAATTTGGCATTCTTCACACAGATGATCTAAATCCTTGGTTGGATGGCTTTTGCATTTCTCCACAGGGATTTTGTGGTTTTTTGATAGATATAGGACCACATCATGGTCCTCATTGTCTGGACTCTTCAGATGGTCATCTCTGCACTGTTCACACAATGGGCGGTAACAAGAGTTGCAGTACAAAGCACCGTATCTTCCACAGCTTTCGGTTCCACACTCTATAATGTGCTGAGCATCATCTGGTATTGAAGCCATCTAAAATGACAAAAGACATAAATAAAGTAAAATTAATTTATTTCTTCACTGTGACTTACATAACTGTCATGAATAATTCAAGTTCAAGTTATCAATCACTTAATTGGCGAGGATTGCAACCATTACCGCCCAAGACTGAATTACAATGAATATACAGTAAAACTCGTTAGTACCAACACGGATATAACAAATTCTGGGATATAGCGAAGTTTTATTGACTCCCCGGTAAAATTGTTAAAAAATCGTATAGATTTATAGAACATTCCATACGGCTTTTGATAACAAGACATGAAGATAGCATTTAGTAATAGGCAACAAAAAGCACAGATATTGAGATCATTATCATTTAAAGGCAGAACAGATTATAATTATGGGAGGCATCCGTTGGCCATAAAAAAGGATTAAAAGATGCTGTATGATAATTTGATCAACAGGGTTTAGATAGTCCGAATAATATAAAAGGGTACAGCGCATTGCATGGTGAAAGATATACAAATGTTAATCACAGATCGGCCATGCATGTTGCATGTTACACATGAAAATAAATGTGGAAACTTTATTAAATACGTATTATCAGAATATGTGTATCACATTCCATTTCAAATCTGAGTAAATTTGTAAAGAATCACATCACCGTTTTGTTACTCTTTATCAAAATGATAACACTACGTAAAGAACATTATAATGTACTTTCGTTTTAAAATACGTTTTTCTCCTGTCAAATTAGAAAGTGATTTCTTTCACCAACTTAATAATGCAGTACTTACCTTGACTGAATGTAAACTGGGTTAATTGGTCTTGTGAATGATTGTAGGAATGTTGGAAATACAGATATATATCGAAAAGGACAAAATTCCAAGTAAGAACGGATGAGTGACTTTCCTAGTATTCGGTTGAAATCCAAACCCGCAGTTGAAAGACCCCGCCCGACGCAGTGTAATGCAACACCTGCAACAACGCCACAATAAAAAAAAAAGAAAACAGATAAAAAACGAACCCCCCTCAAAACACAAAAACGCTTGATCTATTTCTGAAACTCATAACTGTACCTACACATATGTATTGAATTCTGTAAGTTCCTGACAGTCTTTTAATCCATGATTAATTAGAATTAATAATCAAAATCTTACTTTGCCTTACAAATACAAACGTATTGCATTGAAAATGGGTGTTCGTGGATTGATGTCTCTGTGTAAAAGTCAAAGGGAAAATCATGCTCATTAGAGATGATTTTATTCGATAAACATGTATATCTGCAACATTAAGAAAAAAAAAGCTCGCATAAACAGTTTATTTAATATCAACCGTGGATTAATTCGGAAAAAAACCCGGATGACGTTCTAATTGCTATAATTTTTGCGTCATAATGTATCTGACGTAACAAAATCAATAACGTCACAAGAGTTGTTACAAACAAAACACAACATATTTTGAGAGAAAGGCAGTCGCTGGATATTTGCAGAAGGTATTTCTAAATTCTTTAGTTTTATATTTAAGAATACTCCATCTTTTGTTTTGGACACGATTGTATGACAGTGTCAACTGTAATAAGTGACAATACATGTAAATATATATTTTTCTACTTTAGATTATCGATATGGATCAAATAGAGCAAAGTTTGGTAAGCATTTTACAATATAATATTTTCAGTGAAACAAAAACATAAAGCAAAGAACAATGGTTAACGTGCCACAGCAAAACCTTTTATATGATAATTTTTATAAATGTCATTTGTAAGCACATCACTTCATTCTTTTACAGAACTATTGAATACCATTATTTCTTGAAATTTTCGTGCTTTTGCAATAGAGAAAAAATTAATCGTAATATTCAATGTAGGTCTATGGCTTATTTTTGAAAAACAACATTATGATTTATACCCTTTTATAATCACTACCGTCAGATCGAATACTGAAATTTAAGTTGTAGGAATATTCAAATAATCATACACATATAATTTCGTTTCAATGAAAATATTTAAAAAAAAAGTATTAATCCTTTATCAATAATTGCAGGTTGAGGACAAGAGACGTCGAATTGTAGAAAATGTTCAAGTGGAGTTACTGGTATAGTATTCTACGTCAATATCTATCTATCTATCTATCTATCTATCTATCTATCTATCTATCTATCTATCTATCTATCTATCTATCTATCTATCTATCATAGAGTTTCTAATCTAATAATTACAGAAGAGATTACTTCCACGAAGAAGGCCTCAGATGGCTAGAAAAGTTGCACTCTCACATTTTTTAAAAATAAAAATTAAATGCCTGAATTTATAAATGCGTTTGAAATAAAAGCACGTATTCAATGTATATATAAAATTAAAACTTTTCATACGTAACCATGTTCTGCTCTGTATAAATAATACATAATAATTCTACGAAATTGTGTATGTTAGCGCGAAAATTACTTTACCCATATATTTTCTGTTTGACATTCACAATAATATATTGATGTACATGAGTACCTCATGTACTATTCCAAGGTTTAGAGTGTATAAACTGAAATGAACTGAGTTTAATGTGTACACCCGTCCCCCTACAAAAATCTCGCACATTGAATACGTTAATTACAATGTATTAATATTTGCAGATGACGACCAATGAGAAAAAAGGATAGAATACAAGTATCCACAAATTTGGAAAGCAAATGTCAGAAATGGCTGTTGTTATATGTCTTTCGTTATACCGGTATGTCTTTCGTTAAACTTATTAACATACACTATTTTAATGTGTTGTAAACGCAGCTTGAAATATATTCAATGTTTAGAGAATGCAGACTGTATACATGTATGCGGATTTTTTTATTATCTAGGCAGCGAACAAAAACCGATTGGAAGTCATACTCACACTGAATTAAACAAGAGAATTTTGGCCCTTGAACCTCGAATTTTTTATGTTGTTATAGAGAAAGCTGTGCATATATGCAGGAATAATTTTTTGTAAGTTTTGTGCTCATTAACAAATTATTGTACAAGTAGTTTCATTATTGGGCTGTTAATGCTTTCTAAATCGTGAGGCGGTTTATTTCCCAACTCAGTTTATCTTGGTATAAAGGTTGTTATGGTTAATTAATATTCTGGTAATATTCTGGTATTGAGCAAGAAAATAACGTCATCTAAATATTGAAATTACATTTAAAATTTTGTATTTACTGTTAATTCTCTTTTAAACACGAGTTATAAGTATCTGCGTAAAATCGCGAGAAGCAGTCTTCGCCGATTTTAAAATCTCACTTTTTTAGACAAGTTCAAATGAATTGATATATATCGTATTTTGACGTTAGATCTTAGGCAACGTTCTTTAAATATTTTTTCAGCCAGTCAACCAATTAGCACGTTACATCCAGAACTAAAATTATTGTGCTGCATGTGTGCATAATTTTTAACCAATCTTTTTTTTTTTCAAAACCAATTGTTCGAGTTAATTACAATGTACAAAAGTGATGATATACAATTGTATGTTTGTACTCTATAGCCCATGGTCTATTAAATGATTTTATTAGATTTTCATTGAAAACTTCACTATAGACAGGTGCAAAAATGCCACTTTGTCATAATTATCCGGCATAGTAATACTAGTATTTCTGTGTTGTATTCTGGTAATTATTAATCCAAGATCCACTTGTTTGCTGTGTTCAGTATGCGACTAATAACTTTTTGCCATGGACAATTTTTCTTTCAACGTATTAAATTTCAAACATCATATAACAAGTGAGAGATTTACATCTTAGAATTAATATCTGTCGGGAACAAATTGTTTTAAGTAATTTAACCTGCCACCCCAACGACGCTTCAATTTTCTTATACGGTAATTTTTTGCAAGTCATCTCCGAGCTTCTCTTTTATCCTCATTAAATTTCAAACTCTTTACGCTTGAACCTTTCTGCATTATTATATTGCGTGCAACAAACACTGGCACAGTTCTAGTAAACATATATCATTTGGCTGTGCATTGTATTTTGCGTGACTGGCGGAAAGCAGCTCGGGCTAAATTAATCTAAAACTGTCTCGGATGAATGTATGAGAAGGGTCATTTACAAATATGCTAATTTTAATTTATGCTAAACTTGTTTAAAAAAACCCATCCAAATATCAGAAGCGTTGCCTTTTTTTAAGCAAACGCGTTTTGCACTTAAAACAAAATATGAAATTGTACCACAATACTAGTAATTATCGAGAAACACACTTGTAAATTATGAATACTCTCTTTTATTCATCAAACATGGCAAATCAATGAATTCTTTTTTCTCTTTTATTCATAACCCATGAACTGCATCATGTACAACTGGGATGAGCAATACACTATAATATAGAATTACTGGAGATATTTGTACACATTTATTGTGTTAGACGAGGAGTACCCAACGTAGAGATTGTTCTTGTCATCCACACACACGCTGTATGGACGAATAATCCCTGACTGAGAGACAAGATGAGTCAAGAACTCGCCATCCGTATCTATAATGTCGATTGTACCATTGTTAAAATAACCATCGCAAACAATGATATGCCCAAGTGTATCTGTGCATATTCCGTATGGATTGAATGCTGACCTCTGGCCTCTATAGGAAAATCTGTGTTGTCTTGCTTCATTGACCACCACAACTTCTTGTTTTCCAGAATCGGATGTACAGATATCTCCATTAATGTTCTCAGTAATGTAATGTGGTTCAGAATATAAATTTCTGTCATTGTCTCTATGTATTGAATGTAGGTAGCTTCCATACTTGCTGTACTTAACGACCTTCGCATCTGAATTGCGCGCACCTGTGGTCTTTTTCATTCCCACAAATATTCCTCCATTTTTATGGGAAGAATGTATGCTGATGGGCTCCCAATCAGTTCTGATGAATGGAGATACTTCTTTTAAATCCATGGATTTTTTATAAATGACTTTATTTTCTCTGTCTGCATAGATCAAATCGGCATTCTCTGTGACTGTGTGGTAACCAACGCCTTGTCTACTAGTATTTATTTCTTGTAGCATATTTCCTTGAAGATCGGTTTGAACAAGGTAACCTGAATTATCGCTTGCCCAAACTTTTTCTGCTGTATCTATTGATAAATGGAAAAGACGCTCAACACCTGGTACAGTCAACTCACGAACCTTGATAACAGAGGCGGAAGGAGACTCTGTTTGTTGAACATTTGATGCCTTTTGATACTCTCCTTTCACTTCCTTGCTTGTGGATGTACACGATTCTAAAGCTTTTATACGTCTTAATTCCGGTTTTGTTTGGTCAACGTGAAGCTTACCAAGTAGATTTGAAACTTCTTCTTTACTGTATTTACCAACAGTGTATGTTGGTGTTACGGGTTTTGTTGTTTTTGGTATTGGTCGTATCTCCAGATTTTTCGAGTGTTCGATTATAATGTTTGTAACTTTTGAAGCAGACAGATATTCACGAATCTCTCTATCCAGCTTTTGAAGATATGTTATGTACTCGTCAACAGTTTTGTCCTGTGATTTCAATTCTTCGAGTAGTTTTTCCTCGACTCTATCAATCTCTTCCAGTGTTTCAGACATTGCTTTGTCCGCCAATTTTTTAAAGAACTCTGTATCTTCTTTCACTTCTTTTCGGGTTTTTTCCATGACCCTTTTTATTTCTTCTTTATTTTCTTGAATTTCTGTCTGCAGCTCTTTTGATGTTGGAATGAAATAATTTTGAATACTTGGAAGTGTCTTTAGACAGGAATGGCAATTTTCTGAATAAAATTTCTCTAGGTCATGAAACTTATGCCTTGTGTGGGTTTCCTGACTCGCGCATTTAGAACATAAGGGAATTTGGCATTCTTCACACAGAAGATCTAAATCCTTGGTTGGATGCTTCTTACACTTCTCCACGGGGATTTTATGGTTTCTTGATAGATATTGGACCACATCATGGCCCTTATTGTCTGGAATCTTCAGATGGTCATCTCTGCACTGTTCACACATTGAACGGTAACAAGAGTTGCAGTACATAGCACCATATCTTTCACAGCTTTCGGTTCCACACTCTATAATGTGCTGAGCATCATCTGGTATTGAATCCATCTAAAATGACAAGAAAAATATATAATTTAAAAGTAAAATTAATTTCTTTCTTCAAACATACAGAATTGTCAAGAATACCAAGACGGAGTTTAATATTATGGCCAGTTCAGGTTATCAATCACTTAATTTGCCAGGATTGAAACCATGATAGAATATATAGATTATTCCCTATAGCTATCGATACCAAGACATGAAGAAAGCATTTAGGAATAGGCAACAAATAGCACAGTTATTGAGATTATTATCATTTAAAGGCAGAAAAGATTATCATTACTGGAGGCATCCGTTGACCATAAAATGAATGAAGGATGATGTTTGCAAATTTGGTCAACAAGGTTTAGATACTTGTAGTCCGAATAGTATAAAAAGGGTACAGCGCATTGGTGAAAGATATACACCTATTAATCACAGATCGGTCAAGCATGTTGCATGTTACACATGAAAATGAATGTGGAAACTTAAATACGTATTACCAGAATATGTGTTCAAGTTGAAATCTGAGTAAATTTGTAAAGAATCACATCACTGTTTAATTACACTTTATCGAAATGATAATATTTCACAAAGAACATTATAATGTACTTTCGTTTCAAAATACGTTTCTCTCCTGTCTTGCAAATTAGTAAGCGATTTCTCCAACAACTTAATAATACGGTACTTACCTTGACTGAACATAAACTGGTCTAAATGGTCATGTGAATAAATGTAGGAACGTTGGAAATAGAGATATATATAAAAAAAGGACAAAATTCCAAGTAAAGACGGATGAGTGATTTTCCTAGTATTTGGTTGAAATCCAAACCCGCAGTTGATAGACCCCCGCCCCGACACAGTGTAATGCAATACCTGCAACAACGCCACAATAAAAAAAATATATATAGAAAACTAGACACGATCTCGTTGTGAGCAACGAGGGGGTCTTCCGTGCGATTATTTGAAGGTTATATGACCTTGACTTTGATATTTGACCCTTTATCTCCTTATCGGGGCAACAAAAAAAAATTGATGGTTGAATTTTGTTAGGAACATCATTCTCAGCATTTTATTCTATATTGATTTTCAAAATGATGCTTTTTAAAATATTTGTTCTGTTTGAGGTATGTACTTCTGGTCCCTTAAAACCCATTAAAAACCCCCTAATACGGAACACAAGATAAAATAATAATAATATATTGTTAAATAAATGTGAGATGAACATTATTGCTTCCTAAACATATAACAAAATATTTTTCAGTAAAGCGCTATGAAAGAAAGACTTTAGAGCCCTTTTGGTCCCTAGATTGAAGGGCCAGTCCCTTTTTCTTGGCATCATACGAAAGTTCTTTTGATATTAAACATATTTTGTTCAACAAGTGTTTAGAAATTCTTTGCCGTTTTTGAGCTATCTGGGATAGGACGTTTTAGGGGCCGACCCCTAATCTCCTTATTGGGGCCAGATAACGAAACTTTTATGATTGAATATTGTTTGAAACATCATTCTAAGCATCTTTTATTCTATATTGTTTTTCAAAATATTTGTCCTTTTTGAGACATATGCGATCGAAGTTTTGGCTTTCTGGCCCCTTAAAAGCCCTAATTACGTAACGCATAATGAAAATGTTATGATGTATAGTTTTATTAGTAAAAGATGAACATTTTTGCTTCTTAAACATATTACAAAATATTTCTCAGTAAAGTGCTATGGAAGAAAGACTTTAGAGCCCTTTTAGCCCCTAATTTGAGGGTTAAGCCCCTTTTTCTTGTTATCAAATGAAAGCTCTTGTAAATATAAATTTTATTTGCTCTATATGTTATGGTAAAATATTTTCAGGAAAGGAGATAAAGAACGAAAACCATTAAAAATTACGTCGTTTTTTCAAACTCGATTTTCGGGTCCAGGCGAGCTTCGACGCCTTTGAAGCCAGACAACCATAAATGCCTTTAAACACATCTACAATCTTTTGTCTACAAATCCTGAAAAGTTGAATTCAATATCTTTTTTCGTTTAGGAGGAGATAGCAGGACAAAATGACCCTCTAAAAATCACTAAAACGTCAATATCTCCCGAGCGGAAATGACGTCATCAAAATAAAAAATTATATATAAGGTTTTTATCAATATCTACAAGATCTGAAATTTTCACGAAAATCGGTCAAGCCGTTTTCAAGAAATCGCTTGTACAAAAAAGGGAAAAAGAAACAAAGCGTTGGAAACGGAAGACCTTAATAAAAAACGAACCCCCCTTAAAACACAAAAACACTTGATCTATTTCTGTCACTCATAACTGTATCTACACATATGTATGGAATTCTGTAAGTTCTTGACAGTCTTGTAATCCAAGATTAATTAAAATTATAATAATAAAAATCTTACTTTGCCTTACAAATACAAACGTATTGCATTGAAAATGGGTGTTCGTGGATTGATGTCTCTGTGTGAAAGTCAAAGGGAAAATCATGCTCACTAGAGATGATTTTATTCGATAAACATGTATATCTGCAACAATAAGAAAAAAGGACGCATCAACAGTTTATTTAATATCAGCCGTGGATTAATTCGGAAAAAACCCCGAATGACGTTCTAATTGCTATAATTTTTGCGTCATAATGTATCTGACGTAACAAAATCAATAACGTCACAAGAGTTGTTACAAACAAAACACAACATATTTTGAGAGAAAGGCAGTCGCTGGATATTTGCAGAAGGTATTTCTAAATTCTTTAATTTATATTTAAGAATACTCCATCTTTTGTTTTGGACACGATTGAATGACAGCGTCGACTGTAATAAGTGACAATACATGTAAATATATATTTTTCTACTTTAGATTATCGATATGGATCAAATAGAGCAAAGTTTGGTAAGCATTTTACAATATAATATTTTCAGTGAAACAAAAACATAAAGCATACAACAATGGTTAACGTGCCACGGCCAAACCTTTTTTTATGATAATTCTTATAAATGTCATTTGTAAGCACATCACTTCATTCTTTCACAGAACTATGGAATACCATTATTTCTTGAAATTTTCGTGCTTTTGCAATAGAGTAAAGATTAAACGTAATATTCAATGTAGGTCTATGGCTTATTTTTGAAAACAACATTATGATTTATGCCCTTTTTTAATCACTACCGTCAGATCGAATACTGAAATTTTAAGTTGTAGGAATATTCAAATAATCAAATACATATAATTTCGTTTCGATGAAAATTTAAAAAAAAAAGTTTTAATCATTTATCAATAATTGCAGGTTGAGGACAAAAGACGTAGAATTGTAGAACATGTTCAAGTGGAGTTACTGGTATAGTATTCTACGTCAATATCTATCTATCTATCTATCTATCTATCTATCTATCTATCTATCTATCTATCTATCTATCTATCTATCTATCTATTATTATTAAGTTTCTAATTTAATATTTACAGAAGAGATTACTTCCACGAAGAAGCCCTCAGATGGCTAAAAAAGTTATGGTATGTCTAAGATATTGCATATATTTTTTTAAATAATAAATCAAATAATTGAATTTAAGTTTTGCTTAATACTACATGTACATGTATAAGATTATAAGTTTTGCTATGTAAACATGGTTTTAATTTGTAATGTACACAACTATACATACATTTAATAATACTTCATTATAATTGAATGTAGCAAAGAATTCAAGATCACCACGAGAAGATGATGGAGAATCACAGAGAGCTATTGGTATGTGGGATTCATATTTTGTAGTTTGAACAATCTGTATTTTTCATATAATTGTCAGAAATTTCATCGCTAGAGATTGAAATTCCTATAGCTGTATTGTTCCTAATACCCAAATACTAAAAAAGTTTGTTGAAATTAAATTATGCAAAAAAAAAAACAACCCCTATTTGATATTACGAAAATTGTGTATGTTGGCTTAAAAATTAATCAAATTGTTTGTTCATCCCATATACTTTCTGTTTGACATACACAATAAACTTGTTCATGTACCTCATGTACCATTTCATAGTTTTGAGTAAAATAAACTGAACTGCACTAAATAAAAATGTTTACAAGCCCCCCCCCCCCCAACAGACACACAGTAAAATCTAACACATTGAATACGTGAATTAACAATTTCCTAATATTTATAGATGGTGATGAACGAGAAAAAAGGTCAAGAATTGAAAAATGGAGATGTTTTCAACAAGTTATCGGTAAATATAATATTTGATATTATGCAAGAAAAAAGTTATTTTTTCTCTGCCATATTATGTATATCATTAAACAATAACTAATTTCATATGTGTTAGTTTATAGAATGTCGATTTTTTTCTTGTATAGGAAGCGAACGAAAACCGATTGGAAGCCATTCGAGAAAGCATGGTAATTATAACCTTTTACTTTGAAAATAAATTTTACGTTTATATTATACAACAAATATCTTTCACTAAAAGTATTTTGTCTTAATTGTGAGTTTACAAGCCCCCCCCCCCCCCCCCCCCCCAACAGACACACAGTAAAATCTAACACATTGAATACGTGAATTAACAATTTCCTAATATTTATAGATGGTGATGAACGAGAAAAAAGGTCAAGAATTGAAAAATGGAGATGTTTTCAACAAGTTATCGGTAAATATAATATTTGATATTATGCAAGAAAAAAGTTATTTTTTCTCTGCCATATTATGTATATCATTAAACAATAACTAATTTCATATGTGTTAGTTTATAGAATGTCGATTTTTTTCTTGTATAGGAAGCGAACGAAAACCGATTGGAAGCCATTCGAGAAAGCATGGTAATTATAACCTTTTACTTTGAAAATAAATTTTACGTTTATATTATACAACAAATGTCTTTCACTAAAAGTATTTTGTCTTAATTGTGAGTTGATATATCTCTGCAGCACAAAGAGAAAAAGGATAGACTTCTTGATGATATTCTAGTTCACTTAGTGGTAATGCATTACACTTATTTCTTTATTTTTACTGTTATTTCTCCGTTTAGTTTATTTTCTCTGTGAATTTATACGCATTTACGGGACACTCATAATGCAAAAGTCTCTTCTTTTTTTTATATAGAGAAGTATAAGAACAAGACGGAATCCCCAGATGGCGAGAAAAATCATGGTAAGAAACGATTTAATAAAAATATTCTATTTCAGAGTTCATTTTATTCCTTTTATATTAAAAGAAAGCAATTTCACATTCATCTAACTCATACATGTTATTGTAAATTCTTTATATTTAGATAATGCTCCAAGAAAACCACACAAATTTACTGAAACTTCAAGAAGACCTGTTGGTGAGACGTAAAATTGTTTACATATACATGTATATATATATATATATATTTTGTAATCTCTATATGGCAAAGCATTATTCTTAATTTTGTCAACAGTTAAAATTAAAACATTTTGCAAACTGGATTTACATTCAATCTTTTAACAGAGAAAAGTAAAAGAGAGAGATGACATGCATCGCGCCAAGAGAGCGTTTCAGGAAGAAATGATGGTGAGTAAAAGACATATTGTAAGAAATTACTTGATTCACTCTCAAATTTTATGATTTTATCAAACAAACTTATAAGTCTTTAATCTATAGTGTAGGTATACCTGATAAGACAACGCATTCGTTTCATGATGTGAATCAAATCATTTTATGTTTATTGTAGACGAAGATGAATGAAAGAAAACTGCTAGATCAGATCAAACGACTTGGTTACAGGGACCTGATGGTAAGTTGCCGAACGCATTCATAAATACATGTAACTCGCGATAGCCCGAACTTCGTTACCTGGACTATCACTGTGTATAACGTGATCTGTAAACTTTTTTCTCAACGGTAAGTAAACCGCGAAATTAAAATACACAAAAAATATTCCTTAATTTACGTGTTTCTTTTGTCATTCATAGCCACTGTTACGGATTAAATGTACAAGTAAACCAATTTTTAATTATTTTCTGTTCATTCATATATACATGTACGTTGTTCACAGTAAAATAACATCAGCTTCTTTTTGTTTTGTTTGATAGATGTGCCAGGTAGAGAAACCTGAAGAAGAGGGAGACTTTCTGCCTCGGAAATTATTCGTTTTTGGAGTGGACACGTTCAGATGCACTGCAAAGGTACTGAACAAATCATAGCTTTAAAACAAAACAGCTGTCCTCCAAATCATGATCGTAGTTTTTATGTTACATCCAAAAGTAACGCTATGAGCGATATTTAGTTTATTTACACACTTCATTTTGATACTTATAAATTTTGAATATGTAAATATCCCACAAAGTCAAGAGTAGAGTGTTTACCATCATTTATTTTTTTTTTATTGTAGTTTGAAATGAGGTAAAGGTTGAGAAAAGAAAGGAACTAACTCTCGCAACTAAACTGGAGGATGAATGTCAAGTTTCATCCCCTCTGGTCACGTGTTCTGAAGACAACACACGTGAGAGCTTCTCGGCATCTAAAGATCAGGTACATAATTATATAGTGTGCAAATTTACATTAAGTTAAGGGCTCGATGGTCGTGGCCATTTTCAGACTTAATTGATCTCATTTAGAAGAAGAGTTCCATTTAAAAAGAGACACCCCCCCCAAAAAAAGTTAAAAGGTTAATTATATGGATTTTTTCTTCACTAAATATTAGATTATAACTAAATAAATTGAACCTTAAAATTCTAGATATATCTGATGGTTAATTTGATGACCATCCAGTCTCCTTAAGATTAAGGTGCAACTGTGTTCCTCATTGATTTTATTCTAATTTCTGTTTTAGACCAAAAGAAGCAAGAAGTCAAACTTCGTACGCCGCATCAAGAAGTTTTTTGGAATCAGATAGTCTGCTCCATTCAGCACCTTTACTCTAACCTACCTCAGTTTGAAAGAAAAATAATAATTGTGTTATATCCTGTCAGTGAATTGCTTAAAAATTAACAATTTATTTAAAAATAAATTTATTCAATTACTATATATGCCAGTTTTTTTTTTGTTTTTGTTTCTTATCTAAAATAATTATGACTTCCGGTGATATGAGTACAAGGTATGGATAAACTTAAGCAAAGATAATGTTTGCTTGAGATTATTTCTTGTTATGAGAGATGTGCCCAGTGTAATTTTAAAGGTGACCTGATAATTGGACACGTGATTTCACGGAAACAAACGAGAGTAACTAAGGCAACTATCTAAAAGGCAGCCGTAATATGAAATATAATTATGCAGGTTATGTATTTTTCTGCAATGCTAGCTATACCTTTAAAGGAAATATATTATTATTCCACTACGGTTAAGTTTTAATACCTTTTTCTTTTTATCTAAATTAAGGCAACGTTGCATTAAAATTCTGTTGTAAGGAATTCCTAAATAATGTTTTTGTGAAATCAACATCTTATATACTGCTGCATACATCTCGATACGATTAACCTGATTGTTTGGTAAAAACAAAGCCGTCAGTATTTTACGTAATGCTAAAGCAACGAAAACTCATACCATGTCACTGTAAATGTTAATCAACCTCTAGAACTTTGATTAAGCTGCCGAAATAACTTGATTCTTTAATGATCTTTGCTCAAGTTCCGAATATATAAAACTACTCAATATTATGCTTCTTTAAGTTCAATTTTTACTCCATTTTTGGCTAACTGGGGCTGTCTATCAGACTATGTTGCATTATTAAATTTTGCCTTTTGTTTTCAAAATAACAAAAATTATGCATGATGTTAAAAAAACCCACAGTAAATCCATTTTCCCATTCTTTAATTGTAAATCACTTTGGAAGTTAAATGACATATCCTGTAAAAAGATAATGCCAGCATTTAAGCATGCCACATACAAACATGTAAAGATAAAAAATAACAAATGTGAATGAAAGTAATTCTAGAATTGGACAATGAAAAAAGTGATTTCAAAAAAAAAATTGCACCTTTGGTTGATGAAAATGAAAGAAAAAAAGATCCTAAACCAATATTTAGAATGGCTCGTTCTAAGATACTGTATACAGAGTTATTTTTGCACGTGTAATTATCACCCTTCTACACTTGCAAACAGATTCGCCTCATCTTGAATTTGCCCAGACACAGTATGTTTAAAGAAAAATAAATTGAAACATTGAAATTTGCCCAGTCTTAAATCCACCCGCTGATGACAAGGGCAAAAGGTTAAAGGAGCAAAAAAAAAACCCACAAAAAAAACAAAAACGGGGGCGAATATTTCCTTGTATACAGTATTTAAAACTTGGAATGTACAAATAATAAATAGGCGTGCTTGTTACAAAACACACACACACCACAAACCAATCATCACTCCCCCCCCCCTTCCCCCCCCCCCCAAAAAAAAATACAAGCTTTGATAAACATTCTGTGTATATCATTTGTATAAGACACAACATAACTATGCACCATTTCAACATCACCAAAGAATCCGTCATTTGTATGAAAGTGCAAAAATTTGATATTAAAAAAAGAATTTGAATATGAATCTATCTGGTTATCAATCATCAATCATATATAAACTTCAAACAAATTCAACCAAATGATATTTATGCATTCATACAAGTATATTAATAATGTACTAACAAATAATCACATGCAAAGTTATTAAGTTGTGGTTGTCAACATTGGTATGGGAAATCATATTAATCTCTGAATATATTAATATTATATATAAATCATTCAAAAGATATTTACAAAAACACAACTACATGACTGTCAAACAAATCGAGTTCTTTCATACTAATGCAAATAATCCGATTATGTAAAGCAATTTTGACATAGTTTGTAAATTTTCACTTACGAACTTTCTTTCAGGGTGGTCCTAACCACCACTTTTAACTTCAAATATTTTTGGTGGTTCTAACATAATCAAATCTCTTTATACTTCACACATTTTTGGTGTTTATAGCTACACCACTTAATTCATCACATATTTCTGGTGGTTCTAGCTACACCACTTTTAAATTTGAATAAATTTGAATGTTTCTCGTACTTCTTGCTAATGTACACCACTATAAACTTTACATATTTCTGTCTTTCTGTGGTGGGCTTGACTTCAGTTTGCTCACAACCTGTGGTACAGCCATCAGGAATAAGGTGGCAGGGATGACATAGGAGATACGATAGGTGGACAGAGTCCCGTACAGAACCAAGAAGACGGTCAGGATGTACACCCCTATACAGGTCGAAAAATAGTGGTCCCTGTCAAAGAAAACAAAATTGCATTTTGGGAAAATTTGATACCTAATAGGCGACGGAAATCAATAACAAAAAAATTTTTTTTTGATTTCAAATCGAAGTTGTTTATTGAAAAAAAAAGTATTACTGATGTTAACAGAAATGTTAATGTGAAGCAAATGGAACAAATTTAAACCAACTTTCATTTTCTTTCTTCGCAATTTCAATATAGATGATCTTATCAATGAAGAATAGTAGACAACAAAGGACTAGTTTTAATGAGAAACAATTAGGAAAATGAAATTTGACCTTGCAAAATTTTTTGCGCATACATATGAAAATTGATTTACAGCATATCTAATTAAAAGTAAATAAACATTTAAGCATCCTGGTATTTACAAAAAAAAAATAAGTTCCATACTTTCCCGAGAGTGGATCATCACAGAGTAGCAATGCTCCTACAGCGAGGATACATAAAATGGAAGTGAGCCAAGTGGGATCATTGTATAAGATTATAGAATACCTACAAAACAGAAATATGCCCTGATTTATTACTCTCTTCAGATTCAAAATAGTAAAAGATTTATATCATAATACAATTTTCAACTAATGCATTTACAGTTATTTTCCAATGCTTTTGCAAGTGTAAAGCTATACACGCTATAATTTGCGTCAATTTTGAATAAAGAGGAAAATGTATGTGTTTGATTACTAATAAAAGTTACCTTTATGCTGTTAATTATAATGCTCAATTCGATCACGTAACAAATATATCAAATATTAAACAATAAAAAATATTTATTTTCCTGCCAGGAAAGTAATGCCTCCTCGTGAATATCAATCTATCACGTGATATTGACAGCTAAATTTAGTCTATCATACCACAACTGGTGAAGGGTCAACATCTTCATAATTGTGATAGTTTCACAAAGGAAAGGATATTTTCAGTAAAGCATACATTTTTTCGATATACCAGTACAAACAAAAGAAAAAAATACAAGCCTGTGAGTAGATATGAATACTTCCTTTAAAAGAATGACGTAGACCTGTGTTTTTCCCCTATGTGCTATTTATAGATCCTATAAGTGTTAATGCAGAAGTAAGGGTATCGTGAATGACAAATGTATTTTACTCATTATACATGTATGTATTTCAAATTAACAACTGTTAAGCATATTAAAAATCAAGTTGGATATTTAATTAGGCAAACAATAACGACCACCTAGTTCTCCGCGGACATGCGCAATGAGGTCGGTTTCGCTCTTCCTTCATTAATATTCATGAAAAGGTATATTTTCCTGGCAGGAAAATAAACAATTAAAAATCTATATCTCTGTAACGAGATGAAATTCACCATTGTAATTGACAGATTAAGGATAACTTTTATAAGTAGACAAACACATGCGTTTTCACTGTCATTCAAAATTGACGTAAATTATAGCGTGTATAGCTTTAAAACAGTTTATTGTCTTGATCGACAGTGTGCTATTTTACAGCATCAATATTTCATTTTTTTCAAAATTTGATTAAATATCAAATTTCACATTTTGAGCAACATACTGAATATTTTTGAGCCAGACTATCATTGGAGGTAGGTTGAGGCCCATCATCCACATCAGCAGAAGCAGTGTGGTCAGGTACAGATTATAACGTGACTGGACGCCCGAGTCCAAGATGTCCTGTCGTAATACATGGTAGGTCCTTAGAACCTGAAGGAAATAAAGTAATTCTTCAATGACAATTTATTCATGAATCTTTCTGGTTTTTTCCTTTCTATTTTACAATAAAATTACAATTCTTAAATTCCATTTTTAAATACATGAAATTGTTAATCAAACTAAGTCAAATTCATAGACATTTCTTTAACAGAATGAAAGTGACAGATCATATTTTTTGTCAGAATCTGAAGTATGTTGGATTACTCAGGACCTACACATACAGATCCAACTGTTTATATTAATTTCCCTTACAAAACAAACGAAGGACCTAAGCTACATATATATGTATATAGGCCTTACTGTATTTGCCTATTACAATACAAATGAATGGATCTTAAGATTTCATAAGCCTATCTGTATATTGCCAATTTTTTTTTTACAAAACAGATGAAGGAATTTTACGATTTAGGTCTAACTGTATGTATTTATTACCTTTACAATACAAACGAAGTAACAGATGACAAGGCCCAATGTTCCACATAGAACACCAGAAAGCACCAACGCTAACACTAGGAATGCTGGGACTACTCGGCCTTCGCTGCTTGGCAACGGACAGCTAAAAGGAAACATGAGTTAATGTACATCATATAAGCAGGAAAAAATGGTTTATTCATAGATTCTGAAGTCCTTGGTAAAGAAATTAGTATTGAAACACATACTTTTAAGTAAATTGCAGTGAAATATCTAAGATTCACTAGTTTAATTACTCGTATTTAGTATAAACAATTAAATACACATTTATTCAAGTACCAAACGCAAGCAATTCTAAAAATTGACAAAAATTTATATTTTTTTTCAACTTTAATGAATTTGATTACCATGAACATAAAATTCCAAAAACTTGACTGAGGAATTTCATTCCTATATCGATTACAAAACACTGGAAGTTGATCAGCCCTTGTGCAATCAGATACAGGAGTAGGGGCAGAAGTCTCATCATAAGTCCCTGATTGGTCAGTTCCCTGGTGTCTGGTAGCATCCCACTGTCCTCTCCCAGAGCTTGCTGGGTAACAGGAAGTCTACAAAGAACATCCACATGGTCAGATTTCTCTCTCTCTCTCTCTCTCTCTCTCTCTCTCTCTCTCTCTCTCTCTCTCTCTCTCTCTCTCTCTCTCTCTCCTTTGATTCTTTGATCAATTATTGGATTATAAGAACTATACATGAAATGAGTAAACTAGTACTTTTAATCAAATACAAAACAGTTGATTCACAGGGACAGTTTACCAAATGTCTAACAGAATGTAAGAGAAGCATAACCATGTCTGTCTCTGAAAGAATGATGTATTCTCAGTGATTAATGTACAGGTAAGTACTGTAATTTCCTTATTTTACACAAGAACTTAATTTTGCGATTCTGCTGTTTTGAATTAAAGCAAGAGAATATGAAATTGCAATCACCAATTTTTAGTTATGATTTCCTATAGTTCAAAACAGTCTGAAAAATAAAAGTGAGACTTTAAAATCTGTGAGGGTTGCTTCTCACAATTTTACGTGGAAATTAATTCCTCCCATTAAATTAGGAATCTACAGTATGTGTCACACACATTGATACCGTATTAGACTAAAAACACTTACTGAAATATGAAATTCAAAAGCATGGCAACTGGAATGATAAAGTAAGGCTTGCCATTGGCCTCAATAGCATCCAATAAAGCTGGACATATCCCATCTACAAAACAAACAACGGAACAATACTGGTATATTTCATCAATTGGATGCATATCTGCAGAAAATGCAGAGAATCAACATTTTCACTTTTTTATTCTATATTCAATTTACAGTTGAAAATGAAGTTAGGATATAGAAATCAAAAGAAAAACTCTATAGCTAATTCAACTTAAAAAAAAAAAAATGATCTTTAAAAATCTGTTTATGATTTCATCATAAAACATGTACATCTGTGAGATTCTCACCTTTAGCCATACACCGTAGCTGATGCATCACCCCCATCAGTAAAACCGCCACCATAAATCCAGGCAGAAGAGTTCCATAGAAACGGACAAACTGAAAAAGTTGAGGAATCTGGTCAAGAACAGAATGCTTACAAGAATGATAACTCTAGCAGTCTTTATAAGAACCCATTGGAGGCTTAAGCCTTAGCATTTCCGTGGCAATGCTCCTTAAATTATTATGTGTCATTTCTATTAAAATTCTCACAATTTAACTTTTGTAATACATGTAATTTATTTTGAAAAATGTTCAACTTTATGAATTTCCAATTCCAAATGTTTTACATGCATAATTTTTTTCAACATGTACTATCTTGATTTCGTTTGACTTTACAAAATATGGTATGAACATGTATAACACTGATGTCTGAGAATTAACTGCAGACTGTGAGACAATTCAAAATCAAGCCAAGACTTTATAGGTATTTTGAAATCACTGGCAGTAATAAATTTCAAAGGAATCAATGATTCTTTCTCCTTGTTGACTCCAACAATGACAGAATAAATCTGAATGAAAAGAAATGAATTTTGTGAAGAGAAGCACTCTTGATAAAGCATGGCCAATTTGATTTAAATCACATGGTTGCAAGTCCCCAAACATTTCTTGTTTTTATGGATTTTCATGTTGAAAATTTTTTTTCAAATACAGGAATTAATGCTGGCTTTCAGACTGGCATGTTGTGTGACTAAGCACAAAGACTTCTTGTTTCCCATTTACAAAGGCCCTTGCAGAATTCTTTCAAAGTTCTAACAAACTTATCAAACAGAATTTTAAAGCTGGAATTAACAGAATCAATCTATGTGATTCATATAGAGCAGACACTTTGTTCCAAATCGGCTGAATTTAGAGCCAATTTTCATGACCAAGTAAACAGAATCATCATGATAAAATTAAGTTCAAACTCTTTAAACTTTTTAAAAAAGCTCCAACTTTTTTCTTATTCGACGCTTCAAAAGCATAAAATATTTATCAATTATATATGCATGTCTTATTTTTCTTTTTGTCCAGATAAATGCAAGTTTATTTTCTCCACATAGTCTTGCCTTGAGATTTTTCAATAGGTGCACTAGACATATTTGTAAAGCATGTCTACCACAATAAAACAGCTAAAACATTCTCTCAGACTTATTCAATATTACTCCTTTTTCAGGTCATTTAATACTCCACACACATTTAATGTGATTTCAAATGAAAAGGCTTTTCTCACAATCAAAATTGCAAATTTCTTTACATATATATACTTATCCAAATATTCTTGACACATTTGAAGTTTGCCTTTCTCTTGCTTTCCAATTTGCAAAACTTCAAAAAGCAAACAACAGTTGTTCAGCTTAAATCTCTTAATAAAGAGTCCTTCACAAAAATTTGTTTTAATACCTGTAGCAAAAATCTGTTCTTCAGAAAAGTTAAATCTTGTTTAAAAGACCCGTCTCAATAGATATTGCTTCAATATTGATTCGAGGGATGTTGACATATATATACACACATATAGGAGCAATGTACTGAAATAATAATACTTTCAATGTTAATGCTGAACGTTTTATACAAAATAATATTTTTTGTCCTCCTTGTTTTAAAGCAGAAGTATGTCGAAAACAAATTTACATGTATTACTTGTGATAAAATTATTAGAAAAGTTTCAATTTAAATATACATGTACCAGTATTGCAATGTCAGGATGATGCATGGTGACAGGTATATAGTTTGAATACTGAAGTTTAAACAATCGCCAATAACTTTAATGCTGGTGTTTGAATTTCTTTTTTTTCTCTTCACTCATTCAAAACTCGAAAACAATGAAGTTGAGTGTGCTGCGGAGGAACAATCTGAGGTCGTTATTTTTCTTTCGTCGGTCCATTTATGAATACAAACCAGCATTATTTCCATTGTACAATTACTCCGCATTTTAAAAATAACTCCTTAAATCAATATATATGTGGTATTTACAGATAACAACAATACCATTTAATAACTAAAGCAAGTAAGGGTAAATTGCCTGACACACTTTTATTTTTCCTCTCATATCTAGACCATTTTTACAAAAGTGATTTACCGGGTAGGTTAATTCGTATTTCATCATAGATTACCATTCAAAATGATTAATTTTCCTCCACATCACATTGCCTCGATAATTTTATTTTAATACTCCTAAATTATTTTTTACACTAAACTGATATCTATTTAAAGTTTGATTGTATTTCAACCATACTAATTTTGCAATTAACTTTACCATTGAGTATAATCATTTCATTTGACAACTGTCCTTTGACTGAAAACTGATATCTACACAATAGGTGATATATCAAATTCATTAAACCTCTGATTTGAATTCTATCTGGGAAATTGTGAGAAAATCCTTATTTTAACAATACAAAATAGCACCACCTGAGTTTTATTTCACTACGACACTGAGTTTCAGATTACCAGCTTATCTTTTTTTTTTTTTAGACCATAAATTATTGCTATCATTTAAAATAAAAATAAAAAGTTTTTACTATTAAAATAGTTTTGGCAAATGACAGTTACTGTTCAGAATACTGCTCTCTGCAAAAATAAATATGATCAATTTAAAAAACAAAACATGCAAAAACCTTAGCTATTGCCAACAGGGTTATTTCTATAAGCTTGGTTTTTTAGGTGGTGCATTATTTTGACACTAATGCTGTGACCCCCAGCTCCAAGATCTTGTCAAAAATTCCAGTCCCCTAGGGTGGTATCGAAGCTCTACCAAACAGCCAACTGCTAAACAGTGGAACAATCAGGGAATCGATAGAATCTGAGCTCGAGGATTTACCCTATCTGGGTTCCTCACAATTTAAACTCCAAAGTTCCACTAAACATGTATTACTATATACACGGACTTTAATACCTTCTTTTTTTCTTTCTTTTTATTCTGGTATCTATTTAGATTGCTATTGATTTCACGGGCCGACAGTTTTTGGCCACGGTTCATTGCTTGATCGGGAATTCTACAAACCCCCCTATTCTATGGATTGGATAAAACTGCCCAGATAAGCTTTTAAAGCCTCATAAAGTTCTGAAGTTCTCCAATGATGCACTCTATATGGATTAAGCAAATACATGTTAATAAGAGCTGACTTCTCAAGTGTATTGATACAATGGCCGAGTGGTATTGATATTCTCGTTAATTAAGGAGCACATCAGGTGAGACTATAATTCATCCAATTAACTTTAAATTCATGTGTATATTAAGGTTTTTCCAAGTATATGTACACTTTATGATCAACATTTAAAAAAAAAAATTGTGATTACATTTCTGTCCAATATAACTGGACAGTTAATGGATATTGATTCAAATAATTGTTTACTGGAGGTTAAATGTTTGATATTAATATTACATACATGTGCATGTATATGTAGTCAATAGTATTTTTTTTTTTAAATTAGATTTATATTAAAAGCACTGAGGTATAGAAAAAATAAAAAGGAAAATTGCAATGGTTCTCTTGCGTTGTTCCTTAATTCTAAAAGTAAACCTTTAATAATCACTACACTGAAGTGGTATGATAATCCTCAGCCTTTTAATCAAAAGGTTTGTTTTTCATAACATTTTACAAGATGTAACTGGATTTTTAGCTAAGGAATTCATTGCATGCACCTGAAGACAAACTTTTTACCGTTCAGACATATAATCCATAATCTCTCTGCAGCAGTGTATTGTGTTGCTTATTATTTGTATGCATATCAATTACATCAATTTGATATTTTAATTACAAGTGCCTTAATACACAGATCAATTTTTAATCTCTCAAATTCAAAATATTAAATTCATTTTTTTATCCTCAAGTAATCATCTTTATTTTTTAACAACTCATAATTCTGGCGAATAAAAAAAAATACTGAAGCTCAGCAGTTCTATCAAAGATTTTCTTTTCAGATTTAAAGATTAAATTGCATGCAGTTCTGAGCATAAATTGAATATCTAAATCTGAAATTGTTCAGGTGAGTTCCAGTGAAAGAAACTCCATTTAAAATTTTCTACAGCTAATTCACTGGGTGATCTGGCTTTAAAATTGACTGCTGAAATAGACTTGGAAAGGAAAACAAAATCTCTATAGGCAGAATCATTAGCTAGTTTTCAATATTAGCATTCAGGTACATGTATATTCATAATTGATTTCTAATAATGAAAACCCTAACCAATTTATTTCCCATTTATATACCAGATTTGTATTTCAATATGAAGTCTCTAACATTATTTTTTCTTTCAATAAATCAGATAGCGTAATAAATTCTTGCTTTTATAAAGAAGTTCTGCGAGATGAACAATTCAATAATTAATAAAAAGTTTTACCTAATTGGAAATACCTAATATGAATAACATGTACCCCCCCCCCCCCAAATTAAAATAAGATATTGACTGACCCTGAAGAGGGGCTAAATAATACGAGCCGTGAAAATTACATGTACATTGCTGTACACACGTACATGTATGTACATTGTATGTGCATAGTTAATTTATTACATAAAAGAATCTAAGTCAAATGTATTAAACCTACTATTTAAGGCAAATAACTAATGAAGTTAATCAGCAAACATTTAAACATTTACTTGAATAAACCAAGTCATCTAATTTACTAAGTGTACCTTAAATGACATAACAAACAAATTTCCACCAGGAGATTACTTATGTATGAAATAGATCATATACAGTTGAATGAATTAAGCCATGCAATGTTATAATTACATGTACATACTTAATCCCTCTATCAGAATAAAACCTTCTATAATTGCAATACTGGTAACCATTGATGATTCAAAGAAGGAAAAACCATCTGACTTCTTGAACTCAATGAAATATGTCCACTTCTTTTGACCCTATTCAATTTAGCAAGATTACATAACACAGGCTTAGAGATTTTTAAGTCTACCTAAAGACTCACGATTGCTCAATCTCATAAATAGAAGAATCAACATTTTGAATTGGAACTGTTAAAAAACTTGGATATATAACCATCTCAGAGGTGTACGGTAAGTTAACTACAGGAAGTTCCTAATTATCCAAATTGTCTCAGATAACCTTTTTATCAAAATCTCAGTCTTAAATGAAATCTTTATTCGCCACAAATTAGGAAGCTATGCTAATCATTCCGTGTATACAAGCACTTTAAACTGTTCATAATCACTCAATCCTTCAAACGTATATTTCACATTTCTAATCAGCTGTGTTTACTCAATTCCCCACAAGACTATTCTGTAACCCCTTAAAAAAGGGTACATGGGTAAACACCAGATTTTTTGTAATCATTTAATTTTCTGATGACACACAAAATACCATTGACGTGTACAACAACCGGGCAAATACTTTCTTTTCAAACTTAAACTGATCTGAAGCACCCTTTCACTTGACAGTTTTTTTCCTCCATTGTTTTCATCTCCACTTCCCCAGACCCCTGCATGCGTACTGCTTGGTAACAGATAATGGCTCTGTACATATCCCTGTCCTCTTGTCCTTTCTATTCTCTTGTTTATAGGTTTTATTTAACACCGATTATTTCACACAGATTCAGAATTTATAATCCATGAGAGAGAGAGAGAGTGAGAGAGAGAGAGAGCAAAGTATTTCACACGTCATAAATTCAAACTAATGAGGCTTCAAATTGGTGCAATAAAATCAAATTTAAAGGCTTGCGTATAATTGAATGCACAATTATATCTGTGCAAATAAGTTTAAGATATTAATCTTTTAATATCAAATTTTATGAGATTTTTCAAATAGAATAGGATTGTGGTAAATTTAGATATCAAAACACTTCTCAGACATGAAGACAAATTCATCTGCAACTGGTAGTTAAGAGCAAACTTTAGGAATTTGAAGGTTGTGTACTTGATAGAGCTTATCCAATGATTTATTTCAATGGATCAAACACTTTTGTCAATGGAAGAGGATTAAACAGTGATGACTGGGTTATCGGAGAAAATTAATGATAAATCCATAGAAGAGGGTGACATATTTCCTTCTGAGGCAGGTGACCCTTTTGATTTAATTTGTCCAGAACGCCCATTTCTCATAAAAAGTTCTCTTATTTACACAGAGGTAACCTACAGAAAGGTTTTCAGATATTTCATATTTGTCATCTTTAGAAATGGAGAAAAAAGTGACATTTTAGGGGCTTAAACAGGTAGGAGTCCTGGATATGGGCCAATGTCTGACCATACAAAGAGCTAACAGCATGAATAATTAATCTGTGCATATGTACACATTGCCAGCACAATGATAATTAAATACCAGTCAACAAAATGAAATTGAATGAACAAAAAAATTAATTTCTCCTTTCCAATTTTCAGATGTGGTATGGAGAGGAGTTAAAAGATAAACGGTCTTCTTGTGCATGAATATGGATGCCAGCACATTGTCCTACCACAACAAAGTCCAGGATTGGACTCAAATGTACATGCTGGCAGCAGACGGACACATCTACAAAAGTTCCAAAATAGCAACATATCTACCGCCCCAGAAACTACATCAGATCGAAAACTGGCGGAAAAATATTCGGAATAACTTTGGGCCCAAGTCTTCCCAGTTTCCGAGACTTAACACCCCAAGAGCAAACAGTCGAGCAAGATCAGCAACCGTCGCTAGATCTGCTAATAATGCAAACGAGCGCAAGCGTATTTGGAGTGCTAGTTCCCGTCGCCATCCTCATTTTCTGTACAGTGACACCAATCTGGACGATGTGACCAATCACCTGGCTGAAACATCCCTGCATTACTCAGGAGAGCGGGCTGTGTACCAAAGAAACTTATTAGGGAAACAATTATTGAAAATCAATACAAAACAGGTACAGCTTATCAACGGTGAGAATGTGGCTACTGAGGCGTTTGATAAAATTGATAAAACTTCCAAACAAGCCAGCAATGGTCTGAACAGCGAAGGAGAGGCAGACCACACTAGTGACAACATAGAGGCCGTGTCGGATGAAGCAGAATCCGAGACTCTAAGCAGCATATCCAGGATGGAGGGGCGCGGGAGACTCATACATGTCAATGATCAGGAAATGGTTCAAGTGAGATCCCAATCCAACCAACTTCTGAATGTGATTTCCATTGATGACTGCAAAATGACTAGTCCAAATATTTACCACAATGCCAAACTGAAAGTGGAGAAAAAACGTGCTTTTTATCAAGATATTCCTGAGGAGAATTCGCTACCCGAGAGTGAAGTGCCAAAATCCCAGTGTTCTAAAGACCTTGAAACCACTTACAATTCACAACGTTCGACCAAATCTGTCTCTGAAAGTCGCAACCAAATTCAGACTCGCAACGCCAAAATTTCAAGAGCCATTGATGAAATGGTTCACGAAAGGAAAGTGATGAACAATATGGACCGAAATTTCAATGCTCGCATTGAGGCTTCAGGCTCCGGAGGTCGAATAATCCTTGATAAGGGAGAGGGAGGTGCAACCTTTCGAAGACTAAACAATGCCCTGAAGAGGCATGTGAATTCAGTATTAGCCCACAAAGCCCACAAACAAATCAACACTTGGACACAAGATGGTCAGAGTGAACAAGACTTGAATTCCAACAATGGCAGTGTTCTTTCTGTGGACAAAATCGGGAAAACTCATAAAAATTCCAAGTCGCAAAGCATGGAATCCATGGAAAGCAGCTGAACAGTGGCTTCCAGTCAAACAGTATTAAAATTGATTCTTTTGTTTTTCTTCAAGTCAAAATCTTGATGATGTTTTAAATCAATTATATTGCCTTAGAACTTCAATGTTTTAATTGATATTTACACAGTACGTATTGTGTAAAGTACATATTTTTTCAACCTGAAATGTTTTTAGCCAATCTTTGTTTACATTACTAACCAGAAATGTCGTGGTGCATTACATAATTATATATTGTCACAGCCAACCTAGTCTTTCAGAGTAGAGTCTGTGAGAAAAAGTTTTGATTTCAATAAAATGAAAAGGAAATCCTTATATATACACTTGCATTACTTAATTTGATGGTGATTAAAAGTTCAACTCTATTTATAATTTATTTACTCAATTCACTAAAGGTTAACAAAAACTCAACAACTAAATGTTTAAATGTAAGTAAAAAAGGAAACTGAAACAGTATTCTATTCAATTTCCTTTAAGAACTTTGTTTATAAGTATTGATTGGTTTGGAAATTTCATGTATTGATATAAACATGAGCAGGAAACCCGTTAAAGAAGGAACATTTCCAGGTTTGTTTGAAAATGAATGATACTCTTGTACGATCTGCATGGGAACCACATAGAATATTGGTTCAGATAAAACAGAGTTTCACGTCTAACGGATTCTTCCCACACACATCAAGATCAAGAGAAAATCAAAACTTTATATAGCTGTCATGTATTGTCCTTAATGGGTACTGAATAAAAAAAAAATTGATGGTTGAACTTCTTGTGATGCAAAGTTTCATAAATGTGACCGACAAGGAAATATATTATCTGAGAACATATAAAAAGTTGATGTATAGAATAAATCAATGATATAGGAATAGGGACATAATTAATAGGAACTGGTTACATAAGACTTTATGTATGTGAGGAGGTTGCCATGATCACAATATAACAAAACATATCCCCCTCTTACTTAATTAAATATTCTCACCTCCTCTAAAACCTCTTAAATGACCTTTATCCATTAAATCACTGTTTAGGAATCACAACTCCTAATTATTCAGAATTATTATGATTTCAAGGATTGTATACGCGATTGTGGACTAACGAATGTTCATGTAGGCAATAAATTCCCTATTAAAATTGAACAAATTGTTTAAATCAACTTTTTCAGCAGACAAAACCAAACAAATCCTAAAATAATAACTTTTACAAATATGTCTTTATGAGGAACCAGGGTAATGAATACAACTGAAATGAATGAATGAACATCAACATCTTTAGACACAATGATTATTCCAACCATTTCATGCAACTGTCATTCAAAAATAAACCAAAACAAAACAAAAAAATGTACAAACCGATAGAGCATCTCATATTGCCGTTCACAATGGACACAGTGGCCAATGTGTTCTGCTTTGCTGCATGCAGCAGACAAGCATTATCATATTTCAATGAATAATTGATTTTAAATACATAATCCATTGGAACCCAGGTGTACAAATTGGACACTTGAGCATCAGATGGGTGTAGATAAAACTTTACTAATTAACTGCCCAATTAATATCCTACTTCTTCTAGCGGACAGGGCTAGTGAACATCTATTTTTCTCCCGAGGTATATTTCTAATGAAAAATATGGACTCCAAATTGTCAAAAGAAGACAGCTTGTGTGATTTTTCCCACCATTTGAACGGAACCTTGAGACTAGCGCAGGCTATAGATGACCTTGCAAGTTACCGAAAGGTCATGGACAATCTTGGAGTGAATTACGATGCCAGAATCAAAGCTGCGAGTCAGCGAGTGGAAATTCCGACAGAGGAGAGTTGGAGATTTCAGCAGTTGAATCAGAATTTGAAAAACCATATCGAGTACATACAGGAATGTCAAGGACAGGATTTGATTGACAGGTGGCTCAGGAAATTTCATGAATCTGGGGGTACCAGTAATAAGAATAAGTGAAACACTGATTCATTGATGGAATTACAAAATTGTACTTCTTGTAGAGTGAAAAATCATACTAAGTGGAACTTATGATAATCATATTTTCATTTTTAAAAATTCATAGCTGAACATTCAATGTTTCAAACTTTCAAATTTCAGTACTTTCCGGTATTATAAACAAATTAGAACTTGTACATGATTCATTTATTCTTTTAAAGTTGTCTGTTTCGGCAGAGACATATTTTTATGTCTTTGGTTTTGGATATTATACATGTATCTGCATGTACTAGCTAGTATTTTGTGATATCCAGATTAAATAAGCAATGAAATAAAATTGACCCTTTAGAAATTCTGGCCTTTTAGTTATATATTCAAATATCTTTAGTAGACTGCTCTTTTAAAGCACTCAATTTTCCATTCATTAGGAATTTCCTGATAAGGCTATAACTGTTACTTAATTCTTTAATTACTACACCCCCTTTTTTCCTTGGTATTATATTAATAATAATATTATTTAGAAAAACATTTTCAAATTTGATCTAGTACAGTGAAGGTCAGACATGGAAGAAAAATTGAATTGAATTCAGAGCTGGAAATCAATATTCTACATAACAGTTTACCCTTAGCTTAATACATATTATTAATATTATGATAATGACTGGCACTTCATAGGCTAGCCTTTGGATCCTGGTGAAAGGAAAATCTTCATACAAGCAAGTAAAGTTTGACAAATAATTGATAGCATTCTAAGGACGGACAGGAAAAATAAACTCCTTTTATTGAATTTTGCAGATGATCAAGTGCTTAGTTACTGCACCAGAATGCTATGATCTGCATACATGGGTGTATGCAAAATTGAATGAATACTATTTTGCACAGTCTTTATCAAATATTTGTTTTTAACCATAGATGCATTATCTTTGTTTTCATTTGTCCATTACATATTATGCCTGTTTGAATGAAATAACATCTCCACCAGCTAAACTAACAAGAATTTGAAAGGAAGAACTAAAGATCCCAAAATGGAAAAAAAACCATTAATGTTGATAAATGACATTCAGACAGACAGCAAATAATTTTTCTTGTTTGAATACTTCCTCAGATAAAATAAACTTGTAAAAGGAAAGTAAATACGCAAAAAAAACCTTTTATGATTAAGTACCAGTCCTCTTATAGTCAAAGCATATTTTTTCAAAAGTCAGATATATATGAGAGAGAGAGAGAGAGAGAGAGAGAGAGAGAGATCTTATCAAAGTTTGATTTAACTAATTATTGCTATCTTTATCTTATCAAAACTGAAATGAAATATTAAAGCAAATCTTTTCTGTAAATCTTTCAAAGAACAACTGTATTACATTTTATTTACATTATTGATAAATATTTTGTTCGTTAAAGCTCGAAACAAAATTTTCACTATATCTTCATAAATCTGTAATATTGCCTTTCGGTGACAAGAGATGTGTGGACAACCCACTAGAGAAATCTCCAACATAAAAGAGTTCAAAATGTGTAAAGAGGACATTGGGCATATGAGACTTCAATTTACCTGTGAAGATGTGCAGGCTTATTTTCTTTATCTCTTTAATAAGCCCCCTAACAACGCTAATAAACTTGTCTTTCTTCATTGGACGATTGGAAAAGGCCTATGTCAACAGACGATCTTTGAAAGATGTGACAGGGTTCTTGAAGTGTTTATCAACTTGTAAACACTGTAACAAAATTGGGTTTTAATATCAAATACCATCAGTGTCATTCCATCATTTCTAAAATGGCACCACATGCCAATAATGGCACCTGTCCGTGATCACTGTTATTTAAAAGAAAGACAAAAATATCAGATCCAATCCATTTGCTTTTTAAAGCAAAAAATATGCACAGACAGAGCAATAAAATGCCAGTTTTTATTGAGTGCCTGCATCAAATTGTTTTTGTCAAATGGAGAATAAAACATAAAAATAAAATGACATTTCTTTTTAGTCACATTAATACTGCAATGCGGAAGATATTTATTTGTTGCATAAATGGTAAATGTACCTAGAAAGCACTCGATTCAACTGTCAAATAATTTCAATTATATAAATAGCTTAGTTTCTTTTTGACACATGGAAAGATGCATCATATCTTTTTAAGATGACTTAGTTCCTTATTCCACTTTCTTCAATTGGACTGCCAAGCAACAACAAACAATTTCCTTTTTATTTAGAGACGTGTAGCATGATTTGGCACAAAAATGGACGGAGTTACTCAATCTGAACAAATACCAGCATTCATTGGCAGCATTCATTGGTTCATATTGTCAAAGGTAGAGTCAATTTTGGACTCTTTCAAAAGAAGAAAAATATCATTGAAATATAAAAAGCAGATGTTAAATGTAACAAATAAATATGACATTTTGATATTCAATACATGTATTTGTTGTAATTAGATTCACTTTGGCTGTGATTAAAGTATGCACTCTATTAACCCTGATAAATAACAGAGAGAGAGAGAGAGAGAGAGAGAGAGAGAGAGTTAGTTCAAATGATATGATGGCATGATGATATGCAATATCAAATTTTTAAAAAAAAGTTCTCATTCTTACTGCTCTTCTCAGTTTAGTCTATTAGAGCATAAGCTTTATCACACAGTAGGTGATTTAATAAAGAGCTCAAACAAGGGTCCATTTATCTTAACTTAACAGGTAAATCCAAATGTTTAATCCAAGGCAATGTCTCTCAGATAGGGAAAGGTTGAAACACAAAGAAACAATAAGAAGCTACTGGGCATCAAAATTTCACATCAAAAGGTATATAACAGGTAATATAAAAGTGAAAATTATTTTTTTTGTAATGGTATATTCAGAAATCAATGAATAAGAAAGATCAATGGGGAAAAAAGCTCCAAGTACTTGAGAAAAGCAAACACTGTGGAATAACATTTTTTAGAACTGCTTAATAAAAATCGGCCTGGAAATCTATAAGAATTCCCCCCCCCCCCCAAAAAAAAGAAAAAGAAAATAAACAATGAGAAATGCACAACATAACCATCTTTTACGGTTAGAAGACAAATGGTGGATTTAATAGTTAAAACTTCTCTGTGCTCAACTCCAGTCCTTAACAATTATGGTTTATAATGTTTGTTCAATACTGATTTTTATCACCACGTAATTCATTGAATACTTCTATAAGCGGTCTTTACTCTGCTGACCGAATGAACCAATGACAATAGAAACACCCCATAACGCTTTGAGGGTAGAAATTTAAACTGACGTCAAAGTTTCTGTGTTTTTTAAATGCTGTAATCACTTAATTGCGCAAAATCTAATGTGAAGCACGCATGGTAAATTGAGTAGAATTAACTTTGACCAGGTTTGAGCCACCATTGAACCGAGAACTTATTTTTCAATTAGATATTTTTTTTCCACACCTAACAACTTCAATCAACCAGTGACATGTGATGTAGATATATTTGAGTTGAAACCAGAAACTAAAAATCAAAAACTGAAAAAAAAAAAAAGAATTTCAATTTGGAATTTTTTTAAATAAAAGTTTTAAAAAGAAATGCTTTGACATTAGAATTAGAGTAATCAAAAGCTCAAGAAAGCATAAAATATGGACCACGGTCATATTTATTTATCAATTAAAGAATATCTTTTGTTGTTTTTTTTCTTTCAAATTTATCTTTTCATTTAGGGTGAAATTACAAACCAGAGATAAAGCTGTACCAAATGAACTCAGAAACACATAACTTTCTTTGTAAATATACTCAACAAGTATTAGCAGACAAGACATGGTAGAAAAGTTTCTCAATTCAACTCCAACTGTGTGAATGCAAAATTCTTTTATTTTCCAAGAGTTCCATATCTTACTAAAACTTCTAGGTTAAAGTTGGAATACAGGACATAATTGGTATGAAATTACAGTAAATATTTTGATAAATTACATAAGTGAAATTTGAGTCCATGTCATGCTCTAAGTGCCCATACAGTCACTATCATGATATTGATTAACTCCTCTATGTCTTCCTAATAGCTATCTGTACGTTGTAAAAGTGATCTTCAGCTACAAAAATATTTCAAAGGGTCCATTTTTCCCATTAATGAGTTTTATTGGGGTTTATACAATTTATCAGGTCAAAGTGGGGGGGGGGGGGGGGGGAGTGGGGGTGTAAGGGCAGGATGATGCTATATAACAATACATGTACAGTTATGTCCATTATTGAACACTATTAGTACATAACTATATTTCCATCCATTAAATATTTTTTCCTCTATTTTTTCCTCTATTTTTTCCTCTATTTCTTACAATAATCCATTGTAAATTGGTAAATGGTAAATGCATGACAGGAAGCGATCCAGTAAAATGAGTCAGACCTATATATCCGTAAAATGTGTACCGGTGTTCTAAATTACTTATGTGAAGCTTTTTTTTAGTTGTTAAGTAACAACTTAATTTCTAATAGCTATGATAAATAATTTTTACATCGTTCATTGTTGTCTTCTTTGTACTTTTACTGTTGGCTTTGTGTGGCTTATTTCTTAATCGATTTAAACCAAAGCTACATTAGGAGCATGAACTCCATGGACTTCAAGAACTGACCTCTGAAGCATACTGTAGATTTTTAATTAAACGTGAGGAATTAATATCCGCGTATAATCGCGAGAAACACATCTCGCGAATTCTAAAATCTCGCTTTTATTATTTGGACATATGTAAACTACATGAAACTATGATAATAATTCAGCATTTGTAATTTTATGTTCTCGCGATTTGATTGGAAACGGTTGAATCGAAAAATTAGTACTCGCCTAAAATAAGGAATCAACAGTAGCCAAATCCACCACTTTCTCAAAAAAAATGTTAGCCATTAGCCATATAAACCAAGAAAAATAATCCCCTAAAAATCTGAACTTTATATATTTTACAATGATTGATAAACAAGTTCTAACAACTTATATTAATATCTCACATTGGCATGAATGTTAGTGCAAGGGGTTCATTGATGTGGGAGGAAGCAAGAGTGCCTAGAGAAAACCCATTTGTCCTATCGGGCCGACACCTTACCCAATCACATACAACCAATTTCGATCTTGGGGATCGAACTTGGGTCGCAGTGGTGAGAGTTTTGTCAACTGCGCTACTTGATATCCACCACCATGATAAAGTGACCATATTTCATGATACCAATGGACTCTGGAGCACTTCTTCCTCCCCGACTCACAGAATCCAAGATAAGATGACCATATACTGTAATCTTATGATAATTTCCTGATCTTTAGAATGACGTTTGTCATTCTGAATATTTATCCAACCACTGTATACCAGTCCTTTGATGTTTCTCAAACATGTAATATTTCTCATAAGATCATCTACATAGAATCAAAATTAAGTCCTCAAACCAGTTTTCAACATGTAAATAGCAAAGATTAAGTCATCGCCAAAAAAACTTGGTTGCAGAACCCTGTGATACTTATGAAGCTAAGATCCCATGGACCCACTCATCACCAAGGATTTTAAGTTGGTAGGTACATGAGGGGTTGATGTAACTCCCACCCAAAACCTTTCATGGTCCTAATGAACCTTTAATCTAAACCCCCACCTACCTGTCCGAGCATCTGCACGGGAGAGACCAGGATTTTGAGTTGGTAGGTACAGGAGGGGTCGGTGTACACCTGTAGTCGGATGTTACTGCTGTAGTCGATGTTTCCACTCTGTAACTTCACCTGTAGGTAACCCGTCTCACTCAGTCTGACCAGAAAAAAAGAATGTCCCAAGACTTGTTTGGATTGTTATTGATATACATAAGTACATTATAGCATTGAAACTGTCTGTTGAAATGATATGAATCACTTTGACTTTAATTCTTATTGAAAGCTCAGGAGAAACTATCGACAGAGAAAGGACACATGATCCTCAGTTAGACAGATAACCTGAAAAATAAATTTTCTAACCAATTTTCAACCAATATGTGCAAGCATATGATTTGCTAATCAATGCATACTTCAATGTCCTGATCATTATAGATTTACTTCTTTTAAGAAGACATTAGTTTATAGTTGAACATCATAGAAGTTATCTTCGCTTACTTGTTAAAAGAAAATGCATCCTCATTGCTTTCAGGGACATGGAGCTTCATCATATAGCCATCATGTAAATCTACAAATATAAAAATTTGTACCATTATCATACATTGTAAGTTTGTAACTAGTGTTTACCAAAGAGAAAAATCATTGAATAGAGACCTATTAGTGTCCACCTTGAAAGAGTGACAACTCTTGAAAGTACATTTAAATTTTACCTTGTAAGAAATTTTACCTTTACGAAGTAATTCAAAATAAAGAGATTAAAAATCAGATCATTGTTCTTTGTTATTCATCATGTTCAGTTTAAAAATGTGCTCTTTAATCCAAGCTAATTCAGAAAAGTAATACATGTATTTGTATGCAGTATATGAACACTTTGGTAGTGTTTTTAAAAAATATGATTACAGTGAATAAAAAAAATCTGACATCATAATAGACTACCGGTAATATTACCGGTATCTTACAATAGCTTCATACAACAAGCATGACATGAATTAACACACCTGGCATGGCTGCTGAGCATTTCTTTGGTTCGAGCTTCACAGTGAAGGCTTTAAGTACTTGATCCATATTCGGCAGATGGAGGTCATAGAAGAGGGTGTCATTGAAGAGGGTCAGGACGCCCGTCCCCTGGGTCACGCTCTCTGGGTAGGTCATGATCATGTCAATGAATCCTGGCATGCGGTAACTCAGGTGTCTGTCGTCTCTACGGTAAATGTCCCCCATCACCTCTACCTGTCACAGGAAAAAAACACAGCAGTGTATGAAACATACAGATATACAGCAAGGTCATTTGTAAAACAACAGGGGTGCTGCAAGATGGAGCTACCCTCATGAGAGAAAAGGTAACTTACTCTTTTTTAAAATTCTGAGATAATGAAGAAAAAGAAGATATCTGAACCTGATTGCATACAGTTAATTATTCACTCTCAGCATGTGATCTCAAACCCAACAACTGTTACCCATTTTCTGTTCATTAAAACAATTTTTAAGTCCTTTCCAATCTTTTTTGTATGTACATAATAAATGCAATATTCAAGACATGAGTCTCCATCTGTCATTTCTTTATTGTGAAGTTTTCAGAATTCCTATATGGTGTAAAATTTTTCATATTTTTTTGGCCAAATTAGCAAGAGGAATTTAAAGATAGATTTATAGTTTTTATGTAAAAAGACAAAAAGCTTTTCACAATTCTTGACTTAGAGAATGAAGTACATACAAAATGCTTAATCGGTATTGAAATCAAATACTAGTAGGACTATATATTAACTAGTTTTAAAGACTTAATTAAAGTAACCATAAATTCATTCTTCTGTGTGTCACAATATTTGTGAAAATAGGACTGGAAAAATGTTTAACTACCGTATTTTAATTCGCATGTCATTTTTTGCAATTTAAAAGTTTCTGGTCACAAACAATACTGGATGTAATATCTGTATATTGAATATTTTGCAATGTTAAAGTGTTTCGGAAAAAATGAAAATTAAATGATTGCAAAAATTAATGGATATACAGTAGCTATACCTTTTCCTTCGTTCTGGGCACCATGATAATGACGTGAGTCATTGACTTGTGTTTCTTCAAGTTGACATGCACAACCTATAGAATCAGAAAATGAAAGCTTATATTATACTGAATAAGTCTTGCAACATGATGTACACAAATATAAAGGGTTACAATTAAAATCGATATTCTGGAGAAGGCAAAGTGTTGTACAATTATATACATTTGTATTAACTAAAATTGTTAGAAGTGCATTGAAATATCCTTTTTTAAAGCTATTCAACTGCTGAATAGCATATGACACTGATTAACAATATCTTCTTCAAATAATTTAATACAGAATCTAAAATTAGTATGTATACTGTATACCCTGGTATTTCTTAAATTCTAATACATAAAAAACATAAAAGAAAATATATTACCTTTCTCCAAGAGTCGCTTGGTGGAATGGCTTCTCCATATTTTGACAAATTCTTGCATTTTTTACTGTAATTTAAAAAAAAAAACCAATTTAGTTCTGATGGAGTATGGAATAAGTAAAATGATTAAAGGACTATATATGGTTTGAGCCTAAAATGGTCCCCTTAAATGAACATTGTCATTTTACTGTAATTCTTTATTTTATTTGTACAAATATACATTTGAAGTTTTTTCATAATTTTCATTTTGATTTTAGTGCCCACAATTTAAAAATATGACATCATAAAGTTTGTCTTTTCCCACCATTTTCTCATTTGTAGCATAAACCAGCTTGTTTTAAAGCAGTTTTTCTTTAGGGAAACATTGAGCGACTGCTTGAACAAACAAAATATTTTCACCAAAGATGTATCCCTCCAATACTTATAAGTGACAAAAATGTCTTTCTTGTTCAAAGAGTCGCTCTATATTTCCCATTCAAAAAAAGATACCGGTAAAAAAAATGTTAATTTTTGACTGATTTTGATTGAATCATAAAAATAGCGTCACTTCTGACGTCATATACTGCCAGTAAGTGCATATAAATCAAATAAATAGGTGAAAAACATAATTTATGTCAACTCTTTTTATAAAATAACACAACAAATTAATGTACCTGAATCATTTTAAAAATAGCAATTATGGGGGCCAAATTTGACTAAATGAATGTCATATATAGTTCTTTAACATTCTTTTTCCCAAAGAAGTTGATTGATGCATGTGCAAATTAAGAATTCAAAATTTGCATTTTAATAAATACCATCTTCCATCTCCTGTTTCACTCTTGCAGACACAGATCCAATCCTTTGATTCCTAAAAAAAAAACAACAAAAACTAAATCATATCACTCTTTATATGTTGTTTTTTTTTTCGCTCACAACAATTTACATTAAGACAGGAATCTTACACATCCAAGAAAGTGTTTTTACATGAAAAATCAAACACTGGCATATATCTGAGGAAATTACATGTAATTTGCCATTCTTTTTTTCTATTTAAAAACTCACAATATCAGACACAGCGACAAATGTATCTTCTCTCTGTCTCTCGATGGGGATTGATATGTATGTTGGTTCATTCACCTGCAATTAAAAGCAAATGCATTTGGACTTAATATCTTAAATTATTTTTTTTTCTGTAAGATATCAAAATAGCATTTGATATTGACCTATAGGTCCCCTACAGGAACATAGTTATAAATTTCATTAACATTTACTCAACTGTCTTTAATCATTTTGAAATATACATACATTTTATTATTAAAAAAATACTGACTAATATTGGTAAAATACATGTATTATTTTCATTAACAACTCTTAAATTCTGCCTTAACCTTTTGTTGAAAACAACAACCAAAACTAAAACTATAATAATTAATTACCCAATTGATATTTTCCATCATTTGTTATACATGTACTGAAAACTGTTGGGTACACTTTTGCATTAATTTTGTGTTACATTATCGGTACACAATCTTTACCTGATCCCTAGCCAACTCCCAGGTAAGTCCGTTCTCCATCATCCATGTGGCTGAGGGGTCTAATGTCAGTTCTTTTGTCCATGACCTTGTATAGCTCCTGGAGCCAGAATGTGAGAGGAAATGATGACGGAAAACGTTCATTCTATAATTGGCATCTGTTGAAACCTGAAAAGGAGGAAAGGGAGGTGTTCAACCAGCAATTCTTGAGGTAACTTACATGTATATCAGAAAAAACCAACATAAATCATGAGGCGAATCATTTCACAGAGACAAACCTCAGCTATTCATGAGGCAATTTATATCAGTTAAAAATCATAATCAATGACGAGACAAATATCGGGGAAAAAACACCCAGTAATTCATAAGGTGACTTATTTCGGGAAGGGGGTGAGGTTGTTGACCTTACCCAAACACCAATAACTCTGAGAAGCACTAACCTGATTGGTTGAGGTATCCACAATATCAAATATTGCTCGAACAGTGGCCATCACAACTTCTTTGCACCTATATAAGTAACAAAAGTTGCAGGAACTTATAAGTTACGATTGAAATAAAAATTGCATAAAAAAAATGAACAAAGCAGAAAGAGAGAATAATGAGCTCATGAATAGCTGAAAAAAGACATACCACACGGCACAGAGATGATCTGTGGAGACCCAAGCCTTTGGCATTGAAATGGTCTGAAAGATGGATTAAAAACCTTTCAGGTAATACATGTACTATTCAACTGTAAGTTAATATACAAAAATTTATACCTAGTACATGAAAATAATAGTCAAAATAATGGAGCCTTTTTGAAAACTTTTTCGTAATATGTGAATATCATACAATATACCCTGGTACATGTTCATGTGAATTAAATTTGATATACTGTGACTGTATTTATTTCTATTCATTTTTAATGTAAATATGATTGAATTGTGTTTATTCTTCAACTTTGGTTTATACAATGGAAAAGTCATTTTTTTTCTTCACAAAATAACTTACAGATGAACTGATGCCTCTAGCTGGATCAATGATCTAAAAAGATGAAGACACAAAATAAAAATCGATGTTGCTAAAAATTGGCAGCATTATAATTAACACAATTTTTTTTGTAAAAATCATTTACACCGTGTTAATAAACTGACATCAATATGCTTGGTCCAAGTCTGACCTACCCCTTTGAGTGAGCTGAGAGAGTTCCGAACTTGGTAGTCCCTGTGTCCGCCACCAGTGGAAACCACAGTCACATGACTGAGATTGGTGGCTCCGAATTCTCTCCAGTAGTTGTTGACATTTCTATAAAAGCTGGCCATATATGAGTCAACAGATAGCACTGAAAGAGAGATCAAAACATTTTAGTGTGTTACAGTGAATTTAAAAAAAAAAAAACCTTACCTACAGTCAGATTACTAGTATGGATCTAATTATATATCAATTTTTATACATGTACAAGTCTTTTTAAAACTAATTTTAGGTGAGAATATTTTTACTTGAGAAATAGCGTTCAAGTTGAAAATGTATCAAGATTGACAAAATCTACCTGAAACCTTAAAAAAGGTTGAAAAAAAGAGTCCTTCAACTTTGATTTTGCTAAAATAGAAGTCAAGTATCTTAGTTGACTCGAATGAGATTAAGCTGACATTCAGGCTTACCTGGGATCTGATGAGGGGTAGACTGAGTGATAATGGTATTGACTAGAGTGTGATCAAAGTCTGGTAAAGTGAATAATGCTCTAGCGATCATTCCTCCCTACAACAAGTTTAAGGAGTCAATCTTTTACATCAAGTCAAAAACTTTTAGAATATCTTTTTACAAATATATGTATGCAATTAATTGGACAAAGTAATATTTTCAGAAAAAAAATATTTATGCATATACATAGAATGATCTAAAATGTTGTCCCTGACACAAAAATAACTGGCATATCATATCAGTAAAAGGTTACTAAGAACCCTTGAAACTATACATTTCTTACCATGGAATGGCCCACTAGAATAACCGTTGAAGGCTTGTTCTCAGCATTCTTGTATAATCTTAGGATTTTCTTTATGCATGTGTGCACAAATTCTGTTTAATTAATTTCCATTATTAGATTAAATTCATAGAAATTTATTATGTATTTTAAAATTTCAAAAATCAATTTTATCAAATTTATTTTATTCATTAAAATAACTTCATAAATGTAAATTAAAAACAAAGCTCATTTTCAACCACAAATCCCTAAATTCTACAGTTAGCCAAGTACCTGTTTCATCTTGTAGAACCCCACCATACAAAGCACTTAAATCCTGAAAATATAAGTAAGTTCACAATTTATGTTTATCTACATCAACACATCCAGTGTACTAGTGTCAATAAACAATAAATACTGATGAATGCTTCAAAATTTAATCTTGTCTTTGAGACGAATTTGCACCTTTTTTTCGTGTACTTTACCTCATTGAAATCTACGGTAAAGTAGTTGAAGAAGAAATGTGTCCTTTTGTCCATGGCCCTTCTGAGGGAAACTGATCCCAAGGAACGCGCTGAAATAAATACAAAATAAAAAAATAATGATGAGTTTCTTAGGCATTCATTGCCACATTGTGTTCAATGCTGCAGTACTGACAAATTTTGCAAGTTTGGAAAGGGGAATAAATCTAATTTTCACAGCAAAAATTTAGTGATTCCCCCTTTTTAAATTTTTGTGATAAAAAACGCCTGCTGCATATATTTGAAAAGTTTTGGATTGAGAATCTTTAGATAATCCTAAGTTAACATATTTTCATCAGTGCAGTTTCATTTGGAAATGGGAATTGTGCAACAATGTTACACTATGCATGCATGCAAAAATGTTAAAAAGAATTCATAACATCAGTCTAAACTAAGACTCAATTTCAAAGTCCTTTTTGACACTCTTAGGACCTTAATCACTTATGATTAATTAAGTGCATATAGTTTACGAAAGACTAATAAAATTGAATAACAAAAGTTAATCTATGTGCATTGCCTGGTAATTACCGGTAGGTGAAACTAATATTGATCAGTACCTTGTTTGTGGCTGCCAGAATTCCCAGGTATAAATAAAACTGGTATGCCTTGTAAATTCAACTTTCTGAAAATAAAGATCACCATGTTAATCTACTATAGATACACTGCCAATACCCAAAATAGTTATGAGAACTTTTAATCACTGTAACATATCCAAGGTATCTATGACATTGGATTTCAAACTACATGTATTGAAGTTAAACTGAACTATCTTATAGTCAGATTTCTTTAGGCATTTTGATTATATACTTACTCCACTTGTCTTGCATAGGGTCTAAAAAAGAAAAGAAATCTATCTAAATTTCAATTTTACATTTATTTTAAAAAAATTCCAAATAAAAAAACCCTGATATGTATAAAAGCAATCTGTCATTTTCTTATCCCTGTAAGAAGGTGATTCAACAAGGATTTATAGTATATAACTGGTCTCAAGTACCATCCATAATTTATATTTAACTACAGTGTATCACTATCATCAATATCACTGATTTTCGTAGGTTTTAGTGTTGAGTTGATCCACAAAATCAGTTATCAAAATAAAATATGTGACAACCTATTTCACTAACAGGAACATTGTTTACATCAAAAAGCATGCTGAGAACCAAATACCCCACCCCATGTAATTACATGATATCATGACTGATTTCATAAAACAAAAGGTAGCATTTCCTGAACTTAATATTAACCGATGCAATAACTGTTCCTCTTTTTTTATCACTGTACATACATGTAATATGAAAAACTACTTTCATTTGGATTACAGTATAGTGATATGATATCTTTTGCATCGTTCATCTAATTTCTTTAAAATTTTGATTAACTGGTTTAAAACTACACTGTATATGTGACTTTTATGATGGATATGTGAATATTTATAATAAACAGACAACCTACATGTATAAAATCTATAAAATTAGTATTTCTTACCCTTCTCCATATACATAAAGGCCATATCTTGGAAATTTTTCTTTAATGGCTTTGCTGAGAGGAATTTCCTACAAAATAAACACATTTTTAAGAAAAGAACAACATAATGATTAAGATTGCAGTCTGTCTTGATTTTTTAACATGTTTAATACAAAAAATTCAAAGATTTCTTAATTTTTTTACTAATTTAATTTGAATTTATTTTTATTTATTTACAACTGGAATTAGGCAAAAGTTCTGCACCTTAGATCAACTTAGATCATCCTCTTCCTATATACAAATAAATGATACAAAATAATTATTCATTAATAATTATTTATAATTCTTATAATTAATCATTCTCCCTAGCTGACACAATATAATCATTAATTACATTACATATTGAGGTCAATGAACTGATGAAATTTAAAAGGCAATTGAATTACATTTAACCAGAGACTGGTAACTGAATCAGTAATTGCAATCAGCTGTAGTCGATTACATGTTGCTGAGTAATCAGTAATCATCCATTTTTCTGATTACAAGTAATTGTAATTTGATTGATTATCATGCAAGTTTGAATAAGTACTGTTTTTTACAAAAACATGTGATCAGCTCAAAAAACCTTAACCTCCTCCAGCATCTGAAACGTATGGCTCAGATTCAGCATCACAGCCTGTGGAGTGCATCAGAATCACAAGAAGCATCATCTATTCAATTTTGGTAAAGACTGAATAAAAAATAATGAAGACTTATCTATCAAAGCGCACCTGCTCCAAAAACTTTAACCAGCTCCAAAAAGTTTAATTTCATCCGGCATCTGACTACCTATTACTCAGATTCAGCATTTAAACCTGTCAAGTGCATCAGTATCACAAGATGCATAAGCCATGCAAGTTTGGTTAAGATCAGACCAATAGTAACTGAAATGGTTATCAAACGGCACCTGCTACAAAAACTTTAACCAGCTCTAAAAACCTTAACCTTGTCCAGCATCAAAAACATATTACTTAACTTCAGCATCCAAGGCTGTGAAGTGCATCAGTGTCACAAGATGCACAATCCATGCAAGTTTAGTGAAGACAGGACCAGTAGTTACTTAAATGTTGTCATCAAAGGGCACCTGCCCCAAAAACTTTATCCTAGCTGCTCCAAACACCAAAAACTTTAACCTGCTCCAAACACCTAAAACTCCTCCAGCATCTGAAATTCATGGTTCAGATTCAGAATTCAGGTCTTTTAGGCTTAGGTAAGCCCAGTTGCATTATCCATATGAGTTAGGTGGCGAAAAGACAGGTAATAACTCAGATACAGGACCTGCTCCAAAAACTTTAACTAGGTCTGGATGCCGATGCCGTGGGTATAGAATAAGCTTCCCCAGTTACAATATTGCCATTATTGATGCTTATTTTGTCTTTAAAGTATAAATGGTCTTATGGAGTTTTTTTTTTAGTGGGAGATATTGCCAAAGCTTTTCTCAATTCCTGATCGAGGATCACGAAACCTTAATTTGGTGGAAAAAAAAGTTTTGAGCATCTTTTGTAACTGTCAGTGTGCAATATCAAAATATGGTCATATATGTTTCAACATTAATTAGCATGGTTCTTCTTCTTCTTCCAATACAGTTCATCCCTCGGTTGGCCGAGTATTGTCGAAATCTAGGGTTATAAACAAGGTTACTTAATCTAAGAATAACCAAGATGAAATCAAACTGACCATTTATCATGTTTTGTCAACAACACACTCTGATCATCCCAGTTTCTCACCTTTTATATTTTAAACATATGCAACTTGTTGTAATAGTTATTTAATTTCAATATAATATTAATGGCATGTATGAACCCTATAAGTAACACGAATAGCTAGTTTTCCCCTTAAATATTGAAACAATGCCACTAAAAATGGGCGTTTGCAAACCGGCTTCATTGCAATTCCAGAATTTACTCTGTTGGTAATTGCATTACGGAACTACCGAAGAAAACATGACTTACCAAATATTCCGGCTGCTCAAACATGTACGTCATATGACATTTATTTTGTTCATAATTTGTTATAACATCTAAAATGCCATATAATAAAACAGCAATGCAAACTCCCGAGAACAGAAGTTTCGTGAGCAGCGCCATTTTTAGAGTTAACTCGATCTAGTAATCATTCGCATGATCGAAAATTTTCGTTTATTTGGCTACATAATGTAAATATTTCAATCAAATGATAAAAGCATAACAAGGCTTAATAAAATTTTTCATATAGTTTTTGCAATTATTCCTTAAGTATACTTAAAATTCAGAAATACCAAAACGAAAAAACCATGCATGTCTTATTTTGCACTTTCATTTTCGTCTGGTTGAGGAGCATGAAAAAGTAAAATGTCGAAGAATCTGGAAGCTTATGACTCTGCACTGCTCGGTATCCTTCAACACGAAGGACAAATTGCTAAATTTCTTGATGTAGTTCTTGGATTTCTTTACAGAAGGTAAATATATGAATATTTAATTGTCTTCTGACTATGTATCAAACGTTAACTGTCTATTGGTCTATAAAAAAAGGTAAAAACATCAACATGAAAAATTGCCCATGTGCCTTGTATACTGCCTTAAAATTTAATTTCATATCATTGAAAAATAATATGTTCTACCATAGAAGTCAACATTTTAGTATGTTAAAGTCAACAAAGTAAACATATGTATAATATTCACAAGTGTAACAATCAAGGTGATCGAAGCTTTGGTCACTAAGTAAAACAGGCATGAAGTCAGTCATAGATGTAGACACAGTGAGTCCAACTCCAGCAGGACCTAAATGCTCTTTAGAAGTGGGAAAATGACTGGCAGATGACACCCCAGAAGTGTACCACCATCCATATTTCTAAGAACTAGTCTGCCATCCGAACAAAGCATCATACCAACTGTACTGTCATACCCTGGAAGATGTGCCAAGTGGTAAATACCTTGGAATCACAATCAGCAGTGATCTGTCATGGCGCAAGCACATCAACTCAACTTCTGCAAAGGCGACTAGAACGATTGGATTTTGAGGAAGGAACCTCCGAAGTTGACCACAGGCTATCAGGAGCCAGGCATACATAACCGTAGTACGCCCATTTCTGGATTAAGGGTCAGTAGTTTTGGATCCTTACCAACAACTTCTAATCCAACGCTTAGAAGATGCTCCGTGCCAAGCAGCAAGGTTTGCCACCAGCAAGTACATGTATTCGTCATGGGGTCCAGGAACTGTGTCCACCATGCTATTGCTACATCAACTTTGCTGGGAACCACTGCAATATCAAAGGGCCCAAAACCGAGTGATCATGTTTTACAGAATTTACCATCACATTGTAGAAGTTTCAGTCCATCACCTGCTTCTCGTCACCAATAGCAGAGCCCATGGATATGTGACAAACAGAATCTGCCAAATTAGCACCATACAGAGTAGACATCTACGAATACTCATTCCAGCAACCATCATTGTAGCATTGAACAACATACCAGCAACAATAAGGTACTTACCATCAGTGGACAACTGTAGACACGATATACATACTATCAGTGTGTCTGAGATCTTTCACTACTAAACTGTCCACTTCTATCTTTTAATCATTTTAAATGTACATAGGCTAATTAGGTTTTTGGCTGTTTACCAGGGAATCACTGGAGTATTTTAACTCTCAAGTTGAGTACACTCCACAAAGAGAAGAAGAAGTGGAAGATGTTGTTTACTTTTAGACTTTTATGAATAGAAGGACTAATGGTTTGATGAATAGGAAGTAAAGGGTGTTAAGAAAGTTCGTTCTGGTTGTAAATTGACAAAAATAAATTGATAAAAGCAATATTTCTGTTTCAAATTCACACTGGTTATACTAGAGAATTTTCTCTCAACATATCATCAGTTATCCTCCCCTATGTGCACTCTCTGGTGGTGTCATAGAGTGATGTAAACATTTATGTCTATTACGTCATCAAACAAAATGACGAGTTCGGTGAAAAAGCAGATGTCTTGCACAAGTGTCGATACTGTCAACGAACGAGCCCAGGCTTTGGCTTTATTAGATGCAGGAATCAGTGTGAAGGATGTGGCGAAACAACTGTGTAAAAGTGAGCGATGGGTAACAAAGTGGAGACGCAGGCGAGAGCAAAATAAACAGCTCACCGACCAACCGAGATCGGGCCGACCGTCGAAAATAGTAGGCATAGTTAAAAGGAAAGTCGAGAACATAAAATACAAAAGAGGAAAATCAACAAGAAAATGCAGCAAGGAACTCAAGAACTCGGGCTTTAATGTAAGTCATGTGACTGCGTTTAATTATTTACGGAAAGTAAAAAAATGGAAGGCATTTAAGCGATCAAGAAATCAGCTTCTGACGAAAACACAACGACAAAAAAGATTGAAATTTGCTCGTGATCACAAGCATTTGACAGCTGAAGACTGGGAGAACTACATCTTCAGTGACAAATCTTCAAAATATCTGTTTCATGTTCCGAACCGACAAGACGATGTTGTGTGGGGGTCCCAGTCAGATGAGGTACCCGACGTCAGCTGCGTCCAGTCAAGCGCCAAAGTCATGATCTGGGGTGCAATGGGAGTAAACGGTTTGTCAAAGCTACACATTGTTCCATCCGGCAAAACTATAAATGCAAAATATTATGTGGATAAAATTCTTCAAAAAGAACTTAAACCTGCACTGAATCGACAAAAAAACACTGGCAGGATTGATGAACGAAAGTTGGTTCAATATCCAGGACACGCTACGTTTGTTCAAGATGGTGCGACACCTCACACTGCCCTAGTAACACAGAATTGGTGTAAAGATAATTTACCAAACTTTATTTCGAAAGAAGAATGGCCGGCCAATTCCCCAGATCTAAACTGCATAGAAAATCTCTGGAGTATTCTGGACAGTGAGGCCTACAAGGATCCGCGTCTGACATCCATGGACCAATTACGCCGCCGTCTTCAACGAGCATGGAGGGAGATACCTCAGAAACATTTGATTTCTTTAATTCATTCAATGCCAAACAGAATTAAAAATGTACTGGAAAACAAAGGTGGTCTATCTGGTTATTAAAAATCAAAAAACTTACAAACGAGTTGTTTATTAATAAATCTAGGCTAAAGTAAATCACGGAACGAACTTTCTTAACACCCTTTATACTAATGCATATATGCTTTTGATTGCTATCAATCATTTTGGTATATACAAGAAAAAGATTGGGGCTATTTAGGTGATGAAAAAAAGCCCTTTAGGCTTCAGTGCTTTAAGCAAACCCTAAACGTGGGCACTGAGTAAGTGCCACCAGAGACTTAACCAACTTACCAGACTCAGAGCAAATGTGCAGTGGATACATGCATATGCAGATTGGAACTTTAGTGATAGCAAACCCTGAGTGGTGCCTGAGGAAAGGCAGATCCCAACCAAATACAAAGTACAGGCCCTACAGCAAGGCAGAACAACCATAAATTAGTTTATGCAAGGTTTTCTGAATTAATCTCTAGCAAACCCCAAGTGATTTATGCTAGTAAACATACTATGGTCCAACCCAGAGTTTCTAAATGTTTGTGACTCTAATGTACTGTTTAGTTTAATGTTTGTCTCTCAATATTTTTGCAATATTTGTTCTTATATTTGGTAGGACTGACTTTTACCGGCTTATGAAATCAAAAGATGACAAATTAGGATTTCCACCAGGAGTAGCTGCCAAAATTTTGCTAAGTGTGAGTTCATTTTTTTTCAAAATCAGTTTGCATTGAGTTTGATTGAAAGATTCCTAGTATATGTCATTGTCAAGAGGCTATCACCAGTACACTGAAAAGTTTTAGAAAACTTATTTCAAAATATGAGAAATGTATCCGACATGCTTGCTGTCAAACGCAGGAAGTTTAAGCAAAAAAATTAAGAGTTGCTATTCATCTATGGACTTTTAGGTGGTGTTGTACTAAATGCAGATATTTAATGTACATTAAAAAATTACTCTTATAATCATTTAATCCTCCTTGCTCAAAAAATCATATACTCATGCTGCGATGCATACATAAGTCATAATAAAAAGACATAAATGAAGGTGAAAATCTGAGAACAAAACAGTATTTTAAGCCGTATTTTGAGCACAGATTACAAGTCTTAACATGGAGTTTATACTCGCACATTAAAACTTCCAGGCTTGAAAGCCAGTGAGTATGAGCATGATGAGTGGAACCAATTGCATGGTTACATTTTCAATAATTCCAAATTCCAAATTTTCTTTAAGGCATACCAAAAATATGATGATCTAACAAGAAAAGATGATGAGGAAAGAGAGAAAATTTTGCAGCAGAAATGTCAGCAAGGTAACATTTAAAAAGAATTGCCCTACTGTAGATTTTATTATGGCAGTTGAAAATTTTTTTTTTCTTAATTTCACGTTCGATCCTTCTGATCATATGTTTATGTTGCCTTCTATAAGCCAATTAAAGACTGAATGGGAAGGACACAAAACACACAAATTGGTTGAAAATGACATGGTTTTCCCAAAAAAAAAAATTCACAGTGCAAAATAGAAATGAAAGCTGAAGTTGATTTAATGTAAATTGATCATTTTATTTTGCTCACAAGGATATTGTGGTTTTAACACAGATTTTGTTTTATTGGTCTTGATAATCAAAATGCAATAATTATCATGGTCTAGAATTATGGTAACTAGTAAATGAATATTAAAGTGTGTTATTTATAAATTTTATTGCAGTGAAAATATGATTTGTTAATCTGAATAACCTGACCACACCTGATTTTTAAGAAAATATTCATTCAAATAACATTGATTGGATGCAAGTTGTTGTCATATAGGTTATATATATAGACCATTTTTTGCTCTTTGTTGAATATGAGTTTAAAGTATTACAGTCATACCTTTAATATCATTTACTAGTACATTGATATTTATAGTGATTCAAAATGGTTATCACAACTTTATTTATTATCCATGGATAGAACCTGCAGTTCCACCAGCTGCCAAAATTGTGGAAATAAGTTCTGAACCAGAGACAGCATCAACTGCCATCGCTAAATCTACTTCACAACAAAAAACAGGCACTGCTAATTCAGGCCCTAGTGTGGAGACAGAGGTTTCTGACCCCCAACCCCAGTCAAATCCATCCCCAGAAGACAGCAAACCAGGGACCTCTAAATCATCCAAAACTGAAGAGGAGGATCCAGAACTTGTGGCGTAAGTATTTTGAGGGAATTAAAGCTTGGCTTGAAAATGTTCAGTAAATGGGCTCAATCTTAAAAAAGCTTGGTTTTAAGGGATAGATGTACATCCTAGCTAATTTATGGGTTATTACCTCTCAGTAATATGCGTCTCCTTCGCAAATTGATCATTAAAGAGTATGAAAATTTACAAGTCGTTCATATGTTTTCTCCAAATGATTATAATTTTTAAATTAAAACAGTTAGCTTCCCCAAAATATCTCTGCAAGATGAGCATGAAAAATAATATCAAACATATATATTTGTGGGGGGGGGGGGGTGTTCTTATAGCCGTGAGTCTTTTGCTGAACATCTTTTTTAATCTGCATTAAAGGGACAGTACGGCGCATCTTCTTAAAAAACTGACTTAAACAAATTTCCGATCGGGTGTGGTATTTTTGTACTACTCATGAATGTATAAACTTTCAGAAAATTACAAAGTTCTTTATGAAATAAATCTAATTTAACCACAATCATTATTTTGTAAGCATGTATTTTGCATGTTTATCTTAGGAGCTACTACAACCTAAATTTATTTTTGTTAATGAGGCTCCTTGAGGGGTTATTTGATATATATATATATGTCTGTTCAGTTTAAAATGAACCGAAATTGGTAAAACATTAATAAATTATCGAGAAAGTGATGATGTGTTCCGTTTAGAGAGTCCCTTTAACCTCATATACCATGATGACTGTAGTCGGACGAAGATCTTGTAGTTTTCAGCATGTGTCAATTATTGTCAATCAAAGTCCACGTGGTACAAATAAACGATATAAGATTATTCCGGTTTGTACGATCATTAAATTTCTGGAAGTTCTAAATTACGTTAGATATGTGAAAGGGATTTTTATGTATTTCAACTAATACAAGCACCTTATTTCTTATTTTCTAACGATACAATAGGTAAACCTGAAGTTATTCACACATGTGTTTTCAGCTGTACTGTCTCTTTAACTATTAATTTTTAGCATTTAATTAATTTGAATTTTTATATTAAATTTTTTCAACAAAAACAGTGAATGATTGAATTGAAAACATCACAAAATCTTCTTTTTTTTAAGTACATGTATATGCTATCAATAGTTTTTGTCAAACCTTGTTCTTACGATATTAAATATATTGATTTACTTGAGCATATATAAATTTCACTTATTGTAGAAAGCAGAAGGTGTTTCAGTCCAACCCTGAGAGTTATAATGGCGCAATACGTGATAACTACACCTGGTCACAGTCAATCACCGATGTGGACATCCGAATTAAGGTAAGCTTCTGTAACTCTAGTCATTATTGGACAAATCTTTAAATCTCTGTTTCTCTTAGTTCATTGGATGAAAATAAAAACCAAAACTTGTTGCTGGCTCTCATTTGAATGCTTCAATCTGTTCAGTTCACAGTTATCCCTCTTTGATTGTTAGACAAATTTAAATATTCATGCTTTATGTAACTTTAATCCTACTTTTGCAGTTTTCCAAAGTAATACATGTATTTCCAAATTTTATTATCTTATATATTATTTTTAATTTAAATGACAAGATGTTGTTTGGATTTTTGTTGTTGAATTTTTCACTTTCACAAAACATGTACATACATAGCATGATATTTTAACTGCATTGTTTAGTTTTTTTAAACAATATGAGATAAATTTGAATTATTAATACTTACAGGTATTATGTACTGTTGTACAATTCTTGTGTATTGAATGTTGGTTGATTGATTGATTGATTGAGAGAGAGAGAGAGAGAGAGCTGTATTGTATTGCATGTTTGCAAAACTTCATATGAATTATAAGCAGTTGTAACATTTGTACATAATTATAAACATATTCATACACTCTAAGCAAAAGCACAAGTCACTACTAGTATTAACGTTATACAATATTCTACAAAAGATATTATTAGAGAGAGAAAGTTTGCATATATATATACCATACTCATGAAATGAGAACTGTTTTACAAGGATGCTTGAATAGAGGAAAAAAAAGAAAAAACAATTCAATTCAAAATAAAATTTACATTTCAGATCCCAAAATATATTGTAAAAGGAAGAGATGTTAAAGTAGAAATAGACAAGAAACACATCAAGGTGTCACACAGAACAGACAGTGGTTCCTGGTTAGAGGTTGTCAATGATGATCTCCCTTGGGAAATCAACAAGGAGGAATCCATGTGGACTTTGGTACCAAAGGAACATGTCCATGTAAGTTTCTTATCTGTTGAAATATTCACTGTAAAATAAAGGAACATGTCCATCTGTTGAAATATATTATACACTGTAAAAAAAGGATCTGTTGAAATATACACAGTAAATAAATGAAGGTGTTCATGTAAGTTTCCTAGCTGTCAAAATATACACTACAGATAAAGGAATATGCTCATGTAAGTTTCTTAACTGTTGAAATATACACTACAGATAAAGGAATATGTTCATGTAAGTTTCTCAACTGTTGAAATATACACTGTAAATAAAGGAACAAATTTTTGTAAGTTTCTTATTTGTTGAAATAGATGTATACACTTCAGCTGTAGAATTCACTGTGCTGGTTTTCATCCCCTTTATGCAGTTGTTTATCATTCAGTCTGAGTATTTATAACCCTTGTTTGGTTTCAATTACCTGTAGTTTTTTTTCCTGTTTAATGTGATGCATGTACTGTACTTTGATCATTGGAAGGCGTTTGTGGGTTTGAATATTTCAGACTTGGTCTTTTTTTTTTGTATGTGGGAAGAAAATGAGGAAGCTCTTTAAATCTTTCTTGCTGATCCAGCTATTTAATACGTGTTAGCTAGCACTTACCACTCAAGGCCAAAAAATACACAACAAAACAAAAAAACCCAGATTGGATTATTGCCATGTTTACAAATAAGTTGATTTAGATCAAGTGCAGCGGTTCATTTTTCAAAATGCACCAGTATATAATCCTTTTTCTGGAAAAAAATGAAAAATAAAAAAACCATGTATTTAAAGAAATGTGTTCCTTTTAAAGTATTTCTCACAGGAGATGTATGTACATTTCAAGTTAATGATGTAAATATGGACTTAAAAACCTTGATTTTTGCGATGTGTCCCTATGGTTCAAGTTCAGGGGGATAATTGCCCTGTTGGTTAAGAATGCTTTGAGATACTTGTTTGAAAATTTAAGCAATTTGTTTTATGAGATTAAAAGAGGGATGTGCTGAAGAAATATTTAAACAATAAAATGCCTTCTTTGGTGATTCAAGCAGGATATGAAGGTAGCGACTTGGCAGAAAATATACATGTTAATTTTTTCTGCAATGATCGCTACCTTCATAACCCACATGGATCATCAAAGAGAGCATTTTATTGTTTATTTTTTACATCTTTCTTTTAACAAATTAATCTTAAAAAGATAGAAAAAGTAACTAAAATTTTGTAAATTAATGTACATCAGTACGTTAGATAAAAGAAATAGCCAAATCGTCTTTTATGGGAATTTGAGTCTGACATCAACCTGATTATTTCATGCAGTACGTGATTTTTCTTAGGTTGCTGAATGTTTTAACGATCAATAAAGTGGTTACAACTGGATCGTGTTACTTTCATTACTGTCAGTTTCTACACAGCTTTGAATTGCAATCAATTTTCAAAAGAAATGGAGGGAATCATACTTAGTGGATATAGATATAATAATTATTGTAAGTACTTGAAGGTGTTCAAAAAACACTTTTGGTAACAGAAAATCGATAGTGATTTATATAGTACATGAGTTCTAGCTGTTTATAATCAAAGTATGTAGTTCAATCAAGGAAATTCAGACACCCTCAGATTGGAAAATTTGCTTTGTGTGGGGAATACTTCGAAACAGAAATGTAAACAATGGCAATATTTCAAGGTTTTGTTATTGAAGGTTTCATATTTATTCAATCAATTTTTTAAAAATAGATGGGAAGTTATATATAAAAACTGAATAGTTGTAAACAAAATATCTTCCTGTCAACATAATGTGCAGTTATATAACAAGGTCATTTACAGCCCTTTTTCATGAATGGCATTTCATTGTGCAATATACGAATGCTCAAATTTAAATTGTAGCTGTACATGTATATTAAATAATGTTATTATAGTATAACAAGTAGATCGTAGCATAGCAATATAAATTAGCTTATGTCGTTTTCATTTATGCACTGAATTACACGTTTCTGAAAGAGATTATTTATTAATTTTAGTAGGAAAAAATAAAACATATGGTGGTAGTTGCCACATTTATCAATTATATAATGTAAAAAAATAATCCTTCAATCATTCTTTGGTAGATCAACTTGGAGAAGAGAGAAGAAAGATGGTGGGAATCGGTGTTAACTTCAGAAGAAAAAATCAGTGTTCGTAAAATAGACGCAAGTCGGCCAATGACAGATCTGGACGATGAGGCTCAGGCCAAAATAGCAGAAATGATGTACAATGAACAGCAAAAGAGAATGGGGAAACCCACCTCACAGGAGCAAGTGGGTTTTCTATGTTTTGTTGTCCAATTGGAAAGGGAGGGAGGTGGGATTTGTTGGGGAGGGGGATGGGTGCAGATATATGAAGATGGCTTTCAGTCAGTATCATATGTTTGTCTTGTAAAGTTTTGAGCAATAGTTGAATTGACTCTGTTGACTTCCGCAAATAATGTCAGTTGATTTTTTTTTTAAACAGAAGTGTATTACTTATATAGTTATCAAGATATTCCCATACCCGTTATATATGTAGTTGATGGTAGTTCATTCATAATTTTGTGTTTGTTGAATTAAAAAAAAGTTGCAAGATTTTTTTTTATTAATTTTCCATTATCATGAATATTTAGTTTTATATTGATAAGAGCAATTGAAAAATGTCAACAAAGTAATTTCCTTACAAAGCAGAACATAGGTACATGTAGTGCAAATTTTATTACTTTGATGTGCACACTGAGGAAGATAAAAATAGGAGAATCTTCATAGGACAAACCAGTGGCCTAAATTCCTCTGTTGATTAGATTGTTAAGCTGTTTGTTTATAAGGAAGGTTAACACAAAACAAATGAAATTCCGATTGTTTAAAATTCAGAATGAGATAACTTTATCCTGTTAAAAAGTACCATGCTGCTCTGTTTATTTAAACTTCGATCAGTGGGTAGGATGAGTAAATAAAGTGCAATGTATAACATACACACACTGCAGTGTACAGAAAATTAGGTGCCCAACGACAAATGACCATGTGGTTATATCCTTAAAAAGGCATTTTTAAACACATTTTTAACACATTTTAGAGGCGATATTTAAAGTCTCACCTCAATAGTATTTCATTTGCTTATTTGAGAAAATTTCTTTAACAAGATCGAAAAAAACAACAACCCGGAAGAAAATAAGGAGTGTAGCTTCATTGATAAAAATTGTAATATAGCAAGAGTTTCCTCCCTTATAACATTGAAATGAAACAAATAGAAATGTTTTTATAACAAAATCATGCAATTATTAATTTCTCAATAATTTATTTGTTTGAAAAAATGTTTTTGAATTCTTCATTAAATGTTATCCAGGTAGTATTTAACTCAAGAGTAAATGCAGTTTAATTTTAATGATATCTGTAGTTATCAATTATTTATGCATTATGGTAAGTACACTGTACCTGTTATTTTCTTTTTTAATTAGAAAGTTCAAGACATTCTCAAAGATGCTTGGAATGCAGAGGGATCCCCTTTCAAAGGTCAATCATTTGACCCTTCAAAAATCAATATGGGTCAAGGAGGGGTCGTAACTATAAATAACCAAGAAGACCCAGTGGCTAAGTGACCATCCAATGAGAGGCAAGGAATGTAGAATTATGTTTCTATGTCAACATTCATCTGTGTTTTCTTTACCTGGTGAGCCAATGAAGATTAAGTCAACTTGGGTACACAGGAGAAGGGAAAAAAAAACCTTAAGTGTGTTTTTACACCTTTAACAGCTTTTTTTTTTTAATAAGCTGATAAGGCTTAATGTCCAGGAAGGAAAAAGTGATTGGATGTATACCTGCTGTAAGACCAGATCAAATAGAATTGGATACTTTTGGTATTTTGTCTACGTGGACATTTAGAATTTGTTGATAGATGATATGCATGTACTATAATTACCTTTGAAATCAAGCTGTGTTTTTAAAATGTTTTTTGCTTAAAACAGGTACAAAAAGGACAACTGTTTGAAGGATATTGCTTCTTTTGTTGAATGGTTCAGATCTATCCATCTCAAACTACTTCAGACTTAAAACATTCGCATCTTTGTTGCTTTTTCATTTTATATTGTTCATTTCAAAATTTGTGTCATTAGAACATTACATCTACCGGTATATTGCAATTTCATATTTTTGCAGGATTTATTAGTGTTTTACTTTATTACATTGATATGTATGATGCATATCATTAAAAAAAAATACTATTTAAATTGTTATGAATTTATTCACAATTTATTTTCAGTCAAATAATTTACAATCCGTACTTTATATGGGCAGATTGATATAGTTACATGTAGTTGCGTTTTAAGCTCTATCAAGCTGAAATCATCATGGAAACAACTCATCCATTAAAATTGTTTTTTTGGCAATGCATAACAAATATTATCTTGAATGTTTTGTTAGAGCATGCAGTGAATGCATGATATATAACTTTCAGGGTAATGTATCTAGTGTGTTTATGACAAAATGCACTGTTGCTGTTTTGTTTACTTGCCAAGAGGTTTTTACCTGCGTAATTGTATAGAGTTTCTGCATTGTCATATGTACACAAACTATTATAAAAAAATAAAAATAAAATGTGGCTTGACAGAGAAGAGAGATGGTACAAAAATAATAAAACCAAGGGAGAAATTAATATCTTCCTTCTTTTTTCTTTACTGTTAATACGCATAGAGTTACATAATGTATATCTTTTCATACATGATTTTACCAACTTTGCCAGATATGTCATGTCAGAAAATACTGCAGTAGTACATTAACACGATTTTATTTCTTCTATTATTAAGGTATCTTCAATTATAAGATAACCAGTAAAGATGCACAAGATATATTATGTATTTTTAAAAAAAAATCAGAAAATAAGAAAATTCAAAAAGCAAATGTAAGATACTATTATTAACTACATGTAATTGGCAATTGTTTTGTTAGCTTCTTAAACAAGTTTATTGATATCCATGAAAACTAAACACAATTTTAAATCAACAAAGTTTTTTTTTATTGGGAAGAAGTTATAAGGACTGCCAAAGAAATTAACATTGACATTGCTTAGATTCAAAACAAGAAACCCCAATTCCATATTGCAGCATTTGTCATTACTGTTAACATATATTATGCATTTCTCTGAAGGCTTTTATTCTAAATTCTCCAAGAAGTCCTCGTGTGTCGGTGTCCATTTGTAGGAATTTCAGGGCGCTACGATTTATCTGTAAAAAGAAAATGCACCAATCAGAAAAAGCCAAGAGTAATACAATAGGATTTTTTAAAATAATATTCTTTGCTTGTGATTTTAAATTTTAAATGAAGATGTAATGAAATTAATGAAACATTCATTTCATCTTTGTTAAATAGGTACATAAACCCTGTATCAGTACTAAGTACTAAGTGGCTATGCAGGCGCATGTATCTTTTTAACTTTCAGCTTGCACATAAGTTAGATTGAATAGGATTTTGATTTGTTCATTAAGAAAAATTAATAAATGAATGTTAACTTGTTCCGTTTCTGGGTGTTACGTTGTTGTTTTCATTTTCAAGACTTCCTCCGTCTGTATTAAAAGAAGAGAGGTGAAAATCCACTCCTTCTGCAAAATAAACAAGACAACGTACTTTGTACACCGTTTTTTAAAACATGTGTACATGCATGTCTTTGTAGCTTTTAGTATGAATTGCACCTCCATGGAACGCTTTGATTATGTTCGCTGTGCTGTGCTATATAACATCAGAGCGATGTTAATCCAGCTCATGCAACTAGTTTAGTTTCTCACATTAGAGATTCAATGGAACCGTCTATTGCATAGTTTTTTGTTCTGTTTGTTTCTTATTTCTGTTCTGATACAGTTAGAAAAATAAGCAGCAAAGTTAAAAAAATCCAACGGGTATAAACTTGGATTGGTCACGTGATCTAATCATGTGAAGCCCGATATGAATTCCTGAGAAGCCCGAAAGCTTCTCAGAGGATTTTATCACGTACCGACCAAATTTACATCCAGGTGAACTTTACCATTGCTGTTTACCAATTGTATTTATGTTCGAGAAAGACAAATCGTTTAGAATTATAAACATAACATTTACTGTGTTTTTATGTATTATGCAACCGCCAAACCATAAGTTCGCGCGGTGAACAAAGTAACGTAAAAATATGACCCTTTGACCTATGTTAAAGTTACTAATAACACAGAGATGAACGTTTAAAAAAGCTTTTCTATAGATTCATATAAGGAAACATATTAGACATTGTAAATAAAATAAATTGCATATGTGAAAAATGAGAAACCAACCTGAACTCGACTCCGGTTGCGTCACTATAGTTTCACTGTCTGCCATTTTTTCAGCTGAATATAAATAAAGATATTTAAAAAGAATTAATTTCTACATTTATATTTTTATAGTTTGTATGGTCTGAAACTAATATAAATGTATACATTGGTATCCAGTATATGCGTCTATAACCATACTACCTTTATCTCTAAGCTGTGCCTCGCTTGGTTCATCGTGTTCAGCTGCTTTTAGTTCACCTGATGGAACAAAAGAAACATTTTTGTTGACAGTGCACGTGGATGGAAAGTTAAATTGTTAAATGTATAAATGTAAATTCATAAACACACGTTACTGCTCCGTTTCACGACATCTTGATAATTTCAGATTTACATACAAGTGTTGCAAATATATGGAGACAGGATTGCAATGAGTAAAATAGTGTTACAAATGTAATATACTTGTTATCGTTATATCAGTTTACTTTAAAAATTAATATTTACCACTGCTACTGCTCCGTTTCACGGCCTCTTGGTATTTCTCCAAGTTCAGTTTAAAGTTTTCTAGCTCAGCTTTCAAACTGGAGGTTCGCACCAGAATCTTTTCAGCCTGGTTTTTATCCAGTACCGTGTCCTCCCCATCCCATTGTCCCTCCCCATCAATCTTGTCTATCTGACCACTCAGGAAGGCACTCTGTAACCTCACCTGATTATTCAGCTCTAAAACACTTTTTTCTACGTCTTGCACGCTAGGTATACGGTACATATCCGACGCCATTTTGAAATTATCTTAAAAATTATTTCATATCTTCCCCTTTTCCTTTGCATGAATCACAATCGCAAAATCGTTCTTTATAATTAAATTTTCCTGTCTTAAATATAAGTTCTACCTCAAATTTCTTTTACCTGTTTCGTTTATTTATGTCCTTATATGTATTTGATTTTTTTGTTGGTTCATTTGGGCTATGAAGGTAGCGGGAATTGTAGAAATGATATATATTCCGCGTTAGCTGCAGTACTCGCTACCTTCATATCCCGCCAAAAAAAAAAATCTACTGGCGCTAATGGTGAATAGTAGTATGTCAGTAAACCATTGTAGTAAATTTATGATGTCATGCATGATCATTGAAAATGTTGTTTACTATTAGTTGCGTGGTTTCATTTTATTTTTAACTGTAGTTAAGGAAGGTAATGCGTTTTTGGAGTTCTGAACGGAACTGGAGGTTGATAGATCGAGTTTTTAAACGAGAGTGCAATGTTTGCCATCGTCAAAAACGCACACTTAATATTTATATTCGTTCGTTCAAGAGTTCGTTCAAGAGTATTTAACCGTTAAGTTCTAACAGTGTAGATATGCAAATATTTTAAGAATTGAGAAAACTAGCAAAGAAAGCTTAGAGTGGAAAACAAATTAAATTATACGTAAGAACAATGCACTGTGCCGGATAATTCTGCCAGTGCCAAGATGACATTTTTGCACCTGTCTAAGCTGTAACGAAAAATTCAAATATGCCATACATGTATGATGGACCATTGCTTAAAGAGTTTATAACAACCTTTGTTTTTAATGTACATGTATATCAGGTGAGATATTTACCTTTAACAAATTTCTAAAGGAAAATTATTTTTCCCATAAGAAAAAAATATTTCTTATAGGGTAGGTACCAGAGTGAAAATGAAACTTCCTAAAGGAATTTAAATTCCGATAAAATTTGAACAAAACTCCTATAGGATTTTAAAATCCGATAGGGAATCTTAATTTCTTATCAGAAAACTACCTGTTTGAATCAAATTCCTGCAGAAAATACTTTTCTCTCAAAGGAATTATAAATCCTGTAGGATTTTTAGAAAATACATAGAATTTTCAATATTTCCCGTAGGAAAATTATTTCTTCTATGGGAAATATTGTTTTCCTACGGGATATTAATTTTTAAAGGTAAATATATCACCTGTCAGGTGAGACACACATAAAAAAGTGGTTATATACAATCTAGACAAAAGTCTATCATTTGGTATGTATGGATGTTACTTAAAGGGGCATGGTCACGATTTTGGTCAAAAATTATTTTTCCGATTTGAATAATTACAATGCTTCAGTGAGGCATTCTTAATAGGCAAACAAAATTTGAGTGTCATTTGTTGAGTTATAAGCGAGTTACAGAGCTTACAATTCTTTGACATGTAAACAAAGCTTTTGTTTACATTTTGAATGTTGAAGTGAAAATCTTAAATTTAGACCTAAAATAAATGTGTTAAACGTTAGGAACTGTGTAGATATGCTTAAAATGAATAAGAAGATAGAAAAATCAGCTTAAAAAAGGTTTTTAATTGGTATATTGAACCTATGTAAACAAAAACAGGGCACGAGCCTTGTTTACATGACACAGATTTGTGAGCTCTGTATCTTGCTTAAAACTTAAAAGACTGACTTTCAAATTTCATTTGATCATTAGAAATGCATTTCTTAAGCATTGTTAATAATAAAAAATAGAAAAATAGAATTTGACGAAAATCGTGACCATGCCCCTTTAATGCCACCTTGGCACGGCGTAATGATTCGGCACATCGTTACACATGACGTAAGCTTGTTGTTGCTCACTAATGTGTTGAGAGTGACACTGGCTGACCTAAGAAATTGTGCTCGTCATGGGATTTAGACCTGCATAGATTAGTCATAAACACTCATGAAAAATGAACTATCACAATAATACTTATGAAATCGTCATATGGACAATGATCAAGATTGAAAATCTTCCTGAATAGTTTTCTAAATATTTCCCGTGTAATGAATAGTGTGTCAACATTTTTTGTAATTTTCATTATATCATAAATGATATAAACCTGAACAATTGGCTATTTCTATTGGTTACCATTTGGTTAACAAATACAGTTGTTCTGCTAGTTTCCTCCTAGACTATGATAAACTCATTTTTTTTTCACCAAAATCTCTGAATTAGAAGTCGGTTATTTTTTTTCCGTATTAAATTAAAAAGTTAGCACTAAAAAGAAAAACAAAATGAATCTTTTATTCCAAACACGTCAAAAAACAGTCATTATAATACATGATGCAAAGGTAGATGGGCACTTGGTTAATGGTTAATCGTAAAAGTACAATGAAATATACATTTATATACTATATATAGTGTTACATGACCTAGCTGCATGTAAAGAAAATATTACACAGCAGAAAGACGGTGCCCCTCCCTCCACCAGCAATGCTTGTTGATATCTTTTTATTCAAAATATATAGCATACAGAAAACATTAGTTGGAAATGAACATTTTTTTTTAAAATGAAAGACTTGAATACTAGTAAAACATCATTATACATCAAAACATCTACATGCATAAAATAACCAACAAATAACATTATGATGTGAATTACAGAAATAATATATTTCCGTTTTGACAAACACGTACAAAATAATATATAATATGAGCAATATCTTCAATAATCTTTACATTTAGAACACAACGGATTTTACAAGTATTAGACTATGGCATTACTTTTGATACCGTTGACGAATATGCTAAATGTTTGAGTACATGAATGAACCATAATAATTTCATTGTATTACGTTGAACAAAGAGCGTTTCGTTGCCAATGAAAACACATCGCCGTTGAGTACGAATATTTACTGTATCATGCTGTATATATAGCTCATTGCGGTACATATTGCTCATCAATCTACCACCATCGGTTATAATCATCGCCATTTCCATCATCGGCGGAAAATCGAGTCTTTAAAAACCACCATCACCAACATCATTTCCTTCTTTCTTTTGACAAAGTGAAAGTCTACTAGTATCTGGCGGCATTCCAATTCCACTGTCAGTTTTCGAGGAAGGATGTGGGCCACCTTAAAAAGAAGAGTTCACACATCAATATCAATTCAGATTTGGAACATTCAGATTGTCAATTTTTTTGCCATTCTCATATAGTTTCAGCATCAACAAATTTTTGTATCAATGAGTACGATAGCTGTCAGTTAGGAATTTTTAAAAAAAAATTACCTTTTGGAACTCTTAATCTAGCCTCTCCCAATTTTGATACCTGCAAAGACAATAGTATAACAACTGTGCAAAAATATCAAACACCATTTTAAACACCATAAACGTTCTCCCAATGCTTGATAAGAAAAAGTATCTGTGAAAAAAACCCACTCATATTACGTGCACAATTAATCCTGTTTATACCCTTTACTAAGCCCCCCCCCCCCTTTTTCCATGAAGTAATCGACACCACAAAATTGCAACCATTACATCAGGCTGTCCAAATATAATTGAACGTTTGTTGTTACCTTAATGATAATATACCACTAAAGGAGGGATTAATGTGTCAAGAACTGGCCCCATGATGCTCGAATTTCAAAAGAAAACAAAATTACAAACAAAATTAATGATTTTCATTTAAATGCTTTGAGTATATATAACACATTCTAACAGTTAAAATGAATCCATCAATAAATATCCGAAATGTATGATCCATTTTGGTCCCCTGATGTTATGTATTTCTACTAAAACAGTGTTTTAGCTAAAACGGATTTTTAAAAAAAACAACAAAAAAACCAGCAATATATTTTAAGTTTTAAGCGTCTGGGTGATGTTAAACATAAAATTAACTTTGGACAGCCTTGGAACAATAAAAGCACGAAAATAATAAAAACCAAGCAACATCATACATATTTTTAGGTCTTACTTACATATTCTTTAATATTAAATTCCAAATTTCTTAAGTCGTCCTTTAATGACAAGAGTCGGTGATCCAAGAATTTTGCTCTGTTAGGGCAAAAATCATGTACATGCGGCTCATATCCAGCGTCTAAATACTCAATGACCCCAGCTAATTGTGCGTTTTTCAGCCTTATGTCTATTGTTGTACTTTGTAGCTGAATGGACACCTCCCTTAGGGTGGGCACTTTTTCCATTGTAACAGTTTCACTTACAACGTCCTGGAAAATTTACTTGAAGGTCCATGTTAGGAATAAACGGTGTAACAATCTTGGTGACATTTTCAAAGATGGCTGTGAGAATTCACCAAATTGTCAACCCAGCGTATCGGTATAAGATATACGACGTACATCATAAAAATGAAACGAGGAAAGAATTAGCCATAATTGAAAATCTCCAATTATAGACTTATCGACGCAAACACGTAGGTATTAATATACTTGAAGGTTAAACATATTTCCTTGTTATCAAGGATATTTTAAAAATACTGGCGATCGAGTGACGTTATGTTTAAGGGGGAAATATAACAATGTACGTAAGAGCAAAAGAGGAAAACGTTCGTTTGATGTAAGAGTTTGATGTTTTGACTTAGCATTTTCCATCATATACATTTGTACTATATCATAGAACTACATTGTAAATAAGTGGGTATATGGTCATTTCCGAATTCTGAAAACTGAATAGTGTAAATAAGATGTGAGAGGGAAAAGGAAAAAAAATGTTTTAGTTGGTAGATGTGGGAGTTATCAAGTTGTTTATTAAAAATTAAAAACAGATTTGATCATAAATAAAGAATGTTTTATTTAGCAATATCGATCGTATTTTTTTCCACTTGTAAGAAAATACTTCAAAAAATACTGCAACAATGGCCATTTCACACTTGATATGAAAAAATAAAATACTGCATAACTGCAGTTTTAATACTTCTGCTATGTTGGTTTTTAGGTTATCATGCATAATAGTAAAATTATACCGTGCTAGACTCATTTTGGCAGCCCAAACGGAAAAGTCATTCATAAGTGAATATCATACTTAGTTTCTTAAGACATTGATTTTTTTTTCTTGGATAGCAACATTTTAAAAGACTTTTCCATAAAGCTTCCAATACGATTTTGGAGCCACCAACATGGAAAAATATCAGCTCAAAACTTAGGGTTGGTGGCACTGAGGCCTGATCAAAGCAATTGTTTCAGGTTAGGAAACAATTAGGATCCTCGTCTTGAGAACAACTCTCTGGTATAGCGTCTCATTAATCAGAGTACAAGATCTTGATGACAAAATCTAAATATGTTCTCGCTGGGATAAACTAGACACTAAATATGCTTTATCTTTTCCCTGTTGTTAGCGATCGATATGTAATGCCTTTTCACATTTCTTTGGAATCCTTTTGATCGGCCAACATTCTTTGGAAATGGGTGTAGAACACTGGAATTTAAACCAGACAGGAAAAAATGACAAGTCTAAAAACCACATTCAAATACCGTACATCTTCTTAAAATTTAAGCAAGATTTGTTTACTTGGATATTTCAGACATTTTAATGTTATACCATATTTATTCAAAATGTGTATTTTATTATATATCAGAAATGCTCTAGTCTGAAATCAAAATTCGTCTTTAGCTAGTAATTCAGTTGTGTTTGCCCTTTAGTGGATTATGACAATTTTATTAACAGTACAAAACATAAGTTTTACCTTTATTTGACAATGTCTATATTGCGCTTATGTTTGCAATCTTTCATATCAAGTATTTTATATCTCATTATTCTCTACCTTTAATCAGAAAAAAGTCATGCTACAAAAATGTACTGTAATTTTTTTTTATAGAAATTTCTCCGGTCGACCCTACAATCTTGGTTTGACTTTATTTATGATTTATTTCGCAGTTGTGTATCCTCGTTTGAAAGTTTGAATAGTAATTCGAGAGATCAACTTCTTTTATACATCCTGTTACCTAAGGTTATATGACACTACTTCTACATCAGCTGTTGTTTAAACGAAGGACAAGTCACAATGGGAATAGTTTTACCTTGTTCTGTCGTAAATTCCTAAGCGTACTCTATAACAAACATCAACCAATCAGAAAAAGCAACGCTTATCAATTTTATCAATATACGGTTTAAATGTCTTTGTTTTGCCTATGCTGCTATTATATAAAACGTAAACTCCTTTTTCATTTGTTACTGTTATCAACAATAATAATAATATTGCGTAATACGATCCCAGAACTCAGAACAGATGTGTGTATTGAAACATGATGCAAGTACAAACGTACCTATTTCTTTGTTATTGCAGCAAACGCATAAGTTGGCGAATCGCTGAATTACCGCTTTTCAGTAGAAATTGTCTATTATGACAGAAAAGTGCATTCAGGTACTAAAAAATTTGATGTACCTTTGTATTTTGATCGGCCAACATTCTTTGTAGATAGATGTAGAACACTAGAATTTAAACCAAACAGGAACAAAAAAAAAATGACAAGGCTAGAAGCACATTCAAATCAATAATCAAAATCAAGAAGGTTGATTGCTATTTAGCCCAAAAAAAAAATAAAGACTTAATTCATTATTTGTCAATTGCACGCACTCATCGTATAAGTCAAGAAACATCACAATGCAAACAAAGACGAACCGATTTGAAATGTGCTATTCATTCAACGTCCGTTTATCTTTATTGGTATTATTCAAAATAAAAGAATCATACTTTTAATATCAAGAGATGCATGATGATCTTGGTCGGGACGTGAATAAATCCAATAGGGTCCAAAGGATTTTATAATAGATATGTTTAAGCCCCGACTATAATTATCACCTCATAATATTCAAAGAATGATTCCCTATTACTTATACATGTAGATATATTTATAAAATTATAGGTATTTTTATGTTATTTTTATATGGCTGTATAATTATGCAAACCCCGCTTGCGCTCCAACGGTACGACTTTCGCGTCATCGATTAAATGTATTGAACTATATGTTACAAATTTGATTCGTAGTGTTATCACAGACAAAGACACTGGAAAATGTACATATCATGTAATAGAACCTTTATAAAAACACCAATGTCACATCTAACACTTATATTCATCAATTGAAAGTAACTCGTTTTTGGTCATACCATATCACAGATTTATTTTGCAAAAAGCAGTAATACCTTTCTAAAGTAGGAATGACCAATTGCTGCATATCAGACCTGGAAATTAAAGCTCATTATCTTATGATTTCTGATAGTGCATACTAATTTTGGTCTGCTGACTGGATTATAATAATGATTTGAAAAAAAATCTAACAGAAACTAAATACCAATAGTTATAAATACCAAAAACCAAAACAGCATTTTGTTCCACTTGAGAGAATTTTTAGATTGTAATACGAATGATAAATACTTATGTTACTTTTTAAACGAAAAATCGAATGACAGTGATTGGATTTATTGTTGAAAAACAATAACAAAGTACAAATCGATCACAAAAACAATTTTGAAGTATACACATTAGCAAAAATACTACAACGGCCTTGAATATCACTGCAATGATTTGAAGCAGACATACAGCCTTCCTGTTTTATCTATATCCATTGAATGTGTTTATGTTCTACAAATTGACCCAAACGTGCTATGTGTGTAAGTAAAACAAAGGTTGAAATACTATACATAAACTATACGTGATTGCCAAATCCGGAATTATCAGGGGGTGTGTGTTGGTGAATTTGTTTATCAACAACTTCCTCTTTGTGGCATTTGATATTATAAATAGAATACTTAAACTTAAGGTTTGTTATTTTCACGAAAATTTCCATTCAGACTGGAAAATTGATTAAGGATCGATGGTCGTGGCCATTTTTAGACAGTGTTGATCTCTTTTGAAAGAAGAGTTCTATATAATATTTAGGAAAATTCCCAAATTTAAAACAGAAAATAAATGTTTTTTCTTTTCTATATAATAGTTTATAGCTACAAAAACCATACCTTTAAATTTGAGGTAAATATGGTGGTTATTTTGTTAACCACCCAGCCTCCTTAATAACTGAACTTTTGAAGCACTCAAGCAGGAAGTCAGCGGTAAGAGAAAATCAATTATTTTTTTCTCAAAATGACAATGGGACAGGGTCATAAACGTTTTTCTTACCAAGGATGGGCTCGTCGAAATTTATTTTGTATGTGTGGGTTTAGATATTTGATGCTACAGTATATAAAGCTAACCAAAAGAAAAAAAAACAAAACAAAACAAAAAAAACCCAAAAAACAAAAGCGTAGTGTAGGTCCTATACTCAATTTATAATATGTTTTACGGTGCGACCGTTGGGGCGAGCACAGCATGTGATCAAACAATGAATTATAATAAATTTAATAAAATAAAATTAACAACGTGAAATTATGAATGCCAAAAAATAAAACATACCTATTTTTCAGTAAATTTTCATTATTCATAGTTTATAAGATTTGTTATAATTTATTTATTTATATTTAGAACAATAGTTTAATCTCAGATACAATGTTGTTAAATAATAAAGATTTTAATATATAAATATTCATTGCACTGCATCTCCTCTTTTAAAGTGATTGTGATTATGATTGATTGATTGATTTCCCCCTTTTTTTTTGCAGTAGACATATTTTCTTAAACTTACATATAAAACTTGACTCATCATAGAGCTCCCCCCATGCTAAATTTTTTTTCATTTTTGTCAATTTATACATAGAAAATCGACTTACCATGGATTTGCGCCTCCACTTAAAAAAAAGAATTAATGTTTAATTTTATTTTTAATTTACGCTTAAAAATATTTGCTTATCATGTTAAAAGAACATAGTGTTCCCCCCCCCCCCCCCCCCCCCCGGCGCATGTAATAAATGGAAGTGAAAATAAAGAAACCATTGAACTGCTAAAGAGCTGAAGGATTAGAATTTTCATGATTTATTTTTCTTTTTGCTTGCAAAGATTTTTTGGATGAGGCTGCCATCCACCCACCCCCTTTAAAAAAAGGCGCTGCTACGTATAACGTTACGTTTCAGGAAATTACCGTAATTATAGTGAATAAAATATTTGTGAGCATTCATCCAAATTAGTGCAATTTACAACTGTTTCCTATATCTGAAGAAATGTCCTTATTCGTCAGCTGTTCTTTATCTTAGCCTTTGCAAGATTTTGAGAGGATTTTGGTCATTTCAGCAGATTTACAATAACTTCAATTAGAGTAATTTCCCCTTATGAGTGCTTATTGTGACGTCAAAGCTGACGTTGGTTAAGTGTCGTCTTACTCTTTAAAACTCCCCTGAGAAATAAAAGTATGCGAAGTATACTGTTTTATTTACTTAAAAAGCATGATGTTCTTAAAATTACACATCTTATAAGCTTTTCAAAGGTTTTACTTTGATTCCCGGGAGAACGTGATGTTGGAACGTGAGGTTGGAAACCATTGGTACTATGAATTGTGGGTCAAAATTTACTGACTCCGAAAAAATATATCGGATCAATGTGTAAACGTTTGTGACGTCACACGATTATTTTTGATTGAAAGTGTACTGAGGTGAACTTTAGAGGTAACATTGACTGTATGTCGCTTACATCGTTATTGTTTTTACTGTCTAAATTTGTCTTGCTGATTCTCGTGAGAGTGTGAAGTGATAAAAATTGCTATGATTACAGGGAACTACTGGGACGATTAAAACGATGCATTACTGGTCCGATTTACTGACGCCAAAAAAATCCGTTGAATGAATGTGCAACTAGTCCGAATTTTCTATTCACACACGCCTTGCCGGTAGAGCTCGCTACGCGAGCGGCGCTTCGCGCCGCCTCGCTGCGCTCGCTATTAAGGTCAAGATCTAATATGTTTTACGGTGCTACCGTTCTGGCGAGCGCAGCAAGAATTACACATACCTTGCATCATTGTCAACTTATAGTTTTATTTCGGTATCAACAAACGTCAAAGAATTTTTGCTCTACAATAAGTATGCCAAAGGTACTAATTTTAATGGTTATGATACATACAGCGCAACACCCTACCCAGAGAGAGAGAGAGAGAGAGAGAGAGAGAGAGAGAGAGAGAGAGAGAGAGAGAGAGACCCTGTACCTGTTTGTAGGTGTGTAATTTCCCACTTTTAAATTTAATTGTCTGACTATATGCAATATCTACATAATTTTTTACCTGTTTATTTTTTCATTTTATTCCTTTTTATTTAGTTCTAAATGCCCTATTGTTTATTCCCTCCCTACTCATATACTTACCTGCCTACTGTACATGCATGCACAATTAGCTTAAAATGGGTCGATATGACAGTAAAGTATGGCTTTTGCTAGTATATATATATAAAATCTCTATATAAAAAAAAAGATTAAAAACAAATCATATGTCAATAAGCAGATAAGGCAGGTATCGCAGTCTATACTGAAATAGCCAGTACACTCATTACAGATGTTTGATCCACCTCTAAATTTTTCGCGGGAAATATAGCGCGAGTGCACTGTGACGTCATCCATGACTTTGTTCGTCTTTGTTTACGTTTCTCGACTCAATACGAACGTATGGAAGCATGCAACAAATCTTTTGAGTCTGGCCAAAGCATATGCGGTACTCAAAACGTGTCTTCAAACTTAAAGTGACCGTAAATTACGCGTTAAAAGTCGGCCATTTTTGGCATAGCACCACGGGTGAAAACATTAGAGAGCATTATGGGACGTAGACAAAAAATTTTGTTTGATGAACTGTAGGTTTAGCTCGTTCTTTTTCCCGCGCACACTGGTTCTTAGAGCTCGCTTCGCTCGCCGGCGCTGCGCGCCGGCGAGCTGCGCTCGCTATTAAATGACTCCGGAGTGTCTTTTTGGGGCTAGAACCATTATAACGACATAATTGATTTGAAAAATCTTTTCCCCGTTCTTTACGGTTTTAAAGGATTTATGTAGAACATTTAACAATTTCTTGACATTCTATGTTAAATCATTGGAAAAGTTACCCCAAAACCTGTATTCTTAACATCATTTTAAAGAGAAGGTCAAAAGCTTGTTTAATTTCGGTTTAGGGATGACTGTAGGCATTCTAGATGTATTTTATTAGTCAAAAATGGACAAAATTCCGAAATTTGTTTCTCAATTCCTTCATATTTCATTGAGAATGACAATTTAAAACATGATTATTCATTGTGTTTACCAAAACTTTTAGCCCCGGTAAACCCTATCAAATAAAGCTATTGTTATGAAGCATCAAATGTTAAACTTTATGAACCTAGGCACCTTTCATTTACTAGATCTTGACCTTAATCAAATTATTTATGTGCAAGTGATTTGGATTTTTTTTATACTTTATACTTTTTATTTTGATACATCAACTGACATTTTTCTTCAATTTAATAATATTGATATTAGTTTGTTAATCGTGGCAATGGTAATTTATGATGACCGAGGTCTCTTTGATGTAGACCGCCGTAATTTCTGTCTATTCTAATTATATGTATGTATATATATCGTGTTTGAGTTCTGAAATAATATGAGTTTTAAATTTTAACTTTCAAAGTAAAATAAAATGAAATAAAAGAAAGTAAAAAAAAGATATTAAAATATCTTGTTTTATGAAAAAATGTAAAAGGATATAAAATCTATCCGGGGCAATATCTTTAGCGGAATAGTGACATTATACAAATATAGCCCTTTCATGAGGTCGATCCATAGATATATCGACTTCACAGAAAAGCATATCGACCGAGCACGAAGTGCAAGGTCGATATGCTTTTCTGTGAAGTCGATATATTTATGGATTGACCGAGTGAAAGGACTGCATTCGTTATATTATTTTCCAAAGAAGAATTGGCAAGATAAAAACAAAATTATTTCTTTATTTAGAAAGTACAGGTCAATCCGAGTTTTTAAAGCTTATTTTAAGAAAGTACAGGTCAATCCGCATTTTTATACTTTGACACGTGATATCAAGGGAACCAATGATAAAATTCGTTATAATGCATTAAATAATATTGTTAAATATTAAGAACTGATTTTTGTAAACGCACTGTTTTGTGGGACATATAGCAAACTAAATGAACTGTGCCTCTTTCCCTACAGATATATACTAGTGATCATATTTAGATTAAGATTTGTAGACGATATGTTTTAACAACAATTTCAATATCATTGAAATTGAGAGTAAAGGACACACCTTTTAACTAGAGTTATTAAAGGCGACAGTGGATTTAGGAGGAATGAGGGGGTTTTAAAGTAAAAACAATGAGCAAGGAGGCAGATGTATTTCTGCCAAAAATCAAGGGACAAGATTCTTCTGCCATATACAGTCTAAGTACTAAAGTACTATGCTAATAACTAGCCAGAATTTTGCAAACCGAGATACTTCTTAGACTATTTCATTGTATTTGGAGAGGTGCAGTGTTTTTACTACAAATGTATATGTCATTTCTTCAAATGAAAAAGGTCATTTATCGCCTTATTTGTTTTACAGCTCCATAACTTAAAAGTTTACCATGCCATTATAATTGATTAAGACATAATCAGATTTTTTTTATTCAATTATACAAAAATCATTTCGTAAAATTATTTTGGCATGGGGCAGCTTGAAAGGGAAATCCCCTATGGAGTCTTCTGTATTATCTACATATAACAATGAAGTCAGTAAGGTGTCACCGATAGCGGTGAAATGTTAGATATTGTCAAGTCAATGAGAATTAAAAAATGAGAAATGGATATTATCTAGGTCATTTACAAACAGGGGTGACTTTGCTTGGTTGAACACCCTGACGAATGTGGAGTTTTGAGTGCATCCTACCCGCAAAAGAGGAAGAGAAATATGGGCATATAAAAGATATTCCATCACTTAATTTGGTTAAACGACGAAAAAAATGGACGACGGTGAAGACAATGTTTATGTTCGTAAGTACTTGCACCGATGGTGATAATCCAAAGAGTTAAACGTCAATAAATTAATTTGTAATTTTGTAATTTTAATAACAAAATATTAATTTTGAATGATAACTTTAGTATTAAGCATGAATAATTTTACAATTTGTATTTCCAGCTCCACTGATGGAACAATCTGACGATTACATGATCATGCATCCAAAACTGGAGAAAAACTCCATTTTTATAATACACGCACATGATGGTCAGCCGATTACTGACTGTATTAAGAAAAATCTGGAAATGTATACCCATCCTCCAATCAAAGTCAAAGCCTGCGATGTTACAGTGATCCAAAGTCAAGAACTTAGACACCAAGTTACAGCTCTTCTTTTAACTCCTGAAATGATGGCACACCTTGAAGCAAATTCAGTCTCAAAACAAACAACCTTACAAATTCCGGAAAATACGACATGTGTTTGCCTAGTTCACTATTCAATGAACACTGAGGATGACGATGAAGTCAGAATGGTGCTGGAAAAAACTATTCCTAACTTTGCAGTTTGTAAGAAGATTAAGCTGCTGTATCTACGGACAGCAACGATTGAAATTGTGACTTTACTTGATGGAATGTCGAAAGAAAATTCATTTCCAGCTATCCTCCAGTATCGTCTGGAACCAGATTACATTGTTACTGTAAGTTGGTTTTCATTTATCAAAATTATTCTGTTATTAAGTTGTCGTGAATCTATGTTTCAAAGTAATTTATTCTATTTGACAATATTGAAGTCAGTTTTTTTCGTCAGTAGTACAAATTGCCATCTCTTTTAAAAACAAATCAAGTAAAATTAGTAAATTCTTTTTTAAAACTCAGTTTCTTACTTAATTTTTAACCAAATTTGTCATCATTTTGGTCAAAGGTTATTGCTATAGAAAGCAAAGGGCTGTGATGATGAACCATCAATGTTGGTTAAATTTATTAAATTTGACTTATTTTATCTTCCAAACACCAATGCCTTGTGCTGAGATCATTTTGTTTTTGATCATTCAAATGTAATTCAATGAATTCATAAATACGTAACTGTTATACATGTTTTTCATTCATAAAAGACACTAAATGTAAATCTTTTAATTCATTAAAAAATGAAATACTTCCTTATACATTCTGTCAGAGTTATTTATGCATATTCTTCCTGTATACTGGTTGTGTGTAAGGAGATACGGCATTAGAAAGCCATTCTAATGTTTTACCTTGTTGTTATAAAAGGAAAATATGTATCAATATTTGGAGAAATCTTCTCTCCTTGACCAATCACCGCAATCAAAAATAAGCAAGAGCAAACAAAGCAAAGTTTTGAAATCTCAAACCAAATTGTTATAACAAAGATACAGTTAGTCGATAAACAATTATTGTCAGTTTTTTTTACAACGCACTATTATACAAGTATATGTTCTAAATCAATGTCTGGTCACTTATAATAATAGGTAAATGTTTATGTTGCGTTTTAAATAACGACAAATGAATAAATTACTAGTATTCTCATTAATTATTAATATAAACATAAGGTCTTTTCCACATGTACACAAGCCTTTCATTTTACCTTATTACGGTGTCTCCTGTAGAGTAAAGATTTGCTGATCTAGACATAAATAATTGTGTATAAATACGTAAAAATCGAGGTTCTTTTTTGACAGGACAAAAACCCGGTACTCATTCTGTTCAAATCCAAGAAAACTGACCGGAACCCAGTATCTGTGATAGTAGACGGTAGACGCATTGATGCCAAGTACCTCAACCCCTACACATACTCGTTCGTCCCATCCGGTAGGTTTCCAGGCACACACAGTGTTGATGTCAAAGTCTTGTATCTTAGCTCTTTTTTTAAATTCACAGTGGAATAAGTTAAACATTTATACTTCTTCGGGAATGATTTGTTCAGAATTCGAATCAGAGGATTAAGAACACTGGGAATAAAATTCAAATGCTATCAACATGCATATCAGTCTACATGTATATTAAAAATATGTACTCGCATTTGATTAAGATTGAGCAGGTTTAACGCATTTCATAATATAAGGTTTATTTCCCAAAAGGCTTGCCATATGGAAAAATAATGGTGGACGTTTTGGTTGGCGGGAAATCAGAAGGAACTACGTATATAACAGTGGGGAACAAAATGGACTTGCTGTACGAGGAAATCAAGGACATGGCCTCCCCAGTAGAGTTCCTGTGTCAGGTTCTGAAGCTGTCCTCGAGGGACAGAGAAACTCTGGATAGGGAACTAGGGGATATAATCAATGACAGAGTCACGGATCATTTCTCCTGTCTGGATGGCCTTGATTATCGGTTTTCTTTTCGTGGTAAGTCGATTAATAAAATACAGACGATACTTATAAATGTTAAATAACAACCGATATCTTATTTTTGTTTTGTTTGTCATAATATCAGTTTGAACTCAAGTTGACTTCTATAGCCCAGTCTATCAACTTAAATAAATTCTTTTAGGGAATAAAAATGTTTTTAAAAGATTCATTTTTTCATACAAAAATATTGCTTCTCACAGAGTTTGCATAATTTACTTACTTAGTTTCATAATATTATCATTCAGATTCAGGCTTCTGTATATCTTAAACATCAAGTGATTGAAGAAAAGATGGGAAGTATCAAGCAGGTTACTTATCATAGAATTTTTTTATTTATTTTTAGACCAGCAGATTGATAAAGAATTCCCTACAATGCTCCATTTTGGAGCCAAATATGGGCTATCTTGCTTCTGCAAAGTTTTGTCGAAGGTGCCTGGGTTCAAAATTGCGAGGACAATAAGAAATAAATATGATCAAACACCAAGCCAACTGGCTCAAAAGATGAAATTCCTAGATCTTGCCGAACAACTTATCCCAGCGGACACCAGGATTTCAAACCGTACGTATAAAGCAACGACGCGGCTTTTAATTGAGATAGATATGATAATGTGATCTCAAATTACTCATAAAGATAACATATAAGGCATGTAATTACACAATGGAGCATTAAAAATTGTTCAACTGATGTTTTTTAATTTTAAAACAGATAGCATGATGAGAGAGAAAAGTGAAACATTCAACAGTAAGTTTTAAACCGTATAACCAAGCTTAAAGAAATACTTTATTTATATATTATGAATATATTATCATATATTATACATGGGAATGTTTTAAAGGATACACTTCTTGTATGCACAATAAATTGATTTTGATTTATGTCTTTTGGATAATAACTTAAAACTCAAAAATTCTCATGTTATAAACTTCATCAAGAACATTTCTCTGAAAAGGACACATTCTCTCACTTTGAAAAAAAAACTTTTTGAAAAAAAAAACTTGAAATGTTATTCAACATAAAATGAATTATGAGCAGCGCTTCAATAAAAACTTTAATTCTTTAATTTCAGAGTTTTATTGGTTCATTTTATTAAAAAAATACCTCTTACTCTTCACTTTTAAAAATTAACCGGTAGTTATTCATTTGTATATTAAACGTAATATATATTTTAGACTATCACACCTTGCAAAAACTTGGACGGGGCAGGCAGCGAATACCTGTTGAAAGTGCTGTAAGTTCAATCCTTATATCACGTTTTTTTTTGTAGGGAAAACCCCCTGAAGTACGTATTGTACAAGAAATAAAATATAAACACATACACGTAGAATGCAAAAACCTGTATCAAGTATCGCCAGTCAACAAAAGGCGATCGTATTACTTGTTATTAGGTTGACACACACAAATAAATGTGTTGTTTCACATTTGGGTTAGGTTAACATATCTATGCAGTATATTAAAAAAAGAACATAAAAAATGCATTCTCTTTTAAAGCTAAGTGTATTAACATAGGTGCGTCTGAAAAAGTACTTATTATAATTTGAAATTGAAAAGTAATTATAACTAAACAGGTTTCTTGTTGAGATCAGGTTAGCATTGCCTAAATCGGCCGAGTAACAGACTTGTGGATGTAAACGTTATAAACGACTGATTCGTTGTTTGGTTCAAATAAGATATAAAGTATAATTACTATAATTATCCTTCTAATTGACTTTTGTTTTCGTGTTAAACAGGAAGTGACAATGCGACCACAACAAGAAAAAGAACAGATTCTGAAGAACAGAACTGCATCAGGTCTGATATCCAAATTTTACAAATTCAAGATATCATTAACATTCTTTGTGAATTAATAAATGCATGTACATTCTGAATTTGTCCTGGACTTAACAGTGCTGCTGCACAAATTGCTTTACTTTTTATCTTTACACTTGAAAAGTTGATTTATTGCATTCTAAATAAAAAATGACAATTGCTTTTATTAAACAATATTTATACGTGCAGTTGAAACTTACATGTAGATAACCACGTCAGTTTTAAAATCCCTTATTGATAATAATACTTTATTATTAAGTATTCACAATTATTTGAATAATATTTATATTTTGTTTTCGCAGGACTCTCGGACAACTCACGTGATAGTGGAGTCTCTGCATTGTCATTTGAAAGTGACAGATAAAAGTATAAAACAAAGTCGAATAAAAAAGAAACTTTTTAAAAACAAAAAAAGTTAAATGACAGGTAGAACTAAAACTTAATGCAGTAACTAAAAGCAAAAGATGAAATTCCTATGGTTGTTTGTCAACAGATCATTCCATTTATAATAAGCAATTCATTTGCCTAACCAAGTTATTAAACATGATTTATGTGTAGCCATGTATATTTTTTCCATTCAATCATACCCGATAATTTCCGGACTGTAATGTCAAATGAATCCAATTTAAAAACATTGTGTGAATTATTATATTCTTTGTGTCGTTATGGGTAATATTCTTGCCAAACTATATCATAAGTCGTCCATTATTTGTTATTGTTACCATGACTGTGATTTTTAACGTTTTGTATTTTTCTTTGATATTTTCCGCTTCTTTTGAATACTTGATTGATCTGTTTTACATAAAAAATAGAAAAATCGGTAACTAACAATGTAATGCAATAACATTGGTGCTAATAATTATGATGCATGGTTTGCATAATTATTGTTACCCGTATTTTACATGCGATATGGATTACAATAAAAAAAATCCAATAGCTAGATACTCTTATCCTTATTAAGTATGATATTGTGTTTATTAAAATGAACACTTTGAAGTTCAATTTTAACTAACATTTTGTATTGATGGGATCATTGTCCACGAATTTACGTATCATTGAAACTAAGGTTTTCAGAAAATCCACGCAAATTGATACCCACGAAAATGAATGAAACCACAGTAGATGAAATATAAAACTAACATAATACATTATGTTCAATATAATGAACCATGTGAAATAAGATAAAGGTTTGATAGCAAATCGAAAAAATGATCGAAAATAGTCTGGTTAAAGTATGAATAAAGTCTTACATGGGGGATGAACTCATGAAAAAGGTAAAGAATAATGAAAAAAAACCTACAGCTTACACCCCATCCCCCCAAAAATCCCTGATAAAAACCCAGTACGATCATCTAGATCAGTCTTCAACTGTTGAACAGATTGAAGCACATTAACCCAGCTTTCAATTTTCACTCTGGCAAGATCTATATTTATACTTGAAATTTAATCTCGCCCAATTGACATGCCCACTGCAATTCATTAAAATGCATGGACAACATTTGAACTTTCTTAAAATTTCACATTCACTCAGATCTTTTTTTTAAAATACCAACGCTGACATTGCTGTTTAGTTATTGATATTCTACTTCTTTCGGGAAGTTTCATAAGGAAAATTGAACACTTTAAGCTTTGTTATCATCTAAACTCTGTGGCAAGTAAACTTTTTGAAAGATTAAAATCATGAGAATACATTTTGTGCATCAAAATCTTTTTTTATATGACACATCTTGAAAAAGTGATAAACAAATCAATTCCTTTTTTACGTGTATCTTATCAAACGCAATGCATGCATTCTCAAAAGTCCCTGTCGTTCCCTTTTCATGTTATTTGGTTTCCATGGCGTTCGAAGCCAGTGAAGTGCTGCTTTCATCCGGTGCATAGTCTTATGGTATTCTTAATTTCAAATATTGTAAATAATAATACATCCCAATTTTAAATAGTCAATGTGTAGGTACAAGTTTTCAAGCAGCACGTTTTATGATAAATTCAGTTTGACAGCGAAGGCAGTATCATTGCTTAAAAGGTAAAGAACGTTTGCTGATTTAACAAACTGTGTTCAAAAATAAATAAATGTATCTTGTTCTTTACTCGTTATACTTTTAAGCAAGAAAGTAATGTGCCACTAATTTACGTGTAGGGAAAGCAAATAGGCTCCAAAGGTTATTCTTTTCTTTCTAAATGAAAAAGTTGACGAAGAGTCAATATTTTTAAGCGGATGCAATGTTACTGCAAAGTTTTTTTGAGTTGTAGAACACCCTTTTTAAAATAATTATTTCTTGATGAAATGTTATAAAGAGTAAATCAGAAAATAAAATGACTAAATATAAACCTTGCCCCAAAAATATCTTTATAAGACCTAGACCATGGTTTCTTACACACATGAATGGGTTTCATGTCACAAAAACTGTTTCAGACCGATATCTGACCAACCGAAAAAAAAGTTCAGTAAGGTCAACTTAACAGCACGGATTTTAAAGGGGAATACCCAAAAAGTAACATTCCTTTTGATAAAATTTTGCCAGACACCGTGATATGTAGAATATCAACCATCCAATCCCAACAAAATATGTCATATTTGATGAGGTGGAGCCATGATACTAGATCTTTTATATAAAATAAAGATGGTGTTTCACAGTCTTTAATTCTGTTAGATACTTTAATTTATCTCTACACAGATATACGATATAATGTAAAATTTTGTAGCATATACAAGAGAATGTTCATGTTTTTCACCCCCCCCCTTTAAACTTCCTCTTTATTCATATCTAAGAATTAAGACATTTTGCGAATAAACTATAAAATGCCTGCACCATGTTAACTGCTTACACCTTTGGTATTTCAACACAAGTGATATGATGTCCGTAAAATATAATTGATTTTTACTTGATAAGGAATAATTGTAAAATTAATTAAAACTTATTTTCATTTTTGATAAACCAGCCCGAAATACCAAAAAATGAGAGTAAGGTGGTTGACACGCTTTGGCGGATATATGTTGGTGGGAGTTAGTATCAAAATATATAAACTTGCGATGAAATAAAAAAGAACGATGACGTCAAGAGTAGATATATTTACTGGGAACTTACTTAGAGTACACATAGAAGTTAAGATTTGACAAATGTTGATTAAATAAAATAAGGTACACTGTAATTCGTTTCTTGAATGCGCCATTTTAGTTTTAATGGATATAACTCATTCGCTTGCGAAGCACGAAGAGAATGGTATAGAACTTTCCATAAAGGGGTAACCAAGAACGCAGGTTTACTAATTAACGTCATGGCGAAAAGTGAAGGATGAGTTCATCATGCATTGCAGGCAGATACCTTGGATCGGACATCTCTGGTTAATACAAAAAAGTTAAAGAATAAAATGGAACAATCTAATGCGCTTTTAGTTTGGATGGAAAGAACTTTCCAGAAAGAGATGACCAGGAATGATGGTTGTCAAATTGACACCATAGCGGAAAGTGTAGGGCGAGATAACTATCGGACAAATACTTTAAATCTGACAACTTTGGTTTAAATTATGCAAATAAATATGCATACACTAGCATTTTTTATTTCATTCATTTTTATACAACGACAGATTTGTAGAGAACCTCAGACATTAATTTGTAAACAATGAACAGTTTGTGTTTATGTCTATATGAATATTGTAAATTCCTCATATTACGCGAGTACTTAATTCCGCGATCCCGCTGTTTTGTATCAAATCGCGAAAGCGGAATTTTTTTCCTTATTTCTTATTGTTATCAACTCTCAAAAAATAATGGCGAGTTCTAAAATCCGCAAAGGGTGTTTCTCGCGATTTTACGCGGATATTAATTCCTCGCGTTTAATAAGGAATCTACGGTTATTGATGCATGCATAAAACGGGGACGTTGAATGGTGTGACCCCCTCCCCAATTTTTTTTCAAAACAAGTCTTATTTAAATCCCTACCCGCTCCTCTAATTATTCAGCCTTTCAAACTTTAATTGTCTGGACTTTTAATTGTATCACAAGCTGCTATATGATATCAGTTGGTCATAAAAATAAAATATAAATTAACATATTTTATTATGAGATCTTGTTTTAGCTCCTTATGAAAATGAATAAGGTTTTATGTATGGGTACTTTGTTGACCACCCAACTCTCTCAAAAACTGATCCGCCAAGACATCTGTGATATAACACGGTTAGTTCCAAGTGGATGGTAAGTTGTGTGGAACCATGTGATAAGATATGTATAACTAAATGGAATAATATCTGTTTTTTTTAAGTTTATCCATCGTATATTCAAGGAAGTTGATAGGTAACTTTGAAATAATTTAAACAAAACAAAATAAATCACCAAAGGAATTTCTCATGATATCAAAACTAAATGGCCTAGTTGTGATCCAAGGACGCAGTAAATATATACCACCCAACCAAAACGGTTGAAATATTGTACCACATGCATGATAAACGTGATTTGAAAGAAGTTTGGAATGTAGTCAATAGGCAATCTGAGATGTGGAAGAAAGAATGTTGATTTTGCATTGTGTTCACCCCAGCAATTTCTTGAAATGACAAAACATTTATCTATTGCCATCAATATTAGAACTATCAGTGCACGTTCATTAGTATTTACATTTACTTGTTACACTCCCTTTTATTTTCCCTGTCTATCTGTACAGTAAATGTTCGTATTTACGTAAGGCTAATTATGTCCAAGGATTTTAACAGATTCCATTTTTTTTAATTTGAAACACTGAAAAAGATTTCGGTTCTAATGTCGTCTTATTGAAATAATGCATCAATGGTATTTTAGAGAAGTGTAAACTTTCATTCTAAATTCATCTGGTATTTGAGTAAATGCTGTCCACACAAAAAGCAATATCTTACAAAGGTAGCAACAGAACAAAGCTGCAAATGTGCATCAGGTTCTATTGAACAGTAATCTTTAGTTTACCAGCATTTAAGAACACGTAAATATGTTGATGTTGGAAAGAAGTTATAAACAACAGTATTTTAAAACTAATAATGATAACTCGATCGGTGTGTTGTTTCTATAAGCACGACGTGTAACTAGAAAAAAAACCCAAATATGTAGGAAGTGTATAAGGGTTTGGTGTGATAAAAAAATTGGAGTATCTTAATTGCAATTTTTTAAATAACTAATTAATTTCCCGACAATTTCCAAAAAGTCATTGGCGTACTTAAGGAGATACATGGAAATAAGCAATCGATGAATCTATAATGAAAAATAATGTCTTAAAACATAAATGTCTATAAATGTTAAACAAATGGATAAAAGACGAGTACAATCGTTTTATTTAGAGTCGTTTCTAAAATACTGGAACACAGAATAATATCTGCTTGTACATTTAGAATTCAAGGGACCTGACTTTAGCTTTTGAACATTGGTATTTACTAGATATACATCTACTTATTGTTTAAATCATGACCTTATGAAAATAGATGATTATTCTAACTTAAAAAGATGACTTAAGAAATGGATGTTGTGTGTTTGTTTTTTAATGACTATTCAACTGAAGAAAGAAGACTAAACTGAATAAGTGTTGGAGGCAAGCAAAACACATTTGAAAACACAAATACAGACATAAAAATTTCAACATTAAAAAAGCTACGAAAAAGTAAAAGGACGCAAGCACATACAATAACATACCCCCTCAAAAAAAATTAAATTGAATAAATAAATCAACACCATTAATATGATTATTTTACATGACTTCGCTGTGGTTTTAATTTTAATAACCCAATAACATTGACAGGTCAACTGTTTGAGTATATAGAACCAAATTGTAAGGGAATTTCCGAACATGACGCAAAATCTATTTTAAAAAACGAATGATTTTGGAAAGAGAATGTCTAGGCTGACATGACTTTTTGATATGATGGTTTGTTTTTCCATTTTTTGAAAATACAAGAACTCTTTCAAAAAACAACCCCCTCCCTATAAATAGACAAACTATAAAAATCCAAGTTTCATTTACATGTAACACAGCTCAATTTTGACCCTGCAAACATTTGACTTTATTGTTTACATGTACAATGGTGTTTTATATTGGGACGAGAAATGTTTCCATTATTATGATCAATTCATATTCATTGTGTTGCATGTACAGAAAATATAATATATATAAACAAAAATTCTAATTTTATGAGTTTAGAAATGAATCTAAGTAGTTTAGTTTTCATTGAGATATGGAAAAAACTGAATATCTAAATTTCACCGTTTAGACTACAATCGCTATTGTTCGTGTAAACCTGAAAGTCTTAGCTATTTAGACTATAATATTACTATCCTTGAAAAGAGCGCTGTATAAAGAGATAGAAAAATATATCAAAGTTTAAAAGCTGAAATATTTTCTTTTCGCCTTGGGTAATTTGTTAACCAGTCTCTTTAAGAGAGTAAGTTCTTTTGGTGGTACTTGTATTTAATAGCTCAGCTGTAACAGTTCTCCTGAGGATGAGCATTTGAATCATTTTGCATTCAATATTTTATCTTTGGTGTCTTAATTTTTATTAACCTTCATGTAATAATCAAAAAGGAACAGACAACTGAAGTTTTTGTAACATGATTTATTTTCAACATAATACTACTGAATTAGTAGCATATAACTCAATTATGATAATGAATTTTATTTACAAAGAAGACTTGGAAATAATAAAAAGTATTGCACATGATACATATTAATGATTGCAAACGTGATCTGATTAAAACAATTTTAAATCGTTTCATCAAACAGTACAATCTGACTATTTAAGCCAATATCTCAATCAATAGATCAAATTTATTTAAAATTTACTATTTTCTGTCAATAAAATGCAAATGATATTAATACCTTGATTTTTCAATGCAAATCAAACCTTTTTTGAGTTTCTCATAATGCAAACTTCAAGTTAACATGAGTAAATGAATTTTAAAACTTTTCATCAATTGTAATTAAGGACACAACGAGTCTTCATAGGTCAGACTTCAACAATATTTTCTTTTATTTTACAATAAAAAATGACACCAAACTGTCAATCATCTCAAAAATCCATTAAACGAAATACAAATTTAAAGCAGAGCAACACGGACCTCTAAAAAGGTAACAAGTGAAACCCATTTCCAAGTTTGAAAAATCTCATTGCGATAGAATGTTTCCACCATTCCACAGCTTAAATACAAGTAACAATTTTAATGAGAAAAATTAAATAGGAAATAAAAGAACTGATCACAAAAACGTATATACAACTAAAAACACAAAAAACTTAAACTTAATTATCCTGAGGGTATGAAAATATGAGAAACAGTAACAAATGAAATGACAACAACGTTTCCGAACTTATATACATTTGCATATTGCTCGAAAATCAAATCTCATCTTGTAGTACGCAAAACTGGCCTCCATAAACGCTTGCAAACTCTAAGATAATGTCACAGGGACGATGCTTTGTCTTTAGATTTCACATATCTCCTACTGGAAGCCTTTTGTGCTTGGACAGTCAACAATTGTTCAGTCCGTGTAGAGAATCTTCTGTTATCCGGGTCTTCTGATTCACAGGGCTGTAAAAAATTTTCAGTATTTACATATTATTTTAAAACACAATTTTCACAACCAGTCGTTGAGAAATCTGAATTCTATGATGTATTTTTGTTTTTCAGCATCGTACGTAATTCATGTGTGCAATAAAGAAGGGTGTGTTTTGATACTAAAATTTTGTTAGCATTAGTTTGAAATTATGTTTTTTTTAGGATATTTATAGCTTTAAAAAATACAGTAGTTTAGTTTTGCAGATTTACTTGGTTTTATGTATAAAATTATGTATTTTTCAATTTTAACATTTAAATATGTTTGACCAATTACAATATATTAAGAGTGTAGCGATTTTTATGCAATAGTGATGTTTTTATAACATAATTTATCAGTTATGTAAATTTTGACCTAATCCTTTGTTGATTGCACTGATTTATGTTACGTATAAGCATATTTTACCTCGGATGTTGTTGACAAGGACCGTTGGGACAAATTCGAACCTGTTAAAGTTAAAAATGATCAATTAATAAGCTTATTTCTTCCTTTAAATCAAAGAATAAAAATATTTTACGCTATTCGTTAAATACAAAAAGCATTTGTAGTACATAATAAAAACAGGTACCTGGTCTTGATAATGATTCGTCGACGTCTATCCCACTATCCTTTTTTGAAGACCTTTGAGTACCTTAAAAGGAAATGTGAATCCTGATAATAATTACTAAACAATGAACGATGCACCCGTATTGCTATATCAAAATGCAAAAATCAATACAATATCTTATATCTAAAAAGTTCCTTATTGTCTTAAGCAAGTACCTAAATTTTCTCTTATCTGTACACACTGTGCGCTTTCCGCCTACAAAACAAAATTTAAAAAAGACGTTGACACATGAACTGTATAATCGATTGACATGAAACTCTCAATCTATATAAATGATGTTTACTTTTTCTTTAAGTACTTCTCCGGCACCTTCTTCCTGAATTGGTGGAACAGTTCGTCCACCTGTAATAACACCTTAAGCACATGATATAAAGCCGGAAGTGACTGTTCTTATAGCATTTCTAGACAACTTATTTTCAGAAATACCATCCATCCTTATACATAGCAAGTATAGAATAGAAAAAAAAGCATAGAAAAAAATGTGTCGCGTTATCTATAACTTAACTGCAACTAATAACGTGAAGAGTTTAAATAAAATTGAATTCAAATAAAGCCACCTAGACCTTAAAAATTCACTTGGTAGTATATACGCTTACCTGATGCGTATTCATTGTTTGCGCATCCTTTGCATAGCTCGTTGAATTTCTTTAGATTTAATTTTAAATTTTCCAACTCTAAAATCAGACGGGAAACTTTTTCCACCAATTTTTGTCCGTGACCTCCGAGGACGTCCTTATCTAATGCACATAATCCGTGATGGCCGTCCTCCATCTTTTCGTTTTCACCTATCAGATGGGCGTTAAACAGAGCGATTTTACATTTTAAATCCAGTATATCTTTTTCAAGCTCCTTACAAGTTGGAACGAATTTGCAGTTAGACATATTACTTTCGTGTCCAAAATCATTGACTGAAAATAGCAGGGTCTAAAAAAGGGAAAAAAAATGCGCCTGTTTACTTTCAGTGTTCATTAAGTTATGAGCTTTGGTTTATGACGTCGACTGTACTTGCAAAGATAACGTCTTCCTCGTTGGTCGGAATTCCCCCAAAAACTATAAATAACATAAGACACATGAATTTTTATGTGTTTATAATAATAAACATTTAAGCTATTATAAAAGTGTTGTTTACAAGGAAAACAGTAATTATGCTTTGAATTCCTCTCCAAAATTTCCTGATATAGACAAGTAAATATTGAAATAAAAGCAACAATAAGTACAAGTATATTAAGAAATTTTTAATAGAAGAACGATATTTCTTTAATTTATAAAACAAAGAGTTTGCGTATTTGCAATAAAAGGAGTAAGAATTATTTTTCATTATGATTTTATCATGATATTCATGATATGTAAATCCATTTAATATTCATTATCTACCTCAATTAGAATTAAGGAAGTGTTGTTGATGTCAATTACATTTATAATTAGATAAAACATGTTTTTAATAACACGTGTATTTATATCCTCCTTTCCATTCATGTTTGAAGAAAAGGAAAATAAATGTTAGATCACTGTTAATAAAACATTTAATGAGAACCAAATTTAACTTCTCGGCTTAAGTCATCTCTAACATTTTTTTTTCATTTACCTGTGCCGTAAGAAAGGTATTCAAGCTTTAAAAATTAGTGTACATTTTTATAACAGTTAAAGGAAAGACATTTTCAAAACGCAAAAATGCAAAAGGTTGTATCGAAATTTTTAATAAAAAACTGTGTATTTCGAAAGAAAGACACACTATGACTTGTTTATTTATATGTACATATAAAATGTTAAATCAGGTTATGTCGTATATGAAGATCGCGTATTTTCATTGGCTGAAAAGAAACCGATGAAAACACTCTCTAAATTTCAAAACATGACACTGAGGCTTCTTGAAAAGAAACCTATGAAAACACTCTCTAAATTTCAAAACATGACACTGAGGCTTCTTAAAGGAAACTTGTGACCTCTAAATATGTGTTTTTTGTAACATAAAAATAGACACAAACAGCAGCTTTTGTAACGAACAATTTGTATATTTATTATAAACTTTTGTATACTTATTGCTACAAAATACCTGTTAGATACTGTAGATTGACATGTGCATTAAAAAAGTGAGCAAACCACCCCACGCTATACTTGTATCTTTGTGTAGATACTGATAATATAATCATTGTGTTCAGAACAAATACAGCTGACATGTACCGATTTCTCACATTTAGTGCATTCAGTAAGGGTAAAATAAAAAAAATCCCCACTCTTGATACCTGTGTCATCTTGACACTTTGCCATTTAAGCGATGTACCCTTTATCATGATGGAAATTTAAATTATTGTAACTGATACGAGTGGAGGGGTAACAGCGAAATAAAACTTTCACAAAAATGCACTTAAATTCAGAATGAATCCATTTAGTCTTATATGCCAAGTATAAGATAAATACATGTACAAGAAATAATTAACGACGTAAAACAGCGCTTTAACTTTAATCGACACTTTTTAATCAATATTATAATATTACATATCTATAAAAATTATATATGTTGTTGGAGTGATACGGTTCCTAACCTCAAAAATATTAAACTAGACAATACTAATTGTTTTTGTTTTTAATAACATATCTTGAGTCAATTAATAGCACACTTATAATTAATCTTTTTTGGATTATTTTCACAACATTAGTATCATTTTTACTTCATTAACATTCACATATATTGTTAATAATCGTACCGTTAATTCTGTTAAAGAAAGTTTAACAGCTATTTCCCATAATTTGAAGATATCTTAAAACAATTTGTGCAAATGCTGATTAAGCATGGGTGGTTTTAAAGATACAAGCCAACAGGATTCATTTATATAAGTAACCATTTTAATCTTCCCTTTGCAACTTAAAAATGCTGCCAAAGTAACTAATTTGTTGACATCCTCTTTTTCGAAAATCACCATAATAAGCCTTGTCTTCTATTTGTAGTGATAAGGATTTTGATATAAGGGACATTTACCTCGAAGATCAAGATCTTTTTAATTTCATCCTAGAAATATGCTCCCTCGCATACAAGAAATAAAAAACTCAATTTGACCCTCTTGAGTGGTATTTGATATTTTCCCCTTCTAACCCAATCTTTACGTTTTAGAGAACCAAATTGTTGAAGTTATATGCCGTATAATTTTTACTCTTTTGTCTTCGCTAACGATAGAATTACAACATTTAAAAATATATTTGTACAAATTTTACAAAAAATACAATTGAAAGATAAATAAAACTATCGTTTAATACTTTTTTAAAAGCTTTTTTTATGCATGAGAAAATAACAATGTGTATCAGATTTAAAAGTCTCAGCATTTTTTAAAGTCACGTGATTTTGCACTAAGAGGAAGTTGTTGAGATAAGACACACCACTCGCTTCAAAAAATAATAAAGAAATGGACGGCGACAAAGGCGTATACAACGGTAAGAACTAAAAATATCGTGTACTGCTTTAGTAATTCTTATTTCTTCAGTTTGATCTCTGCAGAAATTTCAGTGGTGTAATAACGTACGTGAACCAATTTAACGAAAAGAAAAAAAGTATATATTATGTTCATAGGTATTTGTATGACACAAATACTTTTTTGATATTTTCTAGAACCTTGGAATGATGCCGACGATGACTATGAAGAAATGGATTGTATCTTACTCATTCATACCCATGAAGGTGAGCCAATTGCGAGATTCATCCAAGAAAATCTCAGAAGATTACAGGTCATGGTCAACGTTTGTGACGTTACAGAACTAGAGAGCAGAAACATCAACTTCCAGCTTACACTTCTCTTGGTTACACCGGAAATGATAACCTACATGAATGCCTTTGGTGATTCTTTTCGCCCAGGGCTTCATTGTAAAATGAACAGAGCTTTCGGTATCTTGGTCGATAAATCGGTAAATATGGAAGAAGAAACTATTAAATCGGTTCTTGGAAACAGTCTTCCAGATTTTAAATCCTGGAAAATCATCAAATTAACACAAACTCAGCCGACTATGATTCAAATTCTGGATCTTTTAGATGGTACACAGGAATCAGCAATGCCGACTACACTTAAATATCATCTACAACCCGCTGTCATTACGGTAGGTCCATTATGTATGGTGAGTGTTTCTTTGATACTATTTCTTAACTAAACACTACAAACAGAAAAACTTTTTATCAATTTTATAGGATGGAGACAAGGTTTTTGTACTTTTCAAAGGCGAAAAGAAGAGTTCAGATAACGTTGTTGTACGTGCTGGAAACCAAACATTTGACACTATTTACCACAATCCTTATACTTTTGCCTTCACGCCATGCGGTAGGTTAAATTAATTTATGTTCAGTGCTGTTGCATTGCGAAGAGTTTAACACTTGACTCCTAGACAAATTGACCAACATTATTAAGAAGAAGAAAAATTATGTAACTCAGAGGCCATTGTATAAAAGAACGTACGACTAACGATCAAAACAGTGAAAGTTTACTTATCACAATCTTATCGGGGCATTCTGAAATCTAATACCATGAAAACATCATATTAAAAAAGAAATAGTTTTAAATGATCATTCATGGTTTTGTTAGTCAACGATTATTCAATGAGACTGAACATATTTTTGTCGTACGTTTTATTGTTAAACGCATCACATGTTTTATATAAGACTTAATGGACAGTCAAGGCAAGTAAACAACGGACGCGCAATGCGACGGTTTGCTATCATAGAGGTTATAAGGATTTGCGAATAACTGTGAAGTAAAATCAGGCACAACATCCGTAACATTATTCCTATAGGCGGCGAAATATCACCATTGATCGTTTAAAGCCGACCATATTTTGAACTTTGCGCAAAACTAAATTTGTGAATTCGATCTATGTTGAGCTGAGAAAATTACGGCGATCTCAAATCCTTTCTTAAATTTTGGTTTTTTCTTCATATAACAAAACAAATGAGTTTTCAGGCAACATTAATTATATTAGCCCCCTTCGCTTCGCGTCGGGCAATATTTCATCCCACGGGGGCTAATATAATCAATGTTGGCCTAAACCCCAGTCAATATCTGTATAATATAAAACAAAAATATTGGTGAAAGTCATATTCATGTTAGACTGATATTCTCCGGCTTCATAAACCACTTCTTATTTAAGTTTTAACATGAAAATTTATTTGGATTTTAGGGTTATCTTGTGGCGAAGTAAAAGTCGATGTATTGGTGAACAACAAGAGTGAAGGAAGCACGAAAGTTACAGTACAAAATAGACTACACACCCTACAAAACATGATGGGAAACATATTCTCTCCATTTGAGTTTCTTTGTCAGGTTTTGCCACTTTCAGAAAAGCAGCGAAAAGAGCTTGATAATGAGCTTGAAAACAGAATGAATGCCGATGGATTTGAAAAAAATGTTGATCGAATTGTATTTGACTTAAGTCAATCAAGTGGTACGTTTTCTCCACAACATTACGATATACTTAAAGATAGATTACATGTTACTCTTGTATAACGATATTGCTTTTATCTCACCCATAAGAAAATTAATATGCTTCATTTAGGTATGGATGCAGATTTCCCCACCATTTTGCATTTTTGTGCAAAATTTGGACTCGCAAAAGCATGCAAATTAATGAAATTGTCAAAAGGATATGACGAAGCTTTAACAATAATAAACAAGGATGGTGACACCCCGAGTACTCTAGCCAAGAAAATGGGATATGAACAGATGTCAGCTGATCTGGATCCTTTGGAAGCTCAAAAAAAGTCCCAAAGTGATCCATGTATGTAGCAATGCAGTGTATTCAATTGTATGATTTATTGCTTAAAGTTTTTATTTTGTATATGTATTTCTTTACATAGGACTTTGGTATCAAGTTCTTTATAAAAATAAAGAGAAGATAAAGAAATAGAAAATATTAAAGATGATAAAAAGGATAATTCATGTTTGAACATAATTATGTTGTCTTTGAACGAAGGAACATTTACTTATATTCTTCTTTATGCAACCCCTCCCTAAAAAAACAAAGATTTGCCTACTCAACGTGTGAGCAAATTCAAACTTATTTCAGAACACATTGTTACTTAATTTTAAAATCAAAAAAAAAAAATCTTAACAGAAGAATTTATTATGTATAAAACGGTTACACCGAATTTTGATTTGTTGAACTACTAAAATAAACTTTTTTAAAATTTATAAAAAAAATTCTTCGTTCTTATTAATTTTAGATAGTCTTGTGAGAGGAAAAGAAAAGAAGAAAGAATATGGTATGGTAGTTATTTCTTGATTTTATCTTTATTTTTCTTTGATTCTTTACATGTAGTAAAATGTGTAACATTTTTCATTTTTGCACAAAAGTTGTTATTGTCTTTTTATTTGTAAACGATTTAAATGATTTTTATTATCTCAAAATCATAATGAACAACTTTTTCTGACCAATACATATTTTAGAGCCTGAAGATGCTATTTGTTGAAATACTATGTATAAAAAATTATTACAACAATAATCTGGCAAAAACTGGAAATCCCCCTTTAATATTCAATATCTATTTTTAGATTACCCACCCCCCTTACCAGAGCGTAAAAATTACCTACATGCAAGCATGAAGAGTGATCGACCAAAACAAGTACATTTTTATCTATACGAAAGCACCAAATTGATTGGGGATTTCCCTCAAATATAATACTGAGCTATCTCACCGTATAGTTGAACTTTAACTAACCTTTTTGTCATTTAAAGATTATAGTTACGTGTACCTAGATACCTATTTTAGATGTAAAACAAACAGAATAAAAAATTTGAATATTTTTATTCTAAAATTGCTGTGAAAGGGCTTATTTTGAGGCAATAAACTACATTTATATTTTACTTTTTTTATAAAGAGAATTTTTAAAAAACAGTTCACTGTCAAATGTCTCTTCCGCAGCTTGTTCTTGTTGCATGAATTCTAAAAAAACCCAATCTTCTAGTGATTGTGTCATTCATTTACCAATTAAATGAAAAAATATAACTAAAACACATTAGATACAGAATTACAGATATATTAGCTAATGTAATAGCTGGGATAAGGTCTTATGATAAATTAATGTTAAGTTGCGTGGTAAAATTGATTTGATTAGAGCGGCAATGGTTTAAGCTTCTGAAAGTTTGATCCCGAGAGAATTTAGAATTCGAAGATAATAGATACAAAAAACCAGAACTCAACAATTGAAATATTAAACAGCTAATTCAACGAAGAAAGGTTGTATATAAAACATTTTATGGAAAATAAAATTTTATGGGTTCATAGTGGCATACAAATATTTTAGGTAGCTTTGAAAAGAAGTCCCTCTGATATTGGAGGATATTCTTCTCATCAAAACAGAACAGGTGATTTATGTAGATATTAAGAAGTGTTTTAATACTTCACTTATCATTTACATGTTATAAAATGTGTTTAAAGGTATCGTTTATTCATACATTAATCAGCTATCTAAAGTACGTTAAAATTGCATCTCTAAATGCAGTCTTTACGTATAAGAGCATGATCGTATTAATGAAATGCATATTTCTTTAATAAAATTTTAATAATAAAAATAGGATATTGGACGCATATTGAGAACACAAGAAACCAACATATCCGACATTTTTCGGTAAATATTATTAAAACGGTTTCTTGTTTTCGATTTGAATATTAAAATTAAATTATCTGACCAACACAAAATGTCCCTTTTATTTTAGTTTGATGACAATTCCAAATGCCTAAATCAAGAAAACAAGAGGTTAAATACGAGAAAGGTGTAATATGTTTATAGTTTTAATTATTTTTAAATTTTACACAAAATTTTATCTCGAATTGAATTAAACTATAAGAGAAATATGGAATAAAAATTAGCGTATATCATATTTTGGAGTAAATTGGAGATTGTCATGTATTTTTGATTTTATTAGGACACTGCTTTTCCAACGGACGTTCCTTTTCCGACTATTGGAAGATCGTTCCAGAATTGAAGAATATTCATCTCAGAGGATGAGCTTACCTACACCCATGCTGATAAACAATATCTTTAATACGACGTAGTCCTTGTTATAACCTATTTGATAAAAAAAAAAAACCCCAACATTTATTTGTTTGTGACGATTCAACTATACATCTAATATATTACTGCCGTTCAGAATTAATGTTTAATTTCAATTCTTTAAAAATAAACTCGCTGGAAAAATTAGATCGTGTTTTGTTTCTGTTTTGTTTAACACTTTTTGTATCTGTGTTACATTTAAGGTTGACACTTTAAATTTTCTGATATCAATACAGTTTAATTGTTTTAGAGTTATATTGTTATTTAAAGATATCACATAATTCACGTATCATGAATGAATGTTATCAAAAATGAGTAATCAGTCGCGGGAGGTCGATAGATTAAAATGAATATAAATCAAACTTCCAGCTACTGAGGATAACCAGTATCTCAGCCGATTGATAGGTATCTGGCGTCCAGCATGAACCGATCAAGCCAAGGTAAGTCTGAGTTAGGTAATTCATGAAGCCAAGCATAAAGCCTCGCACACATGATTAGACTTAAATCATCTCTGATTGTCTTTTGATATATTTAATGGAATTGGAACGTTTTAAATACATTTTGATTTCAGCTGAAGATTTGCTGACTATTTTCTACGCTGATGATGCAGAAGCAATATGCTCGCACATCAAAACATATTTCGAGGAGGGACGATTCCGTGTGCAAGTCTCAACGGTGAACATTAATAGCGACCACAGCACACCATGTACTGTTCCTTGTAGTCTTGGATTGGTTTTACTCAGCCCGGAAATGTTACACGATCTACAAAGAAAACCAAATAATTACCTCAAAAGTGTCAGTGCACAATGCACAAAGCGAGCTTTTCTGTGTCATAACAGTGTTGATCTTTGTGACCAGGCCAATGAGAAAATTCTTGAGAATTCATGTTCTGATGTGACACTTTGGAATAAAATCTCCCTTGGAAATGCTAGTGAAGATTTTAAAATAGCTCTTCTAAACATGATGCAATTGATGGAATCTACCCCGAGTGCTAATCCAGTTTTACTTACGTACAAAATAAATCCAAAAAAGATTTCATCGGTGAGTTACAAATACTGTCGATTTATTGTATAATGTATATCACGATTTACTTTATTCTGATGGCATGTACACTTATCACATTATGTACATCGTTTTTACAGGCCAAAGAGCATATCGTTGTTATTTTCAAAAAAGAAGTATCAAAAGGGGATGTTTTCGTTCATCTGCATAGAAATAACTTTCAAAAGAAAATAAAATGTACAGAACTAAATGTTTTAACCTACACATTTAAACCAGAAGGTAAAATTTATTGATTATATACTCCATTTGAATTGTATTTCTATGTTATATACTAGCATTTAAAATGTAAATTTAGAGTTTTAACAAAACAAACGTTACTCATCAAAACGATCAAAGACAATATTGCAAAAATCAACAAACATTATGCAAGTTTGAAAACATATTCTTCGTTGTCAAAATAGGAATGCCTGAGGGAGAAATTACCATGGAAATCTTTACAAACAACATTTCACTTGGCAAGACAAAGTTCAACATATGCAACAAGATGGACAACTTCTCGTCCTTAGTGTCCGACTTAGTCAATCCTCTTGAGTTCTTCCTTCAGGCCCTTGATTGTGACGACACGGACTCACTTGATCGTGAATTGGTCGATATCTTAACAAACGGGTCGATGGGTAACAATCCTCTCACTGGGTTAGAGGCTGTGGATTTCAGGGACAGCATATGGGGTGTGTGTAATCATACAACTAGATATTGAACTCAGTGCCCTTTGTTGCCCCCCCCCCCCAAACAAAAGAAAAATAAATTATTTTGGTCTTAATCTTTACAAAAAATGTGTTATTTTATAAATAGCATTTACTATATGACAAATATTCTTACGAAAGGGTAAAGTCAGTTTACTGCATCAGATGATATTAAAGAAAGGTTATCTTGTGGAAAATTCATTTGTTTATTTTACCCCCCCCCCCCCGTTCCTCTCTACGCGTATTTAAGTAAACAAATGAGTGAAATGGGACAGTGACCAGTAAACTTTGAAATGTTGTCATTAAATGCATTAAATGACAATGGGAATTTTCCGTATGATAATTTTTTTTATCTCATTGTCATTACCTCATTGTTACCCTTTTGGATAAAAGTTTAAATATATAAAGATAATTTATGTAGTTTTAAACTACAATTCATAATCAAATGTGCTTAATTTAAGAGATCGTGTTTGAGCCCAAAGGGAAAAATGTCAAATACATCTGCGCATGGTCATTTAAGTGAATTTTTATCATTGATAGCAAATAAATCATCAAGAGAGTATCCAACCGTGCTTCATATTGCTGCAAAGCTTGGTTTAAAGCAGTTTTGCTCTACTTTGAAAAAATTTCCGGGATACCAGGCTGCCCTTGGTATAAAAAACAAACACAATAAAACAGCCAGCCAAATAGCTTTGCATGCAGGACACACGGATCTAGCCTCAAACATCCAACCACCAGAGAACTTTGCTATGTTCCAAGACAAAGATGTTCAAAGTAACTACGTTACGTTACTACAAGATATACATTAAATACATTGGTTTTATTTTTACATCCTCAAATGATCTTAAATATTTTTTAAATCATAATGTTCCCAGATTTTTCAAACCTATTTATGATACATTTATTAATTATAAAGATCAAGTTATTTCAACACATGTTTTTTTCAAGATGGTGATTCTGGTGGATACATGAGAATGAACCAAGTTACAACAGGTAACGGCTTACACCTGTAACTTGATATAAAAATCTTCTTTCTTAACAACGGGTGTTAATCGAGAACTTTTGTCAAAATACCCAGACTCGAGCATCTTCATATAAAGAAAACAATATTTGAATTAGATACTGATCGTATGAAATTTTAAAATAAATAATGTTTATATTTTGATATATAGTGTTGTACAGGCGGGAAAGTACATGTACCCCTCCACCGCTACCACGAAGATCAGTAAGTAAAAATATAAACTCAGCACACGCATGTATTTAATAAAAATGAATATTAATTTTTACAACAAAACCCAGTTTAAATTAGATACGTAACGTTTTTATTTGATCAGAGACAAAAAGAAAGGTTGGCGTTAATCAGAATATATATGTACATATTGACATTTCCTTTTTCAGTCGGAATCGGAAGAAGTTGTCCTAAGACAATCTCGAAACAGTCAAAGAGGTAATCGTGATAAAAATTCAAACATTTCTATTTATTGTCGTCAATTTATTAATTAAGGTATCAGTAATATTCTACGGCATTGTATTTATATTGGTGTAATAATCTGCCTCAATATAGATAATACTGGAAGTGGAGCAAGCAATATCAGTGATTCTTCGTTAGAGGACCCATTCTTTAATCCGAGACAGGTAAAACATGTATTATATCATTCTCATTTCATTCTACTAGACTTGCACTCAAAACCTTAATGCCAATAATATTTTGAAAACAAGTTATTTCTCGGACAGTTATAAACAATAAACGCTATAAACGAAGCCCGGTCTAAAACAACACTAAGAAATCCAATTCACACATGTGCTAGTCTTCAGTTGAATATTTCTTTTATAAATTTCAGATGACATCACGGATGACACAAATTTTGGAGGATAACATTATCTATTGTGGAAATTTGACAACAAAACTTTAGATAAGACTGGTTCTTCAATGAAGAGCAAAAGGGTGAATATTTACATGGAGAACAGACCAGGATTACTGTTACACGGATATATTATAACATATGAATTAATCAACGACTGTATAATTATTTGTATGAATATGTAATACAATTTTATGTTGATAGTTTTCCTTTATTTGATCTGAGAGAATGTATTATGAGATTATCAATAAGTAACCTTGTACCTAAATGTTTTCAACTATTGAATATTAAGAACAGAAATATATACTGAATTCCACTGTGTTTTGTTGTATAATATGCTGATATATGAATTTTGGCGCTTTTTTTTTTTTTTTTTTACAAATAGTCGCACATTTAAATAATGTAATATTATTGACATTGAAATCCACTTAACAAATTTAAGGAAATCAAATTAAAATAGGACTTTGCACCGTTACTCTTTGAAGGGTTTCCTAATACTGTTGGCAATTGTCCAAATATAGGCAAGCAGACACACACACTCTCTCAATTATACATGTTAGTATCCTTTAAGTTCCATGACCACGTTGCTGTAAGATTAAAAACTAAGCCCATATTTAATTCAAATTCTTATTAAGTTATTGACGTTTCCCTATCGTACATATATATCATACATATATCAAGTGTTTACTCGTAGTGGAAAGTATTTCTCATTGAACTGAAAACATTTTATATTGCTATGACCTGATAAAAGATTTTTTTTTGAAATTTGTTTTTAACTCTTAGGAAAAACCAAAGAAACCGAGTGCTTTGAAATTTTAGCTGCAGGTCTGTAGCTCTCAGTTTGAGAAAATATGGACGATACTTTGTCGTCCATCCGAATTTTTTTTCAGACCGGGAGCTACAGACCTGCAGCTATTAAAATATCTAATGAATGTGCAAAAATAAAAAAGATCAAATGTTTTGTAAAGAAATGAACATAATACATAAGAAATTAAATATGAAACGTCTTCAGCAACTAACTTGTAAAATTGATCATATTTATCTGCAACTGATAAGTTATACAAAAGCTATAGAATATCATTGTATTTCTCTCTGCAGCGTTTTAAACAAATCAGTAATGAGCGTTTTTATTTATATATTATAATAGTATAGTATTGACGCTTGAATTTGAATTCCTTTTTTTCAAATAAATTAATTTTCAAGAACAGTGTACATGTACTTGCATTTGCAAAAACCAAATAAGGTCAAAATTGTAAGTATAGCCCCTTAACGTACATAAAACATTTTTTATTTCTTTATATGTAGAAAATGTTGTATTTTATTTAGTAAACAGTGTCTTATATTGCATATAATCATGTTGCATTTTGTAGAATAAAAAAATAAAATTTCTTTAATCTTATAAGTGCCTTATGTTATATTTAGTAAAACTGAGCTTACATTGTCTGACAGAGAATCATCCTAACAGGTTTCTATAAATATACATGTATTTAAAGACATCAATTAAACAAATATGGTCAAATTGGAAACAAAATAAGGAATAAAAACTAGCAAACTTGATAGCATATTCAAGATGTATTAAAATAATTTCCTAATATAAACGCATGGGAAAATTAATATTTTCAAGGAAAACATACCATAGATGTCAACTTGTGTATCTATTATTTATTGTTTTGCAATTCAGCTTGTTTGCGTTTTACAATTGAGAAAAAAATTAAACTTCTTGTAAAATACACGGGAAATGCATGGTACTTGTACAGAACATTCATATTCTAGCAGCATTTTTGACAGTTGAATTGTCTTAAAAGAATCCAAATCGCAATAACCAATACATAATTGCACTCAATTTTAAAGGAGTTGGTTCATACAAACATCACACATACTTGTAACAATAAAACTTAAAGTTCCAAACTAACACACACACAGGGTCATTGATTTTCAAGGTTTTATAGTCAAAGTATAACGTTTCCTAAAGTTATATTTTTTTTAAAAAAGTGTTTGCAAAGCATAGATGTTTAACTACCTCTATTTGGAACCACAATTACTTGGTACCATTATTACCTTGCTAATTAATGAACACAATGTATTTATACTACATAACGTAGACGAAGCCAAATTTTTTTTTTACATTTCTAAATCAGTCACCAATATAAATAAATATAAAAGGTATAATTATTCGTATTTGTGTTTAAATTTTGTCTACAAATACTTTGTTGTGATACTTTCTTGTTTAAAAAAAACCAAACGAGTAGGTTGTTTTTCAAATATCAGAAAATAAATACAGTGCTATAAAATACAACCAAGGAAAAAATTGGCACAAGCGTCAAAAGAACGGCCGCAAACTATTTATTTTTCTATACAACAAACATAATTGAAATGAAAAGAAAAGTTTTTGCATAATATGAAACATCCTATCTAAGACATATGACAAGGTTGGGAATAACTCTGCCTGTTGCATTTTAAAATGATAAAATTAAAAAAATGAGTTCTTTCACTTATACTTATTTCGTTATTAGGGTCTCTCGTTTCCAACAGTTGTTAAAACACATAGACAAAAGTTGTTCAAGTTTATACGGGCTTTCATTTGATATCAAGAAAAAAGGGTTGAACCCTTCAATTTAGGGCATGGTGGCTCTAAAGTCTTTTAGTTATAAACCCTAACCAAGTAGAATGTTTGTAATTTATTAAAAAAGCAAAAATTTTATGGTACAGCTGTTTTTCAATCCGGTTTCATAATCAAATCATATGTTACGTTTTTAGCATTACATACGTAATTGCAAAGAATAATGTTCTTAACAATATGCTACCTTTAAAATGTTTGGTTCATTGCCTTGATAAGGAGTTAAAGCACCCCTGCAAATGTTATTGTCATTCAAATTTAGACCACATGGTTTTATTTAACCCTTTCAGTTTTGCAGTAAAAATCATGCCTTGTGTTTATAGTCTATTTCCTAGAATCTAGGTACTTGTAGTCAAATATAAAATCTAGACGTTTGTTGATTTTAAACTTTATCTCCATTATTTGGTGGATAAAATGAGTTCTAGAAATAAATGTGACAAGTTTTTTCTGCTCTTGCAACAATTAACATGCTTAGTAGCGATCCCCCTAAAGATTAATTTTTGATCCGCGCCTGACTTAGTAATAGCATTAATAGTGATACTGACTAATAGTATACTATTTTATGCAGAATGTTCCTTTACTTGAAATTGGCTCGATATGCTAAGTTTTAATTCAAAACAGACATTCATTCGTTTTTTTAAAAGCATGGTAATGCAAACCAAAAGCATCAAACATGGCTATGATTTTATTAAGCAACTCAATGTTTATATTTTCAACCACGTGTAGAGTGGTTGAAGACGAACGATAACTCTGTTCTGAATATCATCGTTTAGTTTAAATAACCGCCAGATGATGAGATAAGACATCCATCCTAATATGTTTTCATGTTTTTAAATAAATCAAAGTAGTATATGATATGAAAAACGACCAGCACTTACGTATTTCGAGCATATTATACGAACACCTATACTTCCGCTCAAAATTTCAAACGAACTGAACAAATCTCGGGGAATTAACGTGAACTTTCTTTCGAGCACCTCTGGATTTATCACATACTTAGCAACGATAAAGAAAACAATCCGAACACATTCGCAGGGGTTGACCCTTAAACACTTTTGTTAAGATATCTGTAGAACGGTTACCAATTCCTGAACACCTGTTGAACAAAATATGTTGATTTACAAGTCTTTTCACTTGATATCAAGATATATTAAGTCGTACCAAGAATCTTTCGTATTTATTTTTTATGTGATAGATTGCCTGTTAATCAGAACTTTATTGATTCAGAATTCCGGGTTTAGTTCGACAAAAGCTTAAAACTTTTACTTTCATCACTAACTGACAACCCACTCGTTGCTTTTTAACAAAGTTTGCTCTAGTTATTATTATTTTCTTAATTGATATCGTTTAATTCAGGCTCTCTCTGAGCAGAGCAAAGCTACGTTGCATAGACACAACGTTTATCGAAGTAGACGCTTAATGATAGCTTTGCAGAAACGCGAGCTACCTGTCAGTGTCATATACTTACATTTTCCAGTGCATTTGCCTGTTCAACACTACGTATCAATTCTGTAATACAATTTCAAGAAATTCTAATGACGTAAAATTGGGACATAAAGCGGAGTTTACTTATTCATATATTTAATTGTACAATTGCTGAAAATTATATAAATATAATTAATAAGAAATCATTCTTTGAATATTAGGGGATGATAAATTTGGTCGGGGCGTGTTCAAATCTAACATAAAGCCTCTCGGGCTTTATTGGATTTGATCACGCACTGACCAAAATGATCACATCATAATACTTAAATTATACAACCGTCCGCCTATTGTAAAATTTACAGACAGATATAACCTGTTTTATGTTATCATTGTAAAAAACAATAACGTACACTTGCCTGAACGTGTCTTTAAATGTGCGCCGTTAGGTAGATTATAACACAAAAGACCTTACATGAAAATACTTTTAGATTAAGCAAAACAAAAATTATTTACTTGATTCCAGAGTTAATAAAAAGGGATAGAACACCTCCATATTGTGAAAAATCGTTCTCCAGAATCAACAATATTTAAAACGTTTGTAGTTTTTCATCACATTGTTAATCATTGTTAAACTTCAAGATCATAAATTTAAAATCTACTGGAGCTTTAACAATCTTATTTTATATTTGTAAGACTTTATAGAATGCATTTTATGGTCAAACGTTGTTCAAGTTGAACATCTTAAATCGGAGATCATATTTCATTGTAAGTTATGACTTTCATCCACACTAAGATCTCAATGTATCCCATGTCATTGTTAAAAATAAAACTAGAAAAATGACCACCTGAATAAACACTTTATCTGGGTTTTAGGTGGATATAAATGGTGTTTTCCCTTATTACATGTTATCTCAAATAGATATTCTAAACTTTATCTTGATTTATCACAATAAAACATGCTGTTATGGCCATATAGACTACATATCACAACATGGATCATAAAAGTAAGTATTACTTTAATAAAAATTATTAATAAAAATAATGAGAGAGAGAGAGAGAGAGAGAGAGAGAGAGAGAGAGAATGGCATTGCAGTGAATTACTTAAAGACTGTTAATTTACAAAAAATCAGTACATGCACAATGTATATCCAATATTCAAATTATTCACTTGGAACAGACAATGAAAACATTTAAGAGTGGCTTAAGAAATGTAGATAAGATTAGCATAGTTCAATCAAAACATAATTAGAAACGTTCTTTGTTGTATAGGGATTTATTGTCAACGTTAATATCAGTATTAAACACAACCTCACGCTTCTCAATGTCTACATGTACGAGAAACTTGATCCTTAGAAAAAATTATGAAGAGATTAATAAAAGCATACTAAATATATAACATGGTACTTACGTTATAGATAACGGAGTCGTCCTTTACTATGCAGACGATGGCGAGAGTATATGTGATCTCATTGCATCTTTCTCCAAAAGTTTCAACTGCACAGTCATGAAACACAATATAAGTTTAAGACGATCTCCAAGACACAACTTAATTTTCGTTCTTATTTTAACTCCTGAAATGTTAGAAGAACTAGAAAATCGTGCAAGACTTTGTCTACAAGAAGTGACGCGTGGTTTCCAATACAAAATCTTGCTTCACCATGAAGCTCCTGAGTTACAAAACAAAAGCACGCAACGAATACTGGAGTACCAGTGCCCTGGAATTTTGCAGTGGAAATGTTTTACAACTGATGAAACTGATGACAAGTTTTCACAAAAGTGTTTTGAGATCTTTAATATGACAAATATGAACACCCCTCAACTTCCATCACTAGTGAATTTCAAGTTGACACCCAAAAGAATTTGGACGGTAATTTTGATATTTTGTTTTCAAATGGTTAAGTCATTATCATTTTGATATGAAATGAAACTGTTTTTCAGAAACCATAGAGATATATTTAGAAATGAAAAAAATACTACTCCATATATTCGACTCCATAATTTTAGGCAAAGGATGAAATAGTCATCACATTAAAGAAACCAGAAAACGAGCACCATTTAAACGTAAATCTCCGTCACCAACATGGTGGATGCAGAACAGTGTCTGTCATCAAACTAAACGACAGATCTTTTAAGTTTTGCCCTGAAGGTAAGGCAAAGTGACTTATTGATGTATTGTTTTTGTAGAGGGTTAGTAACATCATAGCATTCTATGTGTATGTAGATATAAACAAAAAGGAAGCAAATTGCTCACCTGAACATCTTTTAAATATGATACTTTTCTAAATTATTGTTTAAACTCACGAAAATTGCCATACATTTATTAGCCTGCTTATCTAGACATGCATCAACTTACCCATCTTATCATTCTATGTGTCAATATATAAAAGAAAACCCCTCAAAATTGGAAAATTAATAATCATTAACTTTATATAAACGTTTATCTAATTTATCTCAAGATGCTTCATAGTAATTACACAAATTGTAGGATTGTAGTTCTTGAGAAAAAGATTTAAAAACATTTTCCCGATATATTTCTCCGTTAAACTTTTAACCTTTCTTTTGGCCATAGATTAATTGTGGCACGAAGGTTACAGTTTTAACAATTTTTGCTTTTTATACGAGCTTTGTGCAAATATTGGCACTTTTGGTGCTATGGTTCTTGAGAAATTTTTTTTTTAATACATACACCTATTTTCACTGTTTTAAGATTATCTCCCTTTTGAAAAGGATTTAGCGCATTTTTAATAGTTTACAAATCCAATCTCATAAGAATAATTTGTATAAGTATGGTTAAATTTGGCCCAGTTATTTCAGAAAAAGAAAAAAATATAAAAAGTTTATAGACGGACGAACAAACAAACAGACGGAAGGACGAGAAACATCAGGTGATCGGTAAAACTTATTTAAACCTTCAGCCCAGGTAAGCTAAAAAGGAGCTATAAAAACACGCAAGTACACAATAATGATAAATTTTTATTACTTTTAGGAATGTTGGACGGAGAAGTCACAGTTGAGGTTTTGGTAAAAAATAAATCATTAGGGAAGACATCGTTTATTATTAGATCAAAAATGCAATTGCTCTCAGAAATATTGGATGACGTCATTAGCCCCGTTGACTTTCTGTGTTCTACGATGAAAACGGATGATCTAGAAGCTTTAGATTTAATTCTAGCTGAAAAGTTTACAAACTGGAAAACCCTGTTTCCACTAGCAGCAGTGGAAAACGAGCAAGAAGATGATTCACCTATTTTTGGTTAGTATTAAAACCAAAATTAAAGAATCAGTTATCATTGAAAATATGATCATATAAAAAAAATGGATGGCAATTTAAATGTGTGTTGCTACTTTTTATCAGCTGATAGAGCACTTAGTTTGTATCCCACACTTCTTCATTTCGCTGCCAAATACGGATTAAGTGATTTCTGTAAAACGTTGATGAAATATCCGGGTTACAAATCAGCAAGAGAGATGATAAACAAAGACAATCAAACTCCGAGCGAAATAGCATCAGAGGCAGGCCACACTGTGTTGGCAGAAGATATTAAGGTATGGGGCTATGATTCAGAAAAAAAGAGCTTGATTGATTTTTTGTCAAACAAATCAATTTTTATTTCTTTTAATATTTCCAGAATACAAAAAGGGCATCTCATTATGAAGAATTACGTAAGTGGTTTTTTCTTTAAAAAGGAGTTCTCAGTCATTCACTCTCCCTCATATGGTGTTCAGATCTTGCACTAGATGCCATCTGATGATATTTTCAGAGATTTCGTCCCCTGACATCTCTTGGCCCGGGTTAGATCATCACCTTTGTCTATATAGCCAAAAGTTTACATTATGTGATAACACTGATAAAATTTGAACGCAAATATTACATTTATCAGATATAGAAAGTGTCATGATCATTTTACATACCTCTGAATTTAAAAGCTAAAAAAAATCCCCTCCTCTAATCACAATACTATTCAAGGTTAACTTTATCTTTTTAGTGGATAAGAATTGACTTGTCTGTACATGTCTAATCAAATACATTAAAGGTGATGACAAGCAAATGATAAAATGTTATCATTTGTATACTGACACTTTGAAATGACCTATCTTTACCAGATAGTCGCGAACATGTATAAAACACGTAACGAACAAATAATAAAAAAAACACCAGTGATATGGAAATATCACGATACTGTAAATTCTCTACATTTTGCAAATACTTAATTCCGCTATCTCGCTGTTTCTTATCAAATCGAGAAGAATATAGAATCGCGAATGCGAAACATTATTCATATTTCTTATAGCTCACAACTCTTAAGAAATAGTGGCGATGTTTTAAATTCCGCGAGGAGTGCTTCTCGTTATTTTACGCGGAAATAAAAAAAACCCTCGCGTATAAAAAGGAAATTACAGTAAATGTAAAATATAAAAGAATGATTTCTACAGTACTTATCTGTTTTAAAAATTATTTTATATTCAAAATTCAATGCATTGATAAGTACATGTATTAAGTTAACGAACAAGACTGTAAAAGGGTGAAACGCATAATAAACAGCGAAATTACTGATATTAGCAATTCCTTTTTAGCGATTGAAGACGAACCTGAGCCAGAGTTTTCTGCGTACCTTACATGTAGTTTCAACGTAGAAGACCACAGAACTGGTATATGTAACTTCAACTTTTTTTTTAACTTCAAATGTTTTAAACTCTATATATTATTCGTAATATTTCGGTTCAAGTAATGATTCATTTTATTTAATTTAAAAAAACCACCCTGTTATATTGTAATTCATGATCAACGATTAAAAAGTACGATTCCATTTTCATAGTATTCGTAATATTTCTATTCAAGTAATGATTCATTTTATTTAATTAAAAAAAACACCCTGTTATATTGTAATTCATGATCAACGATTAAAAAGTACGATTCCATTTTCATATTCTGTTGTTGTTTTTTTTTCATGTTAGAACGGAATGATTTTCCTGAAAGAAGGGTAAATAGTCCTAAATTTATTTCCTTTTCACGCAAAGAGATATGAGTGAAAGTTTATTTCAGTTTTTTTTTTTTATTTCAAAATAAGTATCTCCAAACGTGATTTTTTTGCAGTATATTAAATCTATCAGACGTCGTTCTGCCCCACCCAAGTGTCTCAACCGAGGTATGTCATCGATAATAGTTTTTATTTTGAATTGGAAAGAGGTCTAGATAGTGTTGATATTTTAGTTATAATATTTTTTTTTGAGAAATTGATTTTTTAAAGGAATACGAAAAATTAAGATGTCAAAGTTAAAATATAACAATGCGTTAAAAGATATAAGGTCTCAAAGTTTGAGTTTGATTTTCTCAACAAAATGTGCCATTTCTATTGAAAAATATCCCATTAAATCCAACCATAAAAATCAAACAAAAAATCAAATTCTTTTGACCGCACAATCATAATACGTATAATTAGTGATTCATCGTCACCGACAGAGACATGAAAATTTTGCCATTGATGAAAAAGGATAATTAAGATTTTCAAAATAAATATGCTTTTTCTAATTACATTGTACTACTGACCTGGCCAACATTTGTGTACCTGAGGATTTCTTTTATTACCTGTTTTAGACAGTGGAATACACGGAAGTAATGACAGTGACTCCACGGACAGCTCAGGAAAAAATCATGCAAGTTTCTTTCTGGATGTTTTAAAGACACTGAAGAAAAATTTAAGAAGGAAAAGCAGAGGAAAATACAAAATTGCATGAAGTATATAACACTGTACCGAAAAATTTTGCCTGTGCCAATGTATCCTTGTTATCCGCTCAAGATGCAATTTTTCAACAACAAAAAAATCATTAATTCGATAGACCTAGACACATGATCCTACCTCTATCTATTTGGAGGTCCGTGTTGCACTGTTTTGAATTTGTATTTTGTTTTATGGATTTTTGAGATGGTTCACGGTTTGTTATTGTCATTTTTCACCATTACTTAGAGGAGTTAATAGCCACTTTTGTTATTGTTGAACATGCATCCCATTTGCCTGGTAGGATATTCAAATTTAATAGATTATTAAAGATGGAAGAGTGTTTTTTCTATTAGAAAAAACAATTTACCTATAGGATATAAAGAATATCCTATTGGATTTGAGTACTTTCCATATGGATATATAATCCTGTAGAATGTGAACAAAACTCATATAGAATTAAGAAATCCATTGAGTTTTCTATAGAAATCCTACAGATTTTTCAGTTTTTTTTTGTAGAAATGATCACTCCTCTCTATGGAAATGTTGGTCCTTTTCCCATAGAATTCAAACTTTTAAATTTTATATTTCATTTGTTAGGTGGGATACTCTAAAAACAAAAGTGCTTCATAAGCAATTGTTTGTTGTTTGATATATATATGAAACTTTACGAAACTGCATTTTCAGCGGATGCAAAAATGCCACCTTGGTACTGACATAACTCTAGGCACATTGTTATATAGATTGTTTGACACAACAATCTCTGACTAGCATTATTAGAATTAACACCAAAATCGGGAGAAATTATCCATATATATGACGCAGTACTTCTATCAATTTCTGAACGGTCGATTTATTACCGTTTGTCTTGTACTAACTGCATTGCTTCATCTGTTTTTGTGACATTTATTTATTCAATCTACTAGTATCATAAATGCAACTTATTTTTGTCATTATTGTGTTTTGCAGTCAGGAAGACGATTGAGTCTCCGAGAGAGAGAAAGACTGTCCCTTCCAGGAAATACAAGAGGGGACTTGATCTGAGCAGCGCTTCGATTCTCACTGACTATTAAAAGCTATTATGTTTTCTGATGATTGGCTTGAACTGCTTGCAGAGTGTGTTGCTTTATGTAGTTTCATATAAAGAAGGACAAAATCAAAGACTCTATAAACAGTGTGTCAATATGATAGTGATATTTTTTAACCAAACTGACTATTATAGAAAACCCTGCGTGTTTAAAGGGACTCAACAGAATTCAACGATGTGTGAGAATCATGTTTTGATTCAAAAAATGAACGGAAGAAAAGTGGTATAGTACTAGTGTTTTAAAATACGATGTGGCATGTACTGATACAAGTCATTGAGGAAACGGCATGACAACGTATCGATACAAGAACAATAAAAACATAAAAAAAAATTATATGAAATTATTTTCGTAGCTGTGTTATGGTGTGATATTTTAATTTACTGGGTGGGTGTAAATACAAAATTTACAAAATGTTTTAAACTAGTAGATTTTGTATTTACACCCACCCAATAAATTCAAAATTTACAACTTGGCCCCCTCCTATTTTTCAGTTCCTTATTTATGGAGGTGTGGTTTGTGCATGCACATGTCAAACGCCACGGTTGCCAGTATTAGTGGCGGGGACAAGTCACAGGCTTGATTAATCGATAATTCATGTATAAATGCTAACTTTCTGGGGATGCGATCCCGCATGGATAAAAGTTCAAGATATTTGTTTGGGAGTTTACTCTCGGTTTACTATCGGCGTGTAAAATATATGTAAGAGGGAATCAAACGACTACAGTATCTATATTGTTCTACTGCTCTTAGTAGTATTAGATCCAACATAATCATCTCCAAGCTAAATCTCTTTGCATGATTTTACTAAACCACATCAATACCACCATTCATTTTCGTACCCAATGAAAGAGTTAGGGTTTTTTCTTCTTGATTATACGTGTACAGTTTGGTAATATAATTATAATTGCAAATCAAACTATTTACACTCGGTTGTTCAGCTTTTCTACATCCATGGACAAAACCCTCAATCATAGCCTTGTTAATTGCCTATGATTTTGTTGACAAGAGACGTATCTTTGGATATTTGCATGGTACAAAATAGCCAAGCGTCTCTGTATGCTCACGTTCAAACTCATTCATTCTCTTGTTGATACTATTTTAATTAGGCCTATTTATTCCTCCTTCTGGGAATTAAGTCTTTATATATACGCGTGGGAATTTAAAGTAAAAAATGATTATTTTGCTTCCTTGTTCAAATATTTATAAATAGAAGCATTGAAACAAAGACCTTGAAACTACAAGCATTTCTATTCTTACACTTTGTTGAACTAAATGCCCTATTATTGACAAGGAGCTTTGTGTCCTTTCCGAAATATTTCATTTTATCAAATAAAATATACAACATGACCACAAATTTTGATTCTCAATAATCTAAATTTTGTAAAGGACATTTGTTTTGTTTTTTCCACCTTCATCATGCACCGGAGAAAGATATCATTTGTTTTCAATGCATTGTATTGCTAAAAAGGTTTTAAGAATTACCTGGTGCAACCTGTTATTTTCAGCTAGAATCGGCCAAACCATTCAAAGACAATAAAAAATAAAAATAAAGGGCTGCATGATTTTTCAAAGAGGTTATGATAAATAATAAGCCAGATAAACTATACTGCTGTCTTTTTATTAAATATTTCTCTCAAGAACCTCTGCAACGAAACGAAAAACAACACATTTATAGTATACTTTTCCAAATTGTTTAAACCCAGGATTGGATTCCCCAGATAGCTGCAACTGCAGGAAGGAAGACATAAAATAGATTTGAAAAGAACATCTTTGAAAATCTTTTCAATAACTACATTAACTGCTAAAATTTCTGATCTTATTCTTATAAAATGTAGATGCAATTTGTTAAACATTTGATCGCTGACTATGACTATTTCTATCCTCCATGACCTACAATTACTTAACATTTGTGTATTTATTGATTTCTCGGCTAAATATTGAAATGCGGAAATATCATCACTTATCGTGCATGACATGGGATTCTATAAGATGTTTGTAAACATCATGTGAAGTAATTAAAACCACTTTCACGTGAGCATGCATATCGATCTCTGGAGTAGAAAACTGAAGTCTTACACTTTGCATTCAGGACAGGGAAATAAAGTGTAAGAGTGATAAGTGGAAGATGATTTTGTTTACGGATTTGATTTCATGTTCCGCGTTAAATACCTGGGAAAACCTGATTTTCGTCAGGTCCAGGAAGAAATGGAAAACGTAAACGTTTTATACTCACTAAAAGAAGAACTTTTCAGATCTAAGAAAAGTACATTTTTTTTATTTTTATCAAGCCTTAATGCAAAAATATACATGAACATATAATCTGGTTTGTAGTGCTAACACATTTTTCATGGTAAAGTTTTCTGGAGAAAATTGATGAGGATTGCTTAGATTTCTAAGAAATCGTGTATATATATATATATATATATATATATATATATATATATATATATATATATATATATATATATATATATATATATATATATTCCTAGCATGCGTTTGACTTGAAAATGACATTAAAACTTTAATTTTCGAGAAAAACAAATTTTTTCTATAAAAAAGGTATCAATGTTCATAAAAACAAAGTACCTTGTCTATTTGGACTCGGTACGTATCTGATGGTCAGTAGCAGTTTAATGTTATACCCAATTCTGTACTGAAAAAGACATCCATATTTGGAAATATGAACAGTTGCACACTGGGTAGAAATCGCTATGCTGTGACGTACTGTCATAAAACGTTAAAGATATGGGGTGTCGAGGACCCCTAACCCTAGATTCCCAAAAGTTGTTTTCTGTAATTATTACTAGTATGAACCCTCATTATGACTCCTTCCTGGTCCGTTAGAGTCATGGGTTGAACAAACTTGACTAAATATCAGGAAGCTAAACTGTAAAAGTTTGGATCGCACAGGCTCTTTATAGAAGCCTTTTTATCATTCCCATCTAATTTCTTTCCTTCTTAACTCTGTCCCTTTGGAAAGAGGAATGACCCTTTTAAGTTGATCTTGAGAAAAATAAGTTACAAGGAAAACAACAGAAAAGGGACTTTCGTTGAGGCATCCTTATTTTTGCCTCAAGTTCGCTGAAATAGATAAAAGAAATCTCCAAATTTATGGCAACAGTAAATAAGTCAAGAATTAAGAAACCAGAAATCTGGAAATAGTTTTGGTGATCAATTATGATTTGTTTTCTTTTTGCACTGAAGTTAAAACTGGCGTTAAAACTGTAGAAATGTTGTGTATGTTGTTTGTCAATCATTAAATCAAAAATACTGAAAAACAATCGAATAAAGAAAATTGAGTTTGAGGAATCATGTATTTTAACATAGTACTTATTTTGCAAAAAAATTTCAACTAATGCTAATTAAACTGATATTGTTTAAATGTTTTCATTCTTGTTGTTACTTATCAAAAGCTTATGATAAACGATTCATATGTGTAAGTATGACACATGTAATGAAGATTTTAATCATTTTTGTTACCCTTCCCATCGGGTTTAAAGCAAAGATAATGACAAAGACAAAGACAAAGATAATGCGCAGTGATATAGATAGAAACTATTTCTTTGCTATACACATAGCACCATGTGTTAAAGATGTAAATGTGATTCTCATATCGCGAGGTTTTGATTCTCGAGAGTTCGGTACAAAAGAAGAGAATGCCAGATTTGAAGCACAGAGATCAAAATTCATTTCTCTCTCGTGAATTTTAAGGTAAGGAAATATTTTAACATTATCGAAAGTTTATGACGAAGAAACAACCAGTTACAGTTTAACTATATAATTATATATCTTCCTTATTTATTGACGCACACTCTATTCTACATGTATGTAAAGGTTAAATGGCAATATACCTATACACACATTAGTATGTTAACAATATGAATTTATTCTTACTGGGGGTGCTTAGATCTTTTTAAAATGTTTATGGTCGATCACGATTGTATTGAAATTTCAAGAAAAGAAAAACAAAATATCACTCTGTCGCATTTTTTCTTTCGTAGTTTTATTACGCTACAAAAATAGCGAACATTAGGTGATGAAATATGACTGGCTGCAGACAATATTACATGTTTGAAAAATGATTACTCTGCATTGTTCATAACACAACATAATCACAACATAAACAACATCATATGCGTAAATAAAAATAATATATACATGACGGATATAATCATTGTAGAGAGATACTAGTTGACAGTCTTAGTTAAAAATAAATATTACATCATCACATACAAAGTAAGTAATGCTGTTCACACATCACACATATCATCATCATCTTAACCACAATCATCATCATCATCATGACGCACATTAAATATCACGTTTACTTGGTTATGTTAATGCTTTGTAGAAATATATAAAAAAAGTGATATGTACAAATCATTACCATAAAAAATGACTAAGCTGGAGAACTAGAGTTGTCTCCAAGGAGTTGTAGGTTTTCATATTTATTCAAATTGTAGAAGTATTGTTACTTATATAATATTGCACATCACACTTTGTAGAAATATCAATTATTTGCGTTTAGCAGGAAGCTCCAACAATTGTAGATTTTTGTCCTTTTTCATTTTATCAATTCTGACAGACTTCCTTCTCTGGAAAAAAAATTGCTTTTATTTAAAAATAATTGGCAGTTTTAACCAGTATTGAGGAATGTAGTGACTGCATGTACCTATCTATTGACTAAAATCGAACAAAACCACATCAAACGTATAAACCTGGTCAGCATAGAGCCAATGCTCAGTTGGTGCTACATGAATAATTTCTATTAATATTTTTGAACATTGTTTTATGTACAGTTAATTAAGTACGTAGCAGTGATGTTGAAGTATGCGTAATTGTTTAAACAAATACTTACTGCAGTAGATTCATGCCTTCCATCCTTCTTTTTACCTCTAAAAAGCCCTTTCTTTGTATTTTTCTGCCTTACTTGAACCTCACCCTCCTTCAACAATCAAATTGAATGGATTTTTAAAAAATTGTTTTAATATGTACGTTTTAGAATATTTTCATGAATAAATTGAAACAATACAACTTAATACATGTAAATGGATATTATACAGTGTGTGTGCAGTGACTATAGAATTACTAAGTTATGTAATTACTTCTTGTTCATTTTACTCGTCTAAATCTACTTATATTGATAAAAACTCGCACTTAAAATGAATTACTTCCTTGTAAATGAATAAGAAAACCCAGACATGACTTGATCACAGCGGTTCATTCAGACATGAAGGAAGGCGAACACAACATAACCCCCGTTTTATTAGAAGGAAGTAAATTGTAATTTGGTTGAAATCAGCCACAGTAAAATTTACTACATGTAATAAATGAGAAAGTCGCAAACAAACGGTTTCTGCTAAATGTTACTGCGTGCTGTAACATCCATTAACCATTGTTAAGTGTTTTAAAAGTGATATTCAAGTGCATTATAAGGGTCCTTTCCGATTAAATTTAACTTTATCTTGAAAACAAAATATTTCCTCATTCATATTTCATAAATGCTGCATTTATAAAACAATCAATGGTTTGCTAAATAGATTTCCAAAAGAAACATATAGGTGATGTATGTGCAGTGTTAGTAGTTAAAGTAATGTACTAAAATTACTAGCTACTTTGCAATTTCTAAATTAAGTATCTAAAAGCATGCCTACGTTATGAATTTACCTCTCCTGCACCCGATTCATCGTGGGTTTGACCTTCGTGATAACTTGAATGACCTTGAGAAACAAAGAGATAAAAAAAAGACTTATGTATGAAATAAAGAACTAAGAATAAATAAGCAAATGACTTACTTAACTTCTTCTTTGCTATAGTATTTGAATTACAATGATCTTGAATTAAATTGTTCAAATTAACAATTGTTTTCGTTAAAAACAAAACCAATATATACACGTACAAGTACAAGTAAATGATTAAAATATATTTCCTTTTTTATGAATAACTTTGAAGCTATGAATCGTACTCACTCGATGAGCTGGATGTACTGGCGTTCGACATTCTATTTTCGTCGGATGGCCTCAACAATTGTTGGTTTCTTTGGTTCTTTTAAACAAATGTCAACATTTTAAAATTTATCGATCAAACTCCAAAGAGACTGCATTTTTTAACATAGTCTTTAGAATTACAGTATGTTTTAAAATCTTAATATCAAATAACATATCCTGACGTTGTTCTAAATTAAATTCTATTATCATATTATTCTATTGAGTACATGTATTTATTACCTAGAATTTCAGAGACATAACAACAAATATAAAAATGAACCTACAAATTTATCCAAGCTCTCCTTAATTGCCTCTGGTGGACAAGACATTTTCCTCCCTCCTTTGCCCCCCATTTTAGATTTCAATTTGCTGAAAAATCCTTGACCTCTATTCTAAAAAAAGATGAAAACAGAAAGAAAGAAATTAAAAAATAGTACTAAGATATTCATTTTACATCATCATTCAGAATTGAAAAAAAAAATCATCGCAGTATAAAACAATGCACTTTTTAATCATTACCAAGGACATGTCGTCATCAGAAACGCATTTCTTGGGAACACTGCTACTTCTCTTGTAGTGGTGGGCTTTCTCCGACAGTGGCCCTTGGGCCAGTGGAGATACAGGAGAACCTTCATGAAGGTAAAGCAAAGTTTTATTCGTCAATTTTATTTACACTTGAAGTATAATTTAGTTAATTTTGATAAAAAAGATACTTTATTAGAAACGCTATATTAGTAACTATTCTATGAAATCAAAGCATGCACGACCAGTCACGTGTCAAAAGATCATAGTTAAAAAGACTTTTCTAGAAACTACGAACTGTGCCACGAATTCATGTTAGGATACGGTCCTGGGGGCCATAAAACTTAGACGAGCTCACTTTTGATCTCAGTCTCACTTTTCCACTATATGTTCCTTTTGTAAAAGTGAGACTTAGATCATAAGTAAGCTCGTCTAAGTTTCATGGCCCCGGGGCCAGGAAATCAAAATATTTTGATAGAGTCTGTTCATCTCCATACCTATCCGTTGATGGAATCCTCCATGATGTCTTGTATCACTTTCAGACATGGCCCTCTCGTGAGGTACTGGTGTTGAAGTAAATTCATGAAACCTGCTTTCGTGGCTTCCTCCAAATGCTAATAAATTATGATTTTTTTATTCCAAGATCTTAAAAACATCCTACAAGTTAATTTTTCAAGGTAAGACTTAACTCAACTTGTATGTTAAGTTGCAAAATAACTCACGTAGGTAGCTTGGTCTATGTCCATGTGTATCTTGTTTCAAATCGGAGGTGGAATGGACATTATGTACCGGTGACATCAGCGATGTTCGAGGAGAAATTCTAGGAGCTGAAAACAAACAAATATAAATTAATTCTTAGTATCAAAAAGTTATTCTTTTTAAAGTTTTTATGTGTTTTCCGAAACGTTTTTTCATTAGTAAATCGGCGTTATGTATGCTCTTACAAACTGATGTTGGATTGACATAATCCTCTGAATCTGGGATCGGAAGCTGTTTGGGTACATTCACAACAGATTCTGAATGAGACTTTTTGAGGTGATGGGGTGGTACATGTACTTCTTTCATGGGCATATACTCCGAACCAGTCGGTCCTGAATCCAACTCATCGTCGAAAGTCGCGAGGCTCTCGGCTGCGTCCTCTTTTGTTGAACCTACACTTGCATCAGACGACCGATTTGGTTTTGGAAGAACTATAGGAGGTGTGGGTTTAGTTTTACTTCCGTTCCTTTGGACCGATCTCATGTCCATGTAGGAATTTGAGGTAGTTGCCATGTCTACATAGTCTGCTATCGTCGTATCGTCACTGCTGTCGCTGGACAAGATGTCACCTGAATCTGCGGATAATTTTCCCGAATCTAGAGTGGTTACCGACTCCATGGAAGTTTCCGATGTTAATGTGGTTCTAGAATCGGTGGAATATCTAGAATCGATGGACATTCTAGAATCCCCAGAACTTGAGTCTATGGAAGATCTCTCCGATTGAACAGGCGGTCGAGGGACTGGTTTACAAGGAGCAGGGGTGGACTTCATTTTGGGGGGAGGTGGCGGCGCAACTTCGTCCTCTCCGTCGTCTGCTGTCTGTAAACCAAACACGTCGTCTGCGTGGTGAACTTTTGCCTGGTTACTGTTTACGTAGTATTGTGAGGACTGATGGGGTGTTGGAGGGGGCATTTCATATGCGTCATCTTCCAGTAAACTATCCACAGTACGACCAGAAGGTGAATCTAAAATTTATAAACTTATGCTTAGTAAAACAAGATATTAAAAAACGTTTTGTTTTTGGAACTCTTATATTGGTGTAGTTTGAAGCTTATATTCATGGATATGGAACATGATCTTGAATTTAAATTTGAAAATTTATTACTGCTAATGATATTAACGGAAAAGAATTTTAGTGGAAATAATTGATTGCTTGATGCTTACACGAGCTGGCGACAGACATATGATCAAAACTGTCACTGATTCCGCTATCCTTATTAGCTGGAGAACTTCCTGAAATGTAAGAGAGCATTTGTGAATGGCCCGATGTACATGTACGAGCATAGTACCGGTATTTGATATAAGCCATAAATACTGAGTATAAAGCAGTTTAACAAGCTGACACTAACGCTTATCTCGCTGGGTAACAGTAAGCATGTCCAGTTTTTCTGCTAATTTCAGGAAGCCGCGATTTCGCGCCAACTGACCAGGTGTCTCGTCCTGAGAGTTTGTCACATGGCATATTTTGTCCATTCCTGGGACCTTTATCAGTTCATCACAAAATAAGCTCAGACCAAGCTCGGCGCCGAAATGTAATAAAGTTGGCCAGTTACTTTCTTCCGAATCTGTAAAATAAAGGAAGATAAAAAAAAATATAACTCAGATTTCTGAAGAAAAGTAATATTTAACAGGCAAACTAACGAGAGGATCAGAAGGAAGTTTCTTAAATAATATAATAGTAGGTCGGCTCTTCATACAAAAGGAGATTAAGAGCGAATAAGACTCTTACGTTTTTCAGCTAGATTATCCCCTAAGGACAGACTTTTCAGTGCATCAAACATTTTGAAATTGGAACATTTGTCCGCTAAAAACTTGTCCAAACAGGAGACTGATACTTCCGGGAGTCTGAGAGCCTTGCATAACACTGTCAGTGGTTCTAGCTCCGCGTGCAGAAGCTCCTGGATCTGGGATAGTTTGTCGCCTGCTGATTGGTCAGTTTTGGGTTCGATCTGCACGGTCGCAACATTTCTTCGTTTTGTTGTTACTATCCTCAGCGACTGTGATCTATTGAAATCATCTAAAAAAATATTGCATTTAAAAGTTTAAAAAAATTTTAACGTTGAATTTTGTTTATGTAAAACTATCAATATGTACGGGGCTTAACGATTTAAATATATTAGGATATAATATACGGGTAGACTTTTAAAGGCAGGCAAAATAGAGAGTAAAGTGCACCCTCATTTAAATATAAAATCTCAGAGAGGATATCAAGACACACGAATAAATCATTTATTTCTTTTTTGACGAAGCTGTAAAACTTATTGAAAGATGGAAAACAGAATTTAGGTATTTATGGCTCTTAGCTTTTATCTGAAATACTTTTTATTGGAGGGTAAGGGGAGGGGGGGGGGGGGTAATGTGCAGGTATGAAAAAAAACGTGTTTGTTTTGAAGTTCAGACAGTCTTAGCTGTAGTATTAACCTACAATGGCGGGGCTGACTCAATGCGGAAGTATTTGGAAGTAGTTAGGCGGAAGAAAAAGCGATAAGAAAATGAATATAATGCCTTATATTTGACCACCGCTTGTCACCGTGATGAATAGAACCTTCATCTCGCCATAATTACTTTCAATAGGGCATGAACGATGCTTAATGCGACATTCCTTATAAGATCTCAGAGCCAACGCTAACCGAGTGCGATTGAAATTCAATACTCAAATCACTTCAGTCTTCGCTTTGTTCTGATTTTACACGTAAGTTCATGTCCAATTTAGGGATCCCTTTCCACATTCTTTTCTAGAGTTACCCTTATTGTTCTTTAAGAAATACCAAATTGACACCTGTGATTGTATGAGGACTTTCTCTCTCTCTCTCTCTCTCTCTCATAATAATAATAATAATAATAATAATAATAATAATAATAATAATAATACATGTATATAGAACAGAACTCATTGACAAATCATAATAGGAAGCAATTTACCAATCTAATTCTGCACGGAAATTTCACTCACGACGACCAAATTTCCAACCTATTGTTCCTTGAAGATGATCGACTCCTCCCCTTCCGCATTGAAACTTAACCCACACATGCAGAATGTTTCTTATACTCGCAGTCAATTCACCATCCTTTTTATACTAATACCAAAGAGTTTTCTATGACCGTTAACAATAACATACCTGTAAGGGAGGCCTCATATAGAGCGTTACCCAAGTACTTGCACTGGACACACATCTCTGGCCTATTTTCGTCTTGAACAAGGATATTTTCTTCGTCTTTATGCGTCATAATTAAGTATAATTTGCTGTCCTGTTCGAATAAAAAATACATCAGAAACAGCCCTATTAGGATCCTTCGACAAGAATAATATCAATCTTTTCATGACCGTCGTTCTTCTGATATTAATCATTTGCATATCGATTATCATCATCATCATCATCATCATCATCATCATCATCATCATCATCATCAACTTCATCATCATCATCCAATTTAAAATCATATGATGAGGAGGCGATGATTTATCATACATGTACATGTAGTTATATCCATCTTACTGATCAAACACTGTACTAAGAAAGAGGTACTGAACAATAGAGCTTCACTTCAAAATGTTTTATCTATTTTTCAGATAACGCTGGGGGAAAATGCACTTGAAACAAACAAATATCCTTTTTTATGTTTTCCTTTAGCTTAACTTATTATAAATGCTTCTTAGAGAGAAAAAAACCCCCACAGAAAGCTTCGAAAAACCGAATAGCAGGCAAGTTTACATGAACTAAGCATCCAACAAAACCTACCCTCTCACTGATAATGTACTTCTGTAATTGGTTTGACGATATGGGGATCGGTTTGGGTGCCGGGAGAAGGTCGTATGGTACATTACTATGATGCATGAAGTCCTCTGTAGGAACATTTCTTTCGTATAGGTCAATAATCTCCACCAGAAGACATCTCACCGAACTCTCGTTGGCCTCGGTTTCAAATATTGGAAAGCCAAGAATGGTATCTGCTTCTCTTTCCTTGAGAGCAGCTTCGAATTCTGACTCGTCGACACCTAGGAGTACCACTAGAGATTGCTGTTTTGAAATAGAGCAGAAGTGATCGTAATTCGGTAGTTCTAGAAACGCAGGACTGGCCAATATAATGTTGGCCTTGTAAGAGTCCTCACATTCTGAAGCCAATGCAGCCTCGATTTCGTGGACGCGAATATCGTAAGCCTTTTCTCCTAGTTTCGTCTTCAGAAAGTTTGCCCACTGTCCGCAGTCTTCAGACACAAAGTAGAGAGCAACCGCTTCGATCATGGTGAATTCATGTATCTGGAGACAAGAATGAAAATCGTACAAAATAATAAATAATTAAAATACGTGGAATTAAGATATAGTTTCCTGGTGGTACTGTGTACAAAGGTACAGTTAGATTAACGAAATGATTCCTGGTCTTCAGGAAATTCATGAAAACACAGCTATGTAGTAAAAGCAGCTTTTGACAAAACCATAACTAGAGGGAAGTTTTTCTCTTATCACGCTCCGAAAAAAAAATTCAAACTATCTTATGTACCGATCGATAACTCCTCAAGATAGATACGATCTACCTCCTGAGCAACTACTTAATTGTTTCCTGAAATACATGTATTATAATACATTATAATTAGAAGTTACATTAGAAGCACGTGGATTTTTATCAGACTTCCTAAAACAAAAAAATGTTAAAAAAAATAAAACAAACGTACGTAGATTGATCATCCTTTTGCGCTATCTCCCTAAAACATCCCTCCCAGAGCTTCCTCTTTCACTTAATTAAGAATATCATTTCTATGACGCGCCATCAATGATCGTGTTTATCTACGAGATCACACCGCATTTTATTTATTTATTAACGAACTGAATGGCTGTGGTCAATTTACGACCCGCCTTTGTCCAAGTGTGACCAGGCAAAGATTTCTCGCTTCAGTAAATTCTATCTTTGAACGTCAATCTAGGTTTGTGAAATGTCGTTTTAAAATTTTGACCGAGTAGCTAGCTTACATCGCTCAGAATCGAAACAACAATGCATTTGACTGAAGTCACACGTGATAGCTAGAATTCGTACTGTATGAGTTAAAAGACGAATGTAAATGAATTACCTGATGGGCCTGGGTCTTTAATTTTATTGCATATGCTATGCAAGATTCATTTTAAATCTTGTGAACTAGGGGTGAAAGAACGAGACCTGTCGCTCGCACATATCAGACAGGCATTCCCAGGTTAGTCTCTGGGTTTTTTTTATTTTTTTTATTTAGGAGTTCCGGAAAACAATTAACTTTTCGAAAAGAACGGGATATGTTTATGGAAATCATTGACTCTGTATTTAATCATGGATAACCGTATCATCACTACGAATGTCTGGTGTCCTTGCAGAACACCTTTACCTATATACTAGCCTTGTTTATATATAATAAACAAACGGTTGACTCTAATGACACGGTCTAGCACACACACAAACACACAAAAAATTAAACTGCAAGAACTGCACAGGTTGTGGTCTAGAAATATAAATGTCTTACCTTTACTTCTCAGTGTTGGTCTAAAACAACTGGTTGTTGTGGGGTTTTGTATCCTCTCTTTTTCTCTCTCTCTCTCTCTAACTTTTTTGTCACTCTATCTGTGAGCCATAAAATCACATCCGTGCAGTTAGAATTCACTCGATATTATGAGTCGTGTGTGGAAATCAGGCACTCAAGTAAGAGGAGAGAAAAAAACACTAAACAACTTCCCTGTTTATAGAGCCGCTTAATGCTACCTGGCTGGGGCCCAATCTATTTTTATTTCTCAGGTAAACAGGAGGGGGAAACCCAAATGACCTGGTTTGTGTATTTTAAACGATTATGTTTAAATGAAGCTACTCTCTCTCCGGAAAAATCCCCGGAAATCTAATGTTGATGCTGACATGCTGTGATGATCATTGATACCCAATATTTGACCTCAATATTGATCAGTAGGAAGTTTAAAACACCTTCCAATTTTTGCATTGACATGAAGGTGTATATATTGAAATTAACTTTAATTTGTGTTGAGTTGCAGGAGGTATATTGAGTTTCAGTGCTTGCGTGCGACTTTATTCTAAACTGCTTTTATGCAACTGTCATGATTTCGTTACCTATAATTCTGAAGATATAAGAATGAATATTACATTTAGCTACATGATATCAAAGAGAAGCTATCGAGATATCAAAATATAGTTTTCTTCTGCTTTTTTTTCATTTAAATATCGAATATATTTGTCATAATGATATTAATTTCTTAAAAGTAATTTAGATTTAAAATGCAAAAAGTTTTTATAATGTAATTAATGCGCGCTCTCTCTCTCTCTCTCTCTCTCTCTCTCTCTCTCTCTCTCTCTCTCTCTCTCTCTCTCTCTCTCTTGTAATTTTCAACTCAATTCGTTTATTCTTTTAGATTATTTTGTTAGTGGAGAACAAACAAAATCATACATATTATTCTAGTTCAGAATTTACAAATTTTTTTAAGAAGTACAGAATTTGTTTTTGTCAACAATTTTCTTTAGAAACTTTAAAGCATTTGATGGAACATAATGTTTCCTGAAATCTTTTGGAATTGATGATAGTAGATGTACATTACATTCTAACAAGTAGTGAATCTCATGTGATACTGTGGAATCATTAAATTTCGTGGGGGCCAATTTTCGTGGATGACTTAAATTTTACAGGTTCGTGGGGACGTAATTTCGTGTATTCATATATATCTACAAAAGGGAATATGACTTTATTACCCTAATTCATCAATTCATGAAGGATGTTATTTCGTGGATGAGAGGTACCCACGAATTCCACGAAAAATAAGCCACCACGAAATCTAATGATTTCACAGTAATCATTACACAAATAGCAAAGTTTTTACTTTCCATGTTGTCATATACATGTACTTTTTCATTGATCCACCCTTATTGGGGGAGTTCATAGAATTCAAATAAAAAAGTTCGCTATTTTTCTGATCAGAATAAATACATTAGAATCGAATTAAATCTCCGAACTATTGAAATTCAATTTTATTTCGCGGATGGTTGAATTCCTTTTTATCTTTTTTTTTTAACTTTACAGTTCTAAATAAAATATTTACATGTAATAATTTGTATTGCGGTCAGGTATGAACTATGATGTTTAAATACAAATATAACCGATCGAACATATTGGTTAACAAGACAAGAAATGAGGAAGTTTTTATATTATAATTTTATTTACTCGAACTTTAACCGTGCTCAATTGGGTGTGTTCCCGTTTTGCACACATTTGATAATTGGGTATAGAACAATAGGTGTGATTTGTGTTGTGATAGCAATTATAGTTTGCTTCCAATCAAAGCATTTACCTGGATCTGTACCTGTGTTTTATCAGTGCCTTACAATGAATTAGCAAAAAGAATATAGACATTTTGTCGTGTTTTATGTCTGATTACTAATAACTCACCATGCATTTTTTCATTTGATAAAATAAAGATAATGATATTTTTAGTCTTTAATTTCTGCTCACTGATAATGATTAGATGATTTTACTTTTACATTTTTGTCCATTTATCTTAAATATAAAATTAAATGAATATTGAGGGAAAATTCTGGTTCCAAGCCAACTGGAAGCTGATTCAATGGATAATTATATATATGATGTATAATCAAATGATGAAGGGGAAAACTACACGTACAGTCATGGGGTACTCCGTGTCTCTTTTTACAACTTGACAGTAGTTCTTATGACACCACCGCTTTAGTATATATTACGGGTCACTTTCTGGTTTTTTCAAATCAGTTGCTTAATACATGAAGCACAAACAATTCCGACTAAAATGATAATTTTAATATGGATTCGATAAACTTCAAACTGAAGAAGGTTGACCATGCATGAATTACATGTAGGTCTACATTTCATAGATTTTGTGAAAATATCTTTACAGTTTTTGAAGCATAAAAATGCCGATTTATCATCATACAATTTGTCTATTTTCTTCGATTATTCAAGCCATAGCATAACTGAAAAATATTTAGCAGCGTTTTCACCAAACACATTTCCTCCATTTATGTCAGCAAAAGCAATAATTGAACATTAAAATATATTTTCTCTTCAAGCTTGTTACATGTACATGTACTTCATATAGACAGCAAGATAAAAAAAAGCACTACATATACAACAGTTTTGCGGTAATCTTTCTTGTTTAAATAAATAAATGAAATTGTTCGTGACCAAATTGAAGTCTGAAATTAAATTCAAGAAGATGGATGTCAATTATATTTAAATGTGTTTTTATGCAAGTTATATTGTAACATGTAATAAAAGTAAATATCAGTTGCGAGTAGATATGTTTTATTTATTTTATTGTCAATTGCCCTCACTGGAACTGTGATGTAGACTATAGCAATTAAGCAATTAACTCACATGGTAAAATTCCCGTTTCTCACACATTTTTTCGACACCTATTTTCAAATGTGTGCAAAACGGGAACAAACCGTTCACTTGATCTTGATTTTAATAATTGTTAAAATTCTGCAGTGAAATGGGCTCGTGAAAAAGCTTTAAAAAGCAATTTCGTTTCACTGGGACTAGTCTCGCATCAACAGCAAATAGTGCACACACCGAACTTATTTTAACAGCCCCACTTATTATACTTAACAAATTTAAAAATGAGTTATTGTGGACAAGGCAAAAGAGCAAATTTGCAAATCATTAGTCATAAATTAAATTGGATAGACAAGTATCAGTTACTCCGGATATACCATTAGCGCTATGCTTTCTACATAGAGAATCTAATGCTGTATTACATGTATGATTATAATGAAGACTTGACGAGTTATCTTTCTTCACTCGTTCAAATTTTTGTTCTTTTGTTAGTTTGGTTAGTTGTCTGTGCTTAAGCCTTTTGTAAAGTATATAGATAAAATGTAGAATCTGTAACTGGATTAATCCTTTCACAGGTGTTCTTATGTTATTAAAACGTTTATTTTGTTGTTAAATACAAGTACATTGTAAATTGTTTTGGTATAACTTTCAGTTTTAACTGATAATGGCTTTGTTGATTTCTACTATATAATTTCTCGAAAACATTATACATGTATTTGTTATATGACATTGATATTATTTAATAATAGGATGATGACATTCTCTGGTAAATCTTAAATTTAGAACAGAATCCAATCACTCATCCAACCAAATAAGTTAAACAGGATATTTCTCGTGACCAACCAACTTGGTTGATCACGTGATAAAATCCTGTGAAGCCCGAAGGATTGAACGTTTTTGTTATTCTATAGGTTCATATCTGGAAGCATATTTGCAAATGTAAATATTTACAATTTCCGAATTCATTCAATGGTACTTGTCCCTTCATTGCGGCGAAGAATCATTTTATTTCAAATACCAAAGATAAGTTAAAACTAATTATATAAATTGCGAAGAATCATTCTTTATATCTCAAATACCGAGGAGTTTGAATATATTTTGTCTATCGGAATTTCTTAACGACTTGTGCTCTATTTGTTCTCTTTTGATAAAAACTTTGTAAAATCACAAAAATTCATTTCTATTGCTGAAAAAGATGATTGTGTTTCTTATTGCATGTACGATGACATATTTACATGAGGAAAAGATGATACCTGATTGAATAAAAAGTTGAAAGTTTTAATCTTGAGACACTATCATGTTTATCATGTAAGGATCAAGAATGGTTTCAACTTGTTTAACCTTGATGTCACATACTGTCATACATGTACCACGTGTTAAGGTCACAAAGCCTACTATCGAACAATGTCTTTGTGGTTCCTTGCATCTATAATTGGTCTCTTGGAGTAAGATTTATTTAAATCATAAACCCGATGCTATATTTGTTTATATTGCTTTGAATTTGTAATATTTGTTTGATACTTTGCATAACAATTGTTTTTGTTTAAATGTAAAAACAAAACATTGTTTTATTAAAAAAAACCACAACATCTGCATGAAGTTAATCTAGTCTATTTCAAATTATACCATGCCCATACATTTAAAGTACTAGAAATTTGCTTATATAGTCAAAATTTGTGTTTTTGTGTACTTTGAGACACAAAAAGATTATTATTCGGTATCAAAATTTTTCATCAAATATGTACATGTACATGAAGTTATGCCTCAAAAATGATAATACAAAACTTAAAATATCAGAATTAAATCAAGGCTTAAATGCCATGATTCAGGTTTTGAAAACACTGAAGACCTTTGGTCAAGACCTATGCCTCAAAAATAAAAATACAAAATCTTAAAACCTTAAAACTTAAAATATCAGAATTAAATCAAGGCTTACATGCCATGATTCAGGTTTTGAAAACACTGAAGACCTTTGGTCAAGTTCAAAATGATCCGCGATACTGTGCCATTTTCCCAGGTTTCTGCCTGAAGTGGAATTCTGATTAACTCTTCATGTTAAAATATCAAAAGCGGGGATTACTTCTTTATTGTGTGTATTTGACTCCGGGCATAACGTGTTTAAGCCTATTTAATATAAACGGCTTAAAGCCTTTAATCTAATTTTCGCTAATTAAAAATTACTACATATTGAATTGTATATTTGTGAAACAGCCAGACCTTGTCGTTAGAATACTTCAAATAGCCTGTCAACTGTGCTTCTTTTGAGAAGATGGATCTTGTTTGCAGGAGTATATCTGATCCGTTTCTACACAGGGCACAGATCCACGACATATTTTATCGCAGTCGTTATGATGTACCTTTTTGGGTAAGTTATAAAAAGCAAGTGATTTTTCCACTCAAACAGCATGCCCATTAATAACTACGTAAAGAGTATACGTAATTAGGCTTTAGAATTGTGTTTCTGTCCAAGCTAACAGACATTCAGTTGCCAAAGTAATTAAAATTAGATGTAAAATCCAGTCGCTTACTCGCTATATACCGGTAATTATGCAGTTCCGAACATGGAAAAAAATCCTACAGTTTGAAGAGCTTTTGGATTTTCGATCCTTTTATGTTTACCCCGCATTGTGAAAATATTTAAATATTATAAACTAGAAATACTATTAGGCATTTTATTACTGATGTTGTCAGTTTACTTGCATATGAAACTCTCTAAACATAAGTTGAAGCCTTGGAAGGACAAGTACATGTAGTTTTGGTTTGTAAAAAAAGGCGGCTCTTGATCTGCACGTGATTTTATCTGACTTAACTATCCAAGATTATTGAGAATATTTCGAAGAAGTTTGATATAAAGCTGGAGGCAAAAAGAGAAACAAATGTCTTCAGAATGGGTTGATACCAAATATTCACAATCAAAGTACTGAAGTACTGAAAGCCGGGCTCTTTTGGTGTGTCTTTATGCATATTGTATAGTAAGGACTGAAAATATCTCTCTCTCTTTCTCTCTCTCTCTCATGCTTTTAATGTCGGCAGAGCGCCAGAGAGCGACCAAATTTTGTAAGCGGCTATAAACAAAAATATATCTGTCTAGTAGAAAAAAATTAAACAGTATCTGCCTTGAATTTTGCAACAAAATATTCAATCCCCATTTTTTCAACGTGCAGCAAACTACATTGTAGTTCATGGAAATTTATGCTCATTGTATGTGTCCAAAATGCATATTCTTGTTTTTAAAACACGTTATTAATAAGAAAACTAAAAAAAGATAGACAATTCTCTCGAAATTAAAAAAAAGAAACAAAATCCCAACACTTTTGACAAAACGTGGCTCTTTGTGCAACTATTTTTTATAGCGGAAGCTTTTACTTTGACGCTGTTTGGTTTTTTGTTTACTTTTGAAGTTGTGCTATTTAAAGTAACATTGGCGATTTGCCTGTCTACAGCAAGGACTCTGCTTTCAGCAGAACCCAGCTAAAAATGTATGAGAGACTAAGGTCGTCTAGTCTAGTCAAAATCTAGCAGAGCCAGGAGCTTTGCACATCAGTAAAACGCTCACATCAGTTTTAATTAAGGAATAAAAATGGGTGTCATATTAATCCGAAGTATTAATGCAGTTCACTGTAAGAAATAATACATATCAAATAATGTAGATCACTCTCTGGAAACATGTCCCGGCAAGGGATGTTTCTATTTATCACCAAAGTAACTGTAACAAATAATAGACACGTTGTTTGTCAACATAGAAGGTCACAGTCTTCATCAATATGAGAGCCCTCCGTGGTATAAGACAATGGCGACAGAACCATTATGAGACTTAAAGTGCAATCGTTGAATAAATGATCACTGAATAATTTAGAGGTTTTGGTAGAATTTCAAATTACCAGGTGCTCTAAAATGTGATTGATATTTAGCTTTGAGAATATACCTGAATGATTCTTTACTGACTTTGCATAAATATTTAAAGGAAGGGACGAGCAAAGCATGTATAGTGACGTTCATTGTGAAATGATCAATTCTTTCAATAGGACAAAGTGGGGCATACTGATTCAAATCATGGCATGATTTCTGCATGATTTAATTCATCACGACATTTTGGTCAGAAATATCATACGTGTGATCACTTTCATCACATCGGTTGTTTTCCGACCATCAAAAATTTGAGTTGCAAGTAAGACCATGAGGAATTTACTAATTTTCGTGGCGTATTTTGGAATCTGTTTTCTGCCCAAATGTTTTGTTAACGGTCTAACTTTTTCAACTATGCAGAATCAAAAAGCTATTCAAAATAAATTATTAAAAGGATACAAAAAGTCTCTACGTCCTATATTCAATCAGGATTTACCCGTGACCGTTGACATACAATTTATTTTCCGTAAAATGCATCACTACGACGTTGTAAGCGGGCTTTTTGAGTTCACGGGGGGGATTCGACTATCCTGGAGGGATTTCTCATTTACGTGGAACTCTAAGGATTACGGAAATGCAACTGCCACCAGACTTCCGATAGATGAAGTATGGATTCCAAACATTGGCGTTCGAAATCCGGCAGAAAGAGAGGAATTCATGCAAATTGAAATCGCGGGTTTTTCTGTGGAGGTCACAAGCAAAGGAGTAGTGCATCTCAGGAATTCAGGTTTGATTAAAATGATGTGTCAGTCTGATGTTACATACTACCCTTTCGATTCCCACACTTGCTCGCTAGTTTTAACTATTCTTAATTACAACAGCAATGAAGTCAAGTTTCATACCAAAAAACAAGTGGAGGAAAGCAGTGATTTCAAAGATAACGGGAAGTGGAACGTGACAGTCCTCGGGTCTAGAATAAGTGCCGCTGCAGTATCTGTCGACTTAAAAATAAGACGACGACCCTCCTTTCTCGTTGTTAACATATTTCTGCCAGTCATCTTCATTTTGGCCATGAACACTGTCGTCTTTCTACTTCCTGTTGAATCCGGCGAGAGAGTGTCTTTTTCAATCACAGGTTTTTTGGCGTTCACGGTTTTCATTACAATTTTAACGGACCAACTCCCACACCAGTCCAACCCGCTTTCAATTCTCAGCTCGCTTTTTGCTTTTCAGCTTGCAAATAGCACAATGATCCTTATTTGCAATGTTCTGGTTGTAAACTTGTATCATCGGACCTCCAGCATTAACTCTTCCTGTCTCTTGGCTTTCGTTAGACTCACGCGAAGAAACACCAGGAGAAACACCCCAGTCTTAAAAATCGACCCCAAAGTTCATCCTGATTCCGATTGTCGTGAACCAAATGACGATAATGAGTTTGATAATGGCGTTACTTGGAAAGACGTGGCGAGCGTGTTCGACAAATGTTTCTTGTTTGCCTTTCTCTTTTCGACTTTTGTTCCAATTTTCGTTTTTATTCTGTACGTCAGTCATCGCTTTTAAAAAAAGAGACAAAAAAGACGTTTATGAGGTTTGGACAACATGATAATGAATAACATTTTGGATTTGATGATCAATCTATACTTTACTGTTTATTTTTTAACAGCATCTGTGCAACTAAATGTCCTGGATTATGGGTTGTACTTTTGTTTTTGCTATTTTATCAACAGTTTGTGTAGAATAATACTACTGAATTGGATGATAGCGAATATATATAAATATTTACCATATAAATTACATTTTTGTCCTCGGTTTTAGTTAAGATTTTTTTAATAAAGCAAAATTACGATGACAACTGTTCATTGAACTTGTCAATATTGCAAATTACTTATCATGGTCAGCGTTCAAAGAGAGTTTATTGATTGCACTAACTTAAAAACTACTCGGTGTTTGTGTTTGGTATAATGCATGGCAAATTTTAAAGGAAAAAAATTATATAATTAGTTTATAATAAATTTCGCTACTTTGAATAAAGGTATTATATTTAAAACAAAAAAAAATATATTTAAAAAATCAAAATAAGTAAATGATGAGATTAATGATTCTTAAAAATTATTAACAAGAATATAATTTATATTATAAATTATGTGTGTTTAGTTATATACATGTATGGAAACTATATAATGAAGATATGGTCCATTGGAGAGCTGCAAACAAGATTTTTTTTATAATAAGGATACTGAGTAATAATTACACGTACCAGGCATGAATGTCGTCATCAGGTGCACCATCTTAGGTTCTGCGTCATGTTCATATTTTTAGTATCGATATCAGCTGAACACAATTCAAGTTTTAACATCTCTGCTGACTTCTGTGGTTCTCGTATATAAGATGTCCTAAAATTAGGAAGTGTGAGGGAGAATAATTTTTATGTTTACCATAAGGTTTCATAACTGTATAGAAAAATACTTTTTTATCTTTGGGCATTATAAATATGCATTCTTGTACTGTATCTGGACGATTTTGGATATTATATACGTTGTTTTGTCTCATTTTCCCTGAATTTGGCGATCCTGATCCACGCAAATATTGAGATTTAATCCGAGGAACTTAGTAAATAGGTTTTTAAGTTATTTAAAACAGCTGATTAAATGTACTTACGCATCTAATGGTATATAGTACACAAATCGCTTTATGTATTTTATGGTGTCGACTGCATATATGGTTTATCACAATAAAACAGTCAGGAGGGTGTTGACGTTCACAGCAGTTTGTGTGATGAATTTATAAAGCAATGTTGAAATTACTTTATGCCTTTAATGTGGTGCGCTCGTGTATATGAGCATTAAACTTTAGATTACATTTCACATGCGACCTACCTTTTATTATTGCTGTTTAGGCCTGTATATAAAATCGAATATTTGTAATAAACTGGGTTTATTTTTAATTAAGGCTGTAAAAAATAGATTGTGATTAAATTTTTAGGAGAGGAGTATCTTTCAAGGCTTTTCCATATTTTCTAGTTTGTAAGAACAGACTTCACATCGGTGATTTCATACTTTGCTGCATTTACACAAATGGTTTGTCAGACAAGTCGTTTGTAAACATTTTCTTTCATCTCTCTGTTTATAATTTTAGAAAAAGACTGTCAATTACTGACTTTTAGTACATGTATTTCACAAACATCAAAATTCATCTGTTAATTGTTAGGTGATGCGATGCACTAGTCCGTATATGAGTTTACCAATTCCATCTCAACAATACATCAAATTAGTCTTAATTATTCATTAATGTTGTAATGTTCTTGGAAAATTCCAAGTTCAAATATTATTGTGATGGTCTTAGATCAACTTGATAACTATTGGTCAAAACCACATGACTTGCCAGACACAGTTGAGCATGTCTCAATCTATCTGACTTGTACTCCATTTAACTTCGAAATGAGACTTTTTTTCTATTTACACAGTCTCATATGTTAAATGTGGCCAGGTATTTCCCGTAAACAAGGCTCTACTCGCTATTCGTCTGATTCGTGACATTTCAGAGTAAAAGGTACACGTATCATTTGGGTCTTTCACGTCAAATGGCCTAACCCTAAAAAAAATTATTGGCAAGATTTTACTTTACTTCTTCTACTGGTTATTCGAAAATGAATTCAAATTTCACCGAATAAGCATGATCCAAAATGGTATAACGCAGTATATGAAATGATAATGATATTTTTAAGAGAAAATTTAATGCAATTGTTCTTATCCTTTGTTACTAAAAGTTATATATGATTGAAAAGAAAGCCAAACTATTTTTGAATAAGAACTGTGTATAAAAATGCAAATAAAAACATTAAATTATTTGCAAGGAAAAGGAATAACATTCATTGTAAATTGTTATATTCTCTATGCTTATACGTATTAATGATAATTATGACTGAATTTATCTTTTAACTTGGCCATAACGGAAAACTTGACTTGCAGTTTATTGCAAAACTGTATGATTTGTGAAACATCGTTTTTAGTAGAAGAAGAATATACGATTTCCTACTAGTTCTTACTTCTCTTGTATGTTTAATCTTTGCAGGCTAAAATATTCTACTGAAATACGGCAATTGTTAAAGAATCTGCACTCAAAGATATTTTTTCTATAAAAAAAAATAATAGCTTAATCAATTTGATGGTAAATGCATGCAAACTTTTTTATTGCATGTGCTGATATTACTAACATTCAAAAGTCTTTTATATTTAAGTTGTTTAAGTTTCACTAATCAGAAACCCTAACTACGTATGTAGTACATGTGTTTAAATTGTAAAAATATGTGCTTTGAAATATACGCGAAAAGGTCGCGCACAATGGTACCGCTTTTTGGTTTTAAATCTACCCCTTTTTACCACTGGTAACATGTATAGTATTATTAAATACTCGGGGTCACCGTCTATAATTTGAATTAATCGCTTAATTTATTGCAAATGTACTTTTATGTACATTATGTATATTAGTGTATAAATAAAAAATAATGTACTGCGTAATATTTAAGTCACAGTTTTATATTAAATTCGCAATGTTTACATTTTGACAAAAGTTGTCCTTGAACAAGCTTATATTGCTTTCTGGCGTCCTTTAAATAAATCTCAGGTGAATCTTCATCCCAAATTCGATATAGATTGAAGTTATATATAGTATAACCATCCAACAGAAAAATGAAAAAAAAAAAACCAAAAAACAAAATATTGAAAAATAAAGTGTACTACATTTTTTTCATCATTTCTTTTTAATTATTATACATGTACATGTATTTGTTATCAATCCTTGGCTGTTTTTGTGTTTGTCTGCATATATTTATGTGTAACATATATACAGTCATGTATAATGCACCTCGTATACCAGTGACCTGCTTTTGAGTGCATATAAAAGTATGACTTAAATAGTAGCTTAAATTATTACTCAGAATGCAAGAATAATTTTAACATAGTTACAATCTTCCATATTACGCCATTTACTAGCCCTCGACCATTACAGCCTTCAGGTCTTTGAGTCTATAGATAGTGCTTCAGGCTGATACAGAGTGTGATATGAAAAGGGTCATTTCATTCTCTGATAATAACGGATAATGTTATCGGGAATTTGTGGGTATGACGTGCCATTAATTAGGTAATCTTGGAGAGTGATTATAATACTACTGAGGTCAACAATTGCAAAGTACAATTAAAGATGATGAAATCGATTAATAATTTATCTCAACACAAATGCACGTTGTACCTATGGTCTTCTCTACAATTCCACTAAAATCAAAATGAATAATTGAATAACTAAGAATTAAAAATTAGCAAAACGTTAAAGCTTGAGGGCAAAACATTTTCCAATGCGGACGACGAGCCAAATCTATTAAATATGTTCTTTTCCAGTTTACTAGGGAGTCCTCCAAGCCAAACTTTTATTACCCTTATCGTTATTGCTCCGATAAATTCTATGGTCATTCCACGATGTATTTTTGTTTATCTATAAACTGATAATTCTAACTACAAAGTTGTTATATCGTCCAATATCAGAACGTAAGGTAAACAATTAAGGCTTTATTATCAAGCAGATTTAGACTGGCCCCCAATGACTCTTGCCTATATTCAAGTTTGTTGAATACACAATACTTAGATAAATGGATTTACATAATCCCATTAGCATACAGCTGTGATAAATCTGATCCCGAATCGTAGGGTTCCAGAGCTTTGTTAGTTTCGTCGACATTTAAAAAATTCATGGAACTTAAATTTCTTTTTGTCAACTCTTCACTCTGAATGTTTCTGCTTTGTTTGATTTTTAAAATGATTAACTAAAACACATAGTTGAATCGAAATTGGTCATTTAATAACTAAATGACGCTAAACTTTATCATATATACAAATTATATACTACATGTAAAATAATATAAAAGCAATGCTTAATACTTTAAAATAGTTAAAATTTATACTTAAGAATCAAAACATTTTTAAACGCACGAATCAATTTTACAATTTAATTCTAAGGTTGCAGATTTTTTCGCAATTACTCTTTGTTAATTTAGAATTTTCAGATCAAACATGCACAAACATTGAATCAGCGACAGAAGATTTAAAAAATAGCAAATGTCATTGCTGTTCAGAGTTTGTAAAAAAAAAAGGGGACTAAAATATATTGTAGATCATTTCTCATCAATAAGGAAATGATATTTCCTTTCCCCAGAAACCCATGCTGGTATTGTTTGTTCTACTGAAATCACAGAGTTACGAACAAAGATGTTACCAACGAACTTTGAAAATTACTAGGTTATTAATTTTTCAGTGCCCTTTATCTTATCAGGCAATGTCGACATCACTAATGATATTTGAAGTTTGATCATGGAAACATTAACAAGTTTTGATTAAGACCTTCAAATCAATCCGTACCCTAACTTTTGCTTTGAGGCTCGACTATGTAAACCATAGGCACAGTTAGAATAAATAAAAGTAAAGGAAGCATGAGAAGACCTTTTACCATGGCGACCATTATATGACGTTAAAAAACTCACCAGGGACAGATATACCACATCACGTTCGTGTTGGTGTTGATATTAAATGCATCACAACATGTTTACCATTTAATTTATCACCACACGGAAATTGTAATCACTTTCATTGCAAAATTGGTGTTACTACCAGCACCAGAATCTGAGAACGAAGACTATCATGAGAAATTTACGATTTGTTTTTGCGTATTTTGGAACCTGTTTTCTCTCCAAATGTCTGGTTGTAAGTCAGATAGATGGACTGTCTTATTCAACTATGGACAACCAAATAGCCATACATGATAAAGTGTTACAAGGGTACAAGAAGACTATCCGTCCAATTTTCGATCAAGATTTACCTCTGGCCGTTAGCATAGCGTTTATTTTCCGTAAAATGCACGACTACGATGTTGTAAGTGGGCTCTTTGTGTTCACTGGTGAAATTCGCTTAACTTGGAGGGATTTTTCTCTTCATTGGAACCCTGAAGATTTCGGAAACGCAACAGTCACAAGACTTCCGGTAGACGAGGTATGGATTCCAAACATTGGCATTGGAAATCCGGCAGAAAGCGAAGAATTTATGGAAATTGAAATTGCGGGATTTTCTGTGGCCGTATCAAGCAAAGGTGTCGTGCAACTCAGAAATTCAGGTTTGATCAAAATAATGTGTGAATCTGATGTGACTTACTATCCGTTCGATACTCACAATTGCTCATTGATTCTAAATGTTCTAAATTACGACGCAGATGAAATTCAGTTCAATCCCCACAAACAGGTGATAGAAAGTAGTACTTTCAAAGACAACGGACAGTGGAAAGTGGCAGTTCTCGGTTCAAGAATAGAAAATACATCAATGACTGTCGACCTACAAATAAAGCGACGATCCTCATTCCTCGTGGTGAACATATTTCTGCCAGTCATCTTCATTTTATCCATGAACATAGTTGTCTTTCTACTTCCAGTTGAATCCGGCGAGAGAATCTCCTTTTCGATCACGGGTTTTCTAGCATTTGCAGTTTTTATAACAATACTGACGGATAAGGTCCCACACCAATCGAACCCGCTTTCAATCATCAGCTCCATTTTCGCTTTTCAGCTGGCAAATAGCACCATGATTCTTATTTGCAATGTACTAGTAGTAAATTTATATCATCGGACCACCAAAATTACATCTTCTTGCCTTGTCGGTTTTGTAAGACTTATGAGACGAAGCCCAAAAAGAAAATCGACAGTCACAAATATCGACATCAAAGTTCATCCTAATTTCGATTGTGGTGAAACGAACGACGACAACGTATTTGAAGATGGCATCGCATGGAAAGACGTTGCGGGAGTGTTCGACAGTTTTTTCCTGTTTGCTTTCATCTGTTCCACTTTTATTCCGATCTTTGTTTTCATTCTTTACGTCATGTTAAATACATAGACGAACAGTAGGTATCTCACAATGGAGACCAAAATACTGAATTACGTATTTTATATGATTGACATGATTTCGTTTATTTAAAATGAATAACAATTGGCAACTTATGATTGCACTAACTTATGATAGAAATATACACTTCGTGTAAAAATGTAGTGTGTCCAACATTGTTTACCGGTGCACTGTTCTAGTATAGTTACAAGGGTATTATCAAACAAATCATTATTGTTCATGTAATTTCAGCAACTTTTGGTTTAAAGTAGCTAGTCATCAAAGATGAACACGTGACATACACTGTGTCTGTATTAATTTGCATAATAAATGAATATTGCAACTACAGTTGTTCACATCTTATATATTGAAGCAGCATTTAACAAGTGTTCATTTTAAAGTATAATTTTTTTGACTTGAAAACGTTCCTGTTATAAAATACATTAGTCAAATTGTTTGTAAGAAATTATCAAAATATTGGATTCTTGTTCAACTCATGAGGCTGTTTTATTTTTCAATGACATGTCACCCCATTAAAACACCAATAAATGCGTATTTTTTAGGTCTTTTGATTTACTGCGAAATAACTTCAGACCACACAGAGGTATCAATAAAAAATCCCTTGACAGAAATAATTATTTTTTAATTTAAAAAAGCGATAATGATAAAACACTTATTTTAACACCCGTAATTTAAAACTATGACAAAGGCTATTCCGGTACATAAAGTTTAAAAAAAATCCCGTGGTTTGTTTCAAGACTTCATTAATAAAAAGAAAAGTCCAGTAGAAATCCCCGTCGTGGTCGCGTCTCCAATCTCACGCTGCTTATTGACAGACCCCATTAAAGGTCCCGCGGTCATCCTATCGCCCTATCCTAATTGTTTACAGAACTCATTAACAGATCACCTTTCCTGTTTTGTTTTTATTTACATTGACTTTTCTACCTGATCCTATAACGACCCGTCGCCTACACCTGATACTATCACTGCCTCAGTACATTTTATACATCAGAAGGTCCAATAAGTCGCAAGTAGATTGACTGTGAAATCATGTTTTTGTCTTATTTTAAACCAAATTAAAAGTGAAGATAAAGAATAATACCCGAAGTTGATTTTTTTGGTGTTACTTTGTCGATAAGAGTCGATATTGATCTATAACCGATTGAAATATACCACCGGGAATTTATGTACTTTGAACACGGTGGGGTCTGACTTAGAGGCATTTGAATATTTCATGAACTCAGCGATCTACAGTGCACCAAAGAATTAACACTTCAACAAATCAGTTAATTGGTGTCTCTCTGTCTCTGTGTTTGGTTCTTCTCAATTCTTGCACAATTTCTTAGCCTTAGTTTGAAGGAATTTTTCCCGTGATGTTGATGATTTAAATTCAAGACCCCATGAAAAAGAGAAACCTTTGCGTTATTGTGCAAGGTACACTCCGATAAACAGGTAATTTAATTTTCTCTCTCTCTCTCTCTCTCTAAATGAACAATTTAAAAGCGCTTTTGCGTGCATGTGGTACAATTCAAATTAGGACAAAGTAGCAATCTATTGTTGTTTTATTTGTAAATCAAACACTACAAAACCTTTCATTCTCCACAAGTATTATTTGTTTAATTGCAAGAGCAAAAAGAAAAATATCTACAAAATACACAAAACACAATTCCTGTAACCGTTCGCCATTATTTCCAGATCATGTTCCAACGAAACAACAATACATAGCTGCACTCCACTCGCAGTTTAAAAATTTTTAAATTGACTTCTAAACAGTTAAATGAAACATCATTGTGCGGGGGTCTGGAGGTAATTATTTACATAACTTACACACAAGTGTTTATATAAGAAAGGAAAACAGTTCACAAGAAGAGCTCAAGCTCTGTACAGAGCTCTGATGGCCTGACGCTTTGTCTGGACTCGATGTGTGCGCACGGATCTCGCGCCCTGAGTGGCCCAAGCGGCTGTATATTTTAATAGTTAAGACCTACCTGTGACTCCTTTGACAGAATCAGGTATACAATGTCACCTGTTTATATACATATATGTTGTGAACCAAGCTGCTCCTCCTAACCGCGGTCAACGTATCAGTGATTTTTTTTGGCCAGTGAGGAAGGTACATTTAACAAAATTCAGTAAGTAAAAGCCGTCATATTTTAAAGTTAAATTTCGATTTTATCATTAAAATGGTGTGATGTTACATGTATTTAAATGTTTATGCTGATTGTAAAAAAAAATCATGAAATTTGTTTTTCCAAAATTTAAAAGCCTAAACTATTTTATAGAATTAACCAGCATGTTAACAGTTAGACTGGTTGAAAGTATAAAGAGGGGTACATAAATTATTGACATTAAATCAAGTTAAGCTGTTTAATTTTAATCTCTGAAAACCCACTTTAAACCTCAGGAGGTATTAGTGTTCATCTTTTTGCTATCCTTTTAAAAACACATTTTCTTGTCACAAATAAAAAAAAATGAAATAATAAAATAACAATAATAACCCCCCCTAAAAAAAACCCAAATTTTGTTATAAATCACCCTATTTTTTCAAAAGGGAATATATAAAATCTTAAATTTTAAATAATACATTTCAAACATGATAAAAAATGGAGCATCAAAGATTGCCTTTTTATTTTTAGATTTAATGCAATAAAATAATAAGACGATATGTATAAACAGTAGAACCACATGACACAAGATAGTCTACTCGAGTCATCAAATCTTACATAAACAAGAACAAGTCAGACATTAGTTCTCGAACTTATCCCCCGGATCGCCTTTCTTTCATCACAGAAGAGTCTGACATGCAATGAATACTCCAAGTTTATCCTCTTACTTTTTTTCCAGAAAGGTATTAATAATAGTTAAACACCCCTGGGTCCTAATCGCATCGACTCAAATCAAAATTCTATAACCGCCATTGCTTGTTACGGAGTGCATCCACATTCCCAAGCAACATGCAGAGAGCTAGGATTTCGCTTTTTAAAAGTCTCAATCAATCCCCAAAAGAAGGAAACGGACGAAAACTTCAACGGGGAGTCTTTATCTATAACAAGCTTTGATTTTACTAAGAGGACCCTTTAACAACAAAGATTGCGGTACGGTAGAGTAACGGTATTATTCTGAAGTAGCAAGATTACAAGTTGTTTCCTAGGAATGATGGTTGTATTCCCGTTTACAACGCCTTCTTGTCTTTGACATGAAAATATTTGCTTCCCTAATCAGCGGGTCATTCAGGAGACATTTTTTTTTTTATCAACTTGCGTTTCAAACTTTACTATATTATCTATATCTCATTTGCTTTTTCACATGCCCACCCAGATATATGAAGAACTTGTACTGTTCATAAATTTCTAAGGACATTGCGACGAACAATCGCTTATTTAAATTAAACAGAAATTTCAACTGATTTTCTAACGAATTTAAGAAGTGCTAAATATAGAGTCGTAAAATTATTTTTGGGTACATCAATTAAAACAAAATTTCAAAACCATTCATAAAAAAAACGCAAAAAAATATTTAAACAAAATCTAAGTACGACATCAGAGAATTCCCAAGGCCAATATTAATGACTCAACTGCGTGATATTTTGTTTTGAAGAGGAAACTTTCGAATTCTTCAAAAACAGATAAGAAGCCCTAAACTACACAAGAATTTGTCCTTCAAAGAAACAACAATACAGAATAGTTTCAATTATAGTTTTTCTTTTTTTATCATAAAAAAATGCTTAAAACTTTTAAACAAATGAAGACATTGTACAACTTTCTTAAATATTTGGTCCACAATTTTTTTCTCGGACTTTAACATTTTTTTTAAATAAAAAAAGGCTAACTTTGGTTCTCTTTTAAAATTCATATGTCAACTCCTTTTAAGAAAAAGGCGCTTGCATCTAATGCAAATTGTTTCGCAAGATGTTATCACAAAGGGGGGAAATATTATTGTTACAATTTTCTCGAGTAAGTGTCGAATTTTTGGCTGATTATTAGGGTTAATGTCTCCCGGTGTAAGTGTACAGCGACCTGTGTATATGGGGTTTGTGTACCAGCGGTGCCACCCGGTGAAAGTTTGATTAGAATTATAACCCTTTGTGTCAATGTTTGGTAAGGCTAATTTGGTAGATATATAGACAATAGCGTGCGCTTGTAAAACATAATAGTTCAGAGAATCTGACAGTCATGCTTTTCATCTAAACTTGACAAAGATCGAGAAATGATTGACACTGGGAGATCCTCTGTGTGTTTCTACTTCATTTTATTCTTTATTTTGTTTTCTGTCTCTCGATCAATCGGCCAAACTTCTACGATCTATCCCTAATTACTTTTAGAAGAATGTTGTCATTTTGACACCATTTAAATCTTACATGTCAATCTCGTCCGATAGAATGGACTTATTTTTAACAATTCTTTAAAATAAGGCTCTTTTTTTCTCTTCCGCATATCTAGTATACTGTTTCCAACTCTGTTTGTTTTGAAAAATCTGATTTTATTGTTGCAAATTGTTTATCGTTAATCAGCTAGATTCTATTAAACCTGGTCAAATACAGCGCATGTATACACAAAGTATTTGTAAACATTGCAATTAATTGTCCGAACAAATTTGCTAAACAAAGATTCCTCTGTTGACAGTTTAGTTAAGGATGGTTAAAGTCATTAAGAAAAGGTTTCTATGCTAGATTTCTGGGTGATTAAGCTCTTTCGTGCTGGGAGATAGATAAATGACATAAAAGACGCAGGGCCTCTTTTTGTAAAGCATGTTACTGTTATTTGGAATTTAAACCCCCCTCTGGAACCAAAAGAAAAAAAACCTCAGCCACAAATTTAACAATAGGACCCGAAATACGGAAATAGATACAGTATCGATAAGTTCAATCGTGATTCGACAGGAATTTGTTTTTATCTTTCAATATTATTTCATACCCTGTCCTCAAATATTTTAATGATCAATTAATAAGAGCATTCAGCCCCGCGATTTAAAGAGACCGGGTATTTTAGCAGGCCAATGTCAACCTACCGTAAATACTAACTGACAGGCGATGACTAGAGCTTGTTCTCTTTAAGGTAATGGCGGCTACACCCATTTCCCCACGGGCTCAGGACCGACAAAAAGCTAGATTGGCGAAATTGGAAGAAAAGTGGAGCGTTCTGTTCAACCAGGTAAGGTCAACATCGAAAAAATGTGGAAAATTCATGACCCAAGGGGCAGGAGTTATAATGATAGGGTGGGGCGATATTGATTATTTTGTATGAATTCTTTAAAATTTCGGTAACCCCAGCTCAGAATACGATTGGGTCTGAATGTACACAAATTAAATGCAGATTATCTATGAATGCATGTATATATATATATATATATATATAAATTGCAACGCAATTTAAACAGGTAGGTATAATGTAATAATCAGACCCACATGCGTTTTATGTATGATACAGAAATCAGCATTAAATCCCATCATCAGCAACATTATATGTAATTTGTTATATATTAAAAAGATCTGCGTTATCTTAATTATATTGTATAAAATAGAAGATATCAAATGCCAATTGTAACTTCATTAACATTAAATGACATTACAGTTCTAATCAAACATTTGGAAAAACTGAGCGTAAATGCCACTTGAGGTTTGATAATGTATTAATGGCATCATTTTCAACACGAGGGACCTAAATCAATATTAATAATATAATACAAATTGCAATTCTATCATTGATTGCTCTAGTTTTGTTTTCTCAGAAAACAAGAGCTCCCATTTACAGCGTGGACATGTACATTGATAATCTACATCAGTGTTGTGACGGCAAGAAGAACAGGTTGCTGTCTAGCAGTGGCCACAGCAACCTCAGCAACGGAAACAGCAATGGCAGCAGCATCTGTAGCACTAATCCTACCGCCAACCTTGAAGTATCTCATCTCCTTCAGAAACTAAGACTCGACCTGGAAATGTCATATCAATGGTGAGGGGACAGTAATTGCGAAACAAAGTATAATAAACCTAAGTGTATTAATCACTTTGGCACGATTACATGATATCGATTATTTGATGATGATCTTTTTAATGGCACATGTTTCATTTTTTAAAATGTACATTAACTTCAACATATCCGATCAGCAGATGCGATACAGCGCGATTTGGGCATATCTCTTTATAGCGTAAATTTATAACACTTCGAGGGCATTTTGAGAACTTAATCATCAGCTTAAAACTCCAGTCTGAATTTTAAACCATTTAAGAAACCTATTTAAAAACTAAAAAAAAACCTGAATATATATTATGCAATCAATACATGTTTTAAACGTCATCTGTAACAGGTTCATTGAAGATTTCTGTAAGAGAGAGAACAATGGTCTAACCTTATTGCTGAACTTGCTACGAAACATGCAGAAGATCGCAAAAGAAATGAATTCTGTTCCATCAAAAGAAAAAGCACAGACCCGAAAACGGTTACTGGTATGAACAAAGGACGCACAAAAGATGATATAAAGTGTGACCATGAAATCAGAACTTATACTAATATGTTATCACTGTGGTTTTTTTTTTTAATTACAGTCGGAAGAACTGGACTGTTTGGTGTGCGTCAAATTTTGTCTCCGTGCGCAGGTAACGTTACATTTACAACACAACTTAACGCGACACTTCATATAATTGACGGATTTTTGTTTAAACAAAACGCAAACGGAAAAAAATTGTAATCAATCTTAATAATACCATTCGTATTGATTTTGTGTTTTAGTAGTGTGTCTCATCTCGTTTCATTTCCTTAATTCTTCTTTCAAGATGGCAAGCAAAGTCTTGTTGGACTCGACTTACGGGCTGGAAAGCGTGGCTTCGGCGTTAATGAGTTCCTTCACGAAGTCAAGAATTGCTGCTCTAGAGGTTAATCCCCTTCTCTTCTTTTTATGATGAGTTTGTGTGACTGAGTGTATTTTTACGAAACGTAATTTTCACTTTCATTTCCGTTTATGTGCGATCGGTTGATGCATTTCTCGATTTACATATAGCATTCAGTGTCTCAAAGGTAATACTAATCTGAAGAAAATTTCATAGGAAATTACATATGTACTAGTATAAAATATTCAGCTTTAAAAATTGTGAAGTGTAAAAGGCCAGACGATGTCCTCATTGTTGAGTTTTGGCGCAAATTTTATTCTCTTTTAGAGATAATTTTTCGGAAAGAAATTATGACATTTGTCTGCATATGGAAAAATTATGCTAAAATTGTTTAATTGGCAATGTACACGTACATGTAATGCTGTGTAACTGTTTTTATTTGTAATTAGATATACATATACTTAATTTTTGCAATTTTGTTTTGGCGATTTCTGTTGTTATGACGTTTAAAATAATACCCAGTAGAAAAATCCACGGTTATGCGGTATTTTGCCTGACTGATAAATTAGGACACATTTTTTCCTATAGATAATGAGCTTGATACTGAGGGAACCTGGGGGATTCAGTAGAAACGTCGACTGCTTCACGTACTTCCGTCTCAAGAACTGCGAGCCTGTGCGATTCAAATTCCTCGTCAGCATGCTGATGTCAAGATCTGACGGTTCCCTGTCTTTTCAGGTCCCTAGTTAATTACATCCCTTACTGAGTAGCCTCTTCCTATCTTCTTTTGTTGAACTTAATTATTCCAAACTCAATCTTTTGAACATTCTGTCAATCTTCAGTTTATGACCCTCTTTCAGTCAAAGTTTATCGAATAACGCTGAGAATGATAAAGTGTAGGGCAATTCAGCGAAATCCAATTTAAAGAGTATGTCAAATATCCACTTGTTTAAGAGTTTTAATACCAGTTTTTGTACCTGTATAGGTGTGTTGTATGAGGTATTTGAATTCCTTAATTACCTTTGCTCCCAATTCCAACATCAAAGTCTTTCTCCAGACTGAGTTGGAAATGGCGGGAGTGGATCCAAGTGTTCTACTTATGGTGAGTTCAGTGAGCAAAGAAGTACTTTTAAAACACGTCCCAATTTTGATCATATCCTTAATCTAGAGTCATCAGATTTCTTAAAGTTTTAAAACAAAAATTTGTAAAGCTAATTTTACAATAACAATGTACATTTTAATACGGCAATCAACAGAGAATAAATTAAAACAAGACAGACAGGAATGTATTTTTAATTCTTTAAGATGATAGAAGACAACAAACTGCCGGAAAAAGATGATCTCATCCGAGAGATCCTGGACTTCCAGAACAGCCAAATCGATGTCGACTCTGTCTTGGAAACCAACAAAGCACTGCACGAGAAGGTTCGTGTTAATAGGGAAAACAATGATTTTTTTTCTCGTGCCGAAAGAAAACTGCCACACATCCCTATAATTTGCATTATTTTCTAAACAGAATCTATTTTGTAAACTTTTGTAGATTACAACACTGAGAAATCAAGTTAAGGTATAGCAGTGTGTTGTCTATTAACATTTGCACACTAATCCACGTTGTACAAGTACAGTTACATGTACACGAATACATTTGTACTTGTTTATGATATGTACGTCACATACATGTACATTTTTGTTTACAGATGCTCTTTAAAATATGTTACGCAAAATTTATATGTGAAGTGTTCTGCTTGGTCTAGCTTTTTCTATCTTTTCTAGCTGTCGCAGGCAGAAAAACAGACGTCCAGTAAAACGAAACCGGCACCACCCCCACCCCCACCACCACCACCGCCTCCACTTCCTGTTACCAACCAGCTTCGTACTGCACCTGCGCAGACGACGACGGAAACGCAACATAACCCTAATGTAACTGTGAATGTTGATGTACATGTACAAAGTGTTCAAAACGAAAATTCAGCCTTGCAGCGTCTTACGAACTGTCTTCAAGAATTAAAAACGATACATGACAACGAAAACACACGACAAGATATTAGTAAGTAGAATACGGCAAAATACAGACAGTTACTTCGTTAACGTTTATGTTCATTAGTTCGAAGTGGGGTTAGGGAAATAGAAGACCTACCCCAAAATCTTAACAAGCCCAAAACTAAGAAACAAAATATTACACAAACTACACTAACCAACAAAATCCTAATCAGGGCAGGCTGGGTGTGGGGATGGGTGGGTTATTGTTTCTATCTTAAAATTTGATTTGTATGCAAAACTTTCTTTTTATTTGTTTAACAGTTTCCACAAAATATTGAGCAGGTCAGCTCGTTCAAGAATCATTTCACTTTATCTCAAATTTAGAAAATGCTTTTTAAAAATAAAGGGGGGAGGGGGGGGGTAGGCAAAGTCCATTGTCGCTCCCCACCCCTCTCTTGCTACGTGCCTGAAATATGATTAATATTTTCAAGATAAATTTTTAAATGTACTAAAGTCAATGCTGTTATAGTAGACATCAAGAACATACTTTTTTATTTTAAATTTTTATAATTATCATTTGCAAATTATTGTGTGAATATTCGGTTTCACATTCAGTTTCCAGAACTACTTGTGCTTTAAGGTTTAACCTATTATTTTTCAACCTTTTAACCTCTAGACGAGTGCAATAACAATGAGGTCACGTGTAAGGATGAGAAAGTTCCTTTTTCTCCAAGAGCCAAATTGCCATATTTGAACTGGACTGTGATAGGCGATGTTGAAAATACTATGTTTAAGGTAATAGGATGCCATTTGGTTACTTAGAATTGCATGTCTTGTTATAATTATTGATAATAATCTAGCTTGTGTCTTTGAAGACAAAAAAAATCGATTTAAGGGGCTCTAATGAATTGGATTTCTTCCAGCATCTAAATTATGAAAGAGTTCTTCAAGAGATAGAATTGTTTGAACTTGAAGAAAGTTTTAAGATCGGACAGGAACAGAAACAAGATTGTCCAAAACGTATGTACCCGGCACTATGGTAATCTTTAATGTACACTCCCTTTTGTGAACAACGAAAAGATAAAAAAAATTATTATAAAATTTAATTATAGTCATTATATTTCAGCGCTAAGAGAAAAATCTAGAGAATCGAAAATTCGATTTATGGAGCCATCCAGAGCTAAAAACCTTTGTAAGTCTTAATACACATAAATATAAAACAGTGTACATCACTGCACACCAAATAAAAATGGTAAAACATCATGGATTTTTTCGCGTGTCAATATTTGCAAAAATGAGGAAAAATTTGTAACATTTTTAATTTGCATGTTTCTTTTTTGTAATTTAAAAAGTTTTATATAGAAAACGATTAAGGATACATTTTCAATTCTTTTCGATTTGAAAGAGATCGCCAAAAAAGCGAAAATTAAATCATCGTGAAAATTATCGAATATACGGTAATTTGATATATAGTAACAAATTTAAGATATTCGATTTTTTTTGGACAGCCATCTTACAGAAGAAGATCGGGCGCTCTCCTTTGGTAATCAAGGAGTATATAGAGGAGTACGATGTTGATGCTCTGTTATCCGACAATGCGGAGTTACTTCTCAAGTTCATTCCGACAGAGACTGAGGTTAGAGTTCAAAGACAATTAGGTCATTCTGGTACCGTTGGGATTGCATATCAATTGCAGCTTTTCGGGCCTTTCCGGCAGAGCTCGGAAAAGCACGTTTTCCGAGCTCTGTCAGGGAGGCCCGAGACGGTGCGGTTGGATTGCATTTATATAAGCAACGACATTTCTAAATTATCTCCGAAGATCTTAGAATAAGAAATTACATTTTGGTGACAGATATTGGATCAACAATATCAAATGTTGACGTTGATTTTGAGATGTTTGCGAAATAACCTAAAGTTTAAACAATCAAAATTTTGACTTAAAGATGAGGACGATAATGGAATTAGACTTTCAGTTGGAAGATTTAGATGAAGCAGAGCAAATGCTTGTGCAAGTAAGTTTTTTGCAAAGCAATAACTTTAGAGCAAAATTAATGTGTTTTTTTTCTAATATGCTCGAGTTTTTCCTGTCCAAACTTTATAATAATATCATAGCCTGAATAAATTGACGTTGTTCAAAGATAGCCACTTAATTCTTTATCCTCAGTTGATGTCCATCGCTAGGCTAGAGGATCGGCTCCGTCTGATGATCTTTATGGACAGTTTCCCACGTGTAGCTGACACACTTTTACCTGTAAGACACCTTTGTTAAAATCTTCGTAGAGTCAAAACAGTTGACGGCTGCATTTTTATTAATTTTTTTTAAAATGTCAATTCCTTCGTGAAAAGTTGCAAAACTGGCTTCCAAACAGATTGTTTATTTTTAAATAAGTTTATCTGAAGCAATATTAAGATTTATGCACAAAATTCATTGTGAACTATAGTTTATATAACTTTTAAGGTTTATTTAATATTTTAAAATTTATGAAACCGAATAGTTAAGAAAGAACCATTGGTTTTTTTTTTTACAGCCAATCTCTGATTTAATGAAGAAGTCTACCTGCTTACTTAGATGTACAAAGTTGCAGAAAATATTCGAGGTAGGTACATGTTTGTCAACGTAAGTCCACAGGAAACTATTTTTTGCGATAGTTGCAATTTAAAGCAATAAAGTATGTACATGTAATACATTCTTGTACACAGTCTCAGTACAGGACGTGTAAACAACATGAATTTATTGCTTCATTTATCTATTCTTTCATTATTATCAGATCATTCTGGCCGTGGGAAATTTCATCAATGGTAACAGGAAGCAAGCCTGTGGATTCCGAGTTTCGTCACTTCCGCTGGTATGTTTGCTTCATTTTGGAAGGTTGTAATGGTCGGATAGAACAATAGAAAGAACTTTGCATAGAAAAAGTTTAAATTGCGGGAATTATCAAAGCTGTAATATTTCAAATTATTAAAAATTAGGATACTTGCTTATTTCGCTTTAAATGAAATTTTGTCTATGACTGCATTTTTCGTTGTCCAGTTAGAACAAATTCGATCCGGGGATCGATCCTTGAACCTTCTGGAGTACATCGCAGAACTAGTTGTACGTCACTACTATGATGTTCATGATTGGTATGACGACCTTGACATTCTCAACACTAGTTCAGGTAAAGTATAGGCAAATTATTATCCAACGGTATTATCACATATCATTACATGTTAGATGTCATAATACCCATTGATCGTTATAATTAATGAATGTTAGATGTTGTTAAGTTAATATCAAATTACCATCGTCAATTTTAAATGGTCTGTATGTCGGTATATTAGAATTTGACATTTTTTTTTTAATGACCCTTATAAAAATCGTGAATGTTTAGCAAATTTAAAGTATTTTATCAAAAATGGAAAACAAGTGTGCTGAAATATAAAAAAAATACAGTATTGAGATTATTGGATTTAATTTGTCTCGAATTTCGAATGACCGCTCCTTCGAAGAGAGGTAACTCTAAGTTTATTTTTCAATCACGTCTGTTGATAGCGTACACAATAAATGAACATGAACAATATAGTCGCAAACCACTCTCTGGTCGGTTAGGAGAGGTCTATACGGACTCCTTACCGTTGCTTGAGACGATGCACATGTATATACCCTATAGATAATGTAGTTTATATATTTTTTTTTTATACATATAATGACCGTACATACTACATGTACATAAACTACAAACGAAATATTTAAAAAAGGATTACTGATTACTGAGTATCAACTCAACTTATTGTTGTGGCGTTTTTTTAGTCTCTTTTCAGTCTTTGCTGGCATCAGTCAAGGAGATGGATTTTGCCATGTCTACTTTACAGCGAGAGATAACAGAAACAAACTGCCAACGACTTATTGTATCCTTAATTACATGTATCTACACGTACAATGTTAATTTAAAAAAAAGTCTTAACATAACGTGATCAGTTTTCAAATAAGAATTGAAGAAAAAAAATTAAGATATTCATTTTACCCAAACTCTTTAAAATTTTAAAACTTTAACTTGTACAAAGGTATTCCACGAAGAAATGTCAACGAAATGTTGTAAAATTCAGAAGGAATTCCGTGAAATGGAATCAGTATATAGATCATTGTGTACCATGTTCGGGGAAAATGCTTCAGATTTGGACTCGCAGGAATTTTTCAAACTAATACATAATTTTGCCGAATCGTACAGGGTAAGGGTAAAAAATGGTATGCGAAAATTTACTAGTCTGATATAAAAAAAACAATGGCTGACGAATTGTTAAAATCTTTGCTTTCTTGAATGTTGATAAATATCTTCTTTACAGATGTCTGATAAACAGTTGAATAGACAGCGATGGAGAATGGGAATTACTCTAACAAAAGCAAAACAGGACAAACCCGCCACATCGGAAAAGGAACTTGAGACGCGTTCTCCGAGGTTTACCCATATTGATTCTGCCCCAGTGCGGTCGCCGGGTTATCATCACACAGAAAACCGACAAGAACAGGCCTTTACGTTTGAAAATGACATTGCTGAGAAGGAAATAGTGACACTGAGTGAACAGAGTATTGAAGACTGGGTTGTAAATAGTCCACCTCCTTCAGCATGTACGGACGTATTACGAGAAGAATCGTTCGCAAGAATACAAAACCTGGATCAACCAAAAGAGGAAATGGACAGTATCTTTGATTACGAGACCGAAAGTGAGGATAGTGCGTTTGTTGGGTCTGAAGGACAATATCTCCGGTCTTCAAGCAATAGAAAATTCACCTTTGATAATGGTGTCTTACATCATGAATACCGCTCCAATTTTCTCCGGAAACCGAGTCCTCCACCGGAACCATTTCCGGACTACTCGGTTTGCGGGACATTCCGATTTGATGACGAAGTTGATAAGGTGTTGAGTGATTTCGAGGGGAAATTGAACGAATACTGCACCTTAGCCAGTGTCCCTGTATACAAAGGGTACCTGGATATGAGATCAGAGATTTACATTTAACGAAATAACAAATGGGTATTTTTCAACTACATGTATATAATTTGTTTTTTTAGAAATTTATTTTTGTGCAATGAATCACACATGGCTGTGCAATATTTCCCTATGATATTAATAATATTTTCCAGTATATATTAAATGTGTATGTGTATATACATATATGTGTATGTTCTGTGCCTAATATATGTACATTACTATGATTTGTTAGTCGCCTATTATTTAAATTTTGTCATAAAACTCGGATGGCTAATGCAATTAGTTATACTGATATCGAATCATCACAAATTCGCTAAACAACTGACAAGACTGAATAGATGGAAAACGACTGATTTCGCAGTTAGTAATAAGGATTAATTACATTTTGATCTCGCCACTTATTGCGTGTACTGATAACAGTACATCAAAGACAATACCTATATGTATATTATCCTTGTGCTATCATGGCTCAGTTCCTGAACGCATATCTTTGATATTATATACAATAAACGAACAAAAGGGGAAGTCGCTCTAGAAATCTTTTCATGATTCTGTTATACATTGTAGTATTAATCTTTCTCGGCAAAATTCTCTCTACAGCCGTGATAAACATACACCGATTGAGTTAATTAGCGGCTTTTCAGTACTGCGCTGTGTTGTAAAAGAGATTGATCAATAACTGAACGCACACCTAAACGCAAGCTGAAATATGAAATCATGGATAGCAGGCGGCAAACGTAAAAAAAAAACAACCCCAAACCAAACAAACACATAAGGTCTCTTAAACGTTTGACGCATAAGAAAAATCCCTGATTTCCATTTTACTGGTTTGTTTTTTTGGGGGGGCCCTTAAGATAAGCCCACTACTTAGCAAATGAAAAGATACTAGCCGCTTGTTCCTTGATAACTCGTTTGGCCGCTAAGTCGCCAATTTGAAGTTTAAAATATACCACTAATGGCATGTTTTAGTCATAGTTAATTTCAATATGTAAAGATTTATTGAAAATCGATCGAAAATTTGATAAGGCAGATTGCAGAAATTCTTATGATATTTTATTGAAAATTATTCGTCATATTCGTTGTCTTATTCATAACCTGTTATGTTTTAAGTTTTCCTGTAGACTTAACTTATTAATAAGCGATTTTGAATTGATATTTTTTGTAGATACTTTATGATTTCACAAATCGTTTTATTTCGTGGGGTTAAAATTTTAGATATACTGAATAAAAAACGTGTTTCACTAATTACCGAGAATATAAACCGAGCAACATTTATCACGAACTGTAGTGGATTAATATTATATGTCAACATATGAAAAATATTGTTATGACATCACATTGAAGCCTGACATTCAATTGATTACAGGTGCATACATACCGACACAAATCTAGTTCTGTTCTCATTTTCCTGGCTCGGTGCCAACGATATCTATTAATTAATAATTTTCTATGCCAAAGGGACGGAAAGTGTGTTGACAATGTTTTGCAGATGCATACTAATTGAAAAGTCTTTCAGACTGTTTTTTTAAAACATATATTCTTCGTGTTGTTTATTTTGGAATGGTCCGGTTGAGACTTTTCGGCTGATCGGATCGATACAGAATATTTCGACACCGTTTATAGATCATCGTGATTACTCCAAGAAGTCTTACGAAACAGGATTCAGGAGTGTAAAGCAAAAAAACCCGAAACACTCTTAGGAAAATCGATTAACAGGTGGAGGGATTACAGTACTGTGATACAATGATCGCTTGTTAATGGCCTCACGAGATCTTTGGTCATTTGTGGTGAAGCATTCTTCCTGACACATAACTTTGCCTGGAGATGGAGTGCTTGTAACATGAATTTCTATTCCGTGCTCTCTCGGGATATTCTTCTGCGTATTTTTATATTGGGTGAGTAAAACAGAGTTTTAAATTCATTTTTTTTTACTAAGATGTCTAATAAATGTGTACATTTATATTACTAGTACTGCATGTGACAACAGTCGGTCGCTTGGTATGACAAAAACTAGTCAACGCTCATGATGTTGTTAAAAGAATGAATTAACTTTCATAATTCGAAATAAAATACATTTTAAGACTAGCAGATTGCATTGTAAAATAACGCATAACACCATCTTCGTTAATATTGATTCCGTAATCCCACCTGAGATCTTGATTTTATTAGTAAATTTAATGTCACTTACACAGTTAAATAATTAATAATGCCCCTCATCACAAATCGTTAAATTTTATCAAATTATCAATATTCAGTGAAAGAATAAGTTCAATACGTCAAATAGTCACGATCCTTAAAGCATCTTATTTAATTATGCAACAAGCATTGTTTTCCCCTATTATTCACACCAGATATTATTCACACCAGATAGAAGGAGCGATGCATGGCTTTGTTCCACATATGAACAAGCGTTTCGAGGACATCATAAAAAACAGAGATAGACAAGACGTCGCCAGCATCGTAGTTTGCAACAATCAATTTGGTACATAATATTATGTAACAATGGGCATATTCGCCATATTAACTTTACCTGACCTAAACCTAAATGAATTAATCGAAACACGCACAGAATTGCTGATGCACCGAATTTCTTTCCCAGATGGCGACACGCTAAGCCAATCATAGAAATTACCACGAGAAATCAATATCTACCAATTTTTGGCTTATTGTTTTAGTTCCTATAACACTGACAGGTTTTTTGATCGTGGCATAACTTTGTCAATGTGTTTTAATCAAACGAATAGACGTCTGTGTAAAGTGAATCATAGGAACGGACATCGCATTATTTCAAAAAGGGTTCTTATCATATTCAAGATCCTACAACACAATGACACGCTATGGATCCCTTTTTCAAGGCACTTAAAACCGTTTCTTTAATCGTTCTTTTGACAAATTCAAAGATTTCATGATCACAGAAACAGACATTAGTGCTGTGGATTTGAATTAAAACCATATACTATGCGTTCGTGGAAGCATCTTGCACCTAGTGTGGATATATCGTGCCTTGCATGTATATTAAATGACTTTGAACTTACGTTCAATTTATCCTTGATCTAAAATGTGAATTATATTTTTGGGGCTAATCACTTTTAAATGTAATTGATTTTTAACTATACATCATATTGTTGAAGCAGCGTGTAAAGAAATACATCGAACATGAATACCATGAACACACAATTATTCATGCCTTTTAAGTCAGAATCGCCCATATGTAAATACACTGTAAAACCAACAAGTCAACAAGATTAAACAAGTTTTATGTATATATATCATTGTTGTGTTTATATTAAATAGCTCATACAGCTATATATATGTCAGAGCTCAGACAGAAATACAGAGACTGACATAGGAACATAGAGATAGATGGATGGTTAGATAGATAGATAGATAGATAGATAGATAGATAGATAGATAGATAAACATTACGCTTTTAGAAACACAATATTAATTTTCAAAGAAAAGGAAAAAATTAGTATCCTGTTTTCCACCATTTGATATATAGATCGGCTAACGTTAGAACAAGCACATACAAGTAATCATTGCAAAAATTTACCAATAAGGTATTGGAAATACAATTTCATGGGTTGTTCATTTAGTCGCAATGCAACCAGAAGCAATCATGCCTTAGGGAAAATCCTATCTTTACGGAGTTCCGGAAACGCTGATAGAGTTATTGCTTCTTATAATGGCCAGAGCAAAATTTGGCAGTTAGCTGTCGAGAGAAACCATCAAATTAATATAGATTTATTTACGTTGTGCGTTTGGTTGCTCGGATTAGACAGGATTTCGATTGGAAACTGACATTTTCAATATATATAATTGCTTTTGTAATTTCTAAGTATTTTCATGCATTTTTATTTTCAAAATTCTTAAGACTAGTATTTGTATTTTGGCATCTACAGAATTGTGCTACAAGCAAATTCCAATGCGGTTTGGTAAGCTTTGGTAAGAAGTCTTAGTTTGGTTGCAATAGATCGATATGAAGAGTTCATGGAAGAATGTTACACGTTAAACTTTCCCGCCAATCGCATACACCGATATACATGTGGCATACTAAAGAAGGTTGTCCAAAAAGTTCATGGACACAACTAATTTATTCAAATTTAATATAATGGTACCATTATCAGGAAAGTATTATAATATTTTGAAATAGAGTATAATAATGTATATGTATAAAATTTTCAGAGCAATGTATTTTTTGTATTTGGAGATATCATTATATATACATGTACATTGCCTGTACAGTCCACACGGCCCAGTCTGACGTTGACTTATAATGGCGTTTCGTCCTGGGTTTACCTGAAAGTAATATGCCGCATTCACTGTTTGGTCAGAGGGTACAATCGCATACTCCATCAAAATATCGCTTGTGCCACATGTGTATAAGTAATCTCGAACTATATAGATGTTTTTTCCTGTTTCCTCCATCGTTTGTTTTGTTTCTATCGGTGTTTTACCTCAGTCGACACAATTTTATGATGACGTGCTGTTACGTGCGGTCAGATGACGTCGCTTTTTCATGCGTTCTTAAAGACATGTTCTTGCCGTAATATCTTTTAAAAGTCCTCTGCCTGTTTGAAAATAGCTTCATACGACGTATAAAAATGACATAAATCATATAGACTACATCGCAATAGAAGATTAAGAAGGTTTGAAATGTTTTATAAAACTGTAAATATTCATATCTAAAAACTCAATTTCAAAATTTGGACAATTTTTACGATTGGCTGCGAACCTTTGATACAATAAAACTTTAGTTTGTATCTATGGATATTCAAAACCACTTCGATCTGATTTGAAATTTTATGACAAAAATTTAGATATACAATATGTATAATTATATAAACCCATTTAAAATGACAAAAACGCGATTGTCTAAGAACCTTTTGGACAGCCCTCATATATTACAAGTAATTGATTTGCGTCTCGGAAAAAACCATCTGTGAGTCAATGCTTACTAGTAATACCCTCGCTCTGATGTGAATATGCAAAATAAGGAGAGTCGACATTAAACAGGAATTCTAAGTTGGCATCCGATTGGTTAAAAAAAAATACATCCCACGATATAACATGCCGAAACAAAAAGTGTGTTAAAATTTCAAGTATCTGCAATAAAAAGTTTCTGAGAAATCTCTGACGAAAATTTGTTTGAAAATTCAGGCTAAAAATAAACAAAGTCGTCATTTAAGAGGAAGTTGACGTCCGATTGGTACAAAAACATATCTCACGAAAGACACGCCTAAACAAATAGTGTCTTGAAATTAAAGGCATCTGAAATAAATAATTGCTGATAAATATGCCACATAAAATTTGTTACAAACAGACAGAAAGACAGACAGACGGACAGAAAGAAACAAACAGGGTAAAATAGTACAGTCCTTCGGAGTGGGAGTATAAATACAAACGCTTTGAATAGTGATTTATTATTTGAATTATCAATAAAAAAAGGAGGCAAGAGACTGAAATGCTTAGGTCAACAACAAAAACCATCTGTTCACTTGCAAAATGGGACAATATCAACAAGCATCCATTGTGGCATTTCATGAATTAATAAACTTGATTTTGTATAATTGATCAAGAGAGTTTAATTTCATTTTCACAATATACTTTTAACTGTAATACTGTTTAAATATTCCTGTTGTACAGTATACATAGCATTGCTTTTTTTAAACGTTTTCAATGAATTTTCTAAGAAAGATTGTTCTTAATTTGTCTGTTTACTCTCTCTTTCTCTTTTTAGTCCTTTAGGAGATAATTTAATAATTATTTGGAAAATTTACTACAGTTTTGCAATGTGAAGCTGCACTTTTTTCTAACTTTTCATTTTCTGCAAACACAACTTCTTTTGTTAATTTCAGGTATGAATCTTGATACAAGCCTGGGATTAAAATGCTATAACTGCACAACCAGATGGGAATTCGACGCTTGTGTGTTACACCCTAATCAGACCAATTTCATCACTTGTGAAACTCACCAAAACGTTTGCATGGTATGGGGACATCAATTTGCTTGAATGTTGATATATAATGACATTAGATTGGCATCACGACAATATCAAGAAATATTGAAACGAATAACAGCTGTCAGTTTCAGAACAAATTTCAATGTTCCGAAATATGAACATGTACAATGTCATGTCAAATTTTCTTCATATTAAGGTCTGTGAGTAGAATTTAGTTTGTAAAAATATTTCCAATTTTATATAAATGATACCATTCCAAAAATATTTCTCAAATTTGCCAAGATCGAATCAATAATGAATACAGTATCTATTTTATCATTTTGTCTGATGTTTGAAAAAAATGACACATGATTAATTATAGCAGATTAATATCAGCTTAGGCCCGCGGTTACGTCGGGAAATGATTTATGTTGTTGCATTACATTACGTTCTTCATCAGTCTTACCTTAAGAAGACACAGAACCCGATACAGAGTAAACAGAAATAATCAATACCATAAATGCCTAATCACATTCCCCCTGCTTTTGGTGAGTTAAAAAATGGGGAAAAATGAAAAAGGGGGTGCTAAGAATACAATGTAAAAAAGAGGTTTGTAATTTCTATTTGTCTATATAAAAATCATATCTAAAACAGAAATAGATCATATCCCAAATCTTAAGATTATTATCATCTTAAGATAATAATAACAGGATGCCAATCATATTAAACTGCATTACATACACAAAATCAATAATGATCATGAAACACTAGCAGTGATTGCTGCTATTTCCAAGCACCAAGCGAAAGGGGAAGTCTTTGTATGTAGAAGCATCGATTCACAGAAAAGTGATTGCTTGTTCAGTTTTATCCGCTTTAAAAATGCAAATAGATTTAGTTTTCAAAATAAGAAGCTTTGAGACCAGTTCAGAAATAAAGACACCATTTGTATAAAAATTAGTTTCTTGATAACTCCACAAGTACAACCACAAGTACAAACATATCAACAAAGTTCAACAGTGCAATTAAGTACTTTCAGTACATTGATTTTTCTGGTAGCTTCCTACATATATCATCATACATGTTTCATTGTTTCAAATCGTAAAATTTAAGTTATTACTTTTCTCCATTTTTTTTTTATCCAAACAGGTCCAGCGAAATGAAACTTTTGGAAAATTTGAAGTTCTAGTGAGACGTTGCGCAACTTTCTGTCTGCCTCACTGTGGTATTTGGGGTGACGATATAGATACAGAAAGATGTTATTCCTGTTGTACTACAGATCTCTGTAACACAGACAACTCTGCAAACAAAAGACCGGTGCTTTCAGTGACATTAAATATGATAAACATTTTCCTTTTACTATACATGTATTCAAATACGTTTTCGTAAATTGTTTTATTTTTTCGTTGAGTTTTTATTCTTCTTTCAAAACATGATCTTTCAGGTCTATGAAATGGAGAGGCTGCAAAACACTCTTTTCATATAAACTACAATTGTATAATTTTCCGTGCTAGTCTGCCAGTGACTTGATTGATGCTTTGCTTGATATTACTTGTGACACTGACTGCCTTAGCCATTACACATTGAAAAAGGCATTTGAATAGGAATTAATTAAAGTCTGGTGGATTGAACCGTGGACCTTATGACGTAATTCTCTTGTTTCAATTCGAATACAAAGACGGGTTGTTTAAATTTATTATTCTTTGGTATTACATGTATCATACAGATCACGAGAAGGAGACTGAGCCCTCAATAAATCAAACATTAACTGAATTTAAGAGGCAACAAAATCGATAAAGACATTTACAGAGAAACTGGTAAAGGCAGATGTTCTCTTCAGTGATCACAAAGATCAATAGCATACAAAAAAGGGAAAAACTTTTATATATATTTATGATGATCATCATCTCTATAAATTCAATAGGTTATGTGATCAGAAGATGGATTTAAGGTGGCCGGCGTTAGTTTGCATTGCGTATGTTTTTGCGCGATCTAATCTAGTAAAATAAAGGGTATTTAGAACTTTAATTTTTTTTTTCGATATCATTTATGAAAATGAACACAATAAACTACATAAAAATGTAATATATATATAGATTTTTAAAAGAAAATTTCACTTCATATTAAACGATTCTTTTTGGTGTTCGGGTAGGCGAGCGTTGCCAGTGTGCTTTTATGACGTTATAATAAAATGAAGCTTTGAAGAAGTATCTAACTAGAAATGACTTTTAATTAGAGAAAAAATTAAAGGTGTGCGCCTTGGAATTTTTACTAACCAAATGATGCTTTCCTTAGAATTCATTTTCTGAATATGAATCCATTGTAACAATCTACATTTGTGATACTTCAGATATTTTAAAAAATGTTGTGCATCTTTAATTTGAAATTACCCTCGTTAAAAAGATGGTAAAATTCAGAATTTAGTTGTGCATGTAAAGTAGAAAATGACATTACTAATCACCTATTACAATGTAAGGAAAATCGCTTAAATATATTGTAGTATTATATAATCTGCTTCGAAGTGTGGAAAATGATAATATCCTTTTTATAGTTACCTATACGAATGTATATAGAAAAAGTACCTGTTTTTTTTTTAGATTATCTTGAAACCGCTTATTTACTAGAGTTGGTGTAAATTACATATGGTTAAAAAAGAGTTTTGTTATAAAAGTAGTTTATACGTACGTACATATGTATCTCATATGATATCGACGTTTCCGTTAGAACTTGAATATTGGTGCCGGTGTTGTATAGCAGTTTTTCCCCCATAGTAGCTTTTCCCCGCGGAAAACCTACTATATAGTAGCCTTTCCCCCCGGGGGGAAAAGCTACTATATAGTAGCTTTTCCCCCATAGTAGGGTTTCTCCCTCACGTTTTTGGTTCAGATTTTATAAAAAATATTTATGGAAATCCAGTAGGGATTAAAATCAATGTTTCTACACTCCCAGGTTGCATACATGTATATCTGCATTCATCTGTACAGGTTAAGTTTTGTTTTGCTGATTTATCATTTTTATAGACAATGCTGAAAGTTGAACATGTGTGTAATGGAATTACACATAGAACTTAATTTAGGTAATTTATTGAAAAAGGTTTTACAAGTTATACACTTATATGCATAATTCTGTGTTCTGAAATTGTATTAAACGAGAATGTTTTAAGAATTTCTTGATAAATTTATCAGACTGTTTGTCTGTTTGTGAAAATTTCATCCAGGCTAAACCTCTGTTTTAGAGAAATTTTGTTTCCGATGTTTCAGAGCCCGATTTTTAAAATCCTATTATAATAATTATAGTGCATATTCTTTAGGGTCCAATGTCTCATAAACTAGAGATGACCATATCACCATATATTTATATATGGTTTACCACTTGAAGATGACTCTGAAAATTTCAGCCCTCAGGGTAGGGGCCTTTGATGTTTCAGGGCCCGATGTTTAAAACCCCGTTATAATGATTGAATACTAGTATTCTATAAGTGGGGACCCGAATCTCTAATTCTAGAGATGACCAATTAACCATATTTTCACAGTGATAGTGGTATCAATGCACTTTTTTTCATAAAAGGAGAAAATGAAAATCAAAAATAAATAACCAACTTAAGTGCATATACGACTTTTTTACTTGTTAGTTGATTAGAAAAACAAGCTTATATTTAAAAAAAAAGTCAGCTCATCACACTATATGTGTTGGTGGGTTTTTTTTAAATTACCCTCGTTTAATTGTTCGAAGAAATAATATGGTACACAAGTAAATCTTTATTGCAAAAATATGAAACAAATAGTATAATTTTTTTAGGTAATTGAATCGTATATCTAGATTTATATAGCATCGTTTTCAAAATTGTATATTTATAAATCACGTTGCAAACTTAAAAGTGGAAAAATTAGCAAATAGTGAGTGACAATATAAACATAAAGTTAGTTAAGGCTCCATTTCACATTTTCCAAAGTAACCAGCAAAGATACCGACTTTGTTCTGGTTGTGAAGACATTTTATTGCTTTTTTAAATGTTTACATCATAATATCTCGCGTTTCGTAGAAATGTGCTTAAAAATATGAATATGCGTAACTTTAAAACGAAATGATAAACACTAACTTTAGACATGCTTTTAATACATAATTAAAATACCCCTTAACCATGATTTAGAACCCCATCAATCAAAGTAAAACTAAAACATTTCAGTTTCTCATCATATCATTGCATCCTGTCTCCCGTTTGATATTTAGAAGAAGAAATATATAATTGTTTTTAAGATCGTCAATTCTAACGGTATTAATTTAAAATTGATAGCCTTTTGGACGAAGGGAGTAATACATTTCCACATTTTATTCCCTTCCTCTACAAGATCTACAAGATTGGTCAGTTAGTTCCCTGGGAGAAGCTTATACATTGATGGTAATACATTGGAAAATTAAATTTCCAAACCGGCGTATTTTCATTCAAATGTGTTCCCACGTGCTCATAACGTCGAAGTCAAAACTGTAGATAAGCATCGATTAGATGAAAAAGATTCGAGGTATTTCGAAATCAATGTAAAAGGTGTTCAAAAAAGGGGTGAGAACAGGCGAAATAAACGATGATGACACATGCATGTTATGAAGGCGCATGCCTTAGTTCATATTTGGGGTTGAAAAACCTTGTATTTTATTCTATGCATTAATAAATGCCATAATTATCCTTTTTGTGAGAAATTAATATCATATCAGTTATTGCAAATTATTGTCACAAATGGTCCGCAATAAACATGGCCGGAAAGTAAAAATGGGGGAAAATCCACTTTATATTAGGTTTTCCGTGGGGGTAATCTGGCTATAAAAAGGGGGAAAACCCACTATATAGTCAGCTTTCCGTGGGGGGAAAACTGCTATATAGCCATTTTTCCGGGGGGAAAGATGGCTAGGGGGAAAAGGCACTATATAACACCGGATCATTTTTGACGTTCATAAAAATCGTAATGTCAAGATGATACCTTATTTCTTATCTTGACATTTGTTGCAAATTATGACAATAACAATGTTCCATAATTTTTTTTGTGATGACCTAGAAAGCCGCTTCGATTAATACGTCACAAAAATAGTACAACAATGTTGCAAGTATTTGAATACCATTATATATAAATAAATATGACACTACTTTTGATAAGACAACCCTTTTTTCTTATGATATAGTGAAACAGGAAAGAAAATTTACATGTACAATTGAAAAATACGATTGAAGCTTGGCGGAATAGTACCACTTCTGTTGAAGTCGCAGAACGGCTGGAAATTAGAAAACAAAGCGATCTAAAGTTGAGTTAGAGTCTACTTGGGCATTTTCAGGGGAAACTCTATCGCAGAATCAGATTCCAAAGCAAAATGATTTTCCTCCGACATTATATAGGAAAACTATTTTAACTTCTAAGTTCTTTTAACGGAACAAAACGGACAGAGAAACACAAGGAGTTAAATATTTGTCCGTGATCCGTGAATGGACAAAACACGAAAGGTCTGTGATATTGCGTTTGCGATTTTGGTCAAGGCTTGTAAAAAAGTCAGAAATAAAGAAGATGAGTGGATAAGGCGTGTAAAATGGCCATACACGGTCGGACAAGCTACTGAAAAATAAATTTTATATTTAAAAAAAAAATCATTTAATACAACATATATTTAACATATCATTGATTTTAAACATATAAATATGTTCAATACTTGGAATATGTTGACTCAAACAGGCGTATACGTATCAAAACCTGCAAATAATGTCATTTTTTAGAACTTTAAGCATTTTCTTTTATAGAGTGGGTCTGGGCTCCATATTTTTCTCATAGTCTAATTAAGGTCTAATGGAAAACAAACCGATTTCAACAACAAAAACGTGGAGAGATGTCCCACTATACATTAAAAATATTATTTTGTATCCCAACAATTGAACGTTTTGAAAAAATAATACAAGTCCGAAAATTCGTAATCAAAGTGACACATAATATTTAAAGAGCCTACTTTGTTGTGTCTGAAATGGCTCAGTGCTTAGAGTTCCTAACATAAGCTTACCTTATATATCTAGGGTTTTTATGGTATGTGTTCGATACCACCAAAATTTCAGGCAATAATTTTTTTCGTATTTTTTGTTAAATATATTAAAAACTGAATATAGTTTGAAATTGTGTTTTTGGCAAACTCGTATTATAATACATTTGAATAGATTTAACTGGAAAAAAATAAATTCAAAATTGTATTTCACGACTAAACCGAATGGGCATTTGCGCCATCTTATTCCCCCATCTTCTTTAACTGAATTAACTCCTCTGACAAATTGTGATTGTAATTATCAAGAACACCTCGTTTCGATGTCGATCCAAAAACGTTATTCTGTTTACAGGCCTATCTTGCCTGAATCATTTATCCCCCGCAATTAATGTTACATTTTTTAGAAAATGAATGAAAATTTTTTTAAAACTTCGGATAACAAAATACAGATACGTTTATTTTTTTATGCCTAAATTATGTTTTCATTACGATATCTAATAAGTATGTTTCAGCACAAGTCGGTTAGCACATAGAAAATGTAGTGACCTAGATTATTCATGCGCTACTTTGACCTCTTGACCCATAATGATGTTATGCAGAAATAACAGCGAATCGCGCAAACAGTGTTAAATAAGGGAAAACATTTGCAAGTGTAAATACGAATTGAATAACCCTTCCAACAATCCTTCCAATGGACTCTCCCATGTGTTTATAAGTGAAAGAAGCTGAGAGTCGGCGTCATTCCCTTGCATGTTAAACCCCTGTCACACCGGAGCTGCGTCCTCACGGCGATCACGCTGCGTCCTTAAATAATGTAAAACGCCAAGGTAAACGCAGTAGAGTCTCCTACAGCGCCGTAACAACGCAACGGCATCTTCGTCCGTCGCGGTGGGATCGCCTTGAACATTTTAGAACGCCATGCGACGGCGCGCACTTTGAACATGCACAAAGTACGCGCCGTGGCTCTGCGTTCTGATAAACACGCCGTAGAAGCGTAGTGAGGTCGCCATGACAGCGCCGTAAGATCTCCAACAGCGCTAGGAGAGCTCCGTCGGCGCTCAAGGAACGCAGCTAATCGCAGTGTAGACTCAATGATAAGTCAATTGCGCTTGCACGGAGACCTCACGGAGTCCTTTGGGATCTCACTGCGTCTCTATCGCGCTCTCACTGCTCATCCACAGCGTTTGAACAAGTTGTTTTTCATTTGGCTGCATTCCCACAGCGACCCCAAAGAGCTGTTGCTGCGTTCATCGCGCTCTCGTGACGTTTCTTCTGCGTTTATACCGCGCTCCCACGGCGTTTCTACTGCGTTGTCATCAAGACCACGGAAACTCGAACAATCGCTGTTGTACCATAGCAAGCGATGTAATAATTATCAAACTGGATGTAGATGACTATGTAAAAAGTACTAGCATTTGCTAATTTTCCAAGACCTATCAATGGACGTAGATGGAATTCATGCCATTTGGTTCTGATGTTTTCACATCTTTTTTATGTTTTCTAACAACTAATAACGGATCTTTTTTTGTAGACCTGATTACTAAGAGTTTTGTCCTAGTCCTTCACAAATTGTTTAGAAGTAGTTATGTTTCAATTACAATGTACCTTTTCATAAAATCAAAACAATTGTTTAATCATTTATTTACTTGTTGTAAATTCATGTTTGTTTCCCCATACAATTGTACAAATTGATATTAACATACCAAGAAGTAAAGAACGTCTTGTGCACGCTGTGGACGCGCGGTAAAAACTCCTAGCACGTCATGAACGCTCGGCGGAGACTCAGCGAGAGCACATTTAATCGCCAAGTAGAACTCCGTGGAAACGCAGTTTCACGCCGTGGGAGCTCCTTAAGAACGCCTTGGTCGCCGTCAGGACGCCATGACATCTCCACTTGTAAAATTTCAAATAAAACTGTACATTTTTCTGAATTTTCCTTGCGATCCTAGGGCGATTCCATGAATTTTACAACGCCGTGAACACGCCGTGGGGACGCAGCTTGGTGTGATAGGGCCTTTAGCAGCAGAAGGAGAAGGGGGCAGAAATACTGAAATAAACCTCTGTACCTACACAATTAGATCAGTGGCCCGACTAGAGACAAAGCTGTTCTTTTGCGTGGTATTGTTTTATAAGTGTGGTCTGAAGGGTTTGAGTTCTCAAATCCGGATTATGTAATGAGTAAAATTTGGTCTAAAGATAAAAAGCATTTTATAATATAAAATGAACTATTATTGACAAATTTTTCGATATTTTTACTTTATTATGGAATTAGGCTCAACCAAAATAGCCTTTTAGCCAATCAAAGGAAACTCGGACTAATTTTTTCTGATTTTGTTTTCCGCTTAAACATTTTGGCAGTACTCTAATAATTAAAGTTAAGATTTCATATTTTTGTCTATATAATTTTGCATATTTTCTGTTGGTTTTACCTTACTTATTCATTGAGATTATCGTATGGCACGAATTGCAAAAATATTTAAAAATGCATAAAAACGATAAAAGACACAATATCTCACTATAAAAAAATATGATATGGGCCTAAAATGCCTCCCCCCCCGAAATGAACATCATTTTACTGTAATTCTTTGTTTTCTTTGTACACATATATAATTATGTGATGTTTTTACATAATGTTCATTTTGATTCAAGTGCCCACAATTTAGAAATATGACATCGTGGAGACAACCTTTTTCCCGCCATTTTTAGCATAAAACAGCTTGTTTTCAAGCAGTTTTTCTTGCAGAAAACATAGAGCGCATGCTTGAACAAACAAAATATTTTAATCAGAGATGTATCTAGCCAAGACTAATAAGTGACAAAAAAATTGTCCTTGTTCAAGCATGCGCTCTATATTTCCCATTCGTAAAAAGATAAGAAAAATGTCAATTTTTGACTAATTTTGATTGAATGATAGAAATAGCGTCACTTCTGACGTCATAATCTGCCAGTGAGTGCAAATAAATCAAATAGGTAAGTGAAAAATATATTTTATATCAACTCTCCTAAAAAATAACATTTTATTGTACCCGAAACACTTTAAAAAATGGCAAATTATGGGGGCCGAATTTAACTCATATCATATATAATTATATGAAAAATATCTCTACAATCAAAGGTCTATAACATACATGTATAATAAATTGTTTTTCAATATCACATGTGGATTTTTTTTTTCATTCTGAGTAAACGTCATCCTTAAACCACAATACTGACAGTTGTCAGAGAAGGTAGCATGTGCCAGGGTTAGGGCCACTTAGGGGCCCGAATAGAGCCGACCTATCCTTGGAACCTGCCTATCAACTTTTTAGCTCATCTGAGCTAAAACTAATTTCAACCAAATTTAGCACAAAGCATCCTTATGAGAAGGCGAATATAAATTGCAGAAATATAAGACCTATCTTTATTCAAAGCGAAGAAGACCTCGAAACTGTAGAAAAAGGGGGGTGCATTTTTAAAAATCTTCTTCTCAAGAACTTCTTAGTCAAATTCAACGTAATTTAGCATAAATCATACTTAGGGGAAGGAAAATATAAATTGCAAAAATTAAGAGCTAATTCTGTTTCGAACTTGGGTAATTTACGAAAATCATAATAAGACAGAGAGAATGGGGGTTAATCAGTTTAACTTCGGGCTCGATATTTCATATATCGAAAACCAGTTTAGAGGACCAATGTTAGAAACAGCCATCTTGAACTGAGATGAATTTGCTTGGTGTGCCAAAGTTTACGTGCGAAGGAATATTTGAAACATCCAAAATATATTTGTGCCGTTTATGTGAAGTAAATTGAGGTTAAATATTTCAATGCGTTGACATTTTCATTTGTGACGGTGGTTTTAGCTTGTTTTGATTTTCGTCTAGCATGTTTAGTTTCTTTTTGTTTTGACTTGAGAGGAACCATCGTCTTTATTTTAGAATTTAAAATTTTTACGTGTATACCGGTAAATCAAACAGCTGATTGTTAACATGTACCTGCGCAAAATCTGATGCACTAACAACATATAAAATAATATTCATTATTTTGGTACATGTTATTCGGTACGATCTCTACGTAATGGTTGATTAATGCAACATGTTTTATCAAGATGCTCAGCAATTTCAATCTAAACGGAGATTATTCTCGCTGCTAGAAATACATAAGTACGAGGGTTGTCCCAAAATAGCATAGACATGACACATAACTCCAAATCGGTTCACTAGTTTTGTACAATAACCCAATTGCAAACAATACTTAAAAATTCAAATTCGTACTTTATTTGATTCTTGAGAAAATGAATAATTAGTAACAAAAGGTTTTGTCAGGTGGCGCAATGTGCGAGGTCAGAAATTTCCACTGATTACATTGTTGCTTAAGCCTTCCACATCGTTAACGTTTACGATAACATTTTTGTTTCATTTCCGAAAATGTCTTGGAAAAAATATTTTCTTTAAACGTGTACCATGAGTGCACATTCAACAAACATTTTGATTTTTAAGAAATGTTTTATAAGTCTTAACGATCTGACGACTCCAAAATTGCCATGTTTGACTTGTTGTCTAAGGTCCGTCTTACCGCAATGTGTCATTCAAGACTTTGACGTCCAATGACATCGGTCGGTGTTTCTTTTCCCCACCTATTCTCATTGATATACTCGTCTCAATATTTTCAATGTTGTTAAACTATTTATTCACAAAACGCATTTCGAATCAATTTTGTTAATTTTTTTTTTTAATTAGAAAAGGTCTTTGCAAAATTTGATCAGATACTGCTGCGGCGCCAAAAAGGCTGACGTTGCGATTTTATTATAAGTTAATTCTTCAGCCTGTCACAAAACGCGCTATAAAATTTTTTAAAGATGTGTTAAAGCCAAAACATTTTTTGAGCAAATAATATAATTGTTATCAAATTCAAATGTATGTTTTTTTTTAAAATTTTTCATTCAAAAAGTACTTTTCCTCGCAATTTTCATTTCATTATGTTCAATTTAACTTTTTGTTTTTGACATTCCGCCGCATATCGAATTTCTGATCTAACATGCTTTTATTCCACTAACTTAATATCAAACAATTTATGATTTTAAAACATTATTTGAATGCAAATCACTTGAACCCTTTGTTGCACAAATTTCATTTTTCTTTGTCTTCGATTAAGTGAATAACGCCATTTTGGGACAACCCTCTTATATATATGATGAGAAATAAATTGTGTTTTCTTTGTTTTAGTGCATTTTTCTCTTGTTTTAATTTTTTACAAATTTCTATTTGTCAAGCTTCGAGTTATAAGCAAAATACAGAGCTTTGCGCACAATGCTACTGTATGTTTGTACACAAAGCTGAGGTCATGCTTTAGTTCAACTCAAGCCTCTCGATTCTCATTAATTAGGGCCGATATTCGGCCCAATTCCCAACGTGAAAAGGCATCTTTTTTTCCAAAATTTAGTGTGCTTTTCCCAATTTGAGATTGACTAAAACAAATAATGTAACTAAAGAAAACCATACTTATTCTAAATATATATCATGTATAATCAGCAGTCATAAAAACACTGTGAAGATGTGCAACACTACCGCATTGTAAACTGTTTCTTGTGATCGGTAACTTAGCCAGAATTTCCTCCGACAGAGACAGTGTAATTGAAAAACGATATTTATTACTTTTAACCCTGATATTACAGTTAGTTGATAAGCTGTTGATAGTTTATAATTCTGCAATAAATGTTAAAATTATTATAAAAATGTTTGTCTAAACAGATCCTCTATAAAACGGTAGTAAGTGGGTCAGAGGTTGGACTAATACCCAGAATACCCAAAAGTACAGAGAGTGATTTTATAAATATTGTCATTCAGCTTATACAATCAAAAACATTTATTTGTAAAAGGTATAAATACAAAAATAAATTAAATTTTACTTTAATACAAATAAGATAACTTTTTTTAAAATTCTGATAAAGTTTCATTTTTTTTTTTGCCATTTGACATATAAAGTAATTACACGAAAACCTTTTGGGAAATTTTACATCTTCATTAAGAAACTTGTATCACACTCTATGAATAAACTTTTTTCCTTTTCATTGTTTTACGCACATGTTCCCAGTTTTAAAAATAATTTTAAAAAAAATTATTTTTTTTAAAAAAATCCAATCAGTTTACCGGTACCCTAGTTTTTTGTTCAGGGGACTGTACGTATAAAGAACAGGGGCCAAGCCCGTTTTAATATTTATTTCAATGTAACTATAAATAAAGAAAGGGGTCAAACTCTGACCCAGATAAAATCTACCAGCTCGCTTCAAAACCGTATTAAATCAATTAAGTTTTAAAACACTCGCAATATGCATGTATTTTTCAGAAAAGTAATGTCTGAGATACACTCATGCCGAATTTCAAGTTGATGGGTCTGAAAAAAAGTGGAGATATACGTCATTATTCTCTCGAAGTCGCCAGTTTATTTTTATTCGGACATTTACTGGTCCAGGGCTCACGATGGGAGTTTGCCTAAGACAACAGCAGCATTGCAACAAGTCGAGAAACATTCGCACTAATCTTTTAAAATCTTACATCAAACTCACGCTACTTACATACAAAAACTCCGATAAAATTCCTTAAATACTCTCCATACTGAACTTTTATTTTGCAACCACATTGACTTCTGACAGGTCCAGCCATTTTGACGTCTTCGAGAAAGACTGATTCTGATTGGACCATCAGGAATATTAACCAATGAAATTGAGTTTAACATTAGCTATCACAATGGCCGGTCTGGTCAGAAGTTGATGTGGTTGCAGAATGAAAGTTCAGTTTGGAGAGTATTTAAGGAATTTTATCGGAATTTAAGGGTGTGAGTAGCATACGTTTGATGTGAGATTTGAAAAGATTGGTGCGAATGTTTCTCGACTTGTTGCTATACTGCTGTTGTCATAGGCAAAATCCTATCATGAGACCTGGACCGGTAAATGTCCGAGTAAAAATAAACTGGCGACTTCGAGAGAATAATGACGTATATCTCCGCTATTTTAAGACCCATCCACTTGAAATTCGGCATGCCGACGATTAAGTAAAATATATTTTCTGTACGAGTACTCTCAGTACTTTGACGATTTTCCTTATTGGCCGTTAACCTCTACTGGCGTAATGGCTGCTGGCAGTGCCTACTAACTTCAGCTTGGTTATAATGCCTAACAGTGGAGTTAACTATTCATAATTTTGGTTTCATTAATTCCGCGTGATGCACTTGCATACCCAGCAAATTGTAATAGTGGAAATCCTCAATTCAAGTATAATTCATGAACAATAGGAAGAATATAACAGATGCGACGGCGAAGCCCGAAGATGCGAAGACGAAAGTGCCAAGTTGCGAAGGCGAAGAAGTGATACTAGTATCGCTTCTTCGCGTTTGCAACTTCGCACTCTCGCCTTCGAATCTTCGCGCTTTCGCCTTTTTAGCTCATACTCCCGGCGTTGGCGTCCGGAGCTGGTTAAAGTTTTTGGTGCAGGTCCTGTATTTAAGCTATTACTACTTCACCTAACCTGAATGGATGGTGAGTCTTATGATACAGAGGCACCTGACAGGCATGGATGCTGAATCAGAGCCATAGGTTGGGGATGCTTGAGGAGGTAAAGATTTTAATTGCTGGTGCCCTCTGATGATGATATCTTAGTTGTTACTGGTCCTAACTTCACCAAACTTACATGGATGGTGCATCTTATGATACTGATGCACCTGACAGGCTTGAATGCTGAATCTGAGCCATGATGCTTGATGAGGTTTAGTTTTTCGGAACAGGTCACATGTTTTATAGATGATAGCTTGCATAGTTGAAATAACTATATTATAAATAAAACGCAGAGGTTGCTTCAGATGCAGAGCCTAATCTCCATTATCAAAGATGATAAAGAAATTTCCCACCTCACTTAAACCTGCTTGTTAGATAGTCGAGTTGTTGTTAAATTATATAACATGATTCCTATGATATAGTATTGTATGATATGAAACACTATTGTTTAATAGGATACAATTTATTACCATATGTTATATTGTGAAACGTTATATGATACGATAAAATATTGTATCATTTATGATATGATATTGTACCATGATATTGTTCTGTATAGTATTGTGTATTATGATACAATATTGTATAATATTATATTGTTTATCAATTAATCATTAAATTACATTATACTATTACATATGATATTGCAATATATAATATTGCATCCCATGATATAATATTGTATATTCTTTGATATTGTATCATACAGTATTGTATAATATGAAATTGGTTTCTATAATATAGAATTATATCAAATGAAATTGTATATATGATATTGTAATATTATAAAATATCGTATCATACGATATTGTATAATGTGATATTGGTTTATATGATATATTATCATATAACATGAAATTGTATTTTATGATGTTGTAATATATATTATTGTATCATATGATACAATATGTATAATATAATTGTATTATATAATATTTATTTTATCCCATGATATTGTATCATTTGATATGATACAATGTTGTATCAAATTATATTGTATCATATAATACAATATCATATTATTTATCAAATATGATACAGTATCATACAATTCAATATCATACTATATTATACAATATAATAACACATGTTTCAATGTTATGATGTATCATTGCAATATGATATTGTTTCATATAAGTCTATAGTGTATTATGTTTTATGATATTGTATTATTTGATCAAATACAATAATGTATAACACAATAAAATGTCATATCATACGTTACAATATCATATCTCACAATTTTTGTACGATATAATGTGGTATTATATGATATATATTGTAAGTATGATAGGATGCAATTTTTCAATTTATATTATTGTATTGAATTATTCAGGGGGATAGGGTCCGGACCCTCTCTACCCTTTTACTGCGTGAAATTATTAATATTGAATTTTCTCGGGGGACGGACCCCCTCTCCCCCTCTAGATCCATGCATGAGCAAGGAGTGTCGCATAATGAAATTAGAATGTTACTATGTTTGGTCCACGGTAAACAGACGGCTGGTAAGTGATAAGAGTCTGGAAGTGCATACATGTATGTACACATTATGGTGGACATTAAAGTTTGTGTGGAGTATATAATGATTAGGCATAGCCAGCACTGATAAACATATATGTCACATGAACACATTAAAATATTTATAAACATTCATAGTAAGCGCGATGGCCTAGCGCATGTGTACCAATAATAGCCTGGATTAATCTAAAAACCTTGGCGAGTACGGTGCCTGCATTAAATTCTATGTAATCGACCGAGACTTGCTGAATGCAATAAAAAAAGGCGAAGGCGAAAGTGCGAAGATGCGAAGGCCAGAGTACGAAGTTGGGAAGGAGCGATAGCAGTATCGCTCCTTCGCCTTCGCACTTTAGGCATCACATCTTTTGCACTTCGTCGTCGCATCTTCGCACTTTTGCTCCTTCGCCTTCGCACTATCGCCTTTGCAACTTCGCATCTTCGCCCTATATTAAGGTCGGAGTTGCCCTATCGGAACACCCTAGATACATGTAAATGTAATTGTTAAAGGGGCATGGTCACGATTTTGGTCAAATTCTATTTTTCTGTTTTCATTATTTACAATGATTAAGGAAAGCATTTCTACTGATCAAATGAAATTTGAGGATCAGTTGTAAAGTTATAAGCAAGATACATGGCTCACAATTCTTTGTCATGTAAACAAGGCTCTTGTCCTGTTGTTGTTTACATAGGTTCAATATACCAGTAAAAAATCTTTTTCAAGCTGATTTGTCTATCTTCTTATTCATGTTAAGCATAAACAAACAGTTCCTTACGTTTAACACATTCATAGGTCTAAAATTAGAATTTTCACTTCAACATTCAAAATGTAACGAATGACACTCAAATTATGGTTGCCTATTAAAAATGCTTTACTAAAGCATTGTGAACATTAAGATCGGAAATTTTTGTTTGACTAAAATCGTGACCATGCCCGTTTAAGATGACAACCATACCCCGATGCAATACGTCAATGTCTTGTTATAACGGAAGGATTTTTATTTTCTAAGCTATACCCCTTCTTTCACTTTAAGTTTATTTGAATATGAATTATAATTTCTGTTACTTTCTGTAAACTGCAGCAGTAACAATTACAATAGTGTAAAGACTATTTCACAAAGACTAAAAAATATACTGAAAAACTTTAATCTACAAGGGGGTCATAATTCTACAGGGGTCACTTCTCTTCATGTGGAGTGTGCTCATTTTTATGAAAATGACACTTATTCTTCAGGCAAAGGGGTCATTTTTCTACGTAGAATAATGACCGGGGGATCTTTTTTCTGCGTAGAAAAATGACCGGGGGTCATTATTCTACGTCGAAAAATGACCCCCGGTCATTATTCTACGGGGGTCATTATTCTTCATTACACCTGACCTTTAATTTTAAATTTAACATTTAAGGTCCGCCTTTGCTATAAAAGGGTCCGGCCCGTATAAGAAGAGGTCCGCCTAACATAAAAGGTCCGGGGTAAACATTTCATTTCTATCTTTTTAATTTCGAGAGTTTTAATTTTAATTCAATTTTAAGTCCCAAAGTGAAGGATATTAATCAATTTATCTTTTTAATTATCCATGTATACATGTATTTTTATAATTTCTGTTACTTTGATTAACATATTACATGTAACATATTAGAATCAACACCCATAATCAACCCAACCACCCAGCCCGAACCATTACATTATATGCTCTCTCTCTCTCTCTCTCTCTCTCTCTCTTTCTCTCTCTCCTGGTATTTCCATCATGATGATGTGTCTCTCTTCTTAACGAAATATTCATGTGTAATATTTGATTCATTTCAGCACTAAAAAGCAACTTTACGGGATAAGTATGGCTTATTCTATCTTCTTAATAATCATTTTAACAAAAAAAAGTTTCTAATATTTAACACATTCATTTTAGGTCTTCGACATTCAGAATGTAAACAAAATATTTGTTTACATAGCAAAGAATTGTAAGCTCAGTAAATCGCTGATAACTTGACGAATGGCACTCGAATTTTGGCTGCCTATCCAAATTGCCTTAATGAAGTATTGTATACATTAAAAACGGAAAATTAATTTTTGACCAAAATCGTGACCATGCCCCTTTAAAAAGAATAACATACGTAATTTGACATATGTACAGAAAAAATACTAGCAAGTTAATTTTTTTTTAATATTTGTACAAGTTAATTGTACTGTCTAGAATCACTCAGATATCCCCTAAACATTAGTTTTGATTTTAATATTGTCAAAGAAAATTGAGAGGGAAGTTAAGAAATACAAGTATAGATAAAAAACCATAAATAGATCTTATAAATTATTGTTGTTAAAAGAAATATCTTCTCAAGGGAATTCAATGCATTTCTATCTCTTACATTAGGATTTGAGGCAAACCACTTGTTTTGCTTGTCTTTTGTTTTAAATTTTATCTTTGTTTTTGTTTTGATAATTTTATCATGATAATTAAGGATAGATTACATTTCATTAATATGAGCAAAATAAAAACGATATCCCTAATTTTGAAAATATTCAAAGTTTTTCAATTAAGTAATTTCATATTCTTATCTAATTTTTCTTATAAAAATTTGTTTGCTTCTTATACAAACATGTAGGAAATTTTGGAGTAAGTATCTATTTTTTTTGTATGTAGCATATACTATATGATTAATAAGTCAATAACTAAATTTAATATATAATGCTCTTAAGGTGGAATAACACATCATCACAAAATGGCTGACCGCTGATCGAAACGACATTTCGTTTTATCAAAACGATTTTATGGACTGAAACATGTAACTTAATCAATGGCCGAGTGGATAAAGTGTCGGACTTGTGATCCGTATATCCCGAGTTCGCATCCCGCAGAGGTTTTTTTTTTGTTACTTACTGGAATAATTATTTTATATATTCATTTTTTATCCCCAAACTGCAATTGTTTCGCTTATTTGACATTTATACAGTTTATTTATCATTATATTTTTCATTATCAAAAAATTTCCTTTTAATTCGAGTGACTTTTTCCAGGTGTGTTATTCTACCTTAACAAGGAGAGTGACATCTTAGTTTAAGAAATCGTGTTCATTCCTTTTAACTTTTTACAATTATTAAATAAAATGAATTCAACATATGACGAAAGTAATAATGAATAATCAACTCTTGTACTTTTCAGGTGAACATAGGTATACTCTATACCTGTGCCCCTTAGAGGACCCCTTAATTATCTTATTGTCTAATCTTCTACACTCACATATACGTGTATCATTAATTTTGTTTTCACAAATATCATAACATGCATTTCTTGCCGGTCCCTCCATTATAAAAAGATAAGAAGGTCATTAGATGAAAATCAAAACCGTCACACACATTTAACTTATTTTAAGATTATTTCAAGGAGACGGACAATCGTTTGAAAATTAATTCCAGGGGTTTGTCACAATTTAAAAAAAAAACGTCGGATGAAACTTAGTTACAAATATGTTTTACTACTTCTTTTAAAAAAAATTAAATAACACTAATTTTTCTGTAGTTTTGGGGATACAATGCATGTACATGCAATGGGCCCCACTTCTATAACTGAAAAGTAAATATAACTAGATGCGATCTCGTTGCGAGCAACGAATAGGTCTTCCAGACGAATTTTAAAACCCTAAACTCTAAAGTACAAAAGTTGTCATTAAACACTTCGTTGCATTTGCAATTGCAAAGCAGAAAACCATTATAAAAAAAAAGAGAAAAACGTGTTCCTCTCTTCATACTCTGACATTTCAAATAAAACATGAAAATAACAAAAAAAGAGACATCTCAATGATATATCCGAGATATTTTAACATAAGAAACGCAATAATCATCTCGATGATTTACCATGAGATTTTAATCCTGGGTAGAATTTTTGAAAAAAAAATTAAAATATATACTATCATTAATTAGAAAGTTTTAAAAAATACAATTTTGTTTGGTTCCGGTGACGACTGGACATGCCGGATAAATCATTGATACATTTGCTGCACATCTACATGTTTAGGTCTATCATATAGCAAATCTTGGTTACTCAATCACTTTCCGTTATTGAGTCTTGCACAGTCAAAATCAGAAAAGGTTCTTAAAATATCTGAGATACCTCAGTAGAAAGAAGCAATACTCATGCATTTACCATTGCAATAATGCGCTGAAAAAAAAGTCTGGAAAATTCTATCGAAAATTATAAAAGCAAAAAGTACAATTTTGCTTGCTTCTGGTTACGACCAGAACTGACAGACAAGTTATTGATACGTATTCTGCACATATTCATGAAAAGGTCTATCATAAAGCAAAAATTGGTTGCTCAATCACTTACTGTTTTTGATATATCGCACGTACAAAATCAGAAAAGAAACATATCAAATAGATATCTGAAATATCTCAAATGAGGATAACGTATATTTCATTTGAAAGGATCTAAAATAGATAGAATTTTTCATTAAAAAAGCCGATTTTTGGTGTCACCTTCGGCGACTACTGAAGTGATGGACTAATAACTGATACAATGTATCTATTCTGCACATTTACATGTTAAGGTCTATTTTTATAGCAATGATTGGTTGTTCAGTCACTAGACTTTATTGAGATCTCGCGCGGACAAACTCAGAAAATTAACATCTCAATAAGATCTGAAATCAACAGAAGAAATGCACTTTTCAAGTATTTGCACTGTGTAATATTTTGAAAACAATCTGGAAAATTCTATTGAAAATTACAATAATAGAACATAGAACTGTGTTTGGTACCCGGGACGACTGGATTTTACAGATAAAAATACATAAACAACGTCGCATGCGTGCGGCGACTGTCCTTACTTAACGCTCTATATACCACGGTGTAGTACCTAAACGGTTGCTATCTGTACAAAAACGACGTTCGCTGTTTCTATTCGAAAATTATACGGTTACTAGCTGAAAAAGATGTCCGACACAGTAAGTATTTTTCTTTTCAGATTGAACAAAATGCTCATTTTCTCAAAGATTTTAATTAACCTGCAATTTGACAACCCTTACGGAACGTAACACACATTTCAACACTAAAATATCCAGCTACCTACATACAAGATGAAGAATTGACTTAAAACTTCGTGAATAACTGTCGTTGATTTGGGCACATGTGTAGTTGAATTAAGTTTTTGGACATTATTGCGCCAAAATCAAAGTTTTTTTTTAAAAAATTGAAGCGACTGATTTATTAATATTTGTACACAGAATAGTTTGAATGCAAGAATATAATCATTTTCTTTGTTTGTATAAAAACTATGACGATTTTACTCGATAAGTCGTATGTTACGGCTACTATTAGACAACGACACCGGTTTCTATTGGAAATGTGCACTTTCTGACCTCAATGAAATAACATCCATGTATATGCATTGAATCATACAGTTATATGTTATTCTATAGTAACCGTTTAAAAATACGTCTTTCGCAACTCTCCGACCTTTCTTACAGAGCTCGAAACCACCTCGAATGTATCACAGGTGCTTGGGGACGGGACCCTCCTTCCCCCCCCCCCCCCCTCAATATTCACCCCCTTCAAATTCCCGAGATATTGTTTCATCAATTATTTTTTTAATTATAAGTTGATGTATGCTGCACTAGAAAAAAAATCACAATTAACGCGAAATAAGCTATGTATAAAAAAAATAACACTGGCATATTTTTTATATATAGCTTGTTTCGCGTTAATTGTGAATTTTTAGTGTAGCATACAATACATCAACTATTAATTAAAAAAAATAAATGATGAAAAAAAACTGGGAAATGTGGGGTGAATATTGTTGTGGATGGGTGGGGGGGGGGGAGGGGGGGGGGTCCCGTCCTCATGCACCTGTGGAATGTATTACATAGTCGTTCATGACACCCCCTTTTTATTTTTATAGAATTTGATTTAAATACATTATGTTTTACTATCTGTCGTGATGTGTCCTAGCAGTGCCCGAGAAGTTGAGACTGTTTACCTGTATGACCTACATATAAATGTACACATTTCATCCTTTATCAATTTTTTACATTTCATGAAAATAATATCGTTCCGCTTGAGGTTAGTTAAAGTTTGCGCAGTACTTGCCCGCTGACAAAAGAGGCGAAAGGGACGAAAATAAAACGGGCGAATATTTCCCTGTATACAGCAGTACATCATAAATTTTTGCGAGTAACACAAATTTTAACTTTGCAATTTGGAAATACTAACTTGCATTGTTTTTTAGATGTATACCGGTATTTATAGTGAATTTTGAACTCTGATACCCATATGATATCAATAGAAAATCATGTTAAGGTGTTCTGAGACACTTCCAAATGGAAAAAAAAGATATCAGATTTTCCAATGACAAATCTCCATTAGAAATCTGTTTTTATTCTTGTGAAAATCTCCTGGTAAAAAAGGGATACCCTCCATAAACAAATATTCAATATTTTTCTTTAAATTGATTTTAAATTTTCTTATTCTCTTCATGTGTATTTTGTGAAAAAAAAATATGGCTCAAAGGTGAAAGAAACAGTAACTTTGGATATACTTCATATGTCATAGTTTACTGTGGAATCATGGCTTTTAAGGGTGCATTTCGTAGATTAGCGCTGCATGGTTGAACGCGATTTGGTGGAGTTGAAATCGTTGAAGCACTTGATGTCTCACATTCTGTGTCACATACTGTGTGATGTGTTTTAGATTTTTTTTTAGGCTTGTGCAGCAATAAGTTTGATTTTCTTTTTCTAGCTGGAAAAGAAATTTAAGTTTCATATAGTAGCCGGTGCATCGTATTCAGTTTATAGCCGGTGCGAACATATCAGTATTTCAAATAGCAACCGTAACTTTAAAAAATCATTTGTTGTCAAATTATTTCGATCAAAATATACTTTCTTGTTTATTTTGTATTACTTAATGAATCAGAATAGATAAATGCTTTTTTTCATAATATAGAACAAACAAACTTTGATTTGTAGATGAGAATATCAGCTTAAAACTTGGTTGTAACAGCCTTTTAGTTCGTCACCGACCTAGGAAATTTCTCTATTTCTGGTTATTCATAGGACTATTTTCCAAACTACATTTATAAAATATTATAATACCTTACATGTTCCGTGCACACGGATTATTCAAACACTTACATGGTTTGGTACATTTTTCGTCAATTTAGTCGCTTGATCCATGCGTTTCGTGCATGCTTTTTTCAACTAGCAATCGTTCAATTTTCGAATAGAAACACCGAACGCTGTTTTTTACTGATAGCAGCCGTTTAGGTACTACACCGTGTATACTTTGTCTTCGGAAACAAATATCGTTTTGCACTAAAATTTTCAGATCTAAAGAAATATATGTAAATATAATACACTTCGAAATTTTGTCATTACAGCGAGTTTTCATGATTTTATTGCAACTGTGACACTACTTTTGGAGCAACCCTCGTATCAATCCTTCAGTGTTGTGTATTTGGTGATCTGAAAAGTGTAAATGTCTCCGAATGTTATTCATGTCTCATTTAACGTTAAGCTCGAATAATGTAGAGATTATTTGACTGATAATTTTTTTTTCTTTGATCACTAGCTCCGATCAAAGAATGTCATAATTTTTCTCCACCTTTCCCTTTAAACTAAATCATTCTTTAATTTTTCATGTAAAGAAATGCATCTAATTTTGTGAGGCTTTGAAATGTGAAGTAGTAAAACAAATTAAAATGGTGCCTTAATGGCGCTCAGACAGCAATCTGAAGATAATTGCTAGACAGTTTAAAAATATATTTCTGCATCAAAACGCTTTGTATCATAGCAATTTTTTCACAAATAATATACCTTCTATCTTTTTTTGAAACCTTAAAAAAAAAAAGAGAGAGAGAGAGAGAGAGAGAGAGAGAGAGAGAGAGAGACTGAAATTATAACTTAACAAATTATCAGACTTTTAATCCTTTTTTAAACACCTTACCTTCAGTCAGTCAAAAGATGCTTTTTAATTACAAGTACATTGTACATGTATCATCTAATTAATTTCTTTTGTCTTTTCACGCCCTTATAGTTACCACAGTTACGTATACACTACTAAGTATATTGTGAATGTATACCCTCTGTCCAGGTAATGCACATGTGCGACCTTTTAGTAATTACCTAAAATAATGATGGACTCTACCTAAAGACGTATGAATTGTAAGTATATTATCAAACGTTCGTGATCTATTGAAAATTAAACAAAGCACGAGAAAAAAAGATAATATTGTTTGTGCAGAACACCACAGTGGAGCCTTTTTTCTCTCTCAGATTAGGGGTTTATTCTGATTAGGTAAGGTGTGAATGCCTGCAGGGCTTCATTTACCCGTGTGTACGTGTCGTGAAATCCTCCGCTAATCTGTATACACCGAAAGAGATTTAAAAACAACGGGACTACGTGTAAATAGTGTGTTCAAATAATTGTAAAAATACTCCTGTTTTTATTTTATTTTTTACTCCGATTCGCAAACAATTTGTCGAAATCTAATCCGCTATCAATATTTAATATTCCACAACATAATTTAGTGATACGGCTATACTGTGATGTACCATACGCTAATGGCCGAGTGGTTTATATAAACAAAGACATATTTTAGATACATGTAAATGCACATGAGCAAAAAGAATAATAACTCTGAGATAAATTGCAATAAGTGACTACGGGTAGGACCTTTTCTTATAGGGGAAAGCCGGACCTTTAATGCTAACATTAAAGGTCCGGCCGGACCATTTTACGGACCGGACCTTAAATCATACGACACCGGACGCCGACGCCGGAGGTATAGCATATGCTCCCATTGACTTCATCTCGGTGAGCTAAAAGGCGAAAGCGCAAAGATTCGAAGGCGAGAGAGCGCGATCGATCGATCGATCGTGGTTGCAAAGGCGAAGAAGCGATAGTAGTATCACTTCTTCGCCTTCGCAACTTAGCACTTTCGTCTTCGCATGTTCGCGCTTCGCCGTTGCATCTTCTATATTCTTCATATTGTTCATGAATTATACTTGCATTGAGGATTTCCACAATACAAACTGCTGGGTTTACAAGTTCATCAAACAGAATTAATGATGAAACCAAAATTATGAAAAAGTTTACTCCACTGTTAGGCATTATAACCAAGCTGTAGTTAGTAGGCACTGACAGCAGCCATTACGCCAGTAGAGGTTAACGGCCAATAAGGAAAATCGTCAACGTACTGAGAGTACTCGTACAGAAAGTATATTTTACTGTATCCTCGGCATACTTTAGTAGGTTGAGTTAATATCAAGATGATTAATGCATCAATAGTTTGTATGAGCATTGGTAACGTTGGATACAATAAAGATCGTGTGATCAAAATCAAGCGGGATATAAACCCCTTACGTGGGCCTTAACCTGTTATCAACGCTTTTAGAAACAACTACTTTTATTGTAAATAAAAACATTTTTGGGAACAAATTTTGTAATTATTCATGGGACGTATGTGTCAACTTTATATTTCTTTGTAAATCAAGCTGGCATTATTAATGTATAACAAGCAGAGGTACGCATGCAGGGGGTATATCCATTAACACCCCATGGTCAAGTTACCCAGGTTGTTTGATAGTCTGTAATTTGCATTTGCGCACAACAGGGTCACCGAGTGTTAGGTGTCAAGTATGTTTTCACCATAGTTCAATTAACACGTCTAGCATTCGAATAGCTTTATTTAATTATTGTCGTAATATATCATGTCAGATGTGAATATTATCTCATTACTATTTTTTCTGTTCTGGCTGCTGGAAGCAAGAAATTTTCATGAACTTTGTTTAACCCACCCACCCACATTCCTTTAAACATACGATATAGTATGTAAGATTTTTTCCCCCATATTTTCATATGAACACTGTTTATTTGTGAGGTGGCGGTTTTTAACCCCACCTTTACAAAATTATTGTCATTTATTCAATGATTTGTTATTATTTACTCTGTTGTTTTCATTTTAAAACAATACAAAATTTAATGTAATTCATTGAATAAACGACCTTTAATGCAATAACTTGTTTAATTTTCTTTGCAAATAAACTTGGACTCATTGGATTATGATAATGTACAGGTTTTCCTGGTGTATGGTGGATTTCCTTTACTGGAAAAATTTGGTTGTTAAAAAATCTTTTCTTATCATAATCGATCAGTGTTTATCATCTATTAAGATTTACTATAGTCAGGTACTCTTCACAAATTTGCTCTAAAAGAATAAAGTCTATTCATGATCACAAAACAACATTACAACAAATGTTTAGAATATTGATGTTCTTGTATTACGTAGAAGAAAACAAAACTAACGCAGAATGACTTTTTTTAAAAATCACTTTCCCCAAGAAATGTAAATAAGAAGTATTCATATTCCTGCGTTACCTGCCCCTTTAGTCTTTTTCCATAAAGATATATACATGTATCATTCTTCGATTGACAATTCATTCATCAATGAATATTATATCATTACAACAATTATTCTTTCATTATTATTGTTCGTTAATTATCACACAATATCCTCATTGAATATGAATTTTTGCGTCATTTTCCGCCGTATGTCGACGAGAGAAGTAACGTAACTGTTAACAATCAATTTGTGGCAATGTCAGAGTGTTTTGCGTGTGCTTGCTACGGATATGAAAAACTATATACAGCGATTTATTTACAAGTTCGGTGTTTATAACTTTAAAATAAGTTGAACAGAGTGAAAAATTAAGCAATTTCAAAGTCATATCTTGGATACGGGGTAACCAATTTCTATTCATGTTTACAGGTGAGGGGGGTCATTTTTTATGGGGGTCATTTTTCTTCATGTTTAACATGAAGAAAAATAACCCCTGGGTCTTTTTTCTTCAGAAAAATCCAGTTATTCTTCAGCTAGGGGGGTCATTATTCTACGTCGAAAAATGACCCCCGGTCATTATTCTACGGGGGTCATTATTCTTCATTACACCGGCACAGTGTTATACACTCGAGATACCGCATTTACTTTGAACAAACGAATGTACATTTCTAAAAGTCCAGTGTATATTGTTTAGGTAGAGTAACGATAAAATCATCCGGAGTATTAGAGGGGTGGACATTGGACGAATCCTTCCCATCTAAAAATAAGTAGGCAGTCATTTTTTAATGAACTAATAATTCACGACTTTACTCTCCTATAACTTAAGTTACTCTGTCTCTCAGACAACGAATGAGAATTCTGGCTAAATAATCCATACTACTATATTAAAATAATAGACTCGAATTTTTGGGCTTAAATACCAAGAAATCGGAAGAGTACTGTCTTTTGTTTTATATATTTTTAACATCATTGGTACTTGGAGATTACCAATTTGTTTTTATTTTTTCTCAGTCAAGCTTCGCTAATTAATAATCAATGAAAATTCCTTTTAAAAACCCGAAAATCATCTGGTTTCTTTTTCATTTTACAATCATGCGCACGCGCATTACAAAACAGATTAAATTACCCGCTATCGAGGTTAGACGCTTTTTAGACGGTGGCTATAAATAGCCACGGTCTATTGCTACGGTCCTGACCGGAAGAGTATTTCTCACGGGGACCCTAGCGGATAAGGAACGATAACTCTGTTAGGTATGCAGTGTTATACGCAATGTTTTATCTATGTGTCGATTTCAGTATGAGAACTAATTTTAATCTTATCAGATATTTTAAGCATGATAGAAACCAATTATTTTGTACATATAATAATTTATGAAATTGTGTTTTATTTTAAATGAGCCGTTACCCTGTCTGCTTACGCGGTATCGATAATTTATGCACCAACTGCCACTTGTGACGTTAAACTCGGTTACAGGACTGCATAAACTATATCACTGCGATAACTGGCTAAGAGATCTCACAATTATCGCTTCTTGTTTTTTATGATGTAAACAATTGTCAGAAACCCACTATTTATATAAACAGGTTTGCCATTTCATATTTCAGCAATTAGGCTTCATCGACAGCCATTTTCAACGAATTTAGTTTAGTTGAGGAAGAATATTTATTTTGATGTAGCTTATTCCAAAGAATTCACAACAGATACTGACAATACTAATGAATATTACATAAATTACATTTTATTGAACTTTAACCGATCAATGGCACGCTTTCGTCCACAAGTGTGCATGGTTTTTTTTAACTTACAATTGAAAAACTTGAAATTTACGATACAAATGTGCTTAATTTTTGACTGATCTGTCATGTACCTAATTTTGTAACCCACTCAGTCTGTAGGAACATTAATTTTATTACAGGCACCTCAGTATTCATCAGACAATGTTTACTACTGATGTTAACGCTTTACTTGCTGCTGACTTTCTCTCAAACGCGCTAATCGATCGACCTCGGATTGTAAAATTCACGTGTAAATCGTGTCGCCATTTTACAAATTTACATATATATATACATGTATAAACACATTTTACGATGTTTCAAAGAAATAAAGGGATTAAAGGCATTTGCTGTGAAATGTCTTATGAATTTCACGGCCTGTCAGCCCCTGTACATGTATCTCTAGTTTGCAGCATCAAACGCTAGCTTTTTGTGAGAAAAAACAATCGGTTCAACTCATGCAATATTCCATATACATTTAATTTATGGTACATTGTGAAAGGTAATGCAAGATATAATAATTTTGTTCACTAAAGAGTTCTTGACGAATTTTTTCACAATAAACTGAATAAGCAATTTGATGAGCGAAGTACAATCTGTGACTTTAATCCATATGCGCCCGTCTCTGCTATTAGAGAACCTTTTCTTTGGTTTTGGGGGGATTATTTCACTAACAGATAACATTATTTACACATGTGCGTAAATATCGCCCCTTTTGTTCTCAAATAATTTTTAACTCGCGAGTACAACTCTATTATATTATGAGCTTTCTTCGACATTTGTTTCCATTTACAAATAGGCGGGCCTATATAAATGCGTCAGTTTGTTGCGACTCGCAATCGAAATACACACCAGTTAGAAAGTGTCATCACTCAAAGAAATGCTACATCTGCCGAAGCATATACATCCATGCTATATTTGCGATAAATAATGAAACATGAAGGCAAAAAATGTGCTTCATAGATGACTGTAGTATTCTGCTGAGCTACATAACTATAGCTTTCCGGTGTTGTATAGCAGTTTTTCCCCCATAGTAGCTTTTCCCCCCGGAAAACCTACTATATAGTAGCCTTTCCCCCCGGGGGGAAAAGCTACTATATAGTACCTTTTCCCCCATAGTAGGGTTTCTCCCTCACGTTTTTGGTTCAGATTTTATAAAAAATATTTATGGAAATCCAGTAAGGATTAAAATCAATGTTTCTACACTCCCAGGTTGCATACATGTACATATCTGCATTCATCTGTACAGGTTAAGTTTCGTTTTGCCGATTTATAATTTTTATAGACAATGCTGAAAGTTGAACATGTGTGTAATGGAATTACACATAGAACTTAATTTAGGTAATTTATTGAAAAAAAGTTTTACAAGTTATACACTTGTATGCATAATTCTGTGTTCTGAAATTGTATTAAACGAGAATGTTTTAAGAATTTCTTGATAAATTTATCAGACTGTTTGTCTGTTTGTGAGAATTTCATCCAGGCTAAACCTCTGTTTTAGAGAAATTTTGTTTCCGATGTTTCAGAGCCCGATTTTTAAAATCCTATTATAATAATTATAGTGCATATTCTTTAGGGTCCAATGTCTCATAAACTAGTGATGACCATATCACCATATTTTTATAGTGGCAGTGGTTTACCACTTGAAGATGACTCTGAAAATTTCAGCCCTCAGGGTAGGGGCCCTTGATGTTTCAGGGCCCTATGTTTAAAACCCCATTATTATGATTGAATAGTGTTCTATAAGTGGGGACCCGAATCTCAAATTCTAGAGATGACCAATTAACCATATTTTCACAGTGGTAGTGGTATAGGTGGCAGGGGATAGTTTTTTTGGTCGAGGAAATTTGAGGCAGATAGTGCTCATATATGAGATTTAATTTTTCAGTGGATTTTTAAATTTGCTAAAATTGGTTTGCATTCAGGGGACACATGGTCCCGACTCTTGAGAATTTTTAAACATTTCAGAATAAAACAAGTACAACTTACATATAGCACTATAAAGAAAAGCCAGGGACGGTCTCAAAATTTTCTGAAAAATTGCCCTTTTTTCACATTTTCACGGGTCCAGAACCACGCTCCAGTCCCGAGCAACTGCCATAAACTACCATAGGATTTGTAGCTTAATGTATACCCATGCAAATAATCACCAATTGATGGGGGGTCAATCACCTTCTTTTCGAGTGACATTTCGTGTTCTGAACCCACCCTACTTTTCAAGCACAAAACCGAAAGTGAAAATTTTGGCCTCAGTTTCGCATTTTTATTCCATATCTGATGAAAAGTGCTACCAGTATTAAAGTGTCATATATCAATGAAATTGACATGAGCTCCTCTATCCACAAAATGAATGCAATAAATATTCTAGCAATTTACACCCCTCAAATAACCAGCCAAACCCCAGGTTCTCCCTTTATTTCAAAATTTTGACCGGGTCTTTCCTTCGAAACTATCCCCTGCCACCATAGTGGTATACCACTAGTAGATGACACCAAAAATTTAAGCCCCCATGCAGGGTAGGAGCCTTTGTTGTTTTCGAGCCCGATGTTTAAAATCCAGTTATAAAGAATATGTATTTTTTAGGGCCCCATATCTAAAAAACTCTAGATAACCACATGCACATATTTTTACGGTCATTTAAAAGTAAAAACATCATTTAAAAATACACAATCACTCATAAAATGTTTACATCATAATATCTCGCGTTTCGTAGAAATGTGCTTAAAAATATGAATATGCGTAACTTTAAAACGAAATGGTAAACACTAACTTTACACATGCTTTTAATACATAATTAATACCCCTTACCCACGATTTAGAACCCCATCAATCAAAGTAAAACTAAAACATTTCAGTTTCTCATTATATCATTGCACCCTGTCTCCCGTTTGATATTTAGAAGAAGAAATATATAATTGTTTTTAAGATCGTCAATTCTAACGGTATTAATTTAAATTTGATAGCCTTTTGGACGAAGGGAGTAATACATTTCCACTTTTTATTCCCTTCCTCTACAAAATTAAGTCAAGATTGGTCAGTTAGTTCCCTGGGAGAAGCTTGTACATTGATGGTAATACATTGGAAAATCAAATTTCCAAACCGGCGTATTTTCACTCAAATGTGTTCTTACGTGTTCATAACGTCGAAGTCAAAACTATAGATAAGCATCGATTAGATGAAAAAGATTTGAGGTATTCCAAAATCCGTGTAAAAGTTGTTCCAAAAAGGGGTGAGAACAGGTGAAATAAACGATGATGACACATGCATGTTATGAAGGCGCATCCCTTAGTTCATATTTGGAGTTGAAAAAAATAAATGCCATGGTTATCCTTTTTTGTGAGAAATTAATACCATATCAGTTATTGCAAATTATTGTCACGAATGGTCCGCGATAAACATGGCCGGAAAGTAAAAATGGGGGAAAATCCACTATATAGTAGGTTTTCCGTGGGGGTAATCTGGCTATAAAAAGGGGGAAAGCCCACTATATAGTCAGCTTTCCGTGGGAGAAAAACTGCTATATAGCCATTTTTCCGGGGGGAAGAACTGCTATATAGCCATTTTTCCGGGGGGAAAGATGGCTAGGGGGAAAAGGCACTATATAACACCGGAAATATTGCCGGGATTTGCGAACCCTAGCTCTATTGTATAGTACATATACATGCAAAGAATAAAATGAAATTTATATACACAGCTGTACGGTCAGAAAAACATGCATTCAACTTGGATTTTTTCTTTTTGGTGTTTTTAAAAACTAATTTTGAATAACTAGAAAAGTTTCATGTAGCAAGTAAATTATCCGTGTTAAAGTGTACTGAGAAGCGATAAAATATACATGTGACTTTACCAAGTTCATTCAAATGATTTGAATAAATCTATAGCTAAATACAATAGGACAAATGTACTTTAAAACGTTAATTAATGAAACTGCCGCGACTGAATATTGTATGATTTTTTTTTTTCAAATTTAGTGAGCAAATGGAAATAATACACTAAAATTGAAGATAAAAATATTGATTGACTCTTCTGTTTCATGATGACGTGCAATCCAAAAGCAATACCAGTTTTATAAAACAGGTTCTTGTAAACCATTCCGTTTTCTGTACACCTAAATGTATTAACTGACTATGAGGACAAAAGCAAGTATGATGGTCCACGAGACTGCAACTTTTTTGAAGAAATTGAGGGAAAATGTTCTCGAGAGGGACAATAAACATACTACATGTATGCCCAAATAGTTAGTAAAAACCTGATAAGTATTTTATCATACCAAAGCTTTATTTGTTCTCGTTACTTTGAAAAATCTACAATATCTTTAAAGCACAATAGTCCAATCCACACTTTTCAAAAGTTGTTCCCCTTTGCGGTGTCAACCCAAAGGTCAAAAGGGAAAAAAACCAAAATTCCCCTTCTTTGGGCGTACTGTGATGAAAATGCTCTGGATTTGATTAAATTCATTCATTCAATATGTGGTGGCAACCAACATATTTAATGAGTCATTCTGGGGCAATCAAAATACATATATATGTAGTACATGTATAACCGAAAACGGAGTTTTAATGTCAACTGATATAGATACAAACATATAGATACAAACATATAGATACAAACATATGGATACGAACTTCTATACTACAAAGGCTACTGTGATAAATCTATGGGTTTTCCCCAAAAGATGCAATAAAGAGACACAACATTTGCAAAGTGTGGATTGTGATCACAACTACGATTTCCACAGAATTATCCATGTAGGAAACTCACGACCAGTTGTGCGAGTATAAGTTAAGCATTAGTACATGTATGAGATACTGGCTGTGGATTTTCGAGAACAATAATTACCATACATGTAATATGCCACTTTCAAACGGCACCACCGTCTAACAGTACTTTCAGTACTTTGATTCATGTTTCTCGCTTGGATACACTCGGTTCACTATATGTAGGTCGTAAATAAAAGTTTGCCCGATGTTTTCTTTTGTGTGGCACACATTTTATGAATTTTAAGGACAATCATGGATAAAACTTTGTAATGTATAGTTTGGATTAACGCTTTGACTGGCATGCAATAAATATATATATATATATATATATATATATATATATATATATATATATATATATATATATATATATATATATATATATATATATATATATATATATATTTATATATATATATATATATATATATATATATATATATATATATATATATATATATATATATATATGAAATGTATGTCATAAACTGTTTACAGACTGCTCATATTTGTCTAATCATCGTTATAATGCCACTGTTAAATGAAGGAAATGCTTTTAATTAAGCTTCTTCTTCGCTAGCCAATGGTTTATAATCCACTTGTGGGGATTTTTTATCATTATAAAGCTCAATTTATATAAACAGCCTGAAAATGAAACTATTGGGGGGAAAAATCCAAAATGGCGTCATATTATTGATTTTTAAACCGGTTTAATCTTGTGTATTGTGCTTGTCGTGACAGGTTTACCTGTAGTACTCTATAAATAGATGTGGCGATATCAATCATAACAACACACATTACGTGTTTTGTTTCAGTGACTTGATCAAAACGAAAGAGGTCACATTCAAGGAAGTTTACAGTCAAATGGTAGTTCACAGTCACATGGGTACTACAGTCAGGGGGTTAGTCTACAGTCAGGGGGTTGTCTACAGTCAAGGGTTCAGTCTACAGTCAGGGGGTTAGTCTACAGTCAGGGGTTAGTCTACAGTCAGGGGTTAGTCTACAGTCAAGGGATAGTCTACAGTGAGGGGGTAGTCTAAAGTCAGGGGGTAGTCGACAGTCGTTAATTAAACTCATTTGATGACGTGATATGTATCCTCGCACCCTGGGAGGATACCGGGAGATTATTTCATAGTAACTCTATGGAGGACACTGGTCCAGGACCCCCAGTTTTCCCTTACTATCGGCCACAGGTAAACTTATTTATACACCATATCAAGAGCTTCATCAAAAAATAAAGTCTACTATATTTTTCTCTAATTATCCGTTGGAGTATTATACATTGTATGTGGCTTTAAAATGTTAGATAATATGCGGTGAAATAATTCTTTAAATAAATATATTAGATTTTTTTTTTTAATTAAACTTAATAATTATCAAATGTAATTTGAATTTCAGACAGAAAACTAGCAATTAAGATTTCTTATAAAAGAGGAAGAAATAGAAAAAAAACCTGTTGTATGTTAAAGAAATGAATTTTTATTTGAAAGTAGACCCAAACCGAAAAACCCGAAAACGAACCGAAAATTTTACGACCCAACCCGACCTGAAAATTTTGGAACCGTGACGGCCTACATGTAGTTCAGGCGCAGTTTTCAAAACGTTATTCAAGCGTATAGCAGTGTTATTTGGTCGAGTTTCATGATTCAGCCATTATTGTATATGTATCAAGTATGTCATAGTCAAATTATAATATCTTTACACATGTTACAACATGTTTATGAATAAAATACACTAAAATCCCCAAAAATAAAAACTGAAAGAAATAATAGTAAATCTCCCTTTATAGACGGGGTATTCTGCAATATGTAAAAAAAATCAGAATAAGCCGCATTCAATGACTGATTTATTAATTTAGCCCCGCCTTTTATAGGTGTTGCTAAAACATGGAACGGAAAACGGAACGGAAAGCGGAACGGATTGGAATTCGGAAAATGTTTTATAATGTTATTTATTTGATAGATGTGTTAAACAAGCTTAAAACGATAAACATGTACTGTATGTATTTTTTAATAATTGTTAAAACCGTTATCCATATTCAAGTTTATATTTCAGAAAATGTATGATTTTCTTGCAAAAAACATTATATACTTTGCATGATCACTATTCCCAGTTTATCAAACCAAAAAACATATCCAGCTCTCTATTTGGATTAAGTTGCAGGAATGTACAATCACGAAGGTAAACAAACGCCGATAGTAGAAGAATTTTATGAAGACTTTGCAGTTCATGTAGAGCGTTAATGATTCATTTAAATGATTTTGTTTTCGATTAATAATCTTTAAAATGGCAAGACGAAAATGTTAGCAAACAGATGTTGTAGCAAAACCTCGTAACAATGATAGTGAATGTTGTTCGTCGGTCACGTTATTGATATTAATAATGCTATAATAACTAATTTTTTAAAATAGTATGGATCACTAGAAATTCAATTTGAATGAGGGTACATCATGTTTGAATTTTCTAAAATAAGTATGAAATCCCAAATAAGTTTCAAAGTAATGAAACACACAACCAAATGCTTCAACCAACTACCCTACACTAGTTTTCCAATAATATTACAGAAGGAAAATAACTAGAAATTCATTTTAATAGCTTATTTAATCACAATAAGTGTAAATTTCATTTCTCCGTTTTGTACTTTATTAAGCAATGAATTAGTTGATAGACATTCGTAGGAATGATTTAAAAATAATTAAGCAACCTTTTGATAATAATCATTTATAAGATATGAATAAATGTTACAAAGTAAAAGTTTTTATCCAATCTTTACAATATTTAAGCGATAAACGTCATAGTATTTTTTCATTTTCTGTTCCGTTCCGCTTTCCGTTCCGTTTTCCGTTCCGCGTTTTAGCAACACCCGCCTATTTGCTTGTCGACGAGGTGGCAGAAAATATAGTACGATCTCGGCCTTGAAGCTTAGAATTGGTGGTTTCGGTTTGATATACTAGGTAAATATGGCGACTGTCGATCGGCGCAGGAATATACCAGTTGACGTAAAACAGTTAAATTTTCGACATTAGTGAGGGTTGTAAAGAAATTTCGTAAAATAAAAACGTAAGGACATTATATAAGTGAAAAAATGACTACAAAAATTTTGCTATCATAATAGTTGTTATTTCGAAATGTGAGAAATAGTGCAAAAGTGCACGCTCTTTGTGCGCAATAGTTTGCTTGTTTTGTAGCTTTGCGGTCGGTGAACCAAATTTTCTCTAAAGCTATGGACTCTGGATAATCTGCTTGATAGAGGTATTTTTTTCTCTCCATAATTACAATTATTTATTACATTCTTGTTACAGTATTTTCAGAAACAGTGCTATTAATAAGTTTTTATACATCAAGTCTGACTTCGCAACTCGTTTCTTTTAGATACGTGCCCGATATCTTTTAAATACGTAAAAAATGTGAACCCAACATTATTAGTTAGGCGCCTAGAATGAGAAATAAATTTTTTTTCAGTAAAAAGTCAGTTTTCTTTTAAAGAGTCTTTGTACATTCATTATACCTTTATTTAATTTATAATAAATATGTATGTTAATATTTTTTTATACATTCTGTAACTACAAATGATATTAAAAAAAACCAGTTAATTTATTTCCCGCAAAAGTCGACATTTTTTCATTCGTCTAAAGAACAGTTTCCATGTAATATGTACTATTAACTAGAGGTCAACACTCTTTTTTTTATCATGTGAGATATTGCGTTTTGTTATCATAACATTTCAGCTTGAAAACAGCACGTTTTCGTTTCGAACCAAAAAATAAAAAAAAAAACTCAAAAAAACTTAACACTGCTCTGCAAATGACATGCAATACTAGATGAAATTCAAAATCATTTCATTAAGTCGATATTAGATTATAACACTGTTAAAACACTGAATTTCTTGTGGTAAAAAGCCACGTCTCCAAGTTGACACATTTTAGCTTTGATACACAAAACCAATTATTTACATATACATATATATGAGAGCCACTTTGCCTTTTCTATAATTTTAAACCGTTAAATTCTGTTTATAATTTGAATAACATCCACGAACAATGCACATGTATTCATACCATATATCACATCCAAGTGACTTCATGTATACAATTTGCTTCAATTGATGTTTAACTTTAAATCAGGTTATCGGCTATCAATTCAGATTTGACAGACATCTTTGTTTTGTTTTTATTATTTAAAATTGTATTATTAATCACTTAACATGTCTAAATGCTAACAATTGTATTTTTTTTTTTACAAACTTTAGTACAGATATGAATACCTAGAGTTAGAAAATCACTTCTTTAGGGAAGATGCACAAACTTTATGATGAAAACAAAAAATTACTTAAGGTCTGTTTTAACAAAATTATAACTGTTGAGTTAGATACAATTCTTACGTAATTGGTAAATGAATGACTAGATTATTGGATAACATTTATTGTTATATTCAGTAGTGTATTCTCACTATATAACTCTATATAGACGAATAGTCAATAACTGTGATATTAGCTCGTCCGAAAAATATTGACCGGTCAATATTTTTTTGATATTGACCGACTAGGAATAATATCTAGAGAACATTCCCTCTATTTCAAATAATCGGCTCTGATTTGTTGATTCGTAAACGATGACGTAAATAATTCTTCGCGACTCCAAAACAAGGTGACGTCATAATAGACAGTCAGTCAAGGCAAGTAAACAACGGACGCGCAATGCGACGGTTTGCTATCATAACGGATATAAGGATTTGCGAATTACTGTGAAGTAAAATCAGGTAGAACATCTGTATGTTAATTCTTACGGGCGGTGGAATATCACGAGTGACCGTTTGATGCTGAGGATAGTTTGGAAATGAACTTTGCACAAAATTGAAATCGTGAATTCTTTGTTGAGCTGAGAAAATTACGGCGATCTGTTTTCAATTACTTTCTTTAATTTTAGTTTGTTTCTTCATATAACAAAACAAATGTTGACTGTGTTTTCGGGCAACATTGATTATATTAGCCCCCTTGGGACGAAAATATTGCCCTCCGCTTCGCGTCGGGCAATATTTCGTCCCTCGGGGGCTAATATAATCAATGTTGCCCTCAACCCCAGTCAATATTTGTATAATATACCCTTAAACAAATGAATGAAAACATAAAATATAGTGTTTAGCATCTACTTTAATTACATATGTTTGTGTACATTACAAATGATCAGAGAAAAAATATGTGACATTGATTGGTAATGCGTGCATTGATACTTAAATCAAGTCCTTTTTGGAAGGGTTTAGGGAAAATAATTACAATTATAAGATAAACGTTTGAATATATTCTCTCGACATAGATTTTTCTATACATGCGGAGAGCCTTTTTGGTCACCTTCAGATTATAGCTGAACACCACTCGTAGAAGGCATTGTCCGCCATATTTTTCTTTTATACCGTCGCTATCCCTACAACTTTTTTTATAAACCACTGCCTTCTACGAGTAGGTGACCAAGTTATAAAGGAGGACGTGTAGGATGCAAGCGAATGCTGATAACAAGTTCTAAATTTTAACTGCTTCTGTGTAAGCCCTGCTCCTCATGCCATATTAGCTTATTTGTTGTAGGGGTAAAAAAAATTCTAGGTCACTCTCGGCCTAGTTCTCTTTATTTATGATCAGCAGAGTGATATCATAGTAATAAACCACTAAAACGGATTATTTTGTTTTACATTTATTTAGTTTTAAGGTAGGACATGCTGTCAGCCTTTTACATGCGTCTATAGCCATGAGCATTTCCGGTAGAAATGTAAACAAAATGCCGGTTCTCTTGTCTGTGAATCATTCTCAGGAAATTTGAATTTCTTAATAACTTCATAATTCTAAATGGGAATTTCTGAAGAAATATAGCATCAATTATTTTTTTTTTCAACCAAAAGATGCCTTTCAGTGGACTCAGTGCAAGATTTATATACTAATTTTTGTTGATTAAAGTTTAAATTGAAAAATGTCTTTTATGAAGTTAGAGGTGGCAAGAAAATTGAAATTTTCTCCATTTTCCTGATTGTCTGCTATTTTCCCAAAGTTCTGTCTTTAACGGTTCAAAATATTTAAAGGCCGCACTTTTTCTAAGCCAGGAGAACACTAACATCAAATGAAGAAGTTAATGCATTATGTACAAAAATAACTGCGCAAAAACAAGAATAAAATGCACAAAGACCACTTAAGAAATACTTTAAGTCGGTCATGAGTTTCTGGTGTGCAATCGGGTGTAACGGAATCATTGGGTGTATATACCAGGTGCATGTGTGACGGTGCCTTTTTTTAGAGCGGTGTTAAGCTTTAAGTGAATGCCTCAAACGAATAAAGCATTTCTTTGTAATAGTAAGATCATATGAAGAGCGAAGCGATACGTAGCCCATTCTTCTTGTAAAAGATTTCTCTCCATATGATCAAGGTTTCTTTGACTCCACAGTGACTTTAATATCACCAAACTAGATTTTGGGTTTCCATGTGGAGCAATCTAAAGACAATTTATTTAATGGCCCCAGTTTTCGTTTGTCTTGTTGCATTTTCTGTCAGAAGAAATCCAAGACTTTTTATGGTAATGTACTTACCTTTGTGACTGGTATTTTGAAACTGTCTTATTTTTCTTACTACATGTCAATGCAAGAATAAATTATTTACCTAAAGGTTGCGTATTTTAGTAAAAATATGCATCATGCTTAATAAACGTTTCACAAAATCTTAGACCATAATACATGATCTGTCTATAACTTTTTTATCTTATAACTTTATAACGTTAACGCCACTGCGCACGAGTGCGGGAAACCCCAGTCTTCAAAACACAACGGAAGAACAGTTTGTTGTTTTAATACAGCATAGAAATCCTTTTTCATCAATTCCTTTATCTGATGATACAAGAAGCATTATTATTCCGATATTCATTAATATACATGTATAACCAAGGAAAATGTCCGATCCAAAAAAAATTATAAAAAAAGAAGGATCGAAGAAATGAACTAATTATAATTAGCATAATTGACATACACTTTGTATATACACACGTGCTTTAGGGTGAATCGAACTGAGCAATAATCTGCTTAGAGGAAACTTTATAATTGCATTGTAATGAATAATTGATTTAAAGATGGTTCAAGTTTTTAAACGTGTATCATATTGGAAAAACGGACAAAAGAGGAAGTGCATTCTAGACATTTTAAGCAATTCTTTTCCTGATCTGGTTTCCTCTGCAGGCTCGAAGAGTGCTTAAAGACATTGTAAGCGTGGATCGGAATCCATTTTACAGACAAATTTACAACAAAACCCCTCATAAATTAGAGCTCCAAACATGCTCAAGAGAGTTTCAGCCATAATCAGCGATACAGTCATTCCTCATACATAAAAGAAGTATGTGCATTTATTGAATACTGGTGGAACTGCTCTCCATGGCCGAAGTGACTGGATGTCATGTTTAAAAAACCAGGTCGGATTCATCTTGACTCACAGAATTAGAAAACAAAGAGTAAGAATCGTTTTAAATATTTTACAAATTACATTCAATTTTTAGCTTTCAGAGCAGTCATTGTATTTTGGGATACAAGGTTTTTTTTAGCTTTTGTGCTTTGATGTTATTGTGCATTTTATTTCTGAAAATGAAACCGAAACATACAACCAAATTAATGTCAAATTTAATGATCTCCTTTATTTATTAAAAAGAAACATAATTTTTCCGATTCTAATGTTTGTTCAATGCTTCAGTAAGGCATTTCTAATAGGCAACCAAAATTTGAGCGTCATTTGTTGAGTTATTAGAGAGTTACAGATATTACAATTTTTTGCTATGTAAACAAAGCGTTTGTTTACATTTTGAATGTTGAAATGAATATTCTAGTTTTAAACCTAATATGAATGTGTCGAACGTTAGAAACTGTTTATTAATGCTTAATATTTACATTCTACTGTGTTTTTCCACTGAATTCTGTGATCTTCAAATGCCTCTAAATGCAACAAGTAGTCAAAGGTCAAATTGACGAGTTTTATTATGACGTCACAAACGTTGAACGCTGTAAACTGCAACGTCACAAGCGAAAATCAAAGTTCACGCTTGTGGCTGTTACTGTGGCTCTTCCATTAATATTAACTTACCCTTAGGATAAGAAAGAAATTTTGACGTATGAATCACATTTGCAGACAAGGCAAGAAGTAAAAAAAATGTAAATATAAGCATTAAATCATGATTTTTTGAAGTATACACTCTCATAACTGCAGCGGTGTGTGCATACAAATTTTCATAACGCGCTAACGCGCGTTACTCAATTTGAATGCACACACCGCTGCAGTTATGAGAGTGTATACTTCAAAAAATCATGATTCAATGCTATAAAATTAATTAAGTAAAATATTGACAAATTAGCTTGAAAAAGATTTTTTTACAGGTATATTGAACCTAAGTAGATCAAGTGCTGTCTGATCAATATCTTTGATGTAAGAAGCCTTTCCTGGAAATAAATCAGAATGTTATGGTATTCTAATAGAAGTAGATGACCCCTATGAATTTTTAGGTCAAAATATGAAGTGTCAAATTAGTGTCTAGTGCCTTTGCTTGACAAACATCAAACCTATAACACTTGTACCTACTTAGCAGATGACCAGATTACAAAAATCAAGGGTCAACTACTGGTACTCTAGATTAAAGACGATGCTGTATATGGAACATGTTTGTAAAAATTTCTTATTTAAATATTTACAATTACATAATATTTTGTTTATATTTACAGGACAATATTGCCGTTGAAAGGTTGGCTAAACTTGGATTGTTCACATCTTTCTACGAAACTTTGATCATGGGAAACTTTCCTAGGTGAAGAAATAATTGATATCAAGAAGAATTGGAGTGAAGGCGGAGAACTGATATACCACTTGATGCTTGGGACAAGAACATTATCCCCACATACCGCACCTCCCAAATCAAAACCATTTCATTGCATCTCTTCAACGTTATAGCTGTTTTAGATAGCCTAAGGGTGATTCCAAGCACTTCATTGGAGGTAGATGAAATGGATGAAATGGGCCAGATGTCTGCAATCAACTATATTCCACCTAATGTGATAAGGCTTTGCTCTAATGGCCACATCGATAATTCAAAACCTGGAACAAATGCATGACATTTTTGAACACAAAGCGTTTGAAACCTAGATACAGTGAATTCCTAGTATTAATACAAAGGAAGTCATAAAATCTTTCAAATTTTTATTTGCTTTCTTGAAAAGAAAGCTAAATCAAATTCTAATCACCCATGACTGTCACTTGTATTTTTTTAAAAGACTAAAATATTCTTAATTGGTTTCAAGTTTATTGTAGAGACCATGCCCTATTACATGAACATGTGTTAAAGTAGCAACTGCCGATTAGTGAAAATAGGGTGGAGCCATACAGCTTTACATATTTTTTACTTAAAGATCATTAAAAGCGTCAAGTTTCCTTCTTGTCAAGTTATCATTCTATTTTTTTTATGATATATCATATGGCTTCCTATATTTGAGAACTCCACTGGATTGTTCGACTGCAATTAGAATAAGACTAAAGATGTTATGCAGTTATTCAAAGGATTTTCCGAGAATATGAGAGAATGAAAGATGGAGGAATAGCAAAGGAAATCTTATTTGGAGACTTGTTTGACCTTTTATAGTCTGTCCCAAGATATTCATGCAGCACATTTGGACGATTTTTAATAAAAATACACTTACCTGTGAAAGAAGTGCAATTGAAATAGTTGAAAGGGATATTTTCCAAGATAATTTCATTGACACATTATCATCTTTCACTCGGAAAAATTCACAGGAACGAAAACAGATTCCTTACGGAGATTTATAATGGGGGATGTTTACATCTTTTCTCCATTCGGAATACACTCGGAATACATCGCGCAATATTTCAACGTTATCATCCGGGCTTACTGCAATACAAAATCTCCGTAGACATCACATTTTTTAGCATTGTATTGAAACCTGATAAGCTAACAGGGGCGTTTTGACTGAGAAATCTTGGAAATTTTTCATACTTTTGAATGAACATCGTTTGAATCCTGAGGTTTTTATAAATATCAAGCAATTAAGCCAAATGTGAATCCAAAATATTTTGGGACAGAGTATAGCATTTTTAACCGGGTTTTCCAACTGAAAAATCAGGTTATTACATTTAAAATGGTGAAAATGGCGGCCGGCTGCCAAAAGGATACCCTCATTGTACGGATAATTCCTCCTTCAGTTTTCAAGATATGAAGTTGTTCTTTTGCAGATTAATTGTACATATATCAGAAATGTGCATATTGCTAGGATTTTGATTTCTAATAATTTATGAAAAAAATACTAGCTTTGGAACTTGGACATTTTTCGTTTGCGAAATATTGTATACAGGGTACCCTCATTGTACGGATACAGTGTGTAACTTCTCCTACAATTTTTAAGATAGGAAGTTGTTCTTTTGCAGATCAATTGTACATACATGTATATTATAAGAGGTGTGCATATTGCTAGAATTTTGATTTCTGATAATTGATGGAAAAAAAACCCCCAGCTTTTGAACTTCATTTTTTGGCAAAATATTGCAAATAGGGTACTCCATTTCATTGGATACGGTAGGTAAGGTAGTGTTTATCAATTCAGGGTTGACATGGATTATGGATACAGTTAAATAAAAGAAAACCCGGTTTGCGATCACATTGACAGCTTTTCACTTGTTTTAAAATATGTAATCATATCTATATCAATTAATTTATATTCGATTTATGTACATGTGCCAGTATGTATATCCAATAAATATTCTACAGATGTAACTGAAATCGATTATTTTAATGCATATTCACGATTTTAAAATCCGTGAGATGTGTTTCTAGCGAATTCACGCAGATATTAATTCTTTACGTTTCAATAGGAATTAAGAGCAAGTCAGTGTCCGATATGAAATTTTTCAATAGTTCTTTTAGAGCGCAATTTTGACCAAAAATGTTTCTTTTCTTTGTCTATACAATTAAAGCAACCGGTGGTAATCAATCCGTCCTTTTCTGCCAACTGCTTTCACGAGATTTACAACTGATCTTGGAGGGTCATACAAAACTACTGAATCGTAATTTAGGGCACCTTATCTACTCCCATTTACAGAGCGGAAGTAGGAATCACTATTCGTACACAACTTTTATTATTTCGTAATGCTTACACTATTTACACTGTTTTGTCCTCATGATCTCTGAATAAAACATTCCAACTAAATATGTACAGTTCTCAAGTTCTTTAAAAACATGATTGTATAACTACGTAACGTCCGACATAGAGTTGCAATAAACAAGAGTTTTAGGATATGATTCCCTTAGTAAACCAGGTACATCTCGTACAAGTCAGTAAATTGCAGTTTCAATTTCACTGCTCACTTTCTTCACTACCAATTTGATATTTGGCTTATTTTGAGAAAATGAGATATGTGTTGTATCATTTTCTCTAAATTCCATGACTTTCATGACACGTTTTTTATCATTTGGTTCAAGTAGCGCTGAGGGCCAAGGCTGGTGTCGATAAAAACGAGGATCTCAGTTCTCCTACTTACGGAATCACTTACTGGAACAATATATTAATCGGAGTCGTTGTTTCCTCCCTAAAAAATAGAACAAATTTTACTTTAAGAAACTATAATCCTTAACAGTCATGTCTTTGTGACAAATTCCCTGTCTATTACTATACCCCCGCTCCGAAGAAGAAGAGGGTATACTGTTTTACTCTTGTGTGTTTGTCTTAAAGTTTCTGTCTGTCTGCCCGTAACACAAATTCTCGTCAAAGAATTCTTAGCAACTATTTATCGTGGGTGCTTAAAATTTTAACAAAATTTGTTTAGGCATGCAATATCGGGGGATAAATTTTGTATCAATCGAACGTCAACTTCCTGTTGAATGATAACTTTGTTTATTTTTAGCCAAAATTATCAAACAAATATTTGTCAAGTATTTCTACATGTAAGCAACTATTTATTGCAGATGCTTGAAATTTAACAAACTATTTGCTTGGGCAAATATCGTGGGATATATTTTTGTACCAATCAGACGTCAACTTCCTTTTAAATGACGACTTTTATCATTTTTAGCCTAAATTTCCAAACAATTTTCGTCACAAGATTTCTAAGCAACTATCAATCGCAGATGCTTGAAGTTTTTTCCACACTATTTTTTAAGGCATACCATATCGTGGGAGGTATATTTTTGTACAAATCGGACGTCAACTTCCTGTAAAATGTCGACTTTGCTTATTTTGCATATTTACATTAGAGCGGGGGTATCACTAGTGAGCATTAGCTTTCAAACATCTTGCTCTTAATAAATAGAAACCGTTGGTATCGGAGGGATAACTAAAGGTTTTTCACAATCTATTGAATGCATGTACTTTTAATGGGACTTTCCATTCTACTTTCATCTATTAACAATTTTAAAATTGACAGCTACTTAAAGCAATCCTTCCTTCTAATTTGTATATTATTTCACAATTTCGCATTTGTTTTTATTTTTACAATAAAGATTGTTGGCAAATAATGGATGCAAATAATTCTACATTTCCCTTTCACTGTATCTGTTAAATAAATCTTACCACGTTGTTGCGATTGTGCGAAACTTATCTAACATAATAATATTCACGTTGAAATTTTGTAACAACTGTCTGAATTTTGGATCTTCAAGAGATTCTGGCGAAGCAAATAAATTTTTATGTCTGTTTATCAACTCATCCATCTCATGACTGTTACCTTTTGTAAAAGAATTTTTTATCGTCTTTTGTGGTTTGGTACAACTGGAAGGTACATTTGATACGGTACTGAGATACCGAATTCTGGTAACACAGCAAATACAGTCTTTCTCTTCTAGCATAGATTGAAGCATTTCGTATTATTATACTTTCATGTTAAATACTGAAATCTGATTGGTTTAGACGCAGTTGGTAATCCGTTCTATTACCCTCTGCGTTAGCAACGCACTTGGCAACGGGTAACACAACGAATTGTTACATGCGCATATATTATGCACGTACGGTTCGCCGTAGAATTTACTTCATTTTTATATAAAAGCAGTAAAGTTTTCTTTAAAATTAAGACATTCAGTATAATAAAATAAATAGTGCCTCTCGGGGTGTCAATTTCAACAGTTACCCTCCCAAACAGGCACTATTTTATATATTGCTTTGTATTTAAACTATCAACCGAAAAATTCACACAATCATTCTTGAACACTTCATCCATTTTTTTCTTCGCCATTTTCAAATACTTTACAAGGTGGATTTCAGAGACAAGATTTGATTGGTTAGATAAGGCCATAACCTGTAATTAGCATCCGATTTTTTGTCGATAAAGGTCACTTGCAAGTGAAACTTAACGCAGCTTTTTCAAACTTTCCACGCGACCATCAAAATAAGGTTTGAATTTAATCAGACTGATTTGAAAGGGACTGTCCCTTTTCAACAAAAACAAGAATAAGCATCGTGGCATAACAAGTGTTTCGACTGCTTGACTATAAGATATATAAACATATGTATCCAATAAAATTCATCCTTTTTACCAATGACTCGTATTGTCCCTGATATATAGTATAATTATATAATTTTGAAGAATTTCAAAGGGTAACTACTCCAAATATTTTAAGAACTTACGGCATGCCGTTTCTGTATTCAATAATATAAAATTTCGAAGTGAGTGGGCCGCGGCAAAGCGTCGGCCAATGACGGCCATATTGTCGAATATTATTTGTCCCCAAACAAACATATAGAGATATATATTAGGCAGTCACGTGCTTTGTTTTAATCAATAAAAGTGTGGCATTTCAGTCGAGGAAAACGAATGGCTATATTAGCCCCACCCTAGGGCCTGAACCCCTGACCCATGCATTTCATAATTTTGGTAGAGTGCTTCAAGGTCATCATTATCATGCATTTAGTTTTCAATATGTTTGTTAGTAGAGAATAAGATTTTTGAAATTTTAGCTTCTGTGTATTGGCCCCACCCATGTCGCAAAGTGGTGTAGTAGGGCCTTGATTTTCAAAATTTAGGTTTCTCGTACCATAGAGATGCTTCACACAAAAATAGTGAAATTGGCCTTGTAGTTTTGAAAGAAGTAAAAAATGTAAAGTTGTTACAAACGGTGGACGACGCACAAAGACCAGTTGCATTAAGTCATCTCAGTGATTCGGGAGAAGAGTTTTGAAAATTGAACTTTTTTTTGTATATTTGTATAACGTTTTCTTTATGCAAAATTCTGCGAAAATGACTTAGTTTAACAGCTGGTATTTTTTTTTAATTACCAAAAATCTAAATCCCAGTTATACGCTCATTTCTGATGTATGTCCAATTTCTCTGCTAAACATCAACTACCTACTAGTATCTTTAAAATGGAAAGAGGAGTTATCCATACAGTAGGGGTACCCCTATATGCAATATTCTGCGAGAAAAGGACTTAGTTTTACAGCTGGTATTTTTATCATAAATTGTCAAGAATCAAAACCCCAGTTATATGTACATATCTTACATACATCTAATTGATCGGCAAAACAACAACTTCCTATCTTGAAATCTGTTATCCGTTCAGTAGGGTACCCGTTTGGCAGCCGTGCGTCCGCCGTTTTAATAACCGGATTTTTCCTTTGGAAACCCGGTTAAAAATGATTCTTTAATAAACGAGTCAAATAATTAGAGCGTTCTGCAAAATACGATGGCTTTATAAAATACATTGGATATATCAAGTAATAAGATGAAGCTTTAAAAAAATTACAAATTATTTTATATCATAATGTCAAATTAATTAATATATAACGAATTATTCTTGCATTGAATTCAAGTAAATCAATGCAAGTTACATAAGCAATAAATTTGGCTTACACTACGTTGTTATTTAGGAAAGCCAACTATAAACTATAAATTTTAATATTGTTTCTCCAAATTATACAACTATATAAATATAAAAGTTGTTATTGCAAAAGGGAAACAATCAGTGTTTGATTACTGAATCCCTGTTTAAAAGCATTCACAGACAAACTGTGTTCAATTGCTTACTATTAGACAATAATTGATTAATTTTTTATTATAGATAAAAGAAATATTGAAGAGTAAGAATGGAAAGATATCCTCAGTTAAGTAAGACTATTGTATTTCTAACTTTCTTTTATTGTTCTCTTAAATACATTGTCAAGTGTTCCAATTCATGTAACAGAGTTCAGATTTACTAATATTTTATACTCTAATTTTGATGTATGACTCACAGTGTGTTTGCCCGCAAGAAGTAATAAAAGCAGTTCATGGTTATGAATTAAAGATTTTCCCAATTGATAATTCTGTTTAGGCCAGTTATATTATTAAATTTGAAATATTTATGACTATTACATGTATCTATGATATCTCCAAATTTTTCAAAGAATAACTTAAATTTTCACATGTAATATACAGTGGATTGATAATAGTAAATTAAAGTAATTATAATGTATTTTTGTCATAAATTCAAATAAGGTAATTTGAGGGCAACCGTTTGTTAGAATAATAGCAACAGCTAGTTACACCTATAGCGTATGAACAATTTCCGTAAACTTCATCATACAAAATAGACACGACTAGAATAAGGATTTTTTAGACAAAATATCGCTTCATTTACTGCTATATCGATTTTAAATATCTGTTGAATGGGATGTCGAACTCGTTTATTTACAAAAGCTGTCAGAGTAATTTTATTATTCTTTGAATGGTATTTCTGTAGTATATTTCTACAGAAAAATATCTGGAGAGGCTGGAAGATAAATTTAGTTTTAAAATTTGTGATTTTTTTATGTAAAAATGTGAATAATGATCTTCTCATTAACATTCTTTTTTTGGTGATTGTGTTGAACGAAACCGATTATCGTTCCTTTCAATAGAATTCTTCATGTTAATGATATTTTTTTTCTTGATTTGTGACAGTTGATTGTTCCAGACATCAGATATAATTTTGTTCTGCTGTGTCTATATTTGGATCTATGTGTTTCAGAAATTTATCTACTGTTTGCGCTAGGATTGTTGGTAATCTTGATGATCGGGATGAACGGTTATAGTTTGAGAAATCAGTCCAAGTTCACAGATCCCACTCCCAAAAAACATTCATATAATAACAATTATAATCCTAATGTAGTGACTGAAAAGTTTGGAAAGAAAAAGTTGGATGGTATAGTGTGTGTCAAATTTCAAGGACGACTTGGGAACTCAATGTTTCAGTATGTCTTCCTCTATCTAATAGCCAAACTCAAACATTTGTATCCTATTCTTCCAGAAAATTTCGAATTGTTCCATATATTTGAAATCGAAAAGACAACGCTTTCCGCCATCAAGAAACCTTTAAACGCTTGCTCCAAGTTACCCGAGTACAAGGAAAGATGGTCAACATCTTATGACGAACAGTTACTTACAGTTCCAAGTAATAAAAGCGCAAGATTTGTTGGGTACTTTCTTTCATGGAAATACTGGCTCGGTTACGAAGATGAAATTCGGAAACTTTTAACGTTCAAAGATTCCATCGTACAAAAAGCACATGCACAGATGAGGAATATCACTAGCAAAATGGAGTTTGATATCACCAACGAGAGTGTTATTGTCAGTATACATATCAGACGGGGAGATTTTGCGGGCAGTGTTTATATAAATTACGGACACCTTACACCCAATGAAACATATTACCGAAACGCAATGAAATATTTCAAAACGCGGCATAAAAAAGTTTTGTTTGTGGTGGGATCTAACGATATAGACTGGTCGAGAAAAGCATTGGACGGGGAAAAGAATGTATATTTTTCGACAGGAAATGCCGCGGCGGAGGACATTGCTTTGCTGTCTCTAGCTAACCACACAATTATTTCCATCGGCACTTATGGTTGGTGGATCGGATGGATGGCACAGGGAACATGTGTATACTATAAAAACGCTATGAGACCTGGATCCAGGTTCGCAAATAATGTACGGACTCATTCTCTTGATGATTTTATTTACCCTGGGTGGATTCCAGTAGAATAAATATATTTTCAAATTATTGTTTGACTGTGTTTCTCGTACATAGTTCTTTGCTTCTAACAATATGATAGATTGATCTTCAAATTTGCTATTCATAAAAACGTTTCTATTACTGTTGCCCTTTGATATTACTCAGGTTCCACGTGACCTATTGCAATTAGATTTCGTCCATCGTCGTTAGCCGTCAATTATGAGATAAAATTTTACAATTGTAACTTACTGAAAACAACATGGTTAAATATTGCCAGTTTTGGTTTAAAGCATTTCTAGGATAGGAAGGATAAACGAGGTACTGTGAGCAAGCTCACAATTGATACCCCCGCTAAGAAAAAAACATAACTCATGTAATTTTTCTATTATAGAAAATATTGGATGAATCTATTTCACTATCCATTTTCTATAAATAACAACTGCTCTATGTTTTAAAATTGTTAATGCTATTATGAGTACACAAACCAATTTCTATTCTTTAAATTCCATTTTATTTCAAATTAACTGTTAATGCATGAGGACATTTGCATCCTTATGTTAACAAACATTACTCGACTCGAACTAAATTCCACATGTCAAACAGCCATTTAATATAAACATTTTGAATTATTGGTATACTGAGCCCGATTTATTTCCGAATTTTTTTTTTCCAAAAAATAATTTTATGTGGCCTGAGACAAGCAAGCTTTGTGTCAAATTTTAACTTCTAATTATTTCCATTCATACAAGACATGACACAGACAGGAATTAAACATTTTTTAAACAATGACCTTTAACTTCTCAATTGACCCTGGGTCAAGATCATGACACACCCTCAGGTTATAAGCAATCTTTATGTGCATTAAGAACTTCCAATATTTGTCCAGAAGAAAGATATGGACCGGACATGAATTTTGCACTTTCCTGCCAGTCACCTTGACCTTGCCCAAATAACCTTGGGTCAAGATCATGACACACCCTTAGGTCATCAGCAATCTTTGTGTGAAGTAAGAACATCCAATGTGTCTCCATTATAAAGATATGGACCGGACACGAATTTTGCACTTTTTCTGCCAATGACCTTGCCCTTGCCCAGATGACCTTAAGTCAAGGTCATGACACACCCGTAGGTCATAAGCAATCTTCGTGTGAAGTAAGAACTTCAAATTTTTGTCCCTAAGAAAGATATGGACCGGACACGAATTTTGCACTTTTCTGCCAGTTACCTTGACCTTGCCCATATGACCTTAGATCAAGGTTATGACACATCTTTAGGTCAGAAGCAATCTTTGTGTGAAGTAAGAATTTCCAATATTTGTCCATAAGAAAGATATGGACCTGACACGAAGTTTACACTTTTTCTGCCAGTGACCTTGCCCAAATGACCTTAGGTCAAGGTCATGATAAACCCTTAGGTCAGAAGCAGTCTTTATGTGAAGTGAGAACTTCCAATATTTGTCCAGAAGAAATATATAGACCGGACACGAATTTAGCTTTTTCCTGCCAGTGACTTTGACCTGGCCCAAATAACCTTGGATCAAGGTCATGACACACCCTTAAGTCATGTGAAGTAAGAACTTCCAATGTTTCTTTTTAAGAAAGATATGGACCGGACACAAATTTTGCACAGACAGACGGACGGACAGACAGACTGACGGACGAGGTGATTCCTTTATACCCCCCAAACTTTGTTTGCGGGGGGTATAATAAAAATGGGATTGCTGCCATAACTTTCTCGGGGCTTTTAAAATTACAGGGGCCAATTCGGCCAAAAAGGCCACATTTCTCAATTTTCCTTTATCCCATACATGTTGGGTTTTGCTGAATCGCGGAACGGAAAACGGAACGGAAAACGGAACGGAACGGAAAATATCATATCACGTTTATCGCTTTAAAAGATTATAGACTGGCAAGAAACGATTTACTTTGTATCATGTATTCATATCTAATGAATGATATTTTCGCGGATATTAATTCCTCGCATTTTATTAGTAATCTACAGTACATATTATCCCTAAAAATATGCGCATATACATGTAATTGCTGTTTTGTGTGATATCTTTAGTAGTTTATATTAAAAAAAACATGTTTTAAAGAATATTTGTATACATGGCTACACGTTAAACTATTCAATTAAGTAAAACTCCTGTTTTTAATTCGCTTGAGAAGTGTTCAAAAATGTATAATTTTTAAAAAAATACAATACGTCATATTGTTTAAGTTTGATTTTACTTTCACCCAGTAAATTAAAAACTTTGATATTGTTCATTGTGAATTTTCTTGGTGGGTGTAAATACAAAGTTTACAGTATGTCATTTTGAGATTTTTTGTGTTTGCACCTACTCAGTTTGTTTAAAACTGTGACTTTCTGAATTTTGTATTCCCAACCCATAGCCTATGTTAACACTTTCAAACATACAAAGTCAAGAAGAAATTATCTATGGGCATAAAAATATAGTATTACAAGTTTAAAGAATTTATTGATATTATGTGTATAACAGACTGGGGATACTTAAATATTAAATAATTATCAGAACATTTACCAAATACATATTGTTGATAGATATGTTCACACACGCCTATATTAACAAACCTATCACGTTCATTTATACTTGCAGAGATACAAACATAACAATGAGATTTTCATGATCCAGTTCATTTGAAAAGAACAGTAAATAAGAGGGAACTATATAGTCAGTAAATATACATGTATGATATTTAAATAGGTTTAAAAAGTATAACTTACGAGAATCAAAAACGCTAGAGAGCTCTAATATAGCTATAAACATGGGAAACAATTTTACAATTTAACGTATATGAAAAATCAGAACTACCATAAAGTGTATAATTCATATGAAAAGGTACACTAATGTCAATAAGTTGTATAAAAAGTTTGTCTCTTTGTTGAGTGTATCTTGGACATCCAGGGAAAAAAATCACATATCCTTCAGATTCAGACCCACGGTATACACATCGACTCTCATCAATTAAAAAAATCCTTAAATAAGTTAGCTTTAGTAGCCTTTTTCCGTAATTGAAGTAAAATAATACTTCCTATTTCCTTAACACGATCCATAGGTTCCAAAGCTTTCTGTTGGCAGTTGAACATTCATCAACGTTAACCAGAATAATATATCTGTTTTTCTCGACGAAAAAAACCAAGTGAAATTCTTGAATTAAAGTAAATGGTAATTTCTGCTTTACCAAATATTCAAATTAGATGTATTTTTATAATACCAGAATCAGTCTAATATGGTATAATGACTGTTAATTGTGAATCTCGAATTTTGTTTTAAATTTTAACTTGTAAAAACAATAAAAAACAAACAACAAACTGTTTGTGACTTGAAAAGGCCGATGTTGTTGACTTGATGGAGGTGCGTGTTATTTTACTTCTTTCGTTAGTTCTGGATACTTATACCGGCTTTAGCTGATGAATCTTTAAAATTGTTGAAAAAAAAAATAACTGTGTACTGCTAATTCAAAAACAAAATGAATCTATATCGACTTAAGTATTGCATAATGTAACGTTCCACCGTCTTACATTGACCAGTTCTTAAAGATACGTGACGTCATGACATCGCAAATATCCGACCATGGCTACTCCAAGATCGTAGCAGCTAGCCAAGCTGCTAGGTCGTAGATATCTAGGTCTATTGAACGGACCGCTAGGTTAGCCGTGTAAACAGATAGCCATGCTATGACCTTGAATTGCTAGCTTTACATAATGGTCACTATGATACTTATGTGTACCTAGGTACTGCGTACTGAATGGTGTTAATGATAATTAACAGAATGAACTCTGTGACTCTTGTAGCAATGCGTAGTATTCCTAAACGATGTTATGAAACCAGGTGCAAAATACGGGCATGATAATATCCAAATTGAGAGTTTAACAACAAGTGACATATTTGGCGATTCTGTTTCTGCAACGATAGCTCTGGTACTCTTTATTGAGTCATGTATTGTGTATTCTATATATTAACCTTTATAACCTTTTATGCCATGTATGAATGAACGTATTATGAGTAAGTGATGCCTCATACTAGGTGGGGGACTCCGAGACCCAGGACTCAAAGACTCAAATCCTGCATCCAGACTCTTTGATTGGCAGTTTTGACGGTTTTGTTACTTTATTTAAGAATAAACTATTAATCTATATTTTGAACACTAAATGTTCACTCATGATCGTCGTAAATGGGCCGAACTAGTCAGAACTGTCCATCATAAGTAAAACCTAATATATATCAATGTGAAATGAGGTTGAGCAGACTTTTGATTTGGGCTGCTTTTAATTGTTGTACCTATACGATCACGCTTAATAAAACCGCTTGAGAAAGAAATACTGTACTTGTGATCACTAAGTTGAGCTGATCCTCAATTGGACCCGGAAGACAGAAGGCTTACAGCCGCTAGGTCTCAGATTTGAAGTTGGAAATATTCAACTGAAGACTACTTACATCGGCAAAATCTGTTTATTTCAAGCGGAAATATACATACTAAAATTCATTTTCACTTAAGAGATGAATAAAATATCACTAAATAAATAGTTTTCATGTTTGTAACAAAGTGGTAATTAAGGTGGCCAACTTGAATTCAATGCTTAGCATTAAATATTTAGACAACGAATATCTACATAGCGGTTAGGCTAGCTTACCGTTCAACTACGTAGCCCTACGTAGCAGCTACAATCTTGAACGCAACACTGATGATAGCATAACCATGCTATATTCAGCAACCTGGTGTGGGGTGATTAAATGTCGGACTAATTTTATTTCAATATTTTTTTATTCTACACGTTCTTGAGTGGATATTGTGAATAAATAAAAATTTGAAAGAGGGCCAATTTTAAAGGGAAGTGAACCAGATTCTTTAAATTGCGTACAATAATACGATTGATGTAATAAGTAGCATTGAATGACATAAATTTGTTGCTAAGGGCAACCGTTGCCACGCAATCGGAGACCAGAGGTATAAAAATGGCAAATCTTAGCGACTTTTAAGAAATTCAAAAAGTAATTGCCGCTTATCTGAGTTATGAAATATAAAATATTGAATTGCCTATACGACAAATTTTCGGATTATAGAAAAACATTGGTTGGCAAATTAAAATCTAAGGATTATAACCATGGAAACCGAAAATTATTTTCAAAACATAATTTGTTTTTTTGAAGTTATCATTGAACCAAACTCATAGATGTATAGATGCATTTAAAATATACATGTAAGATAAAAATAATCGACACTTTTTGCTATGGTAACAAAGTTAAAACTAAGAAAAAATGAAGAAAACCATGGTGATTTTGAAAAGCGAAAATGCATGCTTTAACACAATGAAAAAATGACAATAACAAACTGTCAACCATCTCAAAAATCTATCAAACGAAATACAAAAATTCAAAGCAGAGCAACACGGACCTCCAAATAGATAGAGGTAGAATCAGGTGCCTAGGAGGAGTGAGCATCCTCTGCTGACCGGTCACACCCGCCGTGTGCTCTTTGTCGTAATCGGGAAAAAATCGGAAAAGTCCGTATATAATTAGGTGATTAATTATGGTCTAACAATTAGTATGAAAAACGTCAGTCAGCATGCGACCCAGTTGAAGACTATATTTGCTGACAAGATCGTTGTGTCAACCATAGAACTTACGAAAAGATGACTTCAAGCGAGACTGTTGATAGTTCTGTTTTATCAACTTGATTGTTAGTAGCTTGCTTCGTCTTAGAAATTGTTCATACGAAGAGGATGCTCTTGTGTATCGAATTAACTGAGAGACAAAAAAACACCATATGCAGTTGATGTAGATATATTGCTACATAAGAATAAAATGAATAGAATAAAACTGGCTGCATATTTAGAAGAAAACATCTTGTCGTCATCAATAGCATTTCAAGTCACTTACATGTAAGGCAAGGGTTATGGCTGGGAAGGGGTATATACTTTTATTATTATGCCCGCACTTTCTAAAGAAAGTTCGGGTATATTGTTGTTACCCTGTTCCGTCCGTCCGTCCGTCCGTCCGTCTGTCACGTTTTACTTTCTCAAACTGCTCTTACATCTTATAAACCAGCAAACTGAACTCTTGGAGTTTAATTTGGGGTATCATGTTGTTTTGTAAAAAGGTTTCAAAAATTCTCTGTTAGTCCTGGGGGTCAAATAATTGGAAAAAATGACGTTTTTTCACAAAAAACCTTCTTCCTCGAACTCCTCCTACATTTTCAACAGTAGACAAATAATCTTTTGGGATATGTTTTAGGGTATCATATAGATGCGCAATAAAGTTTCGCATTTTTCAATTTTGTCCTGGGGGTCATTTGATGGCTGATAAATGACTTTTTTTTTTTAACAAAAAAAAATGGTTTTAAAAACGTCATTTTTTTGCCAGTAGCCAAATGATCTTCTAGAATATGATTGGGGGTGTCATATTAAAGTGTGATCAGGTTCCAGAAATTTTTTTTTATTAAGGGGATCAGTGGACAACAAAAAATGACTTTTTTGCAAAAAAAAGTATAGTTCCCAGAACTTCTCTTACAACTTTTGGAGTAGCTACGTCATCTCTTGGGATATAATTGGGGCTGTCCTATAGATGTGCAATAAGGTTTTAAAAATTTAAATTTCATCCAGGGTGTCAAAAAGTAGTAGAAGATTGACGTTTATCAATCCAAAAAAACATAGATCCTAGAACTCCTCTTATGATTTAATGGATAGACACGTCATATCTTGGGATATGATAGGAACTGTTCCATAGATGTGCAGTAAGGTTTTAAAAATTTATATTTCATCCAGGGAGTCAAATAGTGGCAGAAAATTGACGTTTATCACTCCAAAAAAACCACAGATCCTAGAACCCCTCTTATGATTTGATGGATAGACATATCATATCTTGGGATATGATAGGAACTGTTCCATAGATGTGCATTACGGTTTTGAAAAATTTACCTGAGGCCCATTACCTACATACCTTTGATGCCCTTTAAGGATCAAGAATATATATGGTTAAGGGGTGGGGATCTCATCTGTTTTCGAGATATTCCTGCACTTCCTGTTCAAGGGGGGTCACGACCACCCCCGGGATCCATGACCTACATACCGTTTGATGCCCCTTGACACAAGGAACAAGAATATATATGGTTAAAGGGTGGGGATCTCAACTGTTTGAAGATATTAAGGGACTTCCTGTTCGAGGGGTCAGGACCACCCACAGGGCCCATGACCTACATAACATTTGATGCCCCTTGACATCAGAAACATGAATATATATGGTTTAGGGGTCATGATTATAACAGTTTCTGAAATATATGGTAATTTCAAATTCCTGGGGGATGGGGATGACCCCAGGGGTCAGATCTAATAAACCCTATATATTGCCAGTAACAATCAATATATGATTATTAAAATCCTATATTATTATCTTTGTCCGCTTTCAAGTTACCATTTACAATATACTCTAATATTCTTCCTACAAGGTTCAATGTTAGACCCAACATCCTTTTGATCCCCCCCCCCCCCAAAAGTGGTTGTCTAACCCAAAATGAGAAAAACCAAACCAGGGCGCACAACTAGATATGCAGGCCTATCATATCCTAGAGTTTTGTAGAATTCTATTCAGCCATCTCTGAGAAACAAGTTCAGAGCGGGAGAAAAGAAAAAGAAGAAGACGAAGAATAATAAAACATGTTTTAAAAACCGTACAAAAACAATAAGTCTTCAAATTTCATTTGGGAGACTTAAGGTAGCTCCATACTCGTAAAATTCTCTGAGGAAAGTTAAAAAACCGAACTGATTTCGACTTAATAGACTTAAATGTCATCAATTGTTAGAAAAAATATACATGTCATCACACTTTTTGAGATGCCAGATAAACATAAACTAAAGCATATTTCAGCATTAGAAAAATGTATTTTTTTTCTGTTAAAAGTAAAATAGGCAGAAATTTGTTTTTCTTGTTTAATTTTGATGTCAACTTTATCAGAAAACTAAAATTACAAAAATATTTTAAAATTAATCGTTGGAATAAGAAAAACTATAGCATTTAGACATACAACTGAGAGAAAAGTCAGAAAAAGAGTTATTTCCCCTTTGCATAGATAAAATATATAAAAATTTGGAAATTTAGTATAAAATTAAGTGCGAAAATATCTTTAACCTACCAATAATTTTAATTATATCCATGTGATTATATTCACATAAAAAAAATAAAACTATCTTGCACAATTTTTAAAAAATTCAAAGTTTTACAAAAAAGTGTGACGTCACAGAACACTGGATCTACTTTAATAACAATTTCAATGACAATTTCTGATTCTAAGGGGGTCAGGATGACTCCTTAGGGTCATGACTTACATGCCATAATGATCTGATGCTGTCACATTAAAATTCATCGTTGTATATATTTAGTTTCGTATTTTAATTTAACCACATATCCTGTGGTGAGCCCCTTAGTGTTTTAGTCTTACGTATTTGTAAATACCTATATTGAACCTCAGTTCACTGGGCCTTAAACCCGCCAGTCCGTGCAATATCAGTTTGGACGCGGCAGTCCAGAGGGAAGGACGCACTTATACTTCTCTCGTGCATACCATCCAGTCACTATGCATGTTGTTAATATAAATAGCTGTGTGCTAACTCTGGAGTGAACCTGGTACTGGCTTTTTCTGAGGTGAGGTTTATTAATTGTCAATTTTATCGTCATTTCGTTCATTACTGTTCTAAAACACCCAGTCATGGTATTCCAATCGTTTTTATGCTTATTTGTTACGTTTGAATTTAAATGTCTATATTTAGATACACGTGTTTGAATCTATTATAAGTATGGCGGACTATTATGGTCATATTCCTTTTGTAGTCATGAGTAGTATTATGCAACACTGCATTTAAGTAATTATGAGTTAGTATTTTGTGAGTGTAAAAGCTAACATGCTTATAGTAAGTCTTCTTTAAGACTGTATATCAGTATTTTGTGCGTATTGGGCGTCTATGCTAAGTGTGTCATTCGTGACCGTATAGCCTGTAAGTAAAGGATGGTGCGTATTGGTGTAAAAGCCACAGTTGCTTTTGTCATGTACTTAATGTGTTTGTGAACTATGTTGGCGCAGGTCCCTTTTGCCAGCCATTGTGTAAACCACTTTCATCGACGGTGGCCTAATATTGGTGAAGTCTTGTGTAGACTAAGTGGCCAGTAGAGAACATTGTCCATTGGAGGACCTTACCAGTCCATTCTTGTTAAGACTAAGTGGCAATAGACTACAGTGAAGGACCTTACCAGTTCCCATAGACAATTACTTTCAATATGTGTCGATTCAAACTATATTAAATATGTAAAAACAATGTAAAAAAAATATTGTCTTATTCTTTGTCTTACAGTAAATATAAAGTTTAATTAATTCCGCTCGAAAATTTGTGACAGATGCGCCATGACCTAAGGAGGAATGATATCTTTGGATTAAGGTGGGAATCTCAATGGTTTTTATGATATTTGATAATTTCAGGAAGAGCACTTGGGATCATGACCTACATACCATCTGAAATGGCTTGAACAAAGAAACAATAATATAATATGTACATGATATATGAATCAATTTAAGAACCCAGATATAGATCAATCATCTATGTTTTGTAATACTTCCTATGTATATATACATGTATTAGTTTGTGTTTTGTTCTATACTATTCATGACTGTAGTATGGCTAATTAGTCTTATTTTAAATTACATTAAAAAATTGTCAAATATATGAATATGAATTGGAACCCCCACCCCCAAACAAACTCAAATATAAACTGTTCTCCCCGCCACCCCCTTATTTGTCGAATTATCTATTAAAATCAAAATATAATTTGGGTGTCTAAAAATTTTTATAAACTGGTAAAAAATCTTATTCTTAAATACAATTACATTACATCTTGCATAATTGACAAATGATCTATTGAGATATGATCAGAGGTCTTATTTCTACCTTGGGATCAATAACTAATATTCATAGACAAGTTAAAATTAATAACAATAAATGATTCAAATTAAAAATGTTTATACTCCACATCCACCCCCCCCCCAAAAAAAACAAAAAACTAACCTGGTCTTCTTAATACATTCTTACATGTGTACAGTAGCAAACTTTAAATGATTTCTTGATTGCTTTTTCTCTCCTGATGCACAATTGCTTAATTCAATATTTAAAATTTATAAACAAAATGATAAATGCATGTGTATTCGCCTATTTGGGGTAATTGTAAAGTCTCCTAAACAAAGCAGTGTCATCATTATAGGCTAGGAATTACCCACATGGATCAAACACTACATATGAATAAGATAAAATACTTTATAATTTCTAGTTCTAGAATATCATGGCAGGTGTCTCCAAGGGAGCATAACCTATATACAATTTGACGCGCAATGACACATAGAGCAAGAATAAATTATATAGTTTAGGGATGAGGATCTCAGAAGTTAACAAAATATACAGTGTATCATCGTTTCCTATTTCATAAAGGGGGAAGACAACACCAGGGGGTCATTAATGTACTTTGCACCATTTGATGCATCATGATGACATTAGAAGATATTTTGTATTTTCCTGTTTCGTGGGGTCAGAACAGTCCCATAAGGTCATGACCTACATTGTATTTGATGCATTATAATACATTAAGAAAGAAATACTCCTTCCTTCCTATTATAACTCATATAAAAATAATAAGTGTCTAATCTAGAGGCTAATTAATTACTGTACCGGTGATCATAAATGGGGGTTAATTATTTAAATATATATATAAGGGTATATATGTCACGTACTCGGTCTGGTGCATCATTTGCAATTGCCACATGCAGTAAATACGTCACCGGTAATTGGTAATATTGTTTGTTATAGAATTGATAGTCTAAAAATCATGTATACAATTACATGGAAATATTTAAACATACTGGAACGTGCTGTGATCATGAAAACCGGGAAATTGCGTAGAACTAATACTCTAATATTTTCAATGCATTTAATAATTTTATAGCTAAATGATTTCATCCTTTTCCTTGCATTTCATTTACATGTAGCTATGAATTAGATGAACGTATTCAGTTTACTCAGTTTAAATTAATTAACTACGTAGGCCTACTAGTAAGTTTTCCATTTAGGTATAATATATTTTTTTTCACTGAAGACCACGTTCCGTATTTCATTCTAAATACATGCATGCATGTAATTTATAAATTAGATATAATTGATTGTTACAAACTGAATGGAAGTCAAATCTTTCAAGTAAAAATACACATTCAATATATTTATTCTATATCGACCAATATATAGGATATAAAAATCTTTGAAATTATGTAAGTTGCCGTGGCGCAGAGGAAGTGAGGTGATGCTGGTAAAAAAGGGGTCCCGGGTTCCATCCTCGTCCTGGGCGTTTTGATTTTTTTTTCATTTTATTTTCTACAACGAAAACCGTTTTTGATACCTTTTCTTTCATAAATTTAATACATTTTGTTGGTAAATAAAGCACAATATTGAATTAAAAGATTTTTAATCTGTTAAGGATTAAATTTTAATAAAATAAAAGATCTTTAATGGCTTAAAGGTGGCTTAAAAGTAGCTTAAAGGTGGCTTAAAGAAGTTTGGACATTAAGGACCTATAAGTTGTCTTTAAAGGTGGCTTAAAGGTGGCTTAAAGATAGTGTTTAAGCTGCCTTTAAGCCATCTTTACCTTTTCTTTAAGCCATCATTAAGCAACAAATATAGCTTAAAGGTGGCTTAAAGATCGTCTTAAAGCTAGCTTTAGGCACCTTTAAGCTATCTTTAAGGAGAACTTAAAGATGGTCATTCATCCTGTGTTAGTAATTAATCATTGAATATAATGTAATTATGTTGTATGATCAAAAGAGCTATGTAGGACATTTACTATTGAAACATAAACACTCTTTTAAACTTTCTAAATACATCTTGTTAATCTTGTTAATAGTAAAGTAATAAATGGCAAACAAAAAAACACTGATAAGCAGTTCATGTAAAATGATATTGGTTTAAATGCCAGATGGGGATCAAATGTCAATGAAGGTTGGATATTCAAAAGCTGGAACAGAAGTGAGTACAACATTAAAGTATTTAAATCTGGTTTTTTGTGTTGAATGTTGAACAAGGAAAGTTTCTGTCTGTCCCTGGGGATGAGGGGGAAGGACGGATTTAAAAAAAACATGTATACAAGACACATTGATTTAGTTTAACTATGAAACATAAACACATAAAACCTATCTTGAAAGACTTTAACAAGTACGGGAATATTATCTTCTATAAGAGTCTTGCACCTTTTCAATATGAAGTCATGCACTCATTATGATCTTTTAGTTTTTCGCCAAAAAATAGGTTTAATAATATAGTCCTTTTTGAACGATTTCACGCAGGGTGGTTATTACAATGTTATATTTTTTCTACTCTAAAATACAACCTGAATTTAATGCTTTTATGAGAGTCCTCAACAAGTTTGTTTGCTTCAGACCTGCAGCTATAATTTCCCTACGCTAACACAATGAACTTCTTTAGGACATTCTTTAAAAGGCGACTATAGGATGTGATAATTTGACCATCCTTTCATGCCTTTTCACTTCAAATTCGTTCGCCACGCATAGTCACCTATTTTCTTCATTTTTCGTATTTTGATGCTCTTCGGTGAATAAAGCTGTAAAACAACCTTAAAAGGTTCCTATTGCGACCGGTCGCAGCAGTAACAGAACCAAAAAATTGACGAATGGCCATTCTTAGCTATTTTGATCATTAATTGTAAGAGATTGCATCAGTTTCGGCGATACAGAATAAAATTATCGCATGGAGAATATTATGAGGTTTTAAATTATTAACTAAACAGCACCTCATAAATGACATGTTTTCGTTTTACTCGAATATAAATAGATTTTAATGGGAAAATAAAAGTTAATAAAACCGAAAACTGAAATTCGTAACTATGGTAATAGCTAAAAATCAATAAAATCTGCACATTTCTAAATATGTTTGAAGACTTTTTACTCATGTATGAATCATGATACTTTACAAAAAATTGTTCAAAATGACTAAAAATGTCCTCAACTTTAATGTAATATCAGTTGAAGTTGTATTTAATCAAAAGGAATGAAAGTTGGTATGACGTTTGTACAAGTATTTAATCATTATTTTTGAAAGATATAGTCTCATAACTGCAGCGGTGTGTGATTAAGTGAATAACGCCAATTGCCGGCGCTATTTTTGGACAACCCTCTTATATATATGATGAGAAATAAATTGTGTTTTCTTTGTTTTAGTGCATTTTTCTCTTGTTTTAATTATTTACAAATTTCTATTTGTCAAGCTTCGGAAAATAAGAAAGATACAAAGCTTTGCGCACAATGCTACTGTATGTTTGTACACAAAGCTGAGGTCATGCTTTAGTTCAACTCAAGCCTCTCGATTCTCATTAATTAGGGCCGATATTCGGCCCAATTCCCAACGTGTAAAAGGCATCATTTAGTGTGTTTTTCCCAATTTGAGATTGACTAAAATAAATAATGTAACTAAAGAAAACCATACTTATTCTAAATATATATCATGTATAATCAGCAGTTATAAAAACACTGAAGATGTGCAACACTACCGTATTGTAAACTGTTTCTTGTGATCGGTAACTTAGCCAGAATTTCCTCCGACAGAGACAGTGTAATTGAAAAACGATGTTTATTACTTTTAACCCTGATATTACAGTTAGTTGATAAGCTGTTAATAGTTTATGATTCTGCAATAAATGTTAAAATTATTATAAAAATGTTTGTCTAAACAGATCCTCTACAAAACGGTAGTAAGTGGGTCAGAGGGTTGGACTAATAATAATGTTTTTAATTTGATGAATTGAGCAAATTCATTCTGATGCATTGAGGTACACTTTCTTCTTTCACATATAGGATTTTTAAAAATAGAATACAATAACTAGCAAGTAGTGAATTGGGGGGAGGGGGCTAAAATAAAGAGAACTAGAAGTTAACTGTGAACACCAACTGAATATTTAGTTATTTATATTGCATATAATCTTATTTTCGGTAAATGGTATTCCATAAAGGTCAAAGATTAAGTATAATTATGCAAAAATGAGTGTAAAAATTCGGATATTCATTTTTGGTTAATCTACCGAGAGGCCATATGGCACAATATCCTTTGAACGCCCATATAAGGCCGGTGTTGCTCAGGTGAGCGATGTAGTCCATTGGGCCTCTTGTTTAGCAGAGGTTAGGTTTTCCTTCATTGCCAATCGTTTGTTATACTTGATTCCCTCTTTATTATACCTAAAGTAAGGACATTTTGATATTAAATTTAAATTTATCAGTGATTGAGAAAAATTGTATCATAATGCCTTTTATTTCCAAAGAGGTAATATAAGAAAATTTGTTAATTGTATGAGGTTTACAGATGGAATCTGTAAACTGAAGCAAGAGGTCATTAGGCCGTAACGTTCACCCGAATACCATAGCCAGTACACTATCTTGTCGAAGAGTCTCATATATGCATTTAATGAAGTTTCATTCTGGAGTGAAATTTATTATATTGTTTAATGACGACCACCTCCTAGCCTGAAATCTTTCAAAAGGACTATAAAAATTTTAATTTTAGCGAAGAATCATAACAGAATGCATGACCTGATGTTGAAAAGGGGCAAGACTATGATAGAAAATAATTTACCCATATTTTTTAACTTTCAAGATAGGTTTATGTGTATATGTTTTCATAAATAAACTAAACGAGGTGGCTAGAATGCGCGTTTTTAACATAAAAACCAAGGGGTAGACAGAAACTCTCCCTGTGGGCATTTAAACAAAATTAAATTATTTCAGCTTTTGAATACTCATCCATCATTGACCATCTTGCATTTATAACACATTAATTCTAATTGTGCTGCTTATCAGTTATTTAGGTTAGCCAATTATAACTTTGCTATTAGCAAGTCTATTTGTTTATTTAGAAAGTTCAAAAACTGATTTAGTTTCATATGATAATATACTTGCATAACTCTTTTGATCACACAACATCTTAATTACATTAAATTCATTGATTACTTACTGAATACTCAATATGGACAAGCTAAGGAAAATATCTCCATTATGAAAAAACAAGGAAGATAACTCCATTAACTTACCTTATTTCCACATGGTTTCATTGTATCTTAACTCTGATAAACAACTTCATTCTTTCTCTTTTCTAAATATGTGAATTTACTTTTGAAATTTCAGAGCAGAATAAGAAGACAAATATATACCCCCGTTTTCAGACATAACTCTTGCCTTACATGTTGGTGACGTAAATATAATTAAAGATGACAGCTGAATGGTTTTTTAAAATATGCAGTCAGTTCTTTTTCTGTGTGAGTAAACTTACTTAAACATTACATACATTAACACTAAGTGACCATTTTTGGCCCACCCTGCATTAAGAACCCCCTACCCTATACACTATCAGGGTGTTTTGACCCCGCCCTCGATTCAAATAACAAAATTGGGAAACATGAAATTTAAAATATTGATAAATGGCTTTATTTTCTTTAAATGCAGTCAGTAGAAGTAAAGAAGACGATTTTTAAAAACATTAACACTATATGACTTTTTTTGCCCCACTCTAGAGTGGTCCCCTACTTCAGGGGATAGGAAATTTTTAATTTTGGTAGAGAGCTTCTTGGTCTACAAAATTATGAATTCAGTTTTTACAGGTGTAAGGGTTTAGAGAAAATAATTTTTAAACATTACATGCATTAATAATAGAATATACATCCTTTTTGTCCCCGCCATAGAGTCAAATCCCACACTCCAGACGACATGATATTTAAAATTTTAGTAGACATCCTGGTTAACATAATTATGAAGTCAGATTATCTTGAAGATGTCTGAGAGTAGGAAAGAAGATATTTAAACTTAACATTATATGCATTAACACTATACAGCCTGATTGCCCCCCATCCTACGGCCTGAACCCCTGACCCAGGGGCAATAGATTTCCCAAATTAACTACAGGAGATCGTGGACATCATAACTATGCATCCAATTGAGTTTTTTCCCACGTGTGGGAGAAAAGAAGATTTTCTAAGATTTAATATATTTTCACTATATAAAAAAATATTTAAGGGAGTAGAGAAGATTTCCTATGATGAAATTGCTGAATTGACATTTTCGCGTTGTGGTGTCATGTGCTCTCTTCATAGACTTCTTCGCTGACTTCAACTTCTGCCTGGCGGCATCATGCGCTTTTTGCACAGTCTGCTCTAAATTCTGCACAAAATATCTATATCAGAATCCTCCCTATTTTTAATCGGGTTTTCCAACGGAGAAATCCGGTTATTAATATGGTGAAAATGTGAAAATGGCGGGCGGCTGACAAAAGGGTACCCTCATTGTACGGAAAACACCTCCTACAGTTTTCAAAATAGGAAGTTGTTCTTTTGCAGATCAATTAGAGGTGTACATATTGTTAGAATTTTGATTTTTGGTAATTAATGAAAAAATACCAGCTTTTGAACTTTGTCAATTTTTGGAAAAATATTGCATATAGGGTACCCTCATTGTACGGATAACACCTCCTACAGGTTTCGAGATAGGAAGTTGTTCTTTTGCATATTAATTGTACATATATCAGAGGTGTGCATATTGCTAGGATTTTGATTTCTGATAATTTATGTAAAAAATTACCAGCTTTTGAACGTAGTCATTTTTGGCAAAATATTGCATATAGGGTATTCCATTTCACTGGATACAGTTGGTAGTGTTTATCAATTCAAGGTTGACATGGATTATGGATACATTTCACATAAAAAAACCGGTTTGCTGTCACATTGACAGCTTTTCACTTGTTAACAAGAATTCCTGGGTCCCCCACGGTCAAGCAGTATACCAGTATCGAATCTATCGACCAAGGCTGATTTAGAAACTTGACCAAGGTATTAGTGGTATAAACATTTGGTATAAATTTAATGAGAATCCGTCAAAATTTGTAGGCATGAGATCGCTAACAAGGTCAATTTTTGGATAAAACGGAGTCATTATTGTGGTCAAAGTCCCATAACTCCAACAAAAAGTATCGACCAATGCTGAATTTCGAACTTGACCAAAGTATTAATGGTATAAACATTTGGTATAAATTTAATGAAAATCCGTCAAAATTTGTAGGCATGAGAGCGCTTACAAGGTCAATTTTTGGATAAAACGGAGTCATTATTGTGGTCAAAGTCATATTACTCCAACAAAAAGTATCGACTAATGCTGATTTTCGAACTTGACCAAGGTAATAGTGGTATAAACATTTGGTATAAATTTAATGAAAATCCGTCAAAATTTGTAGGCATCAGAGCGCTTACAAAAAAGTGTGACGGACGGAAACACGGACGCACGGACGCACGGACACACGGACGGATGCCCGGCATTTCTATGTCCCCGCTCCGCGTTGCGGTGGGGGACAAAAAAACTTCGAAGGGGATCCGTACATCGGTTGCTGGTATATTCTCCTCTCTTCGTAGCATACGTCTATTCCGAGTATACCCTGTTTGACGGTTTAATGCTGACAGCAATACTCCTGCGAGTGATACCAGGGCCACGTTTCTCAAAAGGGCTTAAATCTGGGCCTAAGTTAGTCCGACTAACGAAGTTACGCCAATATTTAGTCGGGTCTAAGTTGCATTTCTGAAAGAGGCGTAAGTTAGGGTTTAAATATCGAATAACTTAGACATCTCCGCTGAGTACTAAGCATGCGCATATCGTATTTTGTTTTGCTTTGAGGCTATGATTATATGTGGTGGATCATTTTTCCAATTCATACTACATGTATTACCCGAAAGTACGCATGTTATACTTTACCACTGAATGTGCATAGTTCAAGTTGTTCATGACATTTTAAATCAATGAAAGTAGAAAAAATGCCTATACACTTCTTAACATAATGAAATTTTAGAGAACAAGAGGCCCATGGGCCACATCGCTCACCTGAGGAACAATAGGTATGATAAAATCAGCTTAATGGAGTCATAATACAAACTATCTGGACAATGTACAATAATACATGTTGATCCTGTATAAATAAAATCCATTTTTCCCCTGGATATTGTTATGTTTATAATCATTAGTCCCTTTTTTAACAGGATGATTTTATAGTCATATCATATGTTGAGTATTGCAGTTCTCAAAAAGGTCCTTAACAATTGTTTATATATGGGATATAAACGTACATAAACTCTGAACCTTCTTATGAGGCCAAAGAATTGTCCTGGGGCCAAAGTCTTAACAATTATAAAGAATCATCTGGCTGATTAATTTCTGAGAAGAAGATTTTTAAAGATTTACCATATATATTCCTTTGTTAAACTTTGGCCCCCCCATTGTGGCCCACCCTACCCCTGGGGATCATGATTTTCACAACTTTGAATTTACACTACCTGAGGACGCTTCCACACAAGTTTAAGCTTTCCTGGCTGATTAGTTTCTGAGTAGAAGATTTTTAAAGATTTACTCTATATATTCCTATGTAAAACTTTGACCTTCCATTTTGGCCCCACCCTACCCTCGGGGGTCATGATTTTCACAACTTTGTATCTTCACTACCTGAGGATGCTTCCACACAAGTGTCAGCTTTACTGGCTGATTAGTTTCTGAGAAGAAGATTTTTAAAGATTTACTTTATATATTCCTATGTTAAACTTCGACACCCCATTGTGGCCCCTCCCTGCTCCCGGGGGTCATGATTTTCACAACTATGAATCTACACTACCTGAGGATGCTTTCACACAAGTTTAAGCTTTCCTGGCTGATTAGTTTCTGAGAAGAAGATTTTTAAAGATTTACTCTATATATTCCTACACTGTATGTAAAACTTCGATCACCCATATTGTGGCCCCACCCTACCCCCGGGGATCATGATTTTCACAACTTTAAATCTACACTACCTGAGGATGCTTCCACTCAAGTTTCAACTTTTCTGGCTGATTAGTTTCTGAGAAGAAGATTTTTAAAGATTTACTCTAAATATTCCTATGTAAAACTTCGACCACCCATTAAGGCCCCACCCTACCCTCGGGGGTCATGATTTTCACAACTATGAATCTACACTACCTGAGGATGCTTCCATACAAGTTTCAGCTTTCCTGGTCTTATGGTTCATGAGAAGAAGATTTTTAAAGATTTACTCTGTATATTCCTATGTAAAACTTCGACCCCCCATTGTGGCCCCATCCTATCCCCGGGGGTCATGATTTTCACAAATTAGAATCTACACTACTGAGGATGCTTCCACACAAGTTCAAGCTTTCCTGGTCTCATGGTTCATGAGAAGAAGATTTTTAAAGATTTACTCTATATATTCCTATGTTAAATTTCGACCCCCCATTGTGGCCCCACCCTACCCTCGGGGGTCATGATTTTCACAAATTAGAATCTACACTACCTGAGGATGCTTCCATACAAGTTTCAGCTTTCCTGGTCTTATGGTTCATGAGAAGAAGATTTTTAAAGATTTACTCTGTATATTCCTATGTAAAACTTCGACCCCCAATTGTGGCCCCATCCTACCCCCGGGGGTCATGATTTTCACAAATTAGAATCTACACTACCTGATAATGCTTCCACACAAGTTTCAGCTTTCCTGGTCTTATGGTTCATGAGAAGAAGATTTTTAAAGATTTACTCTATATATTCCTATGTTAAATTTCGACCCCCCCCATTGTGGTCCCACCCTACCCCCGGGGGTCATGATTTTCATAAATTAGAATCTACACTACCTGAGGATGCTTCAACACAAGTTTCAGCTTTCCTGGTCTTATGGTTCATGAGAAGAAGATTTTCAAAGATTTACTCTGTATATTCCTATGTAAAACTTCGACCCCCCATTGTGGCCCCACCCTACCCCCGGGGGTCATGATTTTCACAAATTAGAATCTACATTACCTGATGATGCTTCCACACAAGTTTCAGCTTTCCTGGTCTTATGGTTCATGAGAAGAAGATTTTTGAAAATTTCTCGAAAATTTTAATAAATTCCTAATTATCTCCCTTTGTAAAAGAGCGTGATCCTTAATTTTCACAAATGTAAATCCCCTTAGGCTAAGGATGCTTTGTGCCAAGTTTGGTTGTAATTGGCCCAGTGGTTCTTGAGAAGATGTTGAAAATGTGAAAAGTTTACAGACAGACGGACAGACGGACAGACGGACGACAGACAAAATGTGATCAGAATAGCTCACTTGAGCTTTCAGCTCAGGTGAGCTAAAAACAGTTGATATGAAAGCGGCATATGTGAAAATGAAATGCATTGTAGATGATACTGAGGCACAATCGTACATATTAATTGAACGAAACAATACATAGAAATAAACTTCAATGTTCGTGCAAGCTTCAAATATTTATAGAATACATGTACATGGTAGAGTAGATATGCCCGCAAACGTCTGCAGAATGATAAGTATGCTTCATATAGATATTTATTATTATAATACACTTTCAGATGCTGGGATAAGGCTTGATTCACTATATTATTTATAGAAAATAATATGACCATGACTTAAACAGCAATCAACTGAAAACGAAAATATCTACTGTATAAATAACATGTACATGAACCTTGTCTATGTCTACAGAAGGAAGAGCAGTTTTACTTTTTTCCTATCTGCTTTAATTTGGGTTACTGGGGTGTATACAATTGTTTATATAATAAGTATGACAAATGCAAGCTAGTTAAATTTGTAAATAATGCACACTGTTGTAAAACTGCTAAAACAACGCTTTTGTATTGCAAGTCGACAACTTCGAAATAAAATTAAAAAAAACATCCCTTGATATACATACTGTAACATCTTAAATATGATGAAACAAAACTATCATGAATTCAAGTAATTAAAGATCAATTCAGTTAAATGAGTACAAATAAACAGCGCATATACATATTCACGAAGATCATTGATAGTACATGTAAACCATTCCTATTTTAAAAGAACTACGATCGATGTTAAATATGAACGCAATTGATCACTTCAACCTAGAATTAATAAGATTAATGAATTTGATTTCCAAAAACTCAAGGTGTTTATGTGAAATTTTAGTATCTTCAAGAACCTTGACAAACGCTTGTCAATAGCTCTAAAATTGATGGACAGTCTGCACGCTTCTAAAACATATTTTAATTAATATTTTAACAAACAAAAATTGATTGTATCTAAATGCGAGTAAACATTCAAAATATATGTAGCTTTCATACGGTTTTGTAAAGATACTAGGAGTAAAAAAAATGAAAATGAGAATGCATACGTGTTGTAAAGTTGTAAGTAATATAGGTTAAGAACAAACAACCACACACAAGGACAAATTACAACTGTAAACGTTTTGAGTTGCTCCTATTCAAAGGAGTATTCTCAATATTTTGAAATCAGTTTCGTTTCATAGGTTCAAATTTTGATTAGAAACATTTAATTCTAGTCTATTCTTACTGAGTATTGATTTAAAAATCAATAATCTATTCGTACTTATATACATCTATCTTGTTGGGGAATACATGTTTAATTAAGAATTATAGCATCTTTTTAATTACTAGTATTGTGTTTATATTATCATTTATCGGGGTATACCCATCTTTAATTCTTCACTAGACTTTTACCCGTGCGTGCACGGGTTGACATTGCATATGATATCGGGCATTTACAATAATATGCTATTAATTTCACTACACTCTGCTGAGTTGGAATAATCTAATCTTCATCACATTCAAAATGCCTCCATCGTGGGAACCCACGGGTTTTTTATCCGTTACACTGCAGTGTAACGGATAGAAAAATCGTGGGTTCCGACGATGAATTGCCTCCCATATACCCGTAATGTAGCAGAAAATTGCTGAATCGCTCCAAAACGATTTTGGAGATAATTAAGTTGCATTGAATATAACAGTCAAATTGTTCACAAAAACCATTTTGAAGCTGTAAATACCTTTCCTCGAAAAGTTTAAATTTATAATTCAGAATCCAACATATTTCAACAACGTTTTTTACACATCTTGTTGACATTCAAAACTCTCTGGATTTTTTTCTAGTAAATGCACTGTCTTAGAGTTATCTCCCGTATTTTCTTTGATGAACATAAAAAAATTTCCAATGAAAATTAACACACATTTGTTTTATCGTTTCCAAGTTTATCCATGCAAATATGATATTGTGGAAACATAAAATAAAGAGCCTCTAGTGATTTAGCGTGAATGTAATGCGCATGAGCAAGATTATAAAATCCAAAAAATTCAGATGGTGTCCGGAATTTTTTGAGGAATTTTCGTTGATTATTAATTGAAGAAGCCTGATTGAGAAAAAAAATTGGTAATCTTAAAGTACCAATGATTTTTGAAATATATAAAACAAAACACAGTACTCTTCCGATTTATCGGTATTAAAGCTAAAAAATTCGAGTCTATTATTTTCATATAGTAGTATAGATACTTTTGGTAAAATTTATTAACGAGTTGTAATGTTTTTTGCATACTTTTAATAAGGTACATGTAAGCCCATTATTTATCAAATTGATTTAATCTTAATTTATTTAGAAATAGGAACCGTTATCGAACAATAGGTATTTTTAAGTTATATGTACATGTACAAATATTTCAAAAAATGTTAACGTTTTCCTTAATAACACGTAAAACAAACCAAAAATTAAAGTTAACTGTTTTTTTTGCCTTAGAAACAAAACACTCGCCATTTTTGTGCACAGACGAAGGACTGACGCCTACCCACTAGCAGGCGTAGATCTAAACCCAAATTTAGTCCCGACTAAGTTTCCGCCTTTTTGTTTAAGTTAAACGCAACTTAATCGGGTTTTGAGGTTTAGTCCCTGGGGCTCGTTTCATAAAGGAATACGATAAATAATAAATAATACGATAAATTCATAAATAATACGAAACTAGTTTGAATATTTGCGTTTCATTAAAGAGCGCATCGTTCCGTCCGATTAAAGTTAAGCCAAAATTTTACGTCCACTCATAGGTAGGCGTAAGTTCGGACGTAAACATAAAGCATTGTACATGTAGCAACCTCTAATGATACACCGTCCACTAATGATATAATGTTGCATTAGTGGTCGGGATGTTGACCACTAATGATATAATTATATCAATAACGAACAACCTAACCGTCCGCTAAATAAATGATATAATTTCAGATTTATATCTTAGCGGTCAAAAACTGTAACCTATAATGAAATGGAAAAAGAATGTGAAATCAGTACTACCTTGACCACTAATGGTACACATTTGCACACATTTTCAATTGCATTAGTGGATGGATTTGCAACATTTAATGATATATATAATATGATATAAAATTATATACATATATATATATATATATATATATATATATATATATATATATATATATATATATATATATATATATATATGATCGAATTTTAAATGGTACTTGAGTATATCTGCGCTCTATATTTACAAAGGCAAAGTTTCAAGGAAAAAATGACGATATTAACATTTGGAAACAAAATACTTAAGTGACGTCATAGATGGACAGGTCATGGACAATGGTAACTAATGTTGAGTCTAATATGTTAGACAACCTCTGTCTTGGATAAAGATTTGATTTTGAACGATACTACATAAGAATGGGTTAAAATTGGGGAGGGGGGGGGGCAGTTATTTGATCATATAAATAGTCCTTTATTGTAATATACACCATCTGACATTACCCTGATATTTTGCCGTTTTACTTGAAATGAAATAGTCACATACAGTCAAAATACATACAATTTGTGACTTGGTCTGTTTACTTCAAAATCCAAATTGATCATCATTAAACAAAAAAAAATTGTGCTAGATATTTTTAGTTGAAGAAAATTTGAAGAAAAGCAATTTTAAGATATTAAAAAATTATTGTAAAACTTTTAGCGGGATTTCATTAAGATAAAAAGGTCAAATTTATATGACTATTTGCTATTGTGGTCTGTAGCTAGTACAATTGAATCACCAAACTGTTGTTAAGTTGAATATGTGGGTTTGTTAATTATATATAAGAACAACAAAGAATATCAATTAAAGATGGTTGAATTAAAACTACTTAAACAATAGTGACCATGTCGGTGTAAGAAAGAATATTAACCCAGGTTGAAAATTGACCCGGGTTTAATAAAATTATATCATTAGCAGTAAACATCCTGACCACTAATGCAACAATATATCATAAGTGGAAGGTGTATCATTAGAGGTTGCTACACGGCTAGATATACATGTAGAATTGTATGTTATTGGCAAGGCACACACAGCAAGAAAACACGTCTTCTCTCTTTGAGGATAGGGAAAGGAAGACCTAGTATTGTCCCATGATATCCAGCCAGCTCTTTGTTTCGGGTCATGTAAAAGCTGCAATCATGTTTAACGGCGGCGCCCATGGAAGTAATGCGATGAGTTTAAGGTGGTTCTATACACCCACAGTTTATTCCAATTTTCAATAGAAGACCACAAAACATATACTTATCAAATATTAAAATGATGATAAGGATGCGATAGGTATTTTCGAAGAATTTTTTAATGTTTTTCCGTGTTTTTGTGAAATAGTTTTTAAAAAATTAACTGCTAACAAATTGAGAGAAATTTTTTTGTCATATGATGGATATTTCTTTCGGACACCTTAAAAAAATATAACACTTCTTAACATTCAAAAATGTTATTACTGCAATTTTTTTAGTATTTCCCCAAAACATAATTTTTCATATTTATTTACTCTGTTGACAAATCATATGAAAAAGGTGCTTGATGTTATAAGAAAATGTATTTCAATAAATGTGACATAAAAAAAATTGAATGAAAACCATTGCAAATAAACACAAAAAATATTTTAAATTTTATTTGGTATGAAAGTTCCTCAGGTGAGAGTTATCGTTCCTAAGTCCAAAGACCTACACACCTTGGGGACATTTCTGAGTTGAAGAAAATTTCCTAAATATCATGTTGGAATAATAAATACATACATATTTCATTATAGGCCTATATAAGTGAATATATTCGCTTTAATGCAAAACTAAGTCAAATAAATAAAGCGGAAAATTAACTAATAGGATATATGTATCCCAACCTGAGAGAAATTCAAAGCCACCCTCCCATCCCTTTAAGGTGGTAAGGAACATCTGTCGATATAAATGTGGATTAAAGTATATTATAATTGAAATACTTTCACCGGATTAGAATTTTCTATCACAGAATTTAACCAAAAAATACGTTTTATAAAATTTTGGAAAGTTAAAAATTTTATTGTCATCAACGGGATTCGAACTTATGACCTACAGGTTTGTAGTGAACCTACTAACCCACTGTGCTACGCTGTAAGATGTCGGTGATGGGAAAGAAACTATTTAAAAAACTATACTTGATTTTATTGACAAGTTTATTTCGATAAATAATACGACACAACGTGAAGGTGTCACATACCACATTACTTGTAAGTAATGAATTTTCCAATTAAATTAAATCTATTAATTTAACAAATTTTTTTCAAAGAGCGGTCCCCATACAATTCGCCTCAGTTTAAATAAGCCAGTACCGGAATTGCATGCTTCCAGATTTACATTTTTGCGTACTGCGTCATCAAAAAGCCTTCCTCTACTGTACATTTTTTATATTAGCTAAAAGTGTGCGTGCCTTAAATTGAGAAATGCGTAACACGTGCTTTTAGCTGAAATCGACTATAGTAGGAAATAAGAGATCTTGGGAAGAGTCGTATTATATTGATAAAATCAAAGTCAATACCACATCATTAAGCATCCTGTTTTACTGATATTATTAATAGTTTAACCTTACATAATATGCAAACTAGTTGTGTACTGATATTAGCCATATCAAATTTTCACATTTTTTGTATTTTCATAAAAAACACAAAACAAAAGAACAAAAAATTTCAATAGATATTCTAGCTGGCTACTGGTCTGTAGCTCCCGGTCTGAAAAAATTAGGATGGAAGACCTAGGACCTACAGTTCCTCCCATTGTAAAAGTTGTATCACAGAAAAACGTGCGCTATTTTTGGACTGATCATTCTTATTTATACGCAAATTCTGTGCAAACAATTAGAAGCATTAAATTTTCAATGCAAAATACTATTGATATCGTTTCTTTACTTGCCGCTGATCTTTTTTTATGATAGTTTAAAACACAATCACCGTATATATTTATATATTATATTTATTTATAGCACTTAAAATAAAGTGGGGCAGTTTCTTTACATGTAAAAATGGCGACTCTCGATCTCGATGTAAATTTAACATAGTTATTACTTGATTTTTCGAGGTCAGAAGCAAGCTCCGAGATAGTATGAGGCAAATAAAGAGACGATATAAGTGGTAAATTGTATGAAGAATTTAATGATACTAATAGTTTTCAAAAAGTTTGCGTATATAGGATTATTTTTTGTGTGCGCAATGAATATATAATTTTTGGTTGGCACTGTAGCTCCCAGGTCGTCCATCCGAATTTCTTCAGACCGGAAGCTTCAGACCGGAAGCTATAGATATTCTTGAATATTGCTTTTAACTACCAGGTAGTTGAACGGAAAAATTAAACCCTGAATTTCATTCATAGCTACTTTTGTTCTATTTTCGTTTTCTCGCTTTTTAAGAAATCTAGAAAGTTGTTAAAAGGGCATGGTCACGATTTTGGTCAAAAATTATTTTTACGATTTTAATGTTTACAATGCTTTCGTAAGGCATTTGTAATAGGCAACGAAAATTATAGCATGATTCGTTGAGTTATAAGCGAGTTACAGAGGTTGCAATTCTTTGCTATGTAAACAAAGCGTTTGTTCAGAAATTTGATGTTGAAGTGAAAATTTCAGTTTTAGACCTAAAAAAAATTGTTAAACGTTTATTTATGCGTAAAATGAAAAAAGAAGATAGACAAATCAGCTTGAAAAAGGTTTTCACCGGTGTATTAAACCTACGTAAACAAAAACAGGGCACGAACCTTGTTTACATGACATAGAATTGTGAGTCCTGTATCTTGCTTACAACTCTACGACTGACTCTCAAATTTCATTTGATCATAAGAAATGCATTCCTTAAGCACTGTAAATAATAAAAACAGTAAAATAAAATTTGACAAAAATCGTGACCATGCCCCTTTAAGTCGTAAGTAAAAAAGGAATCACCAGAAAGTCATCTCCCCTTTTATTGTAATATGTATATTTAAATAGCATCAACATTGTTGATTCTTATGAAATCAAACCTTGTTTGATTGCTGCACCCACTATTCCAGATAAATAAATATGTGTATCATCTGATGACATGCTGCATGCAACCATTATCTCTCCAGTTAGAAGGCACTTGCCCTTTTCCATTGCTTTATGGCCCGATATCATCTGTTTGACATGTCTTCTACAAAATGAAAATCAAAATAAGAAAATTCTCCTAGAGAATGTTCTTTTTTAAATTCCAAAGGTGATTTTGATTTTAAGGGGTTTTTTTTCCAAGAAAACACGTAATTTTTTTTGGGTACAGTTTATGGAGGGATAAATGTAAATTTCCTGCTATTTGATGACCATGGTAAAATTTGATTTTATAAAACCTTATTGCACATAGTCCCTATCATATCCCATAATATGATGTGTCTATTCATTAAAACATTAGAGGAGGTCTGGGATCCAGTCTTTTTTTTAAGGAGTGAAAAACGTCAATTTTCTGCTACCATTTAACTCCATGAATGAAATAAAAAAAAATGAAAACCTAATCGCACATCTTTAGGATAGACACTGTCATATCTAAAGAGATGAAGTAGCTACACGATAATTTGTAAGAGGAGTTTTGGGAGCCATAATTTTTTTTTTTTTGGGGGGGGGGGGCAAAAAACTTTGTAATTTTATTGTGGCCCACCAAACCCCGTGATAAAAAATTTTGAAACCTTATCACACATCAAAATGACAGCCTTAAATCATTTTCTAGTATTTTATTATTTGGCTACTGCTAAAAAGGAGTTCGAGGAGGCAGGTTTTTTGCGAAAAAACGTCATTTTTACCAATTATTTGACCTCCAGGACTATAACAGATTTTCCGAAACTTTTCACAATCAACATTCTACCCCAAATCAAACTCCAATACTAGTAATTCCGTTTGCTGATTTTTAAGATGCAAGAGCAGTTTGAGAAGGTAAAACGTGATGCACGGACAGACGAACCGGGAAAACACCAATATACCCGGACTTTTTTTTTTTTTTTAGAAATTGCTGGTATAATTATCGTTATTTGAAATATGTGGTTTTAGGGCTTTCCTTCCTACCCACGTGACTGGGGACAGAATTATAATTGACTGTATTGTTCTTGTCAGTAGAGTGGCTGTGAAGCATTTACCTCAGTTGGAGTTCCTATCTGAACTAGCTAGAAAGTATTAAGCTATCACCTGATAAGCAACGTATTGAATTTTTGTATGGTGTATCATTTGTAGAAATATATATCTCGAAGACCAGATTGAGATACATTTTTGATCTGAGTTTTTAAATGTTATCCTTATATAGAGTGTTCATCTTTAACAGGTAATCCCCGGACCTTGTGTAGAAGATATAATGAGGAAGACTTCAGTTTTTGCCCTGTCAGTTCTTCCATTTAATAAAGTCATCATACGATTTACCAGTCAGCAGAGGTTCCCCTAGCCAATGTACACATTAGTGGTGATCAGCTCACAAGAAAGAGATTTAAACCCCTGTCAGACCGGAGCTGCGTCCTCATTGCGATCCCGCTGCGTCCTTAAATAATGTAAAACGCCAACGTAAACGCGGTAGAGTTTCTACAGCGCAACAGCATCTTCGTTTGTCGCAGTGGGATCGCCTAGAACATTTTAGAACGCCATGCGACGGCGCACTTTGAACATGCACAAAGTATGCGCCGTTGCTCTGCGTTCTGATAAACACGCCGTAGAAGCGGAGTGAGGTGACCGTGACAGCGCCGTAATGTGTTCAACAGCGCCACGAGAGCTCCGTTGGCGCGCTCAAGGAACGCAGTGTAGACGCAGTGATAAGTCAACTGCACTTGCAGAGACCTCTCGGAGTTCTTTGGGATCTTACTGCGTCTCTATCGCGCTCTCACTGCGCATCCACAGCGTTTGATCAAGTTGTTTTTCATTTGGCTGCGTTCACACAGCAACCTGAAAGAGCCGTTGCTGCGTTCATCGTGCTCTCTTGACGAGTTTTCTGCGTTTATTAGCGTTTGTACCGCGCTCCCACGGCGTTTCTAGTGCGTTGTTATCCAGACCACGAAAACTCGAATAATGGCTGTTGTACAATAGCAAGCAATGTAGTAATTGTCAAACTGGATGTGAACGACTATGTAAAAAGTAACTTTTGCTAATATTCCAGGACCTGTCAAAGGACGTAGATGGAATTCATGCCATTTGGTTCTGATGTTTTCACATCTTTTCTATGCTTTCTAACAACAAATAACAGATCTTTTTTGTAGACCTGACTACTAAGAGTTTTGTCCTAGTCATTCACAATTTATTTAGAAGTAGTTACGTTTCAATTACAATGTACCTATTCATCAAAACAAAACATTATTTATCATTTATTTACTATTTGACGTTTATTTCAATAATAAAAAAGAAAAGGTTTAAATATGATAAGGTAAAAATGTCCTTGAAGTAAACTAAAGAAGTCGAAATATAAGACAAATCTTCAAAACAGGAAGGGGAACCAGCATATCCGTTTCACATGTCGTAAATCGCAACCATACCCAAAGCTACTGTAGCAAAAAACAAGCTTTATTGGGGAATCAGACCTGGCAGTTTTCTTTATTTCATTGACTGTTACTTGATAAGCTAGAAATGGAATTTAAGGACACATTTCAGTAAAAGTATTTCACAGACTTATTATAGCGAGCGCAGCTCGCCGGCGCGCAGCGCCGGCGCGAAGCGAGCTCTACCGGCAAGGCGTGTGTGAATAGAAAATTCGAACTATTTGCACATTCATTCAACGGATTTTTTTGGCGTCAGTAAATCGGACCAGTAATGCCTTGTTTTAATCGTCCCAGTAGTTCCCTGTAATTATGGTTTCCCATTTCACACTCTCACGAGAACAAGATAAAAGACTATGTACATGCATTGTAAATAACACAACGCCAATTTCCATTACTTTTAAGACTAACGGAGTTATCGTCCTTTCGAGTGACGTCACAATGGATTTCTTGCACATTGATCCGACAGAATTTTTCGGAGTCAGTAAATTTCGACCCACAATGCAATTCCTCAATGTCGGCCGATCTGACTAGACTGGATACCATCTCGCGAGAATCAAAGTAAAACTTTTGAGAAACAGATAAATTGTGTAATTTCCAGAACATCATGCTTTTTAAGTAAACAATCAATATTTTTCGCGTAGTTTTTTCTAGAGACAGACTACACCTGACCGACGTGAACTTTGACGTCACAATAAGGGGAAACAACTCTAAGTAGTTATTGTAAATCTGCTGAAATATAAATACCAAAATCTTCTCAAAATCTTGCAGATCTAACGAATCGAGACATTTCTTCAGAGATAGGAAACAGCTGTAACTTGCTCTCATTTGGATGAATGCTCACATTTATTTTATTCACTGTGTTTACGGTAATTTCCAGGAACGTTTTTTAAATGGGGCGTGGCAACATCATTCAAAAAATCTTCACAAGCAAAAAGAAAAATAAAATTCTCAAAATCAGGAAAATTCTAATCGGGGTGAGGAATAGGGAGTGCGTGGTATGCCTTTAGCTCTTTAGCTGCTCAAAAGTGTCTTTATTTTCACTACTATTCACGGTATTACATGCTACCGGGGGATCCATTTCCCTTATGTGATCAACAAATTTTTTTATACGTAAATTTGATTTCTTTTTAAACGGGGGAGGGGGGATTTTGTGATAAGTCAATTTTTATTTGTTTAAGAAAAATGTCTGCTGCAAGAAAAGAGGAAATATTATGTTAAAACATTATGTTAAAATCTTTATTATTCAACAACATTTTATCTGAGATAAATTCTATACTGGCGTGCGACCAGTATATAAACAATCTGATCAAAATCAGATTTTTGATCCGCTCCGACAAATTCTGATGTCGCTACACTTTGTTCAGCGACTATCAGAATTTCGGAGCGTTATTAAGATCTGATTTTAATCAGATTGGTATATAAATAAATAAAAAATCTTATGAATTATGAATAATAAAAATTTACTGGAAAATTGGTATATTTATTTTATTTTGCATTCTTCATTTACGTGTACTTTACGTCACCGCTTTTATTTTTATTGATTTATCATAATTCATTTTTGATCACCTGCTGCGCTCGCCCCAACGGTCGCACCGTAAAACATATTATTTACATCCTCTTTTGGTTGCTGAGCATGATACTTCACAACTGAGGACAAATCACTTTTCGGTTTCAGAACATTAGAAGGAACCAACGCGCTAGTCAACTCCACTTAGTAACCACACCACTGGAACTTTGTATATACTTATGTAAGGGGAAACCTTTTTTTAAGTTGAAGAAGTTCTTTGAAAAAGGTGGCTTAAAGAAAAAATCAAATGTTCCTTTTACAGAGTTGTCTCCTCCAGGTGAAGTAACTCTTTTGCATAGCAAAACACATGTTTGGATTCCGGGCAGCCGTGCTGTTAATAGGAATGAATTTTTCATTTCTAGATGACTGGCTATAACACTCTGTGCATCTCTCCTAGCTTTTGCTTTCAGTGCTAGGAATTTAACATTTCAAAAATAGGTTTTAAGCTCTGCCATTAACCTAAAACCAGGACGAAAGTCATCCCCCATTCAACCACACAGTGGGCATCATCCACAACTATGAATGTTTTGTACATTTCCGTTGGTTTAAAAATATTTGATGCAGAGTTTAAAATATTTTCTGGGTGTCCAGTATAGAACTGTTTTGGGATAGTAGAGAAATATCTTGCTTGACATGAACAATTCTGTCTCCTAGTTTTCTAACCTCTAAATAGCTTGTTGCATAATAGAATTTAATGGCAAAGTAACAATTACTGTACAAGATATGTTCTTCACAAACTTACAATGTAAGACAAAAGTTTAAATACACGAGATTTCCCAAATCCAGTGGGTAAAACTGCTAATAAATCCTTTTAAACAATTTCACGGAGGCTTTCTTTCCTCTTAAAGGGGCATGGTCAGGATTGTGGTCAAAAAGTATATTCCCGATATTAATGTTTACAATGCTTAAGAAATGCATTTTTAATATTTGAGGGTCAATCGTTGAGTTATAAGCGAGTTACAGAGCTTAAAACTCTTTGCTATTTAAACAAAGCTTTCGTTTTAAATCTTGACGATGAAGTGAAAATACAATAATAATATAGCTGGAAACATCTTGCGAATGTAAAATCCGGTGTTGTAAAGGTTTTTTCTTTCGTTTCAACAAAAGTACCTCCGCCTCGTAAAAACCCACATACACTCCACTACGTTTTTATAAACGCCCCGGAAGTAGAAAAATTGTTTTGCAACCTTGGATGAAACGGATCATAGGTCGACATCAGAACCGCAAACTTATTTTCTATCTCTAATGATATAAATTATATGATTCCAAGCAGAAAATATGTTAAATGCTTACATATAACCTAACAACACATAAGGTTGTCGATTGTTAACACATTACCGGTAAGTAGATTACGGCTCTTATGCACAATACCCAATGGTATCTTCCTTGACGGACATTTGTTGGGTTATGATGAAGTATGTATAGGTTTTACAACATTTTACCTTCATGTGAAGTTATTGATTTTTAAAGAAGCTTTGTTGGTTTATTCGTTACGCAAATGTACGGAAATAATTTGCGTAACATATGTTGTAGATTGTTTTATATATCTGACAATTGAGTTTTCTATTATTGGTATTCTTGACAGCTCAACAAAATTTATGTAAATGTATATTGTATTAATGCACATTAGGGTACGGTTAAGATCTATTATGTAAATATTTGGGATAATAGAATCCTTTAGCATATCGTACATTAAATTTGTGTTATTTCTGTACATTTTATTTTTAATTAACTAAATCCGGTTATGAAATGTTGAAAATGGCGATCGGGCGAGCGGCTGCCAAAAGGGCACACAGTGTACCCCTATTGTACGGATAATTCCTCCTACAGTTTCCAAGATAGGAATTTGATGTTTTGCAATTTAATTGTACATGTACATATATCAGAGATGTGCATATTACTTGGATTTTGATTTTCGGTACTTGAAGAAAAAAACAACAAGCTGTTTAACTGTTTTCAATGTAGGAAGTTGATTTTTGCAGATCAATTTACATATAAAATCAGCTGTTGAACTTTAATCAGTTTCCCGCAGAATATTGAACATAGGGTATCCCTATTGTACGAACAACAGTTTTCAAGGTAGGAAGTTGATGTTTTGAAAATCATTTTAGATCTATATAAATTATAAAATCAGCTTCTTTATCAATTTTCAAGGTAGGAAGTTGATGTTTTGCATACTGATTGTACACATACATGTACCAGAGATATGCATATTACTGGAATTTTGATTTTCGATAATTTATGAAAAAAATATACCAGCTACTAAAACGTCATCATTTTCAGAATATTGCATATAAGGTACCCTTGTTGTAAGGATAAAGAACAATTATCAGCTTTTGGGCTGTTTCCAAGTTGGGAAATTGATTTTTGCAAATGGATTTTACATATATAATCAGTTGTTGAGTCATTTTCTTGCAGAATGTTGAGTATTAATAGTGTACCCCTATTGTACGAATAACGTCTCCTACAGTTTTCAAGGTAGGAAGTTGATGTTTTGCAAATCAATTGTTCATATATAATCAGCTTCTTATACAGATTTCAAGGTAGGAAATTGATGTTTTGCATATTGTTTGTTCATCTATCAGAGATGTGCAAATTACTTGGATATTTATTTTTGATATTTTATGGAAAAAAAAGTATCAGCAGTTGAACTTCGCTACTTTCTCGCAGAATATTACAAACAAGGTACCTTTATTGTACGGATATTTTCAAGATAGAAGGTTGATGTTTTGCAGATCAGTTGTACGTGTATGAGATGTGCATATTACTTGATTTTTTTTTTAAACACCAGCTGTTGTGATTAAAAAAACATGAAAAAAATATTCCTGTGAAAACCGGAAGATATGTCAAGTTTACAACTCTACATACAAAGGTCACCCCAAAGAGTTTTGTTGTTAAAATGTTTACCGTTTCCTGAATCTCGTAGAAACAAAAGTATATAATTTAGGACAGGAAACAACGAACGAATGCGAATTTTGAGAAAAAAAATCGCCTCGAGGTATTTTCATTCTTTATCGCCCTGTAAAATTCCATGATAAACCAGTCATCTGTTAGAAATCCTATGTATAAAATAAGGAACAAGATATCTGTGAGCCAATGCTCACTAGTGATACCCCCGCTCTGATGTGAATATGCAAAATAAGCAAAGTCGACATTTAACATAAAGCTGGCATCCGATTGGTACAGAAATACATCCCACAATATGGCATGCCTAAACAAATAGTGTGTTAAAATTTCAAGCATCTGCGATAAATAGCTGCTGAGAAATCTTTGAGGAAAATTTGATTGAAAATTTTGGCTAAAATAAACAAAGTACTCATTTAACAGAAAGTTGACGTCTGATTGGTACAATAATAAATCCCATGATAAAGCATGCCTAAACAAATAGTGTATTAAAATTTCAAGCATCTGCAATAAATAGTTGCTGAGAAATCTTTGACGAAAATTTGTTTGAAAATTTAGGTTTAAAAAATAAGAAAAGTCGTCATTTAACAGGAAGATGACGTCCGATTTGTACAAAAATATATCCCACGATATGGCATGCCTATACAAATACTGTGTAAAAATTTCAAGCATCTGCGATAAACAGTTGCTGAGAATTCTTTGACAAAAATTTGTTTGAAAATTTTTGCTAAAAATAAACACAGTCGTCATTTAACAGGAAGTTGACGTCTGACTGGTACAAAAATATATCCCACAATATGGCATTCCTATACAAATATTGTATAAAAATTTCAAGCATCTGCGATAAATAGTTGCTGAGAAATCTTTGACGAAAATTTGTTTGAAAATTTAGGTTTAAAAAATAAGAAAAGTTGTCATTTAACAGGAAGATGACGTCCGATTTGTACAAAAATATATCCCACGATATGACGTTCCTTAACAAACACTGTGTAAAACTTTCAAGCATCTGCGATAAATAGTTGCTGAGATAAATGCGACAGGAATTTTTGTTACGGACGGACAGACGGACAGACAGAGACACAAGGGTAAAACAGTATACCCCCTCTTCTTCGGAGCGGGGGTATAAAAAAAATAAAGACTATAATTTCTATAAATAAGGGTAAATTTTGTTCATCAAAGATCATTCCACGAGACTTAAGGTATATTCGTATGCTCCTCCAGATTTGGATCTCCAACAGATCTCCATTGTCTACCTGCTATTTGGAAAGAAGACAATGGAGATATACCGGAGATCTCCATACTGCAAACGAGCAAATTAGGATTACTCTTGCAGCTCTCCAATCCAACAAAAGAATACACCCAGTTAAGACTTATTTTGTGAGTTCTTTAGTGAACCCACGCAAACGCAGCCTCGTTGCTTTGGAGAAAATCCTTTTGATGGTCTTTACTTAAAGCTGAATTGAATCACTATATTATTTTTGATCGCTCGAAAGCTATGATATGATAGAAATAATATGATAGTAAATCCAATTAACAACGTAACATCGTTTCCATTAGTTTAAGTATACAAAAACAGTCCGTTTCGGAAATAAATGCGGTCGTTGTCATTTCTCTATCTCCCAGATGGAGATCACAGATATTAGGTGTTGCTAAATCGCGGAATAGAAAACGGAACGGAATACAGAAAATGTTATATTACTTGATAGATGTGTTCAACAAGTTAAAAATAATATACGTTTTGTAATTTTTTAATATTGTTGAACTTTTTATCCATATTCAAGTTTATTTAGAAAATGTATGATGTTATCAAAATTATTATTACATGCTTTGACCACTAGTCCCATTTTATCAAACTAAACGTTATATCTAGCTCTTTATTCGGACTAAGTTGCAGGGATGTGCAATTACGTAAGTAAACGTAAGGAATCTGCCATACCTACAACGGTAGAAGATGTAGACAACAAACGCCGATATTAAACGAAAGAAAGAAGACTTTGCAGGTCATATAGAGCGTTAGTGATCAAATGATTCTGTTTTCGATCAAATGATCTTTAAAATAGCAAGGCGAATAGATTAGCAAACAGATGTTGCAACAAAACCTCGTAACAATGATCGTGAATGCTGTTTGAATACTCTACTGGATTGTTCGACTGCAATTAGAATACGACTCAAGATGTTATGCAGTTTTTCAAAGGCTTTTCCGAGAATACGAGAGAATGAAAGATGGAGAAATAAACACTGTGCCGGATAATTATGCCAGTGCCAAAATGGCAGTTTTGCCCCCGTCTTAGCTGCATATATCAACAAATTCAAATATGCCATATGCTTGACCATTGCTTGAAGAGTTAATTAACCACCTTTGTTATCATTGTATCTCACCTGTCAGGTGAGATACCTACCTTTCAAAAATAAATTCCTGTAGGAAATAAAAATTCCCATAGGAAAAACAATGTTCCTAAAGGTAATTTGAAATTTCCTATCGGAATACAAGAACTTCCTATAGGAATTTCAATTCCGATAGGATTTAATAAAATCCGATAGGAAAACTTAAGAGGGCATGGTCACGATTTTTGTCAAAAATTATTTTTTTGATTTAAATGTGTACAATGCTTCAATAAGGCACTTTAAAAAGGCAACCAAAATTTGAGTGTCATTTGTTGAGTTATAAGCGAGTTACAGAGCTTATAATTCCTCGCTATGTAAACAAAGCTTTTGTTTACATTTTAAATGTTGAAGTGAAAATTCTAATTCTAAACACAAAATGAATGTGTTAACAGTTAAGAACTGTAATTTCATGCTTAAAGTGAATGAGAAGAAAGAAAACTCAGTTTAAAAAAGATTTTTACTGGTATATTGAGCCTACAATGTATGTAAACAAAAACAGGGCACAAGCCCTGTTTACATGACGAAGAATTGCAAGCCCTGTATCTTGCCTAAAACTCAACGATTGGCACCCAAATTTCATTTGATCATTAGAGAGCATTCATAAACCACTGTAAATAATAAAAACAGAAAAATAAAATTTGACCAAAATCGTGACCATGCCCCTTTAATATTCTATAGGAAAACTACATGTCTGAATCAATTTCCTACCGGAAATACCATTCTTCTATAGGAAATATAATTATATACAGGACTTTTGAAAAATCCTATATGATGTCAATATTTCCTGTAGGAGAATCAATTCTCCTATAGGAATTATCATTTTCCTATGGAATATTAATTTTCTAAGGTAAATATCTCACCTGTCAGGTGAAACACACTAAACATAAAAGTGGTTATATATACTCTCTAGACAATGGTCTATCGTTTGGTACATATGGATTTTTCCGAAACTGCATTATAATTATCCAGCACAGTGTTAATAGCAAAGGAGATCTTATTTGGAGACTTGTTTAACCTTTTAACATTTTTAACCAGGTTTTCCAACGGAAAAATCCGGTTATTACATGTAAAATGGTGAAAATGGCGGCCGGGCGGGCGGCTGCTAAAAGGGTACCCTCATTGTACGGATAATTCCTCCTACAGTTTTCAAGATAGGAAGTTGTTCTTTTGCAGATTAATATATAAGAAATGTGCATTGTAGCAACCTCTTTTTTAACGTTGAAAACTGAGACCAAAAGTCGTGAAATTTATACCCGGATTTCATTTTTCAACGTTGATTATTGATTTGGGATATGGGGGGGGGGGGGCTTTTCTAACGTTAAAACTGCGACCAAACGTCATTTTTCAACAGCTTAAAAAGTTTTTTTTCTAATCTCTGATGACCTCACACGTTGAAAATTGACCAACTACAGGTTATTGAACTGTCTCTGAAATGTACGAAAGCCGAGAAGGATCATTCGAGATTCGAGATTCGAAATACGAGATTCGAAATACGAGATTCGAGATTCGAAATTCGAGATTCAATATCTAAATTAACCAATCAAATCAAGGTTTCTGAAAATATGTATCCTAGCGACATCAAACTGTTCTAAATAAAAATCATACGTACATGTTCTTATATACAAATAAATGCTATGTTCACTTCTCCCTACCTAACTAAATAATTATTTGTATTTACTTTTACACAGAATATCTAAATAGACTAGTAATAATGCAGAGTGCTTCGCGGATCTAAGTGATTTTGTTTGCCCTGGTGCATTTCCACCTGATGCGTTTGAACCCTAAGGTATTTCACCACCAGTAATAGTTTAAAACCCGGGTTTATTCACACCTTTTGTGTAAAAATGCGGTTATGGTAGAGATCTTCATAAGCGTAGCTAATTTTTTCTGTAGGGGGTCCTAGGCCAATTTTAAAAAAATTTACTATGTAAATTTAATAAGCTCCAATTTTCCCGAGGAGGGGGTCCAGATCCCCTGACCCCCTCCTTTCTAGATCCCCGCATGAAGATTAGTACATGTATCTAAATAATCTAAATATAAATAATCTGTCCTGTTTCACTAATAAATATAAGCATTACTTATCGTTTTTATGTTTGCATACAGTGATACACTAGTACTATGATTATAAACAAATCATTAAGATTTTATCACATCATACGGAATTATCAATAAATACAATTTTTTTTCCTTTTCCTCAGTAAACAACTTATTATGAGTCTTACTTTTGGAATTGTTTTCAATATAGAAGGATACCTACTCTCCACAATTAAAGGTAGGGATGATAGGGTGCCAATTTGTTCACATTGCCGATTTCTTGTGCGGAGAACAGTAAAACCCTTTATTTGATTGTGCATGAATATTTCAAAATTAATTGTTGTACAAATATTTTGTTATAATTCATTCATTGATATATCAACAAGAAAGAATAAAAGCATATGTTTCACAGCCAAGTAAAGTTTCTCTGTAGTTTCCTACCCCCCTACCCCCCATCGCACCAAAATTGACAATAATTACATATAAGTCATACAAATGTTTACTTTTTTTGTAGTAAGTCTCTAAAGATGTAAATAAGCACTGCAAACAAAGATGTGTGTATTTAATATACTACTACATTACACTTAGCCAGATAAAATGTAATCAGGATGAAGCTACAAGGGGTGAGTGGTGCAAATTTACCAATTTGTCGCCATACACACAGAACACCAAATAAAGAAACTGTGAGTGGTGTGTGGAATGCATAAAAGGTGGCGGTAAATTATCTCAAATAATCAGTGCAAAAACCCACAAATAGGCTGTTATTTGTTACATATCCTGCAAAATCATTGATAAAAAATGTTATCGCCCCATATCATAGCCGATTAAGTTAATGTGTGCATATGGTCAACGTACATGTAATTCTAATATACAAGAAGGCGGATGTATCAGGCGGGGATCCAGAAAATTAAATTTCAAAAATGATCGGTTGAATTACATTAAATGCTTTGAAAATTGTTTTAAACTATCGCACGGGTCAAAATGCGTGATAGAAGCTATGTACAGTGTAATTGGAAACTTTCATTTTATATCAATATGTAGTATTACCTATTATAACAAATGAGAGTATAGCACAACTGCCACAAGCAACACATGTCCTTTACCGGCACCACCTCCCTCCCCATAAAAAAATGAAACAATTGTCGTTTTATTTGCTAAAATGTGTGTGGTTCAAGATTTTTCTAAAGGACATACCCGATTACAATTGAAAAAAGAGTCGTACGTTTAAAATTAATTTTGTCAAAACTTTTAGATCCATTTGGTTATATTTTGGTCCATTTGGGTAAATATATGCACCAGCGTAGCTCTAATTTATATATAATCAGGCCATAAATTCAAAATATTTTCAAAAATTAATAGCTTTAAATCCAGTGGATGAAAGAAATGGAAAGCAAGTCGAACTCGATGAGTGCTAATACCTGTGTTGAATGAATGGTACAGTAGGATATGCGCAAAAAAGTCCCGTCTACTCTTTCCTACCCTATAATTATTGGAATATTAAATCCGATTATAAGAGTCAAATTAAAAATCAAGTATGGATATGTACCTGTTTAACAGAAGTAAAACTACTAATAATTTATCTACAGTGCATCGTTATGGAGCTACACAGAAAGTTTAATATTAATTGGCCGAGCCAAATAAAAAAAACCCTGGAAAACGAAGAGAAAACAAAGTGGGGACAGAATAACTGACAAATTAATTAGGACTATATAGCCGCCCCCCCCCCCCCCCTCTTGAAATGTATATACTGAAAACAGATTATTGGCGTACAACATCCGCACACAATTTAAAGAAAATTTCATGTTTTTTTATCATTTTCGCTAGCTAATGTAAGACATCACAAATACCCCAAGCCCCCTCACGGAAAAGGAAATGCTAGGTGATGAGAGAGAGAGAGAGAGAGAGAGAGAGAGAGAGAGAGAGAGAGAGAGAGAGAGAGAGAGAGAGAGAGAGAGAGAGTCGATGTAAATAAAGATTATTGGCGTACAACATCCGCACACCATTTAAAGAAAATTTCATGTTTTTTTTATCATTTTCGCTAGCTAATGTAAGACATCACAAATACCCCAAGCCCCCTCACGGAAAAGGAAATGCTAGGTGATGAGAGAAGAGAGAGAGAGAGAGAGAGAGAGAGAGAGAGAGAGAGAGAGAGAGAGAGAGAGAGAGAGAGAGAGAGAGAGAGAGAGAGAGTCGATGTAAATAACAGGTGCGCTAACACCGTTAAAATTAAAGCTTGCTAGTTGGTCTGCCCTACCCTAGCTACCACCTCTCTTTTCTCGTTTTAGAGGCTTAATTATTGTCTATATATGCTTGTAACAAATCAAATCAATTTCAAATTCTAAATCAAACTGAATTTGACATTACAAAACTCTCTGTCTGTCTGTCTGTCTGTCTCTCTCTCTCTCTCTGTCTGTCTCTCTCTGTCTGTATCTCTCTGTCTCTCTCTCTCTCTCTCTCTCTCATATCGACAATGGCATTGCCATACCCTACAATACACTATTCTTATCTGGAATTTTGTCTTTGAGGTTGTAAATCATTATATCTTCTATGGTTTAAAACTTTATCATAACCTATATTTTGACATGTCGATTATTTTTTTAGTTTCGTTTCATAGCTAAAACATTTAGATTAAACAGATCTTTCTTCGCGAGACGATTTTTACACAGCTGGGGCGAATACACTTCGGGTTAAAATTGTTCGGGGGGAAATACATACAGGGCAAACAAAACCACTTAGATTCGCAAAGCCAACAGTGTTATTTCTAATTTAATTGTTTATACTGTGTGGGGTTAATTCATCAATGTTAATTTAACCATTTTATAACCACTATATAAGAGCTGTTAAGACATTTATTTGTAGGAAAGAGCATGTACGAATGATCTTTATTTAGAACAGTTTGATGTTGCTAGGATACAGGTTTCAGATCCATGATTTGATTGGTTAATTTAGATATTGAATCTCGAATTTCGAATTTCGAATCTCGTATTTCGAATCTCGTATTTCGAATCTCGAATCTCGAATGATCCTTCTCGGCTTTCGTAGAAATGGAACTTGCTCTACGCAATTATTATGTATCTGATAAAAAATTTCAGCTCCCTTTTATAATTCCTAATATTGTCCGATATTCATGCCGAGATGGATTTTTGTTTTCGTTTGTTTTTTTGTTTTGTTTTTTTTTCCCGATAGCAACAGTTTGTTATTAAGACTAAGAACTCTGTGTCTCTTGTTGTTAAACTGTGTAGATAAAGCTAAAAGGAATATATATCAAACAACATCGTCTCAAGCCATAGTCCGGAGTCCGTTTATACACATGTATATATACCTCTCTTCACCATGATCGTTCATGTTGGCCGTGGTTTGCTAAGATTGTCAAACCAATACCGGCCGTTTATGTAATATTTCCGGTAAATCGCTTCAACTTCAATTTATTTTGAGAAGTCATGATAATTAACTGACAGCACAATAATGAGCAGTTTTCATATTTTTATCAGACAAGTCGCGATCAGTAATTATTTTATTAATTCAACTTCACAAAAACTTTTCTTAAACTTGAAAGATTAACAAAATTAAATGATGAATAATAAGCTACTGATCTTGATTTGACAGAAAAAAATATTGTGTTCAATACAGATTCAAACACTACACAGAAACTTTTTCGTGGGTGTGTTTAGGGAGTATTGGACATTTATGACGCATTCGCCGGCGTAACGAGGAATCTTGACCCGGGTTGAAATTTGACCCGGATATCATTTTTCAACGTTGAAAAATTGATACCAAAAGTCGTGAAATTATACCTGGGATCAGTTTTCAACAGCCTGAAAAATATTTTTCAAACTTCTAATGACATCGACACGTTGAAAACTGACCCTGTTGAAAATTGACTCCGACTTCAGAGTTTTGAACTGTCTTTGAACAGAAGTGTAACTTGCTCTTCACAGTTTAATTGTACATGTGTGTACTTTAAAGTTTCGGTTTCAAAACTTTAACTCTTTCATACTATCCGCTATATTTGCTGTCTTGGGTAATTTGACATTTCAAAGGTTGATTTTTCTGACTTCAATCATTTAATATTTCATTTGACTGAAAACGTGGTATGTAGCAACCTCTAATGACACACTGTCCACTAATGATATAATGTTGCATTAGTGGTCAGGATGTTGACCACTAATGATATAATTTTATCAAACCCGGGTCAATTTTCAACCTGGGTTAACATTTTTTGTTACACCGACATAATCACCATTGTTAAAGTAGTTTTAATTCAACCAACATTAATTCATATTCTTTGTTGTTCTAATGTATAATTAACAAACCAACATATTCAACTTAACAACAAATTAGTGATTCAATTGTGCTAAAAACCACAATAGCAAATAGTCTTGTGCTGTCTATGGTTTAATTTTAAAATTCTTCAGAAATATTTTTGTACAAGCTAACCACTTTGAGTTTAATATACCCGGTAATCATTTTTGGTACAAGTTAACTATATCTGGTCAATCACTCACTTCATGTCAGCCTTACTGACCAGTCCGGGCTCACTTTGTCAATGGTCTTCAATCTTGTTAGATGCGTGCCTCGAACCACTAAGTAAGTCTTTTTTATTGAAGTAATTGCTTAACTTTGTTAGTATTAAATTGTATTTTTGAAGTATAGTTACAGATGGAAATTTATTTTACAGATAAAACATTCTTAAAAGTATGGCACGCCATTATGGTCTTTAAAGTAATTTACAGTTTGAAGGTATAAAGTAAGATTCTATATTTTCCTATTTAGTAATTTGTTATTTCTATTTGTAGTAGTTTTTTACCAATATTATTCACGACGGCAACGTTTACACACTAAATAAAATATGAAACCCGTGTGACTTTTGTTTGCGTTGTGCAAGTTTAGCTATTTGCCTGCACCAGGCAGAATAAGTCTTATGAATTGGACCTTTTTTATGTTAATAAAATCCCGCCAAAAGTTTAACAATAATTTTTTAATATCGTAAAATTGCTTTTCTTCAAACTTTCTTCAACAAAAAATATTTAGCACAACTACTTTTTGATTAATGATAATCAATTTGGATCTTCAAGTAAACAGACGAAGTTGTATATATTTTGTCTGTATACGACTATTTCAGTTCAAGTAAAAAGGCAAAATATCAGGGGCAATGTCAGAATGGTGTATTTTACAATAAAGGACTATATACATGTATATGATCAAATAACTGCCCCCCCCCCCCCCCAAATTTTAACCAATTCTTAAGCAGTTTTGTATGAAAATCAAATCTTTATCCAACGTTATACAGAGGTTGTCTAACATATTAGACTCAACATTAGTCACCATTGTCCGTGACCTCTCCATCTATGACGTCACTTAAGTATTTTTTTCCAAATGTAAATATCGTCATTTTTCCTTGATACTTTGCCTTTGTAAGTATATAGCGCAGGTATACTCAAGTACGATTTAAAATTTCGAATATATATATATATATATATATATATATATATATATATATATATATATATATATATATATATATATATATATATATATATATATATATATCAGGGATGGGGTCAATTACAATGGAAAGTAATTAATTAAATTACAATTACTTGCATCAATTCTTCAATTAAATTACCATTACCATTACAAGAGTTTTCAAATGTAATTAATTAAATTACAAATTACATTTTCATCAAAATTTACTAAAACCATGATTTATATACAACACATAAACATTTAAGGAGGTACATCTATAATGTGAATAAAATTTCCTCATAATTAAGATAATTTCACTGTTTGAGAATTTGCTAACTATTCTAATAATTAGTTACAATTTTTGGAAAGAAAAAATATAAATTTGGTTTTTATTGTTTATTTTAAAATGCAGGTACTGGTAGTCACAATATGGAGGTGTCCCATTCACCCTGATATTCAATAAACATTTAAAAGTCATATCCCTTAACCTACACCTAAAGTATTTCTTGCATGCAAAACTATTATATGAAAACTTTCTCCTTTGCATTTTTATACACTATTTTTTTTTCTTTGTAAATACAATGCCAAAGTACAGGTTAATCTCGGGTAGAGGGCAGACTTTAATTGTTATCAAAACACAATTCACATCTGTTGTTCTCTACCTAATTATGAAAATGTTAGCAATAAGGGAACACACCCTGTGGACATGTTAGGCATCAAAATCTTAAACCCATTTGAAGCCATGCATTTTAGCTCTGTGTATTTTAGGTTATCAATTACAAAGCATGACTTGATAGTTTATATAATTTCGATAACACTGATTTTGTTTGTAAATTAAACAGTGATGTTTTAAACTAATTAAATGATAATTGACACACTAATTATTCTAATTAGAAGGGAAATAAGTATTTTTTAAGAAAAAACAGATCAAACAAATTATCAAATACATGTACTTAATTAAATTAGGGAAACTTATCATTAAATATTGAATCACTGAAAAAATCCATTTTGAAAAATATTCAGTATTATAATGATATATATCATAATAGTTTAATGCTTTTTAACTACTCTTCGAACTTGACCTAATGTACCATAGTGGGGGAAAAATGGGTAGTGGACAGCTTAATATTTATATGTCCATCAGTGTGTAATTGAAAGTAATTGAAAAGTAATTGGAATTACATGCCTTTTTTGAAAGTAATTAATTAAATTACCATTACATGTAATTGAAAATGTGGCCAATTACACATTACTTCCAATTACATCAAAATTTGTAATTAATTACACTCAATTACCATTACAAATTACCATTACCCCATCCCTGATATATATATTTATATATATATATATGTACTTATTTCTCATTTTTTCCATATCATTAGAGGTTACGGTTTTTGACCGCTAATGATATAAATCTGAAGTTATATCATTATCAGACGGTTAGGTTGTTCGTTAATGATAAAATTATATCATTAGTGGTCAACATCCTGACCACTAATGCAACATTATATCATTAGTGGAAGTTGTATCATTAGAGGTTGCTACAGTGCATATTTCTAGGATTTTGATTTCTGATAATTTATGAAAAAAATACTAGCTTTGGAACTTGGTCATTTTTTTTGCAAAATAATGCATACAGGGTACCCTCACCGTACGGATAACTCCTCCGACAGTTTTCAAGATAGGAAGTTTTTATTTTACAGATCGATTGTATATATATATAAGAGGTGTGCTTATTGCTAGGATTTTGATTTCTAGTATTTGATGAAAAAAACCTCAGCTTTTGAACTTCATTTGCAAATAGGGTACTCCATTACACTGGATACGGTAGGTAGGGTAGTGTTTATCAATTCAGGGTTGACATGGATTATGGATACAGTTCAAATAAAAAAAAACCCGGTTTGCGATCACATTGACAGCTTTTCAATTCTTTTAAAATATGTAATCATATATATATATATCAATTTATTTATATTTGATTTTTGTACACGTGCCAGTATGTATATCCAATAAATATTCTACAGATGTAATTGTAAAATTGACTATTTTAATGCATATTCACGATTTCAAAATCCGCGAGATGTGTTTCTAGCAAATTCACGCAGATATTAATTCTTTGAGTTTCATTAGGGATTAAGAGCAAGTCAGTGTCCGATATGAAATTTTTCAAAAGTTCTTTTAGGCGGCAATTTTGACCAAAATTTTTTTTCTTTGTCTATACAATTAAAGAAACCGGTGGTAATCAATCCGTCCTTTTTTGCCAATTGCTTTCACGAGATTTACAACTGATCTTGGAGGGTCATACAAAACTACTGAATCGTAATTTAGGGCACCTTATCTACTCCCATTCACAGAGCTGAAGTAGGAATCACTATTCGTACATGCACAAAACTGTTATTATTTCGTAATGTTTACACTGTTTTCACTGTTTTGTCCTCATGATATCTGAATAACACATTTCAACTAGATATGTACAGTTCTCAAGTTCTTTAAAAACATGATTGTATAAGTACGAAACGTCCGACATAGAGTTGCAATTAACAAGAGTTTTAGGATATGATTCCCTTAGTAAACCAGGTGCATCTACAAGTCAGTAAATTGCAGTTTCAATTTCACTGCTCACTTTCTTCACTACCAATTTGATATTTGGCTTATTTTGATAAAATGATATCTGTGTTGTATCATTTTCTGTTAATCCCATGACTTTCATGACACGTTTTTTATCATTTGGTTCATGTAACACTGAGGGCCAAGGCTGGTGTCGATAGAAACAGGGATCTCAGCTCTCCTACATGACGGAACCACTTACTAAAACAATATATTCATCGAAGTCGTTGTTCCCTCCCTAAAAAATAGAAATAATTTTACTTTAAGAAACTATAATCCTTAACAGTCCTGTCTTTGTGACTAATTCCCTGTCTATTACTATACCCCCGCTCCGAAGGAGAAGAGGGTATACTGTTTTACCCTTGTGTGTTTGTCTTTCTGTCTGTCTGCCCGTAACACAAATTCTCGTCAAAGAATTCTTAGCAACTATTTATCGTAGGTGCTTAAAATTTTAACACAATTTGTTCAGGCATGCAAAACCGGGGGATATATTTTGTATCAATCGAACGTCAACTTCCTGTTGAATGATAGCTTTGTTTATTTTTAGCCAAAATTATCAAACAAATTTTTGTCAAGTATTTCTACATGTAAGCAACTATTTATTGCAAATGCTTGAAATTTAACACACTATTTGCTTGGGCATGCCATATCGTGGGATATATTTTTGTACCAATCAGACGTCAACTTCATTTTAAATGACGACTTTTATTATTTTTAGCCTAAATTTCCAAACAATTTTCGTCACAAGATTTCTAAGCAACTATTTATCGCAGATGCTTGAAATTTTTTCCACATTTTATTTAGGCATACCATATCGTTGGATGTATTTTTGTACAAATCGAACGTCAACTTCCTGTTAAATGTCGACTTTGCTTATTTTGCATATTTACATTAGAGTGGGGGTATCACTAGTGAGCATTAGCTTACAAACATCTTGTTCTTAATAAATAGAAACCGTTGGTATCGGAGGGATAACTAAAGGTTTTTCACAATCTATTGAATACACGTACTTTTAATGGGACTTTCCATTCTACTTTCATCTATTAACAATTTTAAAATTGACAGCTACTTAAAGCAATCCTTCCTTATAATTTGTGTATTATTTCATAATTTCGCATTTTTAAAAATTTTTTACAATAAAGATTGTTGGCAAATAATGGATGCAAATAATTCTTTATTTCCCTTTCACCGTATCTGTTAAATAAATCTTACCACGTTGTTGCGATTGTGCGAAACTCATCTAACATAATAATGTCCACGCTGAAATTTTGTAACAACTGTCTGAACTTTTAATCTTCAAGAGATTCTGGCGAAGAAAATACATGTTAGTGTTATGTCTGTATATCAACTCATCCATCTCATGACTGTAACCTTTTCTAAAAGAATTTTTTATCGTCTTCTGTGGTTTGGCCCGAACAACTGGAAGGTACATTTGATACGGTACTGAGATACCGAATTCTGGCAACCCAGCAAATACAGTCTTTCTCTGCTAGAATAGATTGAAGCATTTCGTATTATAATACTTTCATGTTAAATACTGAAATATGATTGGTTTAGACTCAGTTGGTAATCCGTTCTATTACCCTCTGCGTTAGCAACGCATTTGGCAACGGGTAACACAACGAATTGTTACATGCGCGTATATTATGAACGTACGGTTCGCCGTAGAATTCACTTCATTTTTATATAAAAGCAGTAAAATTTTCTTTAAAATTAAGACTTTCAGTATAATAAAATAAATAGTGCCTCTCGGGGTGTCAATTTCAACAGTTACCCTCCTGTTGCGTCGGTTGACAATGGTTGTTTCGGGGTGTCAATTTCAACAGTTACCCTCCCAAACAGGCACTATTTTATATATTGCTCTGTATTTAAACTATCAACTGAAAAATTCACACAAACATTCTTGAACACTTCATCCATGTTTTTCTTCGCCATTTTCAAATACTTTACAAGTTGGACTTCAGAGACAAGATTTGATTGGTTAGATAAGGCCATAACCTGTAATTAGCATCCGATTTTTTGTCGATAAAGGTCACTTGCAAGTGAAACTTAACGCAGCTTCTTCAAACTTTCCACGCGACCATCAAAATAAGGTTTGAATTTAATCTGACTGATTTGAAGGGGGCTGTCCCTTTTCAACAAAAACAAGAATATGCATCGTGGCATAACAAGTGTTTCGACTGTTTGACTATAAGATATGTAAACATATGTATCCAATAAAATTCATCCTCTTTACCAATGACTCGTATTGTCCCTGATAATTTCAGAGGGTAACTACTCCAAATATTTTAAGAACTTACGGCATGCCGTTTCTGTATTCAATAATATAAAATTTCGAAGTGAGTAGGCCGCAGCAAAGCGTCGGCCAATGACGGTCATATTGTCGAATATTATTTGTCCCCAAACAAACATATAGAGATATATATTAGGCAGTCACGTGCTTTGTTTTAATCAATAAATGTGTGGCATTTCAGTCGGGGAAAACAAATGGCCATATTGGCACCACCCTAGGGCCTGAACCCCTGACCCATGTTTTTCATAATTTTGGTAGAGTGCTTCAAGGTCAACATTATCATGCATTTAGTTTTCAATATGTTTGTAAGTTGAGAATAAGATATTTGAAATTTTAGCTTTTTTTGTGTATTGGCCCCATCCATGGCGCAAAGGGGTGTAGTAGAGCCTTGATTTTCAAAATTTAGGTTTCTTGTACCATGTGCTTCACACAAAAATGGTGAAATTGGCCTTGTAGTTTTGAAAGAAGTAAAAAAATGTACATTTGTAAAGTTGTTACAAACGGTGGACAACGCACGAAGACAAATTGCATTAGGTCATCTTAGTGATTCGGGAGAAGAGTTTTGAAAATTTAGCTTTTTTTGTACATGTATATTTGTATAATGTTTTCTTTATGCAAAAATCTGCGAAAAATGACTTAGTTTAACAGCTCGTATTTTTTTTTTAATTACCAAAAATCTAAATCCAAGTAATACTCTCATTTCTGGTGTAAGTCCAATTTCTCTGCTAAACATCAACTACCTATCTTGAAAACGGAAAGAGGAGTTATCCATACAGTAGGGGTACCCCTATATGCAATATTCTGCGAGAAAAGGACTTAGTTTTACAGCTGGTATTTTTATCATAAATTGTCAAGAATCAAAACCCCAGTTATATGCACGTATCTTACATATATCTGATTGATCCGCAAAACAACAACTTCCTATCTTGAAATCTGTATGAGGAGTTATCCGTTCAGTAGGGTACCCGTTTGGCAGCCGTGCGTCCGCCGTTTCAATAACCGGATTTTTCCATTGGAAACCCGGTTAAAAATGATTCTTTAATAAACGAGTCAAATAATTAGAGCGTTCTGCAAAATACGATAGCTTTATAAAATACATTGGATATATCAAGTAAATAAGATGAAGCTTTAAAAAAATTACAAATTATTTTATATCATAATGTCAAATTAATTATATGACTAATTCTTGCATTGAATTCAAGTAAATCAGTGCAAGTTACATAAGCAATAAATTTGGCTTACACTACGTTATTATTTAGGAAAGTCAACTATAAACTATAAATGTTAATATTGCTTCTCCAAATTTATACAACTATATAAATATAAAAGTTGTTATTGCAAAAGGGAAACAATCAGTGTCTGATTCTTGAATCCCTGTTTAAAAGCATCCACAGACAAACTGTGTTCAACTGCTTACTATTAGACAATAATTGATTATTTTTTTTTATTGTAGATAAAGGAAATATTGAAGAGTAAGAATGGAACGATATCCTCAGTTAAGTAAGACTATTGTATTTCTAACTTTCTTTTATTGTTCTCTTAAATACAAGTGTTCCAATTCATGTAACAGAGTTCAGATTTACTAATATTTTATACTCTAATTTTGATGTATGACTCACAGTTTGTTTTCCCGCGAGAAGTAAAGCAGTTCATGGTTATGGATTAAAAGTTTATCGTGGCGTTTTTCCCAATTAATAATTCTGTTTAGGCCAGTTATATTATCAAATTTGAAATATTTATGACTATTACATGTATCTATGATATCTCCAAATTTTTCAAAGAATAACTTAAATGTTCACATGTTATATACATTGGATTGATAATAGTAAATTAGAGTAATTATAATGTATTTTTGTCATTAATTCAAATTAGGTAATTTGAGGGCAACCGTTTGTTAGTATAATAGCAACAGCTAGTTACACCTATAGCGTATGAACAATTTCCGTAAACTTCATCATACAAAATAGACATGACTAGAATCAGGATTTTTTAGGCAAAAATCGCTTCATTTACTGCTATATCGATTTTAAATATCTGTTGAATGGGATGTCGAACTCGTTTATTTACAAAAGCTGTTTGAATGGTATTTCTGTAATATATTTCTGCAGAAAAATATCTGGAGAGGCTGTTAGATAAATGTAGTTTTAAAATTTGTGATTTTGTTTATGTAAAAATGTGAATAATGATCTTCTCATTAACATTCTTTTTTTGGTGATTGTGTTGAAAGAAACCGATTATCGTTCCTTACAATAGAATTATTCATTTTAATAACATTTTTTTCCTGATTTGTGATAGTGTTTATATGGACAGTTGATTGTTCCAGACATCAGATAAAACTTTGTTTTGCTGTGTCTATATTTGGATCTATGTGTTTCAGAAATTTATCTACTGTTTGCGCTAGGATTGTTGGTAATCTCGATGATCAGGATGAACAGTTACAGTTTGAGAAATCAGTCCAAGTTCACAGATCCCACTCCCAAAAAACATTCATATAACAAAAATTATAATCCTAATGTAGTGACTGAAAAGTTTGGAAAGAAGAAGTTGGATGGTATAGTGTGTGTCAAATTTCAAGGACGACTTGGGAACTCAATGTTTCAGTATGTGTTCCTCTATCTAATAGCCAAACTCAAACATTTGTATCCTATTCTTCCAGAAAATTCTGAATTGTTCCATATATTTGAAATCGAAAAGACAACGCTTTCCGCCATCAAGAAACCTTTAAACGCTTGCTCCAAGCTACCCGAGTACAAGGAAAGATGGTCAACATCTTATGACGAAAAGTTACTTACAGTTCCAAGTAATAAAAGCGCAAGATTTGTTGGGTACTTTCTTTCATGGAAATACTGGCTCGATTACGAAGATGAAATTCGGAAACTTTTAACGTTCAAAGATTTTATCGTACAAAAAGCACATGCACAGATGAGGAATATCACAAGCAAAATGGAGTTTGATATCACCAACGAGGAGAATGTTATTGTCAGTATACATATCAGACGGGGAGATTTCGCGAGCAGTGTTTATATAAATTACGGACATCTTTCACCCAATGAAACATATTACCGAAACGCAATGAAATATTTCAAATCGCGGCATAAAAAAGTTTTGTTTGTGGTGGGATCTAACGATATAGACTGGTCTAGAAAAGCATTGGAAGGGGAAAAGAATGTATATTTTTCGACAGGAAATGCCGCGGCGGAGGACATTGCTTTGCTGTCTCTAGCTAACCACACAATTATTTCCATCGGCACTTATGGTTGGTGGATCGGATGGATGGCACAGGGAACATGTGTATACTATAAGAACGCTATGAGACCTGGATCCAGGTTCGCAAACAATGTACGGACTCATTCTCTTGATGATTTTATTTACCCTGGGTGGATTCCAATAGAATAAATATATTTTCAAATTATTGTTTGACTGTGTTTCTCGTACATCGTTCTTTGCTTCTAACAGTATGATAGATTTATCTTCATAACCAGGCGTCTATTACTGAGCTGCCCTTTGATATTACTCAGGTACCAAGTGACCTATTGCAATCAGAATTCGTCCGTCGTCGTTCGCCGTCAATTATATATGCGATAAAATTTTACAATTTGACTTATTGAAAACTACTGCATGGTTAACTATTGCTGAAACATTTCTAGGATAAGAAAGATAAATAAAAGTGGAATTTAGGGCCATAACTTTCTCGGGGCTTTTAAAAATGGAGACGCCAGTTCAGCAAAAAATGCCACATTTTTCAAATTCTTCTTTTATCCTATACAAGTTGGAAAAAAACCTAAATGTTTGACTATTATGTCTATTAGGCCCTCTTACTTAACTATCTTCAAGGCCCCTAGATCAAGGATCCAGACCCTAGGTCCGGACTATTATGGACATGTAATAAAATGAAATAAATCTTGGGAAAAAAAATTCGCTACTCACAGTAAGAGAAAAGCTAAATATGTGGTTATGGTGTCCATGAAGCCTTCTACGAAAACTGTGAAATTTATGGTCCCTAGGTAAGAGGTTCAGGCCTTAGGGCGTTTCAATTATAAACAAATAGTAAAAAGTATGAAATAATAGAAAATATTTTACTCCTTTTCCCCAATGTATCTATATTTGAGATGAACTAATATATACTTCCGTCCATGTAACCTTCTACCTCAATCGTGAAATTTATAGTAAGGGAATTAGGCCTTAGGCCCTGGGCGGGGGCAATATCATGAACATAAATCCTCAAATTTATTCTCTCTAGCCACAGTAGTTGAAGATAAACTTAATGCAAGTGTATGATCATGAAGTACTTCACCAAAATTGTGAAATTCCCCTGTTTCGGGAGTCCAGGTCTAAGCACTGGGTCATAATGGTCATATAGTATAATTGTATTAAAAATGGATCTTAAAATATCGTTTCTATCTACAGAAACGTATATAAACTTTAATGCATGAATATGATGTTCATGAATAGTTTAAAGTAAACTTTGACCCGTGCGTGCACCGGTTGACATTGCATAATTATGATATCGGACATTTACGAAATAGATATATCGACACACCATATTGTTGATATTTACGTAACCTAGCTTTAAGCCGTATACAATGCTTTACACTCTGCTTAGTTAAAATGCCTTCAATATACCCGTAATTTAGCAAAAAATTGCAGAATCGCTTCGAAACGATTTTGGAGAAAACTATTGGAGTTGCATTGAAAAAAACCAGTCAAATTATTCATAACAAATCATTTTGAGGCTGTAAATACCTTTCATCTAAAACTTTAATTGATATTAATGAAGAATTCAACAGTTTTTCACCAAGTGAGTGAACGTTTTTTACTCACTTCAAATTTACACACCGTGTTGACATTCGGAACTCTCGGGATTTTTCATATTAAAGGGGCATGGTCACGATTTTGGTCAATTTTTTTTTTTTTTTTTTTTATTATTTACAATGCTTTATGAATGCATTTCTCATGATCAAATGAAATGTGGGTGCCCGTCGATGAGTTTTAAGCAAGATACAGGGCTTACAATTCTTCGTCATGTAAACAAGGCTCGTGCTATGTTTTTGTTTACATAGGTTCAATATACCAGTTAAAATCTTTTTCAAGATGATTTGTCTATATGCTTATTCATTTTAAGCATAAATAAACAGTTTCAAACGATTAACACATTCATTTGAGGTCTAAAACTGGAATTTTCACTTCAACATTCAAAATGTAAACAAAAGCTTTGTTTACATAGCTAGGAATTGTCAGCTCTGTAACTCGCTTATAACTCAACAAATGACACTCAGATTTTGGTTGCCTATTAAAAATGCCTTACTGAAGCATTATAATAAACATTAAAATCGAAAAAATAATTTTTGACCAAAATCGTGACCATGCCCCTTTAAATGCAAATGAAATCTTTGATGAACAGAATATATATATATATATATATATATATATATATATATATATATATATAGCAAATTGTCAATGAAAATTTACACATAATTAACTGTAATATCGTTTCTGAGTTTATCCATGCAAATGTGACATTGTGAAAACACACTAAAGAGCCTCCCGTGATTGTAAAATTTAAAAAATCTAGATGATTTCCGGATTTTTTAAAAGGAATTTTCGTTTATTATTTATTTAATTAGTGAAGCTTGATTGAGAAAAAAAAAAGTGGTAATCTTCAAGTACCAATGATATTTAAAATATAAAACCAAAGACAGTATTCTACCGATTTCTCGGTATTAAAGCCCAAACATTCGAGTATATTATTTTAATACAGTAGTATAGCTAAAAATTATTTTATCCCTCGTTTCACTCCTTTGAAAATAAATATCTTCTTGGCTTATTAAGACATTTTGCCAATAAACTGTTAAATGCCTGCACCAGAGTAACAGCTAACATCTTAAGTATTTTATCACGTATGAGTTGATGAAATAATTAATGAGAAACAAATTTAAAAATTACTTTTATTTTCGATAAACCAGCACGAAATAGCAAAACTGAGAGTAATGTGGTGGACACGCTTTGGCGGATCGAAGTCATTGGGAATTTGCATTAAAATACTAGTATATGCTTGCAATAAAAAAATTATTGAATGATTACGTAAAGAGTGTATAATATTTACTGGGAACTTACCAGTACTTACGCCATACATAGGAATTAAGATATGAAAATAGTGAATAAATAAAATGATCATATTCGTTTCTTGAAAGTGCGATTTTAGTTTTGATGGAAAGAATTTTCCAGAACAGGGTAACCAAGAACACGGGTTCAATTTGACAAATTAACGTCATGGTGGAAAGCGCAGGGCGGGTTATTCATTGGGCAATTACCATGGATGTGACAACACTGGTTCAATATAATTATGCAGATAAATATGTATACATGTAACTAATACTAACGATTTTAAATTACTAACATTTTAACAATGACAATGACAATGAACTTTATTCTCAATAAACTGTTTTTACAGTGTAGAGAAGATATATACAAAAATTACATTGTGAAGAAGGATTAGTACATGTACATTAACCAAGAGAGCTAACTCTCTCAATAATTGTATTTATAAATTTACAAATCTTGATAAGTTGTTTTTTGTTTGATACATTAAACAATGCTTTAAATTTTAAAACATTTGGGTTTGATATATAATATTTTGGTAAATACATGTTTCTAGCATCAGTTATACAAAGGTCAGAACAATTAAACAAATAGTGGAATTCATCTCCAATTTCATTACAAGTACATAATTTGCAATTTCTATTCTCTCTTGGAATATTGAACCATCTTCCTGTCTCAATAGGTAGTTTTGAGTTACCAGTTCTAAAAATACAGTATTTCTTCCATAGTTTTGTTGGCAAATTCAAAAAATATTCCTCAAAAGCTAATGATTTTTTAAACAATCTATAATTTATACTTTTTGGTGAATTTTGAACATCACTATACCATGTTTGTTTGAACTGATCTAATAGTATGCTGCGAACTTTCGTTTTTAACCAAGGAATATTTATAGAATTTTCTTGCCATAAATAGGACAATCCACAATTATCTAAAATGTTCTTTACAAGTACACACCATGGATTCTTATAGTTTTTGAGTACATGAAAAAGTTTTGAAGATAACTTAGAATTCTGGGAATTAATTAATTTACCCCAAAATGAAATCATTCTAACTTTAATATTAATAATAAGTGGATACCTTCCAAGTTCACCATACACCATATAGTTTGGTGTTGAGGAACTCAGATTTAATATATGTTTACAGAACTTAAGATGAAGTTTCTCAATAAGCTTTGTTCTTTGGAAACCCAATACTTCACAGCCGTATAAAAATATTGGCTGGACAATTTTATCAAACATGTCTTATTTACAGTCGATTGCTAAATTATGCTTTCTACATTTTCCAATACAACTATACATGGCTTTAATAGCCTTTTCATATAGATCATTAAGATTTAAAATGAATGAATTGCTTTTACAAAATGTAACAGCTAAATACTTAAAATTGTTAACTATTTCCAAATGTGAGCCTTCAAAAGTAAATTGGTTACTGCTTTTACCTCTACCAAATATGACCACTTTGGTTTTTTTACTATTGGCCTTAAGATGCCAGTTTTCACAGTATTCAGAAAAAGTATTCAAAAGGTATTGGAATTCTTCAGGGTTTTCAGACAATAAGATGGTATCATCAGCATACAGTAAAACAAAAAGACTTAAATAAAGATTAAGATCTTTTCTTATCTTGTTGGAGAGACATGTTAAACCTCTAACATTATTTACATAAAGATATTCTTCTAGGTCGTTTAAATACAGTGAAAATAAAAAAGGTGACAAATTTTCCCCTTGTCTTACTCCAACAGTACATTCAAAAAAGTCAGAACATCTTCCATTGACCAGTACTTTTGACTTTATACCTTTATACATATTTGTGATAATCTTAAAACATTTTCCATCAATATTATTCAATAAAACCTTGTTCCATAGGCCAATATGCCAGACAGAATCAAATGCTTTTTCAAAATCAATGAAAGCACAATACAATTTCATTTTGTGTATTTTAAAAAGTTCTATAAGAGAATATAATGAAAAAATATGGTCAACAGTGCTGTAACCTTTACGAAAACCAGCCTGATTTTCTAAAATAAGTTGAACTCTATCTGCATAATTATTAAGTCTTTCATTAATTATAGCAGTAAATAATTTTCCCAAACAGCTCAATAGTGTAATAGGTCTATAATTCTGTGGATCCTTGTTATCCCCCTTATTTTTATGCACTGGAATAATATTACCACAAATCCACTGTGTAGGTATCACACCAGAATCAAATATTTTGTTAAATAATACAACATATAAGTTTAACATACAGTCATGTGTACTTTTAATATATTCATTAAATATTCTATCATCTCCACATGCCTTGTTATTCTTCAGTATGGTAATACTTTTCAAAATTTCATCATGTGTTATAGATAGGTTAATTTCAGTATTAAGATCAATATTGGCTAACATATCAAGTTCTTTCAGGGAAAATACACTGTTCTTTGATTCATCATGATATAAACAACTGCTGTTACAACATTCTTTATAAAATGTAAAAAGATCATGTAAATCTGCACTACACCTTTGTTTGTCAACATCAGAGTTCAAAATTTTCCAATACTCTTTAGGATTTTTTGATATTAAGTTACACAATTGTTTTTTCATTTCAACTCTGTGCCTCAGATTTGCACATTTTAGTTTTTTCTTATATAACCTTTCTTTTTCATACAAATCTTCTTTAAAAATATCTCCTCCAAATTTTTTATACAATCTTTTTGCTCTTCTAAAGTTACGTCGAGCAATTTTACAGTCCTTAGTAAACCATGGTTTCTTAAAAGTATTTTTAACATTGGTATAAATTGGTTTCTTACCAAAAACATCTAAAGCGCTTCCAACCAAAATATCACAAATCTTTTCAAGAGCATTATCAATAACCTTTAGTGATATATTTTCATGCCTAATATTTGATAGTTCATTTGTTAACATTAAGATATTTTCTGATTTATCTTCTACATGATTATGGTATGTATCTTTCATTTCAGAATTCCATTTTTTTGCTAATTCTTTCGTTTGTGCTTGTTGATATATTGATTCAGTGTTATCTTGGTTACCAAGTGCTAATAGTACCACGATATGATTATGTACATCCGATAAAAATGGAGAAAATGGTAATATTATGAAATCTTGAACATGTTTTAAAAATTCAGTATTGGAAATACAGTAATCAACAACACTTGTTTTCTTGCATGTAAACTCACCCTCTTGATCACTACTAGATCTACCATTAAGAATAATCATATTTCAGTGTTTACAAACTTCAACAAGTCTTTTCCCATAAGAATTAACAATATTATCTTTAGATTTTCTTTCAATAGACAAACCATATTTTTCTAAAGACTGTACATCCAATTCATCAGACACCCAATTAAAATTAATGTCACTCTTTGTGTTATTAAATATTTGTGATGTTTCATCAGATTTGTTATAGTCTCTCAATGTTGATGTTCTACTGTTAAAGTCACCAATAAGACAAACACACTCATTTTCTTTGGATAAACAAAAAATTTCATTCTCTATATCATCAAAAATATCAACAAATGAAAACCTAGAATTAATAGGAAGTATATAAACGGTTCCCAGCAAAATATGTTTACTGATAACACGACGGATTGATAGTAAACCTTGTACATTAATTTGTAAAAAAAAAAATGAACAGATTGTGTTCTACGACAATATTAAAAATGTAATGCATGCATAATACGGGGAAATTGAAGGGGACGGGGCCCCCTTTTTTTCATAAAAGTCTATTATCTGAAATTTTTATTTGGATAGGGATAAAAATCATCGCGAAATTTGACTTAAAGAACAAAATTCGATCCTCTAAATACCCACTCACTGGTCTGTTATAAAATAAAAAAAACATGTTTTTTTCGGACAGCCGCAAAAAATAGTTAAGAATGCAAGTATGTACATGATATCATCCATTTCAGTTTAGAGTTTTTATCCCTGAACCCTTCTCTAAATGTCCAGCCATGCAGCCGGGTTTTTTTTAATTTTAATTTAAAAGAATATGTTAAGAAGCAATTGCAGAAAATTTACAAAAAGATGAAAAAAATATGGTTCTACATATTAAGCATTGGTTCATTTTAATGTGAAAATAAAAAGTGTTAATTCCCGCGGGAAATCATCTAGTTTAATCGGAAACAAAACTAGGGCACGAGCCTTGTTTACTTGAGCCCTGTATCTTTCTGATAACTCTACAACTGACTCTCTAATTTTATTTGATCATTAGATATGCATTCCTGAAGCTTTAAAAAAAACAAGTGAAAAGCTGTCGATGTGACAGCAAACCGGGGTTTCTTTTATGTGAACTGTATCCATAATCCATGTCAACCCTGAATTGAAAAACACCACCAACCATATCCAGTGAAATTGAGTACTTAATATGCTATATTTTGCCAAAAAATGACTAAGTTCAAAAGCTGGTATTTATTTCTTAAATTATCAGAAATCAAAATCTTAGCAATATGAACACCTCTGATATATGTACAATTGATCTGCAAAAGAGAAACTTCCTATCTTGAAAACTGTAGGAGGTGTTATTCGTACCATTTCACCATTTAAATAACCGGGTTTTCCCGTTGGAAAACTCGGTTAATAAAAACAGTAATCTGTAATCGCTTTATGGAATACTCCTCGGTAAATCTACTTATTCTGAGCGCGAAAGCGCTCGTGCATGAAATTGTTTTGGAAACTATCGAAGTTAAAAACGTAAAGAAATAAATTTAATTTCTCCCTCGTTTCACTCCAACGAAAATGAATATTTTCTTGACGAATTCATTGAGAAATATATACATTTACCAAGTATTATTAGTCCCCTACCGGTTTCATCGGAGGGGACTACAGCTTTCTTCAACGTCCGTCCGCCTGTCTGTCCCACTTCAGTTTTCCAAACGTTTTCATGCGTTTGCGGAATAATATAAAACTTGCTGAACAACTACAAAATGTCAAACTACAGATTAAGTTTACTCTTTCGTAGCGTTTGGTTTACTTATTGTCGAGAAAATTAATTGTTTATATTCAAATTTTTGCCTAAAATACAGAAGATTAAATAAAGAGTATTTATGAGTCATTCTCTGTAAAAACCAAAGAATCCAAGGATGCCGTTCAAACAAATACTTCCAAAATGCAATTTTTTTTATAGGGAGTGTATACTCAAGTGTCTGATAGTAAAATTCGACTTAGTTTATTTTTTGGGGTGGCCGTTGCCATGGCAACCAGAACTGACCATTAAATAGTCAATTTGACAGAATCTATTTTCTGAAATATAGCATTTTTAACTCCCATATTTAATTTTAATACAAATTGTGTTTATCTTTTAAATTAGATTCAATGTTTTGAAAATTCCCAAAAACTAAGAATAGTTACGAAATTATTTCATTACCTCGAGTATAAAGAGCAATTTTAAGTTTAAAAATGTCGAATTTCGTGGTTTTTCAAAATGTAGAAAATACCCAATTTTACAACAATTTCAGTTCAATATATCTAGATATTCCAAGATAGGTTTTCAAAAAGACTTGCATGTTGTTAATTGTTATACTTTAACCTTTCATATCATATAGATTTTAAAAGTGTGTATGTTAGTAAACAAGGGATATGCCAGAATGAAAATGACCCAAAATTCCGAATTTTCTCTGATATAAATTTAGAAATTCTATCATAGGTGGCTTATTTGTTGTGTTTATCTTATCTTTTGGGAGCAAAACATTTACATTTATTTCAATTTAATAATGAAGATGTATCATTATTTGGGTTGATAACTGCAAAAAAGTGGTTACAATGGCAACCATTCTAAGAAATCATGATTTTTTAAAAATCATTTTTTTTAAAGTACACAAACTATATTTGTAACTGGGTAGTTGTGTCAAACAGCAATTTGAAATAGGCCTGTCTATTTCATTGCTGCCACTCATCCATGGCTCTTTGAAATCAACAAGATTTGTCTGGCTTTTGAGTTAGGACTATGCAATCGGTGCATATTTTGCTTGAAACAAGTGTCATTTTTTACTTGCTTTAACGCAAAAAATACATGTAGATAGTAAGTCCAACGTCATGTTAAAATGGTTTTATGTAAAGTGTCCTATATATTTATTGAGAGCTGTTCCTAGCGTGTGATAAGTTGGCCTTGCCCTGATGATTAAACCTTTGCTTGATAGAAATGTAAAATATCAGCTATTGACATCCTGTATAATAAGGTCATGATCATCTCAAAACTTCAGAAAATAAGCAAACAAATACATCATGTAAATTGTAAGAAGAATTTTACTGTTGACTTTTTTTTTTTACCACAATAGCAAATGCAAATCACATTACATGTGATGTTAATTAATCAACCATTTCAACTATTTGGCTACTATAATCATTCTTAAACCTAAAGATTCCAATCCAAACTGCATAAAATCTTGAATTTCAAATATCACCAACATATACAGCTGCATATACATTGGGTTTATACAAGTATACAATGCCCAAAAGGTCTTTTGACAATTTTTTTTAGTTTTATGATCTCTCATGACGATACATGTATGGTTGAAATCTGTTCAAAAGAAGCAAAATTAAATCTATATATAAGCACACATTAAAACCCTCCCCATTAACATTTACATTAACATATTTACTGCAGAAGCAAGCACAGATTTTGCAGCAGGCCAAGTTTACGAGTATATTTCAACTACGCCAGTGACTTGCGATGTTACGTGTAGGTCTCACCTGCGCCAGAGGATCGCATCCTGTTCTGCAAAATCACGTTATGCTCTACATTTTAACATATTAAAAATTTTTTAAAATGCCATACACCCTTGCTTAAATGATATTAAACTAATTCCATTCACATTTTGCATAAACAAAGGGGATAAACATTTTTTAATGGATTCTAGAAAGCCATTAATGTCAAGGGGTCAAACCATGCAACATTTGGGCCGATATGAGTGCAATAATAATACATAAACATGTTAATTACAACATGAACCACACGTTCACTTTTGATAGCAAACTGACTGCAACAATTGATAAATGAAGTGTTTTAAAATTAAGTATGAATAACGTCAAGTATTTCTCCTATAATTAAATACATAATAATTCCCAGTTCTATTTACTTCTTACATGTACAATAAAGCATAACTAATCACCTATGAACAGAAATATTATGAATCATGTAATTGTAGAACAATAAAAGCATACCAATATATACTACATGTGACTATTCAAAATTCATCGCATATTATCCCAGCATACATTTCCTATAAAAAAGAATCAACAATATGAATACAACAACAGCAATGCTGATTACGTCTAGTGAATTATTCATCAATAATATTTGCTCTTATTCTCCTAATTTCTGTTTCCTTCTTGGCTTCCCAATTTTCAGCTTCAGCCATCTTGTTTTTCTTGCTTATTCTTGAGAAGAAGGAAGTTATTTGCTGCATGGACAGTATCTCATCGTATGAAAAACGCCTTGTGCCATCTGCCCTTCTTTCATACATCATGGATTCAGAGAGAATAAAAGGATCCTCTTTTTTTCCTGTCTGAAGTCCGATGTTAAATTTTTGGACTAAAAAATCTCTCTGATTTTCATTAAATCTCCTTGAGCGTCTCTCATCTTTCAACGCCCAGTCAGAGGTCAATTCACTCTCTGCTGCTTGTGTCTCTGTGTCTTCAGTCAAAAATAACTTCAGATTAAGATTCTCTGAATGAGATATTTTTGTTACATACATGTACTTTCTTTTTGTACGATCTGCTGTGGAACTTGAACTTAGTTCCAATTCAAGGTTACACTTTTCAAAAAGAAGATGGTTGGATAAATCCTCACTTGAGCCAAAAGCTGCAACGCAACCCTTATTTGGGCAATGGAAGGTCTTTTCTGTTTCTGTAGTTGTGTTGACTTTTATCATATGGAAACCAATGTCCTCTGGTTGCTCCAAAATGGTTAATGGCAGGTGCTCCATACTTGGAATGGCAGTATTTGGGATCAATAAACCTACAATTTTTATAGTTGAATCCAAGTATAATGATTGTCAGGAATTTTATTTTATTTTTACACAGATGTGGTTTGTTGTCAAAATGTTTTACTGTTTTAAGATAATGAACTTTCAATGATGTTTACATTTGCAGGGTTTTTTTCCCACTAAATAACTAAAATGTTGATTTGAATGACACTTTTGTGTACACAAATGCATAGAATGTTCCATTTATATGTATCTCAAAAATCAATGTAAAAAAATTCTTGCTTTTAAACATAACTGTACATATTCAAACAGCTTACTTACCTGTACCAATACCATATGCTTTCCAAACACATATGCCTTCTTCCTAAAATACAAAGTCTGAGTAGGAGCTGATGGCAGGAATTGGCTTGTGAAGCAACTTCTGAAACACTAACCCTGTACTTCACATTTTTTGGAGTTTTCTCAATTGCCTAAATCAAAAAGATAAATCAATTTGAATTGATGATTTTCTATTTCTTTCTTAAAAGTGATAGTGCATCTGTGTTTCTCTAAAAAAAAAAAACATTTATCTCCCCTTGTGCTGTACATATTGTTAAAGATAAAACAGTATAAGGATTTTCAGCAAACAAACATGTTTCTATTTTTTTAATTTAGAAAATGATATAAATGATCTAAATACCAAACCTCTTTCATTGAATGTGCTGTACGTTAGAACATCATGTCCTTGGTTAACAAAGCGTCGGATAGCTGACTTTAGAGTCGCTCCAGTTCTGTCACATTCTGTGCCTCACAGAAGTTGAAGGATCTAACCAGGCCATGTGATTTGAGGAGGGCCATCATCTCTGTCAACTTGTAGCAACCAGCATTGTCTTACCAGACATGGAAAGAGGATATTGAGGCATCAATTGACTGAATGTTTTCCATAACATTAATGATGATGCCTGCAGTAGTTATGCTGTCCTGTGATACCTGGCTCTGAAAGATGTGGACAAAGCCTAGGCTCTCAATACAAGTTTCTGTCTTGTGGAATGCCATTGTGATGTGCCATGGTAGAGCACGCTTCCAAAACCAATCACTTTGGTCTTCTCTATACTTTCGTGGGAGGTACTTCATCGACCAGTCACAGATAAAAAGCTCTTTGGTCTTCTCTATACTTTCGTGGGAGGTACTTCATGGACCAGTCACAGATAAAAAGCTCTCCATTATGTTGCATCATGTCAAAGAGATCAGATTTTGCTGAGTCCTGGTTTCTGCATCGAATCTTTCAAATTTGTGATACTTTGCGTAGCATTTTAGAGTTTGAACTGTAAGTCGCGAATGAATCAGTTAGTCCATGGTTGCACGAACACTGGATAGTTTTCATTAAAGAAGAGATTGCATCCTTCATTTGTTCACACGTCACGCAAACTAGATCATGGTGATGTTGGCAAGTGACAGCAAATTCGGGATGAAATGGATCACTGAGGGCAAAGGTCTGACAATGATCTGCTACCTTGCTGTCTGGGGAGATGTGTACCTAAAGCAACAAGAATAGAATTCCTGGGTCCCCCGCCGGTCAAGCAGTATACTAGTATCGACCAAGGCTGATTTAGGAACTTGACCAAGGTATTAGTGGTATAAACATTTGGTATAAATTTCATGTAAATCCGTCAAAATTTGTAGGCATGAGAGCTCTTACAAGGTCAATTTTTGGATAAAAAGGAGTCATTATTGTGGTCAAAGTCCCATAACTCTAACAAAAAGTATCGACAAATGCTGATTTTTGAACTTGACCAAGGTAATAGTAATATAAACATTTGGTATAAATTTAATGAAAATCCGTCAAAATTTGTAGGCATGAGAGCAATTACAAGGTCAATTTTTGGATAAAACGGAGTCATTATTGTGGTCAAAGTCCCATAACACTAACAAAAAGTATCGACCAATGCTGATTTTCGAACTTGACCAAGGTAATAGTGGTATAAACATTTGGTATAAATTTAATGAAAATCTGTCAAAATTTGTAGGCATGAGAGCGCTTACAAAAAAGTGTGACGGACGGAAACACGGACGCACGGCATTTCTATGTCCCCACTCCGCGTTGCGGTGGGGGACAAAAAACAAAAAATCATCTATATGAATCTAACCTCCACTGTGCAAAAACATAGAACTACAGACTTTGGTATAGGTCAATATGTATCAATAAGGGCCCACACTTTTGTAGGAGTTTAAAAATAATGCATACTTTGTGATGTCATCTCAACCAAAGCAAATTTTAAAGTCAAGGGCATCCTTCCACCATGTACACAAATATGTTTTCTATCTAAAATTCCAAAGATTAACTACTGACTTTATTACATTCTGTGTTCTGACAAACCAACATGTGCTGAAATATGTAATTTCAAATTGATTGGCCCTTGTTTTGTTTTACAGTGATTTACAGAATACTGGTAGAGTTTTCAATAGCTTGTCAGATTGCTCAACAGGGTCAGCAAGGTTTAAATGTAGTCATGTGATTACTCGGGTATGACATCAATACGTGTTAAGTGAGTTATATCTGGTAATCTTTTGCTTACTTGAAAATTCTATCAGTCTTCTGTAATTCGCTGTTATAAGTCGTAAATACAAACATATACATTCATTCAAACATACCTTGAAATCTGCACGAAGATACTGTTTACATTGGAGAAAGAAGGCAGAGAAGTCTTTTTCTCCTGTTGGTTTAAAACTTGAAACTTCAGGAGTTCCTCCAAAGCATCCAAAATGGTGCGGAATGCATGACCTCCCTCAGCAATGAAGTAGTCAATACCCTCGAGACTGGTTCTTATTTGCGCTCCACACTCAAACAGGATCCTATACATTGTACTGTCACCTGGTAAAATGTCCAAAACATATTAAGTAATTTTTTGTAGTAAACATATGATACATATATATTTTCTTTTATATACTAGGTGCCAACATTTAATAAGATTCTTATCTAAAGCACTAGTACAATTATATTAATTACTTGGGTAACAGCTTACTTAAATCAGTATCTGAAATTTGTATTTCAACTTACCAAGAGGAGAAATGTTATTTTCAGAGCAGTAGGCTTTATACTGTTGAATAACATCACTGGATCCCATGCAACGAATCACATTTGGCATTTCATATACTGTTCCGTCTGACAATTTAATCTTTCTTTCTCCATATGGTAGATCTCGAATAACATGAGGAGAAGTAATGAAATCCAGAAAACTGTCCAACTTCACTGGATCCATTCTTTTTCTTGTAGAAGTTGTACCTACAGGAAGACCAGGGCCAACTTTCTTTGCATGATTCTTAGCAGCATAGTACTTTGATTCTGTTATGTTTGGTAAAAGGGATTTTGCTTCTTTGAATGATAAAGTTTGCGTAAAATAAGAGAGAATTTGCCGTCTGTGATGCCATGTTTCTGAAGTTTGATATGCATGAACGAGTGGTCCAAATGTTCCTTCAGGTATGATACTGGGTGTCATTTTTTGATTTTCTTCAGACACTAGAAGATTCTTCACCACTTCTTCAACATTCTTTGGGAAAATAATGGTGATCAATTTTGTCAAGATGTTTCTAAATCGTTTGGTGTAGTAAGATTTAGCTGACTTAGAGTAAGAGTCCCACTGGTATCTTCCATCATCTGAGAATTCTCTTTCACCAATTATCTTAAGATACTCATTCAGGTGCTGAATGTCATGGCTAAATGTAAAACTCTGGTTTGAGTTCTGTAAAAAAATAACATATATATTAGATTTAAATAATACATGTATGCTATTATAAAACAAGGTCTTATTATTTTAAATGAAACCATCTGACTTGTGTACTTGTTTATTTTTTATTTGCCAGAACATTACTTGTAGGTGTTGAGACTCTATTAAAAGCAATGTCAAAGCCGTAATACAATAATTTCCTCCTCGACATCAGAGGCAAATTTTAAAATGAGGCGAAATGACTTCATACCAATTGACTTGTGTACTTGTTATTTTTGATTTGCCAGAACATTACTCATAGGTATTTAGGCTCTATCAAAAGTGATGTTAAAAATTAGATTTCAAATCGATACATATTGATATATCAAATAATTAGATTCATTTGACACTTACTTTGACCGTTCTCATATTTTACTTAATAATTATTGTCATATATTTCATTTAAATATATGTCTCTCTATTGTACTTACAGTACTTGATGTCACAAGATGTCTGAGAAAGGCTACATGTACTTTCAGTATTTTCACAAGAAGTTTGAGTACTAATTGTATCTTCAGTAACCTGAAAATCATTACCAAGATATTGTAAATATTCCATATCATAAATTTTTGTAACATTAGCATTTTAGAAAGGTTTAAAAAACCTCAGTATAATTGATACTTAGGAAACTTGATACATATGTACATGTAGAATGGAATTGTAAATAGTGTAAATGTGTCCAAATATATAAATGACAATTCAAATTCACTGAATAATTAACATATTTCTTTTAAAAGTGATGTTTCATATAAAAATTATATCAATGAACATCAATGCTATTTATACCACACACTGGTACACTTTACTTTTTGAGAATACTTACTGTAATGCTAGGTGGTTCCCTTGCTTCTGAGAGATAAGACCCTTCCATCTCAGTGGATGTAGCTTGCTGTAGTTGCTATAAATTCAAAAACAGAATCAAATTTCAAATTGGTAATTAAAATATGACACAAGAATAATAATAATTATATGTGTATTGGATCTCTCATGATTTGCGATGGTATGTATAATTTTTATCCAACTTCTCCGGCCTTTTGGGCAGAGCCTCGAATGCATTAAAATTACTGGATGTTAGAATTTTATATCATATACTTATAGAAAACATACCCTTTTCCACCCTGTGCCATATAAACCGTAAATTTGCCTACCTGTGTGATATAAACCCTGGGAGTGATGTATAAGATTTACAGGGTATATCACACCCCTTTCCAGCAATCTTAAGAAGATTATATTCGGCAAAAAAAAAAATGTGTGTGTTACCGGTTTCCCGACCGACCCTATTTTTTATGCGCCGACTCTAACAATTTTTATTCTAAATCCAGATTACCAACCGTAATTGGTTTAAACAATAGAGTCTTAACAAAATCAAAGTTCAAAAAACGCTTGTAACAATTCAATAGAAAACAACTCTTATCAAAGCATTTTAAAGATTTTTAAGTGCAGATTGACAGCATGGAATGATGGATGAAAGTTATCCTTGGTTATTTTAGCTAAATTATCAATGCAATAAATAGTTTCATAGGGCAGTGATGTGTTATAAATAAATATAAAGAGGTACAAGAAAAAAGCAGAGGCAAAGTTCTTTTATTTAATTTCTGGGTGTGGAGACTGCAGACATTTTAAGTCTTTGAATAGGCCCAACAATCACTCACATTAATATGTAAACAGTGTGACCGTTGGACCGAGCGCAGATTTTACAGGGTGCAGTTTGATTTTTGTAGAACAAAATTTATTTGATACACACACAGTAGGTTCCGCTTGGTTGCCTACTCAAATCGTTAGCCAAAGTTTGACAATACGTCTCGTGCTCAGTCTACATTATGACGTCATATTTTAGACGTAAAACATACATGTTTTGTCGTCAGAAATAGCCGAAGAGAGTTACGTTATTCCGAACTTTATTTTATTTCTTCTTTCATTGTTTATCAATTTAATTCATATAAATGCTGCGGTAATAAATTTGAATACTTTATTCAGTATCTAGATACATTCAAGGTGTTTTTCCGAGCTCTGCCTGGAGGCTTAAGAAGTTGTGATTGGGTTCAGTGGAATTCAAAATAAAGATTGCTACTGAACCTTGTCTTAGTCTGATGTTGAACACTCCATGTAATGATCCTCTTCATTCTCATGTTCCTCTCTTATTTCTTTAAGACACATGGGACAGCATGCTACATGAACAATAAATTCAAAATAATTCAAAGCCTTTTATTTTATGTTGACAGATTGCCAAAATGGGTCTTTTTATATAAATAATTATTTTATTACTTATACTCTGTCCCAAGATATTTTGGATTAACATTTGGCTTAGTTGCTTGATATTTATAAATACCTCAGGGTTCAAATGATGTTCATTCAAAAGTATGAAAAATTTCCAAGATTTCTCAATCGAAACGCCCATGTTAGCTTATCAGGTTTCAATACAATGCTAAAAAATGAGATGTCTACGGAGATTTTGTATTGCAGCAAGCCCGGATGATAACGTTGAAAAATTGCGCGATGTATTCCGAGTGTATTCCGAATGGAGAAAAAATGTAAACATTCCCCATTATAAATCTCCGTAAGGAATCTGTTTTCGTTCCTGTGAATTTTTCCAAGTGAAAGATGATAATATGTCAATGAAATTATCTTGGAAAATATCCCTTTCAACTATTTCAATTGCACTTCTTTCACAGGTAAGTGTATTTTTATTAAAAATCGTCCAAATGTGTTGCATAATTATCTTGGGACGGACTATAATAAACTTTGGAGAATTTTTTTATGATCATTCAATTCAAGTAAATCAAAGATATGTTAACATTAATTTTGCTTTAAAAACTTTTTAAAATTGGCATTCTATTAAAATACATGTATGTGACAGAAACCATTATCATTTGCATGTACATGACATGTGTAATGAACACGAGTTTAGTCTTTTTTTATCAATATATTTAAATAAGAACTTATAATGATATAATAAATCTATAAAAGATACTTACGTGTATTCACAGGTAGTTTTATACCAGCATGACTTATCAAATGGATGATATCACTCTCCTTTAATCCCCTGCTTGCACTTTTTATATGCGTACGAATAGGATGAGATCTAAGTCCATCTTCTCTGGTGTTGTCTATGTGAGGGTGGGAGCTTAGTAAACTTGGGATTTGACACAGCTTCCTTTTTGATCGTTTTGTATTTGATTTCAAATAAAAGTTAAAATGGCTCGTGTATGTATTTAGCGAATGCAACACAAGGTTTAAGGCCTACTTCAGATAAAATAATACAAACATGATCCGAGCTGAAATTCACGAGATGCTGTATTTCTTCAGAACAGTCTAAATCACATCTCCCAACAAAGCTGCATTCCATGTTGGTTACTTTCTTTTAAAGTTATCAATGTAAGATCATAAAAATACTGTAAACTGGTATAAAACTAGTGAAAACCAAAGGTTTGTATAAATATACTCCAGTCAGTCCAGACGACATGCTTACAAATCGGACTGTTTTTACCTTCTTTCACTGTAGTCACTAGAGAGTTTTACAAAGGGCGATAACTCTTTTAGCCAAAACCAAGATTTTCAGAGTTTTTATATGCATTTCTTTTTCTTAATACACAAAACACATCTCAGACTCCAAAACTAAAATAAATAATAAATACAGTATGTTTACTTTTAAAGTATTGCTAAAATTTTATAAACTTATCTTGGGATTTTTCATTAAATTGCACCGAATTGTTGATTGTTTAGTCTGTTTGCTATGGGTTACATGTAACTCTGAAATGAATATTAGGGCTATGATGTGTCTCAACCAAAAATTTTATTATGTATAATAAATCTCATATACACTTTTAATATTTTTCATATAAGTTTTATTAAATTTGATGACATTCATTTGAACCCAATCTGGGGTCCTTACAGAGAATGGCTCTTATTTATTTTACCCACTTTGTAGTTAATTTCTGTATCAACCATATAGTTTAAATTTCCTTGTTCTTTTATCTCTGATTAAACCATAACATCTATTTATAATACCGGTAGTTCTGAAATAGTTGTATGCTTCAAAGGTTTCATAGACAAATACAAAGTTGAAACCGGCAGGGGACGTGTACATTGCTTGTGAAATACTCTCAGAATGCTTGTTTTCTCTATTTACTACGGAAACTTATAGTTCATTCATAGCTCTATAGAAACAACCAGACTGAAATCTACACGCCCCGTCTATCGGAAGAGTACTGTCTTTTGTTTTATATAATTATCTTAAACATCATCAGTACTTGAAGATTACCAGTTTGTTTTTAATTATTCTCAATCAAGCTTTGCTAATTAATAATCGACGAAAATTCATTAAAAAACCGGAAATCCTCTGGATTTTTTTGGATTTTACAATCTTGCGCATTACATTCACGGTAAATCACAGGAGGCTCTTTAGTTTATGCTTCCACAATATCACATTTGCATGGATAAACTCAGACACGAAAATACAAATACGTGTAAATTTTCATTGGGAATTTGCTTTCTTTTGTACTTGCACTTAACAAGAACAATAAATACCAAAAACAAAATACAATATTTATTTTTTGCATTTGCGTTCTTGCATTACAGAGCATTTGCGTTCTTTCATTACTCCCACACTCCCACACAATCTGCAATATTCAACAGCAATATTCTGCAATATGCCACATAAACCATATCTGAAAACTTCTCATTTGACAAGCAGCTTGTCATACATTGGCAGATCCAGAGAAGGGGGGGGGGGGGGGGGTTCCGGGGGTCGGAACCCCCCCCCCCCTTTCTCTGGGACACATGATTTTTTTTTTTTGGAAAACCTTTAATGCCTATTTAAAGGCAATTTTCCCATTTATAATTGAAATACTGTAATTTTCTCAATAAATGCTTTTAAAATTGCTTATTTAAAGAATTTCGTACTACGTCCCATAATTTTGTTCTTATATGAAAATCCCCATTGATTTTTATCGAAATAAACTACATTGTACCCCCTTTCAGTATCCGGTGTTTACTACACTGAGTAAACATGTGGAAAATTTAAGAAACAATACTTAAAATTAAGCAGTATCACAGATTTATAATAACATCTACAATGTATTTTCTACTCTATTTCTTTAAAAAAAAAATCGATTATAGTTCATACTGTTTTGAACTGACAAGCCATTGAGTAAAACGACGTTCAATTACGAGTAAACGCATTCTTTTTACTTTAAAACGCCGCTTTCAAATGTATTGTTTAGTTAATTAACTTAATTATAATAGATGAGTTTTACTTCGTTTCATATACGAAAAATACAAAGAAGACCACATGACCCGCTTATGCGGGTTATGCTATTTTTCTGGTATGCTAGCTACCTTCAAACCCGCATGAAACACAAAAGAAAGCCTTTTTTGTTTTGTTTCCACCCTGGGACGACAATTGCTTTTACCATTGTATTACACACGCACCATTTTTCAGCAGATAAATTATCCCCATTTTTATGTCATATCCTATCATTTAGACATTTATTTAAGAAGGCAATCGATAGAAATCGAGATTGATTAATAGTTCAGAATTTAAAATCATCAAAGACATAAAAAAATTACCCAAATATCAATTTTTATAATAGTTTGTCGTAATTAGTCTGAGTTATTTTTTGTTTCTTAGTGTTTCTTTTCTATCAAGCATAGACGCACTTTCTCATTGCTAGAAACTTGGGTTTCTTAAGGCTAGATATTATGCAAATCTTCCTTACCTAAACCAAAACGGCAAAACGCTTAATAATGCAGTGCACTCTGCTGTTGAAATAGATGTGAAATAGATAGTGATGAGAGAAATGTTTATTAAATACAGTTGTATACGCACGGAAAACGTTAAAAAAGTCCTTGTTTATTGACAAATGATGAATTTTGTACATATTGATTTTCATCAAATGGAACCCCCGCCCTTTTCCAAATTGCTGGATCCGCCTCTGTCATATGTGCTCAAGAGCACATTACCATAATACCGATATACTCAATAAGAACCTTATCAAGTACTGTTTACCACAACCCACAGGGGCCAAGCCCGTTTTAACATTAGTTTCAATGTAACCATAAATAAAGAAAGGGGTCGAACTCTGACCCAAATAAAAAACTACCAGCTCGCTTAAAAAGCCTAATAAATCAATTAATTTTTAAAACATGTATTTTTCGGAAAAGTAATGTCTGAGATACACTCATGCCGAATTTCAAGTTGATGGGTCTTAAAATAGCGGAGAAATACGTCATTATTCTCTCGAAGTCGCCAGTTTATTTTTACTCGGACATTTACCGGTCCAGGGCTCACGATGGGATTTTGCCTATGACAACAGCAGTATTGCAACAAGTCGAGAAACCTTCGCACTAATCTTTGAAAATCTCACATCAAGCGCATGCTACTTACATCCTTAAATTCCGATAACATTTCTTAAATACTCTCCAAACTGAACTTTTATTCTGCATTAGCGGGTTATGTATTTTTTCTGCAATGTCGCTACCTTCATATCCCGAATACATCACTTCAGAAAACATTTTATTGTTTAAATAAACAGGTTTTTAGGATTGGTGCAATCGTTACACACGCATAGATCAATTGAGTAAATTGTTACACGTAATATAATACACAAATATTTACAAGCCAGGGTTCATTGAAACAAGACATTTTTGTTCGAGACTGCCCTTTATATACCTGTCTTTGGATTTGTTTGTAACCCAACCGTCATGTATTTTCATTAGTTGATCATACACATTTTTATTAGAGGCAGCCGCGACATCACCACTGCGTAAACTATTGTCGATATTTCGGGGAAGATGTGTAGCTTGGCGAGTTGAAAGAAAACATCACATTTGCTGACTTATTTCGACCGTTTACTCCATAACAAAAAACCAAACGTATACGTCATAATATTCCGGATTTGTATACTGGCCTCACTTGACCGGACACACGTGTGTGTGTGTGTGTGTGTGTGTGTGTGTGTGTGTGTGTGTGTGTGTGTGTGTGTGTGTGTGTGTGTGTGTGTGTGTGTGTAATACTTGCAAAATGTGTAGTGAATCGTAGATGCGAAATGAAATATACTGGTATATTCAAACTATGTTAACCTTTTCAAGATGTCATTTGCGATAAATAAGTACATTTTAAAAAGGACTGGTTATTTGTGGCACTTTTTTAAACTATATTTAGTTTTCTTGATACTATTAAGATATTAATTTATATATTTCGCGATTGAAGCCTAAAACATAAGAATATTTTTTAATAAGCCTCGAGAAATAATGATACATGTACTAGTTTTATCAATAAATGTTTTTTATTTCAATTTGAAAAAAAAATCACACAAAAATCCATAACATATGAAAAAAAAAAATGGTATCTTATTTGATATGCCAAAGTTTAAAAGTCAAGTATCTCCATTCTAACATACATGAAAATGATTTGAACGATTTATTTATTTCTGTTAATTTTCAGAGAATTTATTTAATTTATGAGAACTTTCAGCTTTCTTATTAGCTTATAAAACAAGACAAATCAAAGTACTGAAGAACTGACGGGAGTTGATTTTGTTGATGTTTATTTATTTTAAAAACAATGATATGTTATTTTGCATGACAATTACATGTATACGTAGTTTCTAATTTGAATTACGCATATTTTTATGATATGAATTTTTAAACTTTTCGACTAGAATGTCGAGAAACCTCCATATGAATCACGTTAAATAATATTTAAAGATAAAATTAATTCAATCAAACTATGTATCAGTGGTAGAAATATTTCTCGAAAATTGTATGGATCCAAACAATATTGAACTCTAGTCTCGTTCAACCAAACGCTCGGCTGACATCCTAAATCTCCGACAAGGGTTTACGGAGACAGCCGAGCGTCGAGTTGAACAAGACTATATTGAACTCTGGCGTAGGAATACATACGACTACAAAAAATATTTAAATTGTTCGTACCATTTAAAATCTGACTATTTTTAAGGTATTTGTAAATAAGTTTCCTTGAAAAACAATGCTTTAGCATACATTTCATCGAATTCATCAATTATTTTCAAGATCTAAGTCTTGTCAGGAGCAATGATTTGTGCTGAGGTCCAAACACTGTTTCACTTTCAGTTTGTCCGAGTGACTGCATAGGAGAGTTGATTAAAAATCAACTCCCAAAAATTATAATCATAGTGTCCGCAGATAATAATTCAACACACTTATCATAAGGGAATTGAAACTTTTATTCCATTGGAATCCACCCAGGATAGATAAAATCAGCAATAGAATTATTTCGGAATTCTAAAGAAAAATTTGATTGAGGTCTGAAAATGTTCTTATAGAATACACTAGTTCCTTGTGCCATCCATCCGATCCACCAACCAAAAGTACCGACGGACATTATTGTATGATTAGCTAGAGAAAGCAAAGCAATGTCTTCTGCCGGTGAATTTCCTGTCGAGAAATACACATTTTTCTCTTTGACCAATGCTTCTTTTGACCAGTCTATATCGTTAGATCCTACAACAAATAATACGTTTTTGTGCCTTGTTTTGAAATATTGCATGGCGTTTGCGTAATAAGTTTCATTGGGTGTCAGCTTTCCATACTCATAATGCCCCTCGGTTGCGTAATCTCCCCGTCTGATGTGTATGCTGACAATAACATTCTCCTTGTTGACTTCAAACTTCATTTTTTCTATAATATCTCTCATTTGGGTGAAGGCCTTTTGTCTAATCGGATTTTTAAACCGTAAAAGTTTTCGAATTTCATTTTCGTACTTAATCCAATACTTCCATGATTGAAAGTACCCATCGAATTTCACGCTCATGTAGGGTGGGACAGCAAGTAACTTTTCATCATAAGAAAGTCCCCACCTCTCTTTGTATTCGGGTAACTTGGCACACGAATCTGGTGGTTTTCCGATGGCGGCGAGCGTTGTTTTTTCAATGTTAAATATTTGGAACAATTCAAAGTTTTCTGGAACAACGGGATACAAATGTTTCATTTTTGCTATGACGTAGAGGAACACGTACTCCATCATTAAGTTCCCCAGGCGTCCTTGGAATTTCACGCACGCTATGTCCTCAAATGTTTGAATTCCAAACATTTGACCAATCACTGTTTCATTGATTTCCCTTTTTAGAACTGTTTTTGAACTAGGGACGTTCCTCCACACAATCAAAATGAATATCAATCCTATCCCAAAAAGAGGAATAACTCCTGAAAAAAAATCTATGCGTAAATTTTATGACTGATATAATCAAACGAACAATAAATATCATGAATAACAGGAACATGTAGGAAGGAAAAATGAAAATGTGCAATTTTTTTAATGTAAGATGATTAGACCAATATAAGCCGTTTTTATCTCAAATTTTGCTATGTTGAAAATCAGTCAATAGATGAGCTGTACATGTATTTGAAAAACTTTGACAAACAGAACAGCTTATTCATTACACTAAGTATTAAGTACTTTGAGGGAAAACGAATATTTTTTATGCATATTTACAAAAGAATCACTTACATGTAGATCTGTGCAACTAAAGTAATCGAGAGAAACAGCGTGGGGAAAGAGGATGAACACAAGTTTGTTTACAAAATTAATTAGAATAATAATTATACTTTAAGATGTTGGGAAAAAAAATATTCCTTCATAACAAGAAAGCGTTAACAAAATCAATACACATTAAGACTACCAGAGACAATAAATAAAACGGAACATCGATATTTTTCCTTCGGGAGGCCCCTCGACACAAAATTTTTCTTATGTCTTGATCTATCTTCAGTTTGTCTTTCGGGTTGTTTTTTTTCAAACACTACTATATAAATAGTGCCTGTTTGGGAGGGTAACAGTTGAAATTGACACCCCGAGAAAACCATTGTCAACCGACATTGTCAGTCCTCCCAAACAGGCACTATTTATTTTGTTATACTGAATGTCTTAATTTTTTAGAAAATTTTACTGCTTTTATATAGGAATAACGTGAATTCTACAGCGAACCGTACGCGCATAATTTTCGCGCATGTAACATTTTTTAATGTTACCCGTTGCTAAGTGCGTTGCTAACGCTGAGGGTAATAGAAAATATTATTAACTGCGTCTTAACCAATCAGATTTCAGTATTTAACATGAAAGTATAACAACAACATTTATATGCCGATCACGCTTTTGCGTCTATTTCTTGTTTACATACTAAAAGCCTTGTGGCATCATGTGATAAACTGATCATGGTATTATAAACAGAGACGTTTACAGTCCGGACCGGAATGTAAAAAAATAATCAAAATTTTTTTTAAATACTTATAAATGCGTTTGAATCAAAATGTATAATTTGCAGAAAGTTTATAACAAATGCAGCTTTATAAAAAAAACCACATATCTTTCTTTAAAAGCATAATACTGGATACGGCATATATTGCATAAAAATTATAGATATAACTTATAATTAATATTTAAAAAACAAAACAAAACAAAAGGCCCCAGGGCCACATTGCTCACCTAAACAACAGTTCCTTGTAACATTCTATTTCGTAGCTTATGCTAGATCTATATTAAACTTTGAATCCCTCTTGGGGCCCCAGTTTAAATCGAGGGTCACTGCTTTTATAATTTAGAATCTACACTATTTGAGAATGCTTTCGTAGTAATTTGACAAATTGAAGCACAATAGTTCTCGAGAAGATTTTTGAACATTTTCCCTATAAACTTCTACGTCAAATTTTGAACCCTCGCTTGGGTTCTAAGAATAGTTCAAGGGGTCACTATTGTTAAAAAAATTGTATCTCTATTATCCAAAGATGCTTGCATAGTAATCCCACAAATTTTAGTTCTCGAGAAAAAGGCTTTTAAACATTTTCCTATTTACTTTTATGTTACATTTTGAACCCCTCTGGGGACCCCAGTATTAGTCTGGGGGTAACTTTTTTACCAGTTGAGAATCTACAACAACCACGGATGCTTGCTTGATATCCAACAAACCGTTGCACTGTAGTTATTGAAAAGAAGATTTTTAGACATATTTCCTAAACGGTACATTGTATATTCCTTATTTTACGAGAGTTCTTAATTTCGTGATTTAATGGTTTTGCATGAAGTAGTGAGAGTCGCAATCTTTTTTCATAATTCAAAATAGTTTACATCTGCCCATAACAGAGAGCAAGATTTTAAAATCCGTGAGATATGCTCCTCGCGTTTAATCAGATATTTACAGTATATTTCTATGATAAACTTTAAACCTCGCCTGGGGCGAGTATTAGTTTGGGGGTCACGGCTTTCAGAATTTAGAATCCTTACAATTTGGGGATGCTGAATAATATTCTCACATACTGTTGCATTGTAGTTCTCGAGATAAAGATCTAGGCCACCTGTGTAAACTCAGTATTTGTGAAATTCATGGCTCTACCCCCACAGGTAACAGACAGGGCTAAATATGCAAAACAAGAGGCCCACGGGCCATATCGCTCACCTGAGCAACAATAGGCAAGATAAAATCAGCTTGATGGAGTCATAATACAAAATATCTGGACAATGTGGTATAATGCATGTAGATCCTATACAAAAAATATGTATCCCCCTGGATATTCTTATATCTAAATCAAGTGGCTTTTCTAACAGGATGATTTTATATTCATATCACATTCAGCATTGTAGTTCTGAAAAAGACCCTTGACAATTGTTTATATACAGGATATAATCCTACATCAAACTCTGACCCCTTGTGTGGCCCAATAATCGTCCAGGGGCCAAAGTTTAAACAATTTTAAAGAATCAGTAATACATAAAAATGCGTGCATATAAGTATAAGCATATACAAGTATAATAACATTTTAGTTTTTGTGAATAAATAAAATGTTTTCATTTGTACAACTAAATCCCCAATGTTGCCTTACACTATTCTGCTCCTAAAGATTGTGATTTGAAGAAATTTGAAACTACACTATCTGAAACAGCTTTTCTAGGTAAATGGTTTTTTAGAAAAAGATTTTAAAGATATTTTTTTTATATACTCCTATGTAACCCCCCCCCCCTTTAGACCTCATGCTACCCCCGGGAATCATGATTTGAATAAACTTGAAATCTCACTACCTGACGAAGCTTCCAAACAAGTTTCAGCTTTCTTGGCCAAAAGATTTTTAAAGATTTACTCTGTATATTCCTATGTAAAAAGTCGACCCCCAATTGTGGCCCCACCGAACCCCCAAGGGTCATGATTTTCACAACTTTGAATTTTCACTACCTGAGGATACTTCCATACAAGTTGCAGCTTTCCTGGCCAAATGGTTTTTGAGAAGAAGATTTTTTAAGATTTACTCTATATGTTCCTATGTAAAAATGTGTACCCCCCCCCCCTCCATTGTGGCTCCACCCTACCCAAAAGGGTCATGATATTCACAATTTGAATCCATACTGCCTGAAGATGATTCTACGCAAGTTTCAGCTTCCCTGGTCTCATGGTTTTGAGAAGAAGATTTTAAAAGATTTACTCTATATATTCATATGTTAAAATGCAACCCACCATTGTGGCCCCACCCTACCCAGAAGGTTTATGATTTTCATAACTTTGAATCTACACTATCTGAGGTTGCTTCCACGCAAGTTTCAGGTTTTCTGGCCTAATGGTTCTTGAGAAGAAGATTTTTAAGGATTTACTCTATATATTCATTTTAAAAAGTCGACCCCCTATTGTGGCCCCACCCTACTCCCAAGGGTAATGATTTTCACAATTTTGAATCTTCACTACCCGAGGATGTTTCCACACAAGTTTCAGCTTTCCTAGCTGAATGCTTTCTGAGAAGATTTTTAAAAGATTTACTCTATATATTCCTATGTAAAAAAAGTCGAACCCCCCCCCCCCATGTGGCCCCATCCTGCCCCCAAGGGTCATGATTTCCACAACTTTGAATTTACACTTCCTGAGGATGCTTCCACAAAAGTTTTAGCTTTCTTGGCCTAATGGTTCGTGAGAAAAAGATTTTTGAAAATTTCTTTAAAATTTTCAATAATTCCTAATTATCTCCCTCTTCAACGGGGCGTGGTACTTAATTTTCACAACTTTAAATCCTAGTAGCCCAAGGATGCTTTGTGCCAAGTTTGGTTAGAATTGGCCTGATGGTTCTTGAGAAGATGTTAAAAATGTAAACAATTTACAGATAGACAAACGGACAGGCAGTAGGACGGACAATAAAATGAGATCAGAATATCTCACCTCAGCTTTCAGCTCAGGTGAGCTAAAATAGACCAATTTTTCAAAAGTATTCTTCTCTTCTCCCACACATGTGAGGAAAAATACTGATTGCATGGTTATAATTCCGTGAAGCCCTCTACCAAATTATGAAATTCATGGCCCCTGGGTCAGTGGTTCGGGGTGTAGGGTGGGGCTAATGTGGTCATATAGTAAAAATGTATTAAATCTTAAAAAAATTTCTTCTCTACTCCAAAATATATGTGTAAAAAACTAAATGTATAGTTATGATATCCATGAAGCCCTCTACCAAAATTGTGAAATTTATGAGAAGAAAATGTTTAAACACTACCTATTTCCACGTGCAATTTTTAACCCCACCTGGGGCCCAGTTTTTGGATCGGGGTTCACTTTGTATACAAGCTTTTGTGTAAATTACGGGTATTTTCTGTGGTTGTTCATTTTCTGAGATATTTTGCGTACAATAAATCCGCAAAAATTCAAAACGCAAAATATTCTTAAAAATCATTTTAAAATCACTAATTTTGACGCTATAACTTTCATACGTGATCAGTCCGCTATTAGGGGGCTGTGCGCCGTATTACACACGTCCTAATTATCTCGTTACCTGTGCGATATCAATTATAGCTAAACAGATATAAGGACCGTGTGTTAAGTCGAGTAAAAAATAAAAATGATCTGAAAAAAAGTTCACACGCAGTATTTAGTAGACATGTAAAACATTTGAGAGTTATTTCTCATTCACCGCGAACACGGTAAAAATGTCAATTTTAAGAAATGTAAAATGCGGAAGTATTCTTCAAAAACCCTAACGGACAGCTATCGGCAAGTTTATTCCCTAGATAGACCAAAGAGTGTAACACAAGGGTGTCTGAAGTAATCAAAGTACTGAAAGTACTGTTAGACGGTGGCGCCGTTTGAAAGTGGCATATCACATGTATGGTAATTATTGTTCTCGAAAATCCACAGCCAGTATCTCATACATGTACTAATACTTAACTCATACTCGCACAACTGGTCGTGAGTTTCATACATGGATAATTCTGTGGAAATCGTAGTTGTGATCACAATCCACACTTCACAAATGTTGTGTCTCTTTATCGTCATCTTTTGGGGAAAACCCATAGATTTATCACAGTAGCCTTTGTAGTATAGAAGTTCGTATCCATATGTTTGTATCTATATGTTTGTATCTATATGTTTGTATCTATATCAGTTGACATTAAAACTCCGTTTTGGGTAATACATGTACTACATATATGTATTTTGATTGCCCCAGAATGACTCATTAAATATGTGGGTTGCCACCACATATTGAATGAATAAATCAAATCCAAAGCGATTTCATCACAGTACGCCCGAATTGTATAAAGAAGGGGAATTTTGTTTTTTTTTCCTTTTGACCTTTGGCTTAACACCGCAAAGGGGAACAACTTTTGAAAAGTGTGGATTTGACTATTGTGCTTTAAAGATATTGTAGACTTCTCAAAGTAACGAGAACAAATAAAGCTTTTGTATAATAAAATACTTATCAGGTTTTTACTAATTATTTGGGCATACATGTAGTATGTTTATTGTCCCTCTCGACAACATTTTCCTTCAATTTCTTCACGGGGAAAAAGTTGCAGTCTCGTGGACCATCACACTTACTTTTGTCCTCATAGTCAGTTAATACATTTAGGTGTACAGAAAACGGAATGGTTTACAAGAACCTGTTTGATAAAACTGGAATTGCTTTTGGATTGCACGTCATCATGAAACAGAAGAGTCAATCAATTTTTTTATCTTCGACTTTAGTAGATTATTTCCATTTGCTCACTAAATTTGAAAAAAAAAATATCATACAATATTCAGTCGCGGCAGTTTCATTAATTAACGTTTTAAAGTACATTTGTCCTAGCTGTTGTATTTAGCTATAGATTTATTCAAATCATTTGAATGAATTTGGTAAAGTCATATGTATATTTTATCGCTCCTCAGAACACTTTAACACGCACAATTTTCTTGCTACATTAAACTTTTCTAGTCATTCAAAATTAGTTTTTAAAAACACCAAAAACAAAAAAAAATCCAAGTTGAACGCATGTTTTTCTGACCGTACACCTGTGTATATAAATTTTATTTTATTCTTTGCATGTACTATTCAATAGATCTAGGGTTCGCAAATCCCGGCAATATTTCCGGAAAGCTATGGTTATGTAGCTCAGCAGAATACTACATTCATCTATGAAGCACATTGTTTGCCTTCATGTTTCATTATTTATCGCAATTATAGCATGGATACGCTACGATACGCTACGGCCGATGTAGCATTTCGTTGAGTGATGACACTTTCTAACTGGTGTGTATTTCGATTGCGAGTCGCAACAAACTGACGCATTTATATAGGCCCGCCTATTTGTAAATGCTCATAATAGAGTTGTACTAGCGAGTTAAAAATTATTTGAGAACAAAAGGGGCGATATTTACATACATAAGTAAATAATTTTATCTGTTAGTGAAAAAATCCCCCCAAAACCAAAGAAAAGGTTCTCTAATAGCAGAGACGGGCCCATATGGATTAAAGTCACAGATTGTACTTCGCTCATCAAATTGCGTTATTTAGTTTATTGTGAAAAAATTCGTCAGAAACTGTTTAGTGAACAAAATTATTATATCTTGCATTACCGTTCACAATGTACCATAAATGTATATGGAATATTGCATGACTTGAACCGATTGGTTTTTCTCACAAAAAGCTAGCGTTTGATGCTGCAAACTAGAGATACATGTACAGTAGCTGACAGGCCGTGAAATTCATAAGACGTTTTACAGCATATGTCTTTAATTCCTTTATTTCTTTGAAACATCGTAAAATGTGTTTATACACGTATATATGTAAAATGGCGACTCGATTTGCACGTGAATTTTACAATCCGAGGTCGATCGATTAGCGTGTTTGAGAGAAAGTCAGCAGCAAGTAAAGCGTTAACATCAGTTGTAAATATTGTCTGGTGAATATTGAGGAGCCTGTAATAAAATTAATGTTCCTACAGACTGAGTAGGTTACAAAATTTGGTACATCATAGGTCAGTCAAAAATTAAACACATTTGTATCGTAATTTTCAAGTTTTTTGTAAGTTTAAAAAAAACCATGCACACTTGTAGAGGAAAGCGTGCCATTGATCGGTTAAAGTTCAATAAAATGTAATTTATTTAATATTCATTAATATTGTCAGTATTTGTTGCGAATTCTTTGGAATGAGCTACATCAAAATAAATATATTTCTTCAACTAAAATTAATTCGTTGAAAATGACTGAATTTATCGATGAAGCCTAATTGCTGAAATATGAAATGGCAAACCTGTTTAAATTGTGTGTTTCTGACAATTGTTTACATCATAAAAAACAAGAAGCGATTATTGTGAGATCTCTTAGCCAGTTATCGCAGTGATATAGTTTATGCAGCCCGATACAGAGTTTAACGGCACAAGTGGCAGTTGGTGCATAGATTATCGATACCGCGTAAGCAGACAGGGTAACGGCTCATTTAAAATAAAACACAATTTCATAAATTATTTAAATGTATGTACAAAATAATTAGTTGCTATAATGCTTAAAATATCTGATAAGATTAAAATTAGTTCTCATACTGAAATCGACACAAAGATAAAACACTGCGTGTAACACTGCATGCCTAACAGAGTTATCGTTCCTTATCCGCTAGGGTCCCCGTGAAAAATACTCTTCCGGTCAGGACCGTAGCAATAGACCGTGGCTATTTATAGCCACCGCCTAAAAACGAGTAAAAACGTTGTTCATATTCGACCTATTTACCTAGGGACCGAGCCATAATCGGGAACTACACCGCTGAACATGACCTGTCGCGGCTGTGGGAAAATTCAAAGCAGATTATCCACCCCGACAAGATATTTTAGAGACTCAGACATATAAACGCGAGATTACAAACAGAAAAAGAAAATTGGACTTTGATTGTTCTGAGGAGTGCCAAATTAAAGAAATTAAAACTTAAAAACGCGGCCGTAAAACTCTGTTGTCAGACGATATGGATCATCATGTTCAGATCTATATTACTAACTTGCGAAAATATGGGGGAGTAGTGAACATGGCAATAGTGCGTGCAGTTGGTGTGGGCATTGTTTTGTCTGAAGACAAGCAACTTCTCTCGGAGAATAGGGGCCCAATGACCCTTACAAAGACTTCAGCCTATTCTTTATTACAACGAATAAACTTTGTTAAAGTGGCTCACTACACCTTGAAATATTTTCTCAAATCAGCAGAAAATTACTTGATTGTGATAGATATCAAAATGGACAGGAAGTATTCAAGCCAAAGAGGCAAAAAAATGTGCAATTTTGGATGAAAAATTACATTTTCGAAAATTTAATTTAGTAAACATAAACAAAAGCTCCAGGCGGATTCGAACTCATGATCTGCGGTTCAGAAGCCCAATACGTTCATTACTTGTCTACGATGACAATCAAATCGAAAAACATAAACAATTAAACAAAACATTTAAATCGCCATCTTGTAACGTAGTGTCTTAAAAAGTATAAGTCTGGGTGTAGTGAGGTACCTTAAGCGCCGCGGAAGCTGTACTGCGAAAACACTTTCCTGATGAAAAGTTTGATGCAATAAAAACAGAGATTTAAAACTACTGCCGTCACAGAAAATGACATATCACCTGATTTTATTTATAATTGGGACCACACCAGCCTACACTACGTCCCCGTATCAAACTGGACCATGGAAATTCAGGGTTCTCAGAAGATCCCGATTGTTGGGTTAGACGAAAAGCGCAAGATAACGGCAGTTTTTGCGGGTTTGTTTTGTTTTATCGGTTAATAATACTATGTAATTGTTGTTCTTACAGATTCACAGCTAGATCAATGCACTCAAAGATTAGCTACGTAATTAATGACTGTATGATGTAAAAAGAAAATTGTCTTGATAAATATAATTGCTCCATTATATAATTTGTAGGCACACTGACAGGGGAATTTGTTCCTGCACAAGTAATTCACAACTTCAGCTTGGCATACTCTAAAACCTGGCCTGGCCTGGCCCCATTGGCCTGGCCTGGCCTCAAAGTTGGCCTGGCCTCACTTCTGGCCTAAAAATTGGCCTGGCCTCAAATTTTGGCCTGGCCCCTAATTTGGCCTCTTTAAAATTTTTGGCCTCAAATTTTAAAATTTTTCTTTTTTTCACTTTCTTAGAATTTGATTGATTTTTTTTTAATTTCTTTAAGAAATTGAAAATTCGGTGCTTTTTTATGTTAAAAGAATAATCATATGAAAAAATATATACAACAAGTGACTGATTTTTCAAGTTTGATTAATTTCATCCATGTTTAAACACACAGAAAATTCCTAAGACATGCATGTACAGCACTGCTCTTACTATTGTTAAGGAATAGATTATGCCAATACCAAAGCTATTTACTTTAAAACTAAGAGTCGCCCCCCCCCCTCCTATTTAAAAGTTAAACATCATTTTAAGAGACAAACCTGATTGATATCCAAAACATTTGTAAACTGGTTCATATCATTAAATTGTTGTCACTGTGTAAATTAAATGCACTTTAAAATTTGCAGTTTGTTTACATTACCTGTCAACACCGATCAAGCCCAAATTTCCCTCCCCAGCAGAAATTCAATATTAATCTTTTCTGTCGCTAATCTGCTACATTGGGGTCAGATTCATCGCCTATCCTGTCATTTAACGTTTCACACGGTCTAATTTCATTAATGGCATTTGTGAACAACTGCAACATTGCGTCCTCCGATACCTTGACCCAGCAATGGTCATTAATCATCACCTCCTAATTAGAGTAGAGTTTCATGCATGTGTTGCTTGTATATTTAGGAAACAGTGGGGAATTGTCATTATCAGAATTTGAACAAAGCAAAACATTTTGTGACCTTTGGTGTTGGTTAGAACAAATATTGGCCTCTTCCAAATTTTTTTTCTCAAACAAGTCGTTGGTTAAAGATGAGTTACATAGATATTGTCCAATCCTGAGAGCAGTTTGATCTAAATACATTGCAAAAACATGCCATGGTTATACAATGGCAGGGCAAAAATCACATTCTTAAGTTCTTAAGAATTTCAAACAGGCTGATTGCTGCTGAATAAAAATCATTTAGAATGGATTACTCGATATACCTTTGGTCATAAATATACATTGTTAGTACTATATTTTCAATTGTACAAAAAAAGTCATGTTATTTTTGAAAGACTATCACAGCCACCAAGTAAGATGTTTAATATGGATTGAAAATAAATCAATAAAAAAGCAATAAAAATCATCAAATATGTAAAGAAAATATAAAAATAAATTTGAGGCCAAAAATTTTTGAAGAGGTCAAATTTGAGGCCAGGCCAATTTTTGAGGCCAGGCCAAAATTTGGGGCCAAGCCAATTTTGAGGCCAAAAGTGAGGCCAGGCCAACTTTGAGGCCAGGCCAGGCCAATGGGGCCAAGCCAGGCCAGGTCAGGTTTTAGAGTATGCCCTTCAGCTTGTCACCCAGCGTATGATTTTCCCCTGGCTTGGCATATTACATGTACACAGTCCAAACCACTGGGCTAACAATACCACACAAATAGAATATATACCGCAAAAATCATCAAGCCTCAGATTCCGCGTACAAAAATGCGTCTGGGATTTCCTGACTCACAGAAACCATTGTGCATTTTTGACGTATTCAGGATGCAAACGGGAGAAGATTTTATAAATGATTGAAATATAAAGAGTAATACTATATGTATTGTGTTCGTACCCCCAAGTTGTACCGACCGACTACAGCTGATGGATTTGGCCGTGCAAAAAATCGTCAAAAACAAATCAAAAGAACGCTTTCAAAAATGGTACGCCAATCAAATATCAAAACGGCTAGTGAACGGTAACACTGACCAAACTTTGACACCCGTTGATCTGCGACTTTCATTAATTTTCTAAAGCCATTGTCGGCAAAATGGCTTGTCCAAGTTCATGCTATTAACTAATCCGACAAAAATCATGGCTACAAGTTTCCATCATGTGAGCAGTGATCTACATGTATTGTGCCCATTGATTATAGATACATTGTGTATAAAACTGCACTCATTTTAGATGGAATTATCTACTGAAGTATTTGAATCTTGTCTTTTAACAGTTATGAAAGAAACTTGTATGCTTGTGTGAATACTAATATTTTGTATTAATACGGAAATAAAAACGCTACAATAGTTTAAGTTTGCTTCTTTAGTTTACGTTGCCTAAGTCATATCCATGTAAGCATATGTATTTTTTTGCGGTCTTATGTACCCGCAGAAATTGAAAACGCAGAATATAATTTGATACTTTTAAGAGCTTAAACCGCCAAAAGTTTGAGCCGCAGAAAATACTCGGTATGCGGTATTGACATTTCTGGTACAGTGGCGCTTGAGGAGATTTTCACACATTTGTCCTACGTATTTCTATCTCAAACTTTGAAACCCGCCGGGGCTTCCATTTGGTCTGGGGGTCACGAACTTTACAATTTAACCACTTCACTATATGTACAAGCTTTTGAATAAATATTGATTTTTCTGGTGCAGTTCTTCTTGAGAAGATCATTTTTAAAAACACACACCCTATACACTCACTGTTTCTTACTTATCTCCTCTTTTAAAAGGGATTATTTATTTTTATAATTTAAAATTCCTTTTAGATAAGAATGCTTTGTATCAAGTTTGGTTAAATTTGGCCCAGTTGTTTTAGAGAAGAGGTAAAAAACGTAAAAAAAGTTACAGACGGACGGACGCCGGACAACATGTGATCAGAAAAGCTCACTTAAACCTTTGGTTCAGGTGAGCTGAAAAACACAATCCAAATAAAATCAAGTAATATTTTACGATAAAGTCTTACTTGTTCGGAAAAATCTTTTTATTTTCATTCTTCAATGCTACAGCTTTAACTGCAAAAGTGAGTTGGAAAACATGATTGTAAAAATCATTCTATATTTTTTTGTAATATTTTGAGATGTTGATCTAATTATCAATCTATAAACGCAGTTTACAGAGTCCGGACCCTTCCCCCTGGAAAATTCAATTTCATCAAATTATCAAATAATCGTATTGAATCATAAATTGGCTATACATTAATCTATTCAGTTTGCAAAAAAGTTGAAACGTTCTAGGATACATCTAAATAGGAAATATACATTGATGATCATGTCATGTGAGCTTGCATAAGCGTTTTTATCTTCCATATTAGATTAGCAATTACAAGAAAAATATGAACTTCATTGATTCATTGAATTCAAAAGAGGAAGATTAAGTGATGTTTGCTCTTGTCCGTTACGCAAGTGCACTGTATGCATACAAGACACAAAAAGACTAAATTGATAGCTTATCATACAATTACCAATCGGTGTAGTTATGGGGCCCGTTTCTCAAAAAGGCCTACGTCCAGGCGTAAGCTTAGTCCGGACTAAATCAGGGACTAGACCTCAAAACCAGACTAAGTTGCGTTTCACAAAAAGGCGTAAACTTAGTCGGGACTAAATTTGAGTTTAAATCTACGCCTGCTAATGGGTAGGCGTAAGTTCTTAGTCTGTGCAAAAAAATGGCGAGTGTTTTGTTTCTAAGGCAAAATATACAGATAATTTTATTTTTTGGTTTGTTTTATGTGTTATTTGTACATGTGCATATAACTTTAAGAAATACCTATTATTCGATAACTGTCTCTATTTCTAAAAAAAATAAGATTAAATCAATTTGATAAATAATGGGCTCACCTTATTAAACGTATGTAATATACATTACTACTCGTAATAAAATTTACCTAAAGTGTGAAGAATGGGTTTACCCCAATAAATGATATAAACACAATTATTCAAAAAATGCTTTATTTCTAAATTAAACATTTATTCCCCAAGAAGATAGATGTATATAAGTACGAATAGATTATATTTTATTGTTTTTTTTTAATCAATTCTCAGTAAGCATGAACTAGAATTTAATGTTTCTAATCAAATTTGAACCTGTGAAACGAAACTGATTTCAAAATTATGAATAGGAGCAACTCAAAACGTTTACATTTGTAATTTGTCCTTGTGTGTGGTTGTTTGTTCTTTACATATACATGTATTACTGAAAACTTTACAACACGTAAGCATTATCATTTTCATTTTTTTTTTTTTGCTCCTAGTATCTTTACAAAACCGTATGAAAGCTACATGTATTTTGGAATGTTTATGAACTCGCATTTAGATACAATCAATTTTTGTTTGTTAAAATATTACTTAAAAATATGTTTTAGAAGCGTGCAGAGTGTGCATCAATTTTAGATCTGTTGACAAGCGTTTGTCAAGGTTATCGATTGTTATTAAATTTCACATGCACACCTTGAATTTTTGGAAATCAAATTTATTAATCTTATTAATTCTAGGATGAAGTGATCAATTGCGTTCATATTTAACATCGATCGTAATTCTTTTTAAAAAAAAGTATGGGGCACATGTACTGTCAATGATATCCGTGCATATTCATATGCATTGTTTATTTGTACTCATTTAATTGAATTGATCTTTAATTACTTGAATTCATGATAGTTTTGTTTCATCACATTTAAGATGTACGTATATCAAGGGATTTTTCTTTATTTCGAAGTTGTCGACTTGCAATACAAAAGCGTTGTTTTAGCAGTTTTACAACAGTGTGCATTATTTACAAATTTAACTAGCTTGCATTTGTCATACTTATTATATAAACAATTGTATACACCCAATCCCAATAACCTAAAGCAGATAGGATAAAAAGTAAAACTCACGTGCACTTATTAAAACAGCAAAGATGACAAATGTCTTATCAGGAAGGGGATGGGGGATTTTTTAGATAAGGCATCTAAAAAAATTCCCTATCCCCTTCCGGATAAGACATTTTGCATTTTCCATTAAACTTGTAAAAACCTTTTATTTATAAAACTTTCTTTAAAAAGGAAGAAAGTAAAACTCGCATGCACTTGTTAAAATCGCAAAGATGCAAAATGTCTTATCCGGAAGGGGATAGGGGAATTTTTAGATGCCTTTTCCATTAAACTTGTAAGCCTTTTATTTTTAAAACTTTCTTTAAATAGGAAGGGTGTTCTTAGATAAGTGCTTTTATATCTTTATTTTAATCAAGATACTGTATACATGGTTATATTTCCGTCCTTCTACACTTACAAACAGTTTCACTCGGTCGTGACTTCGCCAAGTCACAGCTGTTACCTAAGTTACTTAATATTAGATATTGAAAATCAACATAAATTTGCCCGCTGACAACGAGGGTGAAATGATTGAAAATGAAACAGGGCGAATTATTCCCTGTTTATGGAAGGTGTATATTACTTTCACCCCCCCCCCCCCCCAAAAAAAAATAGATCGATGTAAACCCAAAACAGGAAAGGAAGTTGGGGAGACCCCGGCCTCAAATGTTGATAATTCCTGTCTTGTTAATTGTTGATATTAATATCTTTCAAAACTATTATCATTTGAATCGCAGAAAATCAAGAATCGTTTCCATGTCATTGTCTACATTCTTTCAATATTGGAACAGAAGATTGACAAGGTTCATGTAATATTATTTATACAGTAGATATTTTCGATTTCAGTTGGTTGCTGTTATACTCATGGTCATATTATTTTCTATAAATGATATAGTGAATTGATAAAAAAGAATCAAGCCTTATCCCAGCATCTGAAAATATCTAAAGATCTACAGTATCTATGAAGCATACTTCTCATTCTGCAGACGTATTGGGGCATATCCACTGTACCTTGTCCATGTATTCTATAAATATTTGAAGTTTACACGAACATTGAAGTTAATTTCTATGTATTGTTTCGTTCAATCAATATGTAAGATTGTGCCTCAATATCATCTACAATGCATTTAATTGTCACATATTTGGTTTCTGAAACCTCTTGTACTACATGTACTATGAATTGGAAAATTGATCCACCACATATAACCATAGCCTCAAAGCAAAACAAAATACGATATGCGCATGCTTAGTACTCAGCGGAGATGTCTAAGTTTTTCGACATTTAAACCCTAACTTACGCCTTTTTCAGAAACGCAACTTAGACCCGACTAAATATTGGCGTAACTTTGTTAGTCGGACTAACTTCAGCCCAGATTTACGCCTTTTTGAGAAACGGGCCCATGGAATTCAAGTTCATGGCAAACTTAGGTAATCCTTAAATAAATGTTTTTGGTTTATTCATAGAATGCCCGGTGCTTCTCTTCTCAAAATATAAAATCAAGGATTGTATTAGATGTACATGTAATACTTTACTTATGGTTTTCCGATCCTAAGCTTCAAAGTATTTTTATACCCCCGATCCGATGGAGAAGGTGGTATACTGTTTTACCTTTGTGTGTCTGTCTGTCCTTCTGTTTGTCTGTCTGTCCGTCCGTAATAAAAAAAATTCTGTCGCATTTTTCATCGCAGATGCTTGAAATTTAAACACACTTTTTCTTTAGGCATGCCAGATCGTGGGAGATACTATCGTACCAATCCGACCCGTCTAGGATTTCTCAGCAAATATTTATCGCAGATGCTCTAAATTTTAATGCACTATTTGTTTAGGAATGCCATATTGTGGGATATATTTTTGTACCAATCGGATGACAACTTTCTGTTAAATGTCGACTTTGCTTATTTTGCATATTCACATCAGAGCGGGGGTATCACTAATGAGCATTGGCTCACAGATATCTTGTTTTATCATAAAAATCTTTTTTTTTCTTCAAACTTTTTTAATGAAATGAAATGAAAAGAAATTAACCAATGATATCCATGCATTTTTTGCAATTTTGCCCACTATGAATAGTATATAATAAACGTACAGGTTAAAATCAAATTAGAAAAAAACCCACAGTTGTACCGGTGCATCAGAAGGTCGAACCCCTTTCCCAGTATGAAGTAGTTCTCCCACCTTGAATAACTGAATGTAATATTACATGAAACACTACAAAACTAATTGAATTTGTCTATTTAAGGTGGATCGCGGGTTTACTGCTTGTGAGCAAACCTACTAATAATGTTATCGTGTTTCAAACACAGTGTCGCTGATCAAATCAAGCAACGCCATTTAAATGAAATATATAGTAAAATGAATATCTTAGTCGGGAAACGCATTTCAAAACTATGCTCCAAACTTTTAAATGATTAAGATGAACTTAATTTAACTCAACACGACTATAGAAGATATGATTTTGAATCAATTCATTAAAATAATCAATAAGTGTTCTCGGCCAATTTTTTTGCAAAACAACTTACAGATTTCAAAAAATCTTATATTTTCAGTATGACGCTAGTCTGATGTCATCATTTTCTTACGCCTGAGAACCAAAAAATGAAATGCAATGATTGACATGACTAGCTAATTACCACGTAATAGAACATGCAGAATATTAATACAAAATAGACATGATTCTATATATGTTATCGAATGCACAAATGCAATTAATATAAGCTTGTGAAGAGAAGTAAATGGCTATTTCTCTTTTCATGAAACTCCGAATGATTCAATACAAAGATAATTACTATACTATTATTGACATCAGAAGTTTGTAATCGTTGTGAAGAGAAGTACATGTACATGGCTATTTTTCATTTCAAGAAACTCTGAGTGAATCAATACAAATATAATTATCATACAACTATTGACATCAGAATTTTGTAATCGTATACGATAATTAGCTAAAACTAGAAGAATTTTTAAAGTTAGATCGGTAGTTGAAAATACAGAAGTTATTATTATTGTAAAAGAGGCGAAGTTAATGCATACGGTTTTAATTAATTTATTTCCTTGTTCAAACATGAGTTTAAAGAGTATGAACGCACACTCGTCCTCGTTGAACAGGCCCAAGAACACTTCGGTATTTTATTCATATGCGATACTTGTCATTAGCCAATCTGCTTACATGTAATTAAAATCATATTTTCGGTCCGCTCCAACCTTAACGAACAAGTCTAAGTCGACAAAATTGTCGGAGCAGATCAAAGATCTGATTTAGATAAGATTGGTGTTTTGCATATCAAATTATACATATAATTTATTTAGCGCGCAAATAAATATAAATCTATAAAACATATCAACTCTTCCTAATTTAATTTTTAATTTCATACTGCCTGCATTAAACAATAATTCAATATACAAAATATTTTATAAATTAAATGATTACATAATTTTGCCGGCATCAATTGCCCAATAAGATGGTGAAGAAAAACTTCCGAAGCCGTGTTGTTTATAAAACTTCCAAACACTACTAGTCATGACAAAGAAAATGACTTAGGCAATGTTTTATTAACTAAAGATAAACAAAAGAAAGTAGCAGACTAGACGGACAATATACACCCGAAATTTCTTTCCTAAACGAGGTTAACTTAAACAAATTCACTTTTAAAACTACAAACCTATGATTATTCCAAAATTTCGTCAAGGTATTTCTCAATAGAGTCCTTTGGACCGACGTCTAATTTTGTATCTTGTTCTTGGGTAACAGATGTGTTTTCGGACGATGGGAAGGTGTTGGAAAGGTAGTCATACAGCCAGAGAAGGGCGAGAAAACAGCAAAACACTAAAGAACCATGCTTCAGTCTCTTCATCATACTCTGAAAGGAAAGAAAAATTATTTTTGACAAGTTTTTTTTGTGTTTTTTTTTGTTGGTGCAAAAACGTTATTTTTAAACTGTTTACCATTCATAGAAACCCATAATTTTGCTACTGATTTGTTTGTTTTAAGAATCACAGTGAAGCAAACTCGTCTTATTGTTTTTATACCCCTGTGTATTTTTTTTGGTATTTTTTGTCGAAAATCGAAAAATTTTTATTATATTTTCAAAATCATTATTAATGTGGCCCTATTAAAACTGTTAATACATGTACAACATGTATATGACGTGACCAAACATGGATACGTTACAATGACTAGTGTACCTCTGCCAGTACTTGATATAATAGAAAAAGATCTAACGATTTTTATAAAATTTGTTAAAGTATTGGAATAGAAAACAATAAAATGACTTCGTTCAATATTGCAGCACTAAGATGATATCAAGTGTGAACACGTACACTACGGCCAACGCGGTTTGCGTATTTACCGCGAGTTCTCGTGGTGTGAAATTGATCGCGGTTTAGCACAGGTAACTCAGGTAAAACCGCACATCCTCGCGGTACAGTTTCTCACCTTGTCCACACCGTCGCGGTACTGTGAAACCAGTCCCAGGTGAAAACTGTTCTTGTTTTTAACGCGAGTTACCTCCCCCAATTCCTTCTCATACGGGAAATATAATTGAGGGAATTATGAATAATTATTCATATTCCTTTATTTTATAAATGGAGTTGATTGTTACAATTTGTTATTATTTTTAATAAATGGGAGAAATAAAAGGAACGTGTAATTTTGCTAATACAGAATTTTGTGTACTATTTTATAAACTCGATAGCGTTACATACAAATTAATTTTGGCACATTCATCGCTGACAATATATATTTGGTCAAATATTAAAAATAATTTGGAAATTCCAATACTAGAAGTATTTTGATCATATTATATACTTTTATCCACGTTAATTTTGGCAAGTGTCCCAGATTTTTTTCCCCGCAAGTCAATAATCGTCGACAAAGCGAAAATTTGAAACGCGCAGGAAAAAACCCTGATATAAGGCATTTGATAAAGAAATGGATAAATTGGTATTGTCATATCTTGATAATAGTTTGAGTTAAGAATGTTTAAAATACACACAATGGTAATACAAAGGCAGTTTCTAATAATTGTTAAGTACTCCGGAATTTAAATTCAGATTGGATCAAAATCTACTAGAATCATCTATCCATACCTCTAGTGATATGTTTCATATCGATAGAAATACGATCAACCTATTGAGGCCAAAGGCAGGGTTTTAAGAGTATGCCAATTTTGCATTGATGTCTGTTTATTTTGCAACTGAGTCTATGCTTGGTGTCTGGGGTTTGGGGGGTTTTTCCGGGTATTTGTTTTGTCATTCGATTAAGTCAGTATTTTTTTTTTTCACATTAACCGTTGCCCATAGTGAATTGGGTTTATTTTTTGTTCACATTTAGTTATTTTTTGCTTTTGAAGACAACGCATTTTAACCATTTGAACGTCTGTCTGTTTCAGAGTAGTTTCTGTTTATAATTGATAATATTTGTTGCAACTGAACGTCGTAAAATTGTATGCATAATCATAGTGATTGTACATATTCTTTACCCGTGGAACTAATAAAGTAGCAGTTTTGGATAAAGTACCCGTCATTATTTTTGTAAAATTGAGAATTGCTGTACTTGAAGGCTTATGAGTACATATAATGCAGGAATGGATGTTTGTGATATATGAATGGACAGAATATGCATTGAAACTTTAGAACTACAAAGACCAACGATGCGGCTTCTGGAGAAAAAAACCCCCAGTAAAACATGATAGCTTCATAAATAAAAACAAAGAATAGGTTGATCGTATTTTATAACCTTTCGATAGAACATAATATACAACATGCAAATACGAACGATTAATGCACGATAGGACACATCAGTTAAACAATTATATCAAGGAAATAAAGTGTTTATGCTTTTCCGGCGACATTGACTGAAATAGTATTTTTAAAAAGCAAAGAATAACTTTATCAAACTTTAGATCAGTGGGGTGAATTTTGAAAATCCATCACCCAAAAAAGCCGAAGCCTAATTCCTGACTGCTGAAATTTATATACAGAATTATATAAAAAGAATTGTAAACAATAGTATTTAGCACTGTAAGCAAAAAGTGACAGAAACGAAGTCCACAGAGGAAGAATTAATTTAAGGTACCTCACTACATCAAGACTTAATATACTTTTGAAGACACTACGTCACAAGATGGCGATTTAAATGTTTTGTTGAACTGTTTATATCGTTCGATTGGGTTGTATATCGTCGTAGCTCAGTGGCTGAAGTATTGGGATCATGAGTTCGAATCCGCCTGGAGCTTTTGTTCATGTTAACTGAATTAAATTTTTGAAAATTAATTTTCATCCAAAATTGCATATTTTTTGCCTCTTTGACTTAAATACTTCTTATCCATTATGATATTTCTCATAATCAAGTAAATTTCTGCTGATTTGAGAAAATATTTCAAGGTGTAGTGAGCCACCTTAAGACGATTAAATATTAGGTAAACAAAAAAGTTTTTAAAAGAGAAATATATTATAAAATTATAAGACTTTAATAACTAATAAAGGAATAGAATCTGAAGTTTCAAACAAAATGACTTCAAATGAAGTTTAAGTTTAAAGCTCAATATTGGCATTCCCATTGGCATTTGTCATAATCGGAGACCGAGTGATCAACATAAGATCTACTCAAATACTTCTAACAGAAGTGAAAAATGAAATACTCTGGTGCCAAATGTTTAATCACAAAGACAATCATATTGTTTAAAAGGTTCTTATCCACTTATTGGTTTTACACTCGAAGAAACCCCATCTTCGCTAGCCAAGGGTTTTCGGTCCATTCTGCTCCCCATATCATAAACCCTTGGCAGATCTCATTACGAAATCGAGGTGATGCGGTGGCGCTATCTAGCTAGCAACTTGAGTTGCGCCCCTTACATATAATTTACAATTATTTGAAGGAAACAGTGGGTCATATAAACGCTACGGCATAAATACAACTTGAAAACATGTTGACTAGTGAGAATCGGAATATAATTAACGATGCTATTAAATAGGAAAGATATAATCTACAGGAAGCTAGGAATGATTTATTTATAGTGTTTGTGGAAACCTGTACCGGGAGTGAAAAAGTCGCTAAAATATGACAACATTCATGCCATAAAACCAGGTATCGTCGCCGTGAATACTGCAGACAATAATTAAATTTAATGCATCTCATTGAACATTTAATAGCAATAACCATAATCAGGGACTTATATACTAACGGGATAGGCAACTTCTACATTCGCCACATTTACTTCCCATACTATCACGCGAGTCTTGCATGACAAGTTTGTAAACCCATGCAGTAAATTATATCGTTTTCTCAAAAGCAATCCAGTTAGACCACAGTTAGGGTGGCACTGTACTCGAACACTTGTGCCTCAAATTGTTGAACGCACCGATTCCTTTTCCAACGATCACACGTTTATTTACAAGCGCCCAGGCTTATAATACAAAGATGTAGTTGCCACGTTCCGATCCGGTGTTTTATATTATTTAGTTTTTAGTTTAGTGCTAGTTTTTTTTAGATGTTTTTCTTTCACATGTTGTTTTTATTTTGTTGTCCTGAAGAAAGGACGGGTTGTCCCGAAAATTTGACAATATTTTACTTTATTGTTTGTGGCGTTGGTTATTTTTAGTGCTTTTTTATATCTCATCTTATAACCGTGTATCTTTTGATCCGACACTATAGATAATGAGTGTTGTTAGTTCGTTAGTGCTATATATATATATATATATATATATATATATATATATATATATATATATATATATATATATATATATATATATATACACACACACACACACACACACATTAATGTCCAAATGCAAAACGGGTCTGTTTACCGGGGATACGAATGTTGAATGTCTAAAGTTTTTTATAAGATACTAGTATATATTTTTAAAATAGCAAACCTTGGGAACGCGGTCAAGACCGCCACCGCCAGCTTCTCATACACAGGCATAGGGACCAAGCCCGTTGGAACATAATTTCAATGTAACCATAAAAAAGAAAGGGGTCGAATAAAAAAAACTACCAGCTCGCTTCGATTCAATAGCCTAATAATAAATCAATAATTTTCTAATAACATTTGCAACATGCATGAAGTATCTCTGCTATTTTAAGACATCAACTTGAAATTCGGCATGAACTTTATGCATATTGCAAATGTTATAAAAAAAAATAATTTATTAGGTTGTTGAAACGAGCTGGTAGTTTTTAGCTAGAGTTCGACCCCATTCTTTATGTTATCAATAAATAACGAGATAGCGTTGAATAGTTTAGAGATCTTGTCAGATCTTGGTAACAGTTTGAGTTAAGAATGTTCAAAATACATACAATGGTAATACAAAGGCAGTATCTAATAATTGTTGAGTACTCCGGAATTTAAATTCAGATTGGATCAAAATCTACTAGAATCATCCATTTATACCTCTAGTGATATATGTTTCATATCGATAAAAATACGATCAACCTATTCTTGAGACCAATCCAAAATTTCGAGGCACAAAATTGAGGCCAAAGGCAGGATTTTAAGAGTTTGCAAATTTTGCATTGATGTGTTTATTTTGCAACTGAGTCTATGCTTGATGTCTGGGGTTTTGGGGTTTTTTCCGGGTATTTGTTTTGTCGTTCGATTAAGTCAGTTTTGGTTTTTTTACAATAGCCGTTGCCCATAGTAAAATGGATTTATTTTTTGTTCACATGTAATTATATTTTGCTTTTGAAGACAACGCATTTTAACCATTTGAACGTCAGTCTGTTTCAGAGTAGTTTCTGTTTATAATTATTAATATTTGTTGCAACTGAACGTTGTAACATTGTATGCATAAACATAGTAATTGTACAAAAAGTCATATTCTTTACAACTGGAACTAATAAAGTAGCAAGGGACAGTTTTGGATAAAGTACCCGTCATTATTTTTGTAATAATGAGAATTGCTGTACTTGAAGGCTTATGAGTACATATAATGCAGGAATGGATGTTTGTGACATCTGAATGAACAGAATATGCGCATTGATACTTTAGAATTACAAAGACCAACGATGCGACTTTTGTAAAAAAAAAAACCCAAAAAACTCAGTAAAACATGATAGCTTGATAAACAAGAGGCCAATAGGCCTTAACGGTCACCTGAGTAGCATATAACCCATACACAAACTTGTCGAGGAGTCTCATATATTCATTTAATTGGGTTTCATTCTGGAGTAGAAAAATTGAATTTTAAATGATGACCACCTCCCTGCCTGAACTGTGAAACCCTTAATTTTGGCAAAAAACTTAAAGATCTGGTCTACAAAATGATGAATTCACTTTTCGTTTCAGGTATGTGGGAGTAAAGAAGATAATTTTTAAGCATTATATGCATGAACACCTATACATCCATTTTGGCCCTGCCCTAGAGTCAAAACCCATACTCCAGGGGACATGAAATTTCAAATTTTAGTAGAGGACTTCCTGGTAAACATAATAATGAAGTCAGTTTTTCATACCGATGTGTGAGAATGGAGCAGATTTTAAAACATTATATGCATTAACACTATATTGCCATATTCCCCCCCCCCCATGTCCTGAACCCCTGACCCACGGGCCATGAATTTCACAAGTTAGGTAGCGGAGTTAGTGGACATCATAACCATGTATTCATTTTTTTTGCCGACATGTTTGGGAGTAAAGAAGATTTTTTAAGATTTAATACATTTTTACTATATGGATATATTGGCCCCACCCTAGAGCCTGAACTCCTGACACAGGGGTCATGAATTTCACAATTTTGGTAGAGGGCTTCATGGACATCATAATCGTGCATTTAGTTTTAAACAAATATATGGGAGTAGAGAAGAAGATTTTCTAAGATTTAACACATTTTTACTATATGGCCATATTGGCCTCACCCTAAAGTCAGAACCCCTGGCCCAGGGGCCATGAATTTCACAATTTTGGTAGAGGGTTTCATGGACATCATAACCATGCAACCAGTTTTTTTCGTCACTTGTGTGGGAGAAGAGAAGAAGAGTTATGAAAATTTGGCTTTTTATTGCATATTTGGCCCCACTTGTGGTGCCCCGGGGGTGGTAGAGCCACGAATTTCACAATTTAGATTCCTCTTACCATAGAAATGCTTCACACCAAAAATGGTAACAATTAGCCATGTAGTTTTTAAGATGAAGTTAAAAAGGTAAAATTGTTAACGGACGACTCACGACGATGGACGAAAACGGATAGCAAATAGGTCACCTGAGTTTACTAAGGTGACCTAATAAAAAAAAAATAGGTTGATCGTATTTTATAACCTCTCGATAGAACATAATATATAACATGCAGATACGAACGATTAATGCACGATAGGACACATCAGTAAAACAATTTTATCAAGGAAATGAAGTGGTTATGCTTTTCCAGCGACATTGACTGAAATAGTTTGTTTTTTTTTAAAGCAAAAAATAACTTTTTCAAACTTTACATCATTCAGTGGGGTGAATTCTGAAAATCCATCACCCAAAAAAAAACCCCGAAGCCTTATTCTTGACTGCTGAAATTCATGTACAAAATTATATAAAACTATTGTAAACAATAGTATTTAGCACTGTAAGCAAAAAGTGACAGAAACGAAGTCCACAGAGGAAGAATTAATTTAAGGTACCTCACTACATCAAGACTTAATATACTTTTGAAGACAACGTCACAAGATGGCGATTTAAATGTTTTGTTGAACTGTTTATATCGTTCGACTGGGTTGTATATCGTCGTAGCTCAGTGGCTGAAGTATTGGGATCATGAGTTTGAATCTGTCTGGAGCTTTTGTTCATGTCAACTGAATTAAATTTTTGAAAATTAATTTTCATCCAAAATTGCATATTTTTTGCCTCTTTGACTTAAATACTTCTTATCCATTATGATATTTCTCATAATCAAGTAAATTTCTGCTGATTTGAGAAAATATTTCAAGGTGTAGTGAGCCACCTTAAGACGATTAAATATTAGGTAAACAAAAAAGTTTTTAAAAGAGAAATATATTATAAAATTATAAGACTTTAATAACTAATAAAGGAATAGAATCTGAAGTTTCAAACAAAATGACTTCAAATAAAGTTTAATTTTAAAATCTTAATACAGGCATTCCCATTGGCATTTGTCATAATCGGAGACCGAGTGGTCAACATAAGATCTACCTTAAAAGGTATTAAAATAAATAAACTGAGAACACGTCAAATAAGCGAACAGTTTGCATTTCGGGGATAAAAAAATGAATGTCTATAAATTTAATTCAGTAAAAAACAATAAAATCCCTCCGCAGGATTCGAACTCAGAATGCACGAATCAAAAGCCCGACTCATTGTCCAATTAGCTATAGAGTAAATAATGATATGTTTTGCCGTTGATAAAATCCTTTTCATAGAACGAAATGTCGTTTCGATCAGAGGTCATTCATTTTGTGTTTATGTGTTATTCCACCTTAAACTCCTCCGGATTTTTTCTTTGGTACAATTTTATTACGTAAAGAACAGAATCGAATATGTTTAGTTAGCTTCAATATTTACACATTTCTTTATATACAGAGCTCTTCGTCTAATTGAGCTAATTAAGTCGATAGATCCGAAAAATGGACACAGCCATTCAGACCCGATTTTAGAACAAAGTTTTATTTTTTAATTTTTTTAATCTTTAAAGTAATTAACTTCCGTATCTCGAATGATTGACCACAGTTTGACTGTTAGAAGTCAAGTCATTAGAGGTAAGAATTTTATTGTTATGGAAACAAAGTCCAAGTCTAATATTTCTTAACAAATAATGTTAAGTATGGAATTATTGTTATGTAAACAAAGTTGAAGTCTTATATTTGTTAACAAATAATATAAAGTATAGAATTACCATTTCTTTGATAAAGTGACGTTGGCAAACAAGGTAAACTGATACAATATGTTTAAAAATATTATAATCAACATAAGAAAGACGCATTTAATATGATTGAAAGTTAAGCAAATATATCACATATATAACTAATTACAAGGCTCGAGTTTTTCTATCAAAAAATAAATTGGGAGTGTTGGTCAAGATAGGGTGGAATCAATTTATCGCTATTTTATTCCTTAGCGATTTCGTTTTTCCAGTTTGTCATTTACTTCTCAAGGATTTTAAAATAAACCATAGCAAGAGGTCACATTTCAATTCTAATCAAACTGGGTTTTTTTTATTTGATGGACCCAGTTTAATTTAAACTAAAGTGTGCATTCAAAGCGATTTAAAAATAAAACAGAGCTGGGGATGTCACATTTCAATTCTAATTGAACCGGTTTTCTTTTATTTGAAGGACCAAGTTTAATTTTTTTTAAAAGTCTGCATCCATAGCAACAGTAAAAACGAGAGTCTTGTTTAGCAGAGGGATCGTCCTATCTCCAGATCTATAACAAAAAAGCATATGCTATGCTGAACAGGTAGTTGGCATTTAAAGATAATAAACAGGGAACAAGTCAATAATTATACAAAAATGTAGGAAATATCCATCATATTCGTACTATATTGGGTTAACTCCAGCAGAAATGCATGGTAATGTAATGAATCTCGGCTGACAATATTGACTAATTTTTTTACTGAAAGAGGTGGCAGTTCATATATCATGTTTGGGAACTTTTTTTGTTAGGGAAATTTTAATGCCCTAGTCATTATATATTAGCATGAATTTATCGCCTTAACTACGTCATTCCACCAATTTATCAAGCAAGATTTTAATAAATCCGCCTTGTTTACCTTTTTTAAAATAAAAAAATTCCCATAGAAGCATTTTGATTAATTCAATTTACATTATCAAGCATAAACATCTATTGAAATCAACCACACTTAGTCTAATGAGTATATTGAATCTGTGCCGTCAGAAATTTTATAAACAAGAGACCAACATGATTTGCTAGTCACTCGAGTACCATAGCCATTAGATAGACATGTCAGAGTTTTTGCATTTTAAGCTTCATTTTGAAGTCTTATCTTGGACTCCTCTGACTGAAGCCCCGCTTTTATTATTTGGTGTTTGAAAAACATTTATTCATTAAAATTTGGGGAAGGTGGGGTAGGGGTCAAAAGTCGTTATATGGGAGTAGAGAAGAAGATTGTTTAAGGTTTTATATGTTTTTACTATATGGCCATATTGACCCTGCCCGAAGCCCTGAACCCCATGAACCAATGGCCTTAAATTTTACAATTTAGGTAGAGAATTTCGTAGACATCATAACCATGCAATATGTTTTTCACGAACATGCATGGGAGTAAGGTGGAAGATTTTTTAAGGTCTAATTTATTTTCACTGCATGGCTATATTGAATCCACTCTACGGTCTGTACTCCTGACCTGGAGGTAACTAGACAACATTTAGATAGTGACCATCTCAAAGGGCCTCGCTTAAGTAATGGACACTAGGATGAACATACCGGTAATTTGAATGAATTTTGCTTTGACCTTGACCTACATACAACTTAGATATTTTCCACGTGGCATTGAACTTCTAATTTAATCTCATTACCCCTTGCGTACAGGAATTTTTGTTCAATCTGAGCAAGTTAAATCAAATGGAAAATAATCTACGGTCTAAAACTGATTATAAAGAGACACGCTAAGACCTTCTCATTGACTTGGTTCAAGGTCACTGCACGCCATCACCCAAAAAGCTTTTAAGTATCAGCCAAATAGGGCTAAGTGGAGAGTATATTTATGCTCTTAAAAGGGATATTTGTGTGATTCGATATGACCTTCACACTTGACCTACAAACATCATTCAAGGTCACTGCGTATCTTATGATCAAAGGCACTATATTGGTGATGCAAGAGGCAGATCTTATTACCTTTATATTTGACCTTAAAAATTAGTTAAAGGTCACAACACATCCTTTACTCAAAGCTCTGTTTATGAGAAGTACCAGCCAAATAGGGCTAATGTGAAAATATAAATGCTCTAAAAAAAGGAATTTTTGGTGGTCAGAAGTGACCTCGACCCTTGACCTACAAACTTTAATGAAGATCACTGCACACCCTTTGATCATAGACACTCTGTAAGTGAAGTATGAGCCAGATTGGATTAAGGGGAGAGAGGATATGCCCCGGACAAGAAGTCTATATATAATTCTGCTATGACCTTAACCTTATATCTAGAAACATGGTTCAAGGTCACTGTATACTCTTTACCCAAAGTCACTCTGTGGCTGAAGTATGACCAAGATTGGACCAAAGGGGAGAGAATGTATGCTCCGGACAAGCGATATCGGACGGACAGACTGATCACTATAGGGCGCTTCATGGACATTTATTATCATTAATTTAGTTTTTTCCTTACATGTGTGAGAGAAGATTTTTGAAAAGTTTCCTTCTTTTTCATATTGGTAAACACCTATGATACCCTGAGGTGGTTTGAAAAGTTTGCTTCTTTTTCATAACGGGCCACACCTATGACGCCCGGGGGCGGGGGGGGGGTAGATCCATGAATTTTAAAAGATAATTTCCTTCCACCATACAGATGCTTCACATTAAAATTGTAATAATTGGATGTAGTTTTGAAGAAGTTTTCATGAGGAAGTTATAAACGTAAAATTGTTAACAAACGGTGGACGACTCACGACGACAGACAAAGACCAATTGCTCAAGGTCACCTAATGACTCAGATGACCTTAAAAAACAGACGAGAAAAACCAAAAGACGTAGACATTGAATGACAGTCGTTGATTTGACAATAAGAAAGCCTGTATAAAAGATTTTGAAGAAGTAACACGAAACGGCTACGATTTAACCGACCGCTGGGGAACTTAAGAATGAAAATGGTGCGTTCCCGTTTTGTACACATTTGATAATTAGGCACAGAACAACAGGTATTCTTTACTTAAACGTAGAGTAATGCCCAATTGAGCACTTGATTGAAAACAAGGTGAATGCAAAACAAATAAAATTATCAATGAAAAAATTCAGCTTAACAAAAACGTCCATACTCTGTTTGTTCCATACGACAATAGAAAAGGTGCATTGGTGAATTATGTCTTCGGAAGAGCTCATTTTAGGAGACGAATTCAACAGACAGAAAGTATTTTGTTACTTAATACACTAAATGAGAAAAAAAGCTACTAAAGGGCAACTGTACTTGAAACTGTACAATGAACTGTTTAATTTTTTTTTTATAAGTGAAACTTTTCGATTGTTAAATTTGAAGGGAATTATACTTTGACCAATTTTTGTATAAGAAAAGAGAAAGGAAGAATATAAAAAGTTGGTTTAGACTGTTCAAAAAAAATTTACATTTGTTTTAACAATCAACAAATTGTTGGAAAAGATGTTTCTGTGTTACATGAATATGCAACTGCATTCACCTTGTAGTTGATGGATTTTTAATATCTACCCTCTCCAAGACACCCCCTTTAAACATAATTATATTCTCTCACATTTTCTTTAACTTTTTCTGTGAAAAATATTTGGCTGCTTATAAACGCTAAAGCATGGACTTGACTAATTCATTTTCTTGTTAATTTTTTTAATTACCGAAAAAATTCGTTATTTACATGATGCTATATAAGTAAAAAGAAGTTCTTTGATAAAAAGTCAAAAAAACCAGTCTAAAGAGTTTTTATTTTTAAATAAAATTATTATTCAAATTTTACCTAAGATCGTTGTAATACAGTTACATTTTAGTTTTAGTCTGCCCACGTTCCCGTTTCAGAAATATTTTTTGTTGTTGGATAAATTCATTTGTCAAAGAACAGTAAAATTCGATGTTACTTAAAATTTTATTTCTGGGTGTGCATAGAAGAAGACGTTTTATAAGATAATGGAGTTGTAGTTTGGACACAAATGTATTTATGATATCTAAGTATTAGGCAAAAATTTTTTGAAACTGTAACTTGGGACAGACTGTAACGTGCAATTTACTTTGTGTACATAAAAAATAAATTACCAAATCTTTATATTTTTTTTGTATAATTCTATTTTGTTTTAATTTTACGCCAAGGTTTAACTGACTCCTCAAATTAAAATTCCCTAATATTTTCACACATAGCACACAAAATGGATAGAAGTTCTTGCGGCTATATACATTATATACATTTAAAACACCTGTGACAGTCCAATATTAGTGAGGTTCTTAATATCAAAACGTTACCAGTGGTTACGCTACTGAAAACTTTGAAAATTACGTAAATCGACAATGAAATTCATTGTCAGTGTTCTTAGTACTATGATATAAACCTCAAACACTTCTCTATGAAAAAAATATAAGACAGTTATCGGGCCTAATTTTGATATTTTTCATACAAAACTGTTTGAGGTATATACAGTGTATCCATAACGTATAATTAGTTACAACCATACCTAATTAAGTAATATCACTCGTTGATAACATTGATTTCGAAAGAAAACATCGTTTTAACTGTAACATCACAGGGCGCCATTTGCACTGCATTGGCTCACAAATGCTTCAAATTTATAGGCCTGCATAAATCACAAAGGACGAGATATGCATAACATTTACCTATGCAAATATTTGTTGATGTGCATCCTTAGCGAGGTATAAATAGTCGCTTATAATCGTTGTAGGACTGTCGAGATCGAAAATCACAAAATTTTCCAGACAGTAGAAAATGATGGATGTTTCCAAAATGACCAATGACTGCATATGCGCAGACTAGCCGATATTCGAATTTCGCAAGTGCGCATGTTTAAACTAAAAATACCTATTACTCAAAAAATACCTCATTTAACAATAAGGGGTTGTTAGGGCCGGTGTAACGAAGAATTTTGACCCAGGTTGAAAATTGACCCGGGGGTCATTTTTCAACGTTGAATAATAAGACGAAAGGTGTTGAATAAAGACCCTAATCCGTTGAAAATTGACCCGCATCGTGGAATTTTGATCATGAAACCGGTTCAAAATTCAACCGCAAAGAAGCACAAAATAAGGAATCAATATTATAACTTGAGTTTATTTAATAAAAAATTATCAGTTTATACATATTTATTCTTTATATTTACATGTTTCAACGGGGGTGGGGGGGGGGGGGGGTTAAAGATGAAACTTTATAAATGAATATTTTTTAATTTACATATTATCCCTTTAAATATGTAATAACTATTTTATTCATAATAAAATTTTCGCGTATAATTGCTGTTTTGTGTGATATCTATATATTTCTTTAAAAAATATATGTTTTTTAAGATAATTTGTATATGTCACAGAATTAATTATTTTAGTTAATAAGCATTCATATTTGCGTTCACTTATTTCAACATTTCATGTTTTCATTTCCCATTGTTCATTTGTTTACATTCACACCGCTTCATTCATTCATACAATCATTCATAGTATGATAGTAGTACGAGAGGTCACGTGGTTACGTTTGGCGGGTGGATCAGTGAATACATGGGTGTGTTAGACTAGTTTTTCGGGTTTAAGTGAGTGAGTGCGCATGTCCGTTTGCATTATCGAATCTTTAGCACGAACTTTGATTTAATATCACGACGCCACCCAAGACAGACTGTTGAATTATTAAGCTTCATAGCTTGTCAACCCGACTATGATCTTAGTTCATATTGCTGTTATACTTGGTGAGTTATTTTAATCAAATATGTGTTATTTAAATATTATTTAACTGAAGAATGAGAGTGTTTTAGTAATATTATAATTGTATATGATTATAGATCACCTAGCTGTACTTGAGGAAACCATTTATTCGATAATATACAAATACAACAATAAATATTCAGCGTCATTTCCACAAAAGGCCTTGGAGTTCTTAATTGTTCCCAAATGTGTCCCAGAATAGTATATATCAGCTACCCCTTGACATATACATAATTATACATTAATTACACGTTAAAATAGTCAATGCAGTTAAACTCCATTTTTTAAATTCGCTGGAGAAGTGTACAAATGTAAATATTAAAAAAAATTACAATACATCATATTGTTTAATTTTGGTTTTACGTTCACCCAGTAAATTGAAACTTTGATATTGTTCATTGTAGATTTTCTGGGTGTGTGCAAATACAAAATTTAGAGTATCTCATATTGAGATTTTTGTGCTCGCACCCACTCAGTTTGTTAAAACTGTGATTATCTTGTATTCACACCTACCCAGCCAATAACAGTGTACAAAATGATAATATGCTAACATGTACTCTTTCATGAACAATGCTGTAGTAACTATATCTTGAAAGCCATTTTTGTTTAAATTTTATTTGTTATGTAGTTACCAGGGTAACTAGATATCATCAAATCGCTGATATTTTTAGGCATAAATAATTCTGCTTCATGGAATCTGTAGCAAGTTAGCAACCTAATCTTTGTACAGGATGACAATAAAATAATTTTGCTTTAATAGTTTCTTAATTGCTTTGATTACAAAAAATTATCATAAATACTAACAGTAATTGTTTTCGTCAATAAATAGGTAAATTGCATTTTTTGAATAGAAATATGTAGAAGAAGATCATACAGCAGCGTTGGAGTAGATGGTTGACCCTCCTATTACAGCCACCTACATAATTTATTCAATTTAAACGTGTTTTATTGAACGGAATGTTCAAATTATTGAATGGATTAAATAAGAGTCATAGCCTATGTAAACCCTTTCAAACATACAAAGTCAAGAAGAAATTATATATAGTCATAAGAATATAGTATTACAAGTTTACAGAATATTATTGATATTATGTGCATATAAGTTAGGGGATACTTGAATATTAAATAATTATCTGAATATTTATCATATACATGTGTATGATTGTATGAGATATTGTTGGTAGACATGTTGACTAACACCTACATTAACAAACCTATCACTTTCATTTATACCTGCAGGGATACAAACATAAGAATGCCATTTTCATGATCCAGCCCATTTGAAAAGAACAGTAAATAAAAGGGGACTATATATTAAGTAAATATGCATGTATAATACTTAAATAGGTTTAAACCGTGTAACCTAAGAGAATCAAAAACGCTTTGAAGCTCGGAAACAATTTTACAATTTTATCTATATGAAAAATCAGAACTACCATAAAGTATATAGTTCATATAAAAAGGTACACTAATGTCAATAAGTTGTTTAAAAAGTTCGTCTCTTTGTTGAGTGTATCTTGGATATCCAGGGGGAAAAATCACATTTCCTTCAGATGCAGACCTACACTATAAACATCGACTCCCATCAGTTTAAAAAATCCTTAAAGTAAGCTTTACTAGCTTTATTCCGTAATTGACGTAAAATAATATTGTAATAAGTATGTAGTGGTAAATAGTAAAAAAGCTCATTCGACCTAAGATTATATGTATGTTCAGTTTGAAAATATAATTCAGATTGAATTCAATCTAACATATCTTGTGGTGCTAAACCATTTATAATCTTGGAGAATATAATTAGTTTATGTTTATCACTTCGAGATTATAAGGTTTCCAAATTAAGCTCACAATATGGAATGATTTTAGAAGAATTAACTCTGATCCCTGTCACTGTCCTGGTTGCTTCAATTTGTACATGTTTAAGCAATTCGGATTTTCCTTGATACAGCTGCTCCAAACAACATCACCATATTCCAGTCTAGGTCTGATAAAAGCCGAATTTTAACAAGTGTTTATCTATCAATTGTATGCTTGAGTAATCTTAATATATTCAACTTTTTGCATGCCTTTTCATGTATACCGTTAATATATTTAGATCAACCATCCTCCGACTGTATATTTAGATGCAAACCTACTTTTTTTAAAAATTGATAACATTTTTACTGTATGCAATATGTTTTTAATTTTGAGAAAATATATTACGTCAGTTGCCCGTGTTTCTCATTTACTGGTAATTAATGCAATTGAAAACTCAAAATGATAGTTCTAAATAAATTGCATTTTTTTTAAAAGAACTATGACTCTGCATATGCAGAAAATTGGATGGTGCTTCAATAAAGTTAATCCGACAAGTTTATGAAAAATTATTGTTAAGTATATATGTATAATACAGTATACATGAAAAAGATAAAAATATGACAACCATTCATTTATTTTTTGTCAGGGATGCTGACTTCTTCAAATTAAGCATAGGTATCTGACATTATACCCTTTTGTCTTTATATATATATATATATATATATATATATATATATATATATATATATATATATATATATATATATATATATATATATATATATATATATATATATACCCTGTACTCAATAAAACAGTATAGAGGTTATATTTTCAATTATTAAAAAATACAACGCCAGGTGCTTGTCGAATAGAGCTCTGTTGAATTGCCTTAAAAGTGGCAATAACGGGCAATACATTTGTTAGATATATTTATCAGAGATTATGACGAGTTGAAACTTAAAATTCTGTCACATGAGGGAATGAAAACCATGTCATCTATGTCAAAAAGTATTCTAGCCCTACTCGCCTGTTCCATTCCGAAGCAAACGGTCATTTTCTTAGCTTTATTTACATAGTATAGTAATAATAAATGGATATCATATTTTCAGTCTCAAAATTAAATGATTAATTGGACCTATCAACCTAAAAGAAATTAGCCCGTCCGCATATGTATCGGACAGTATGAACATTTTAAAACTAAAAATTTCAAATAGGTGCATGATTGTACATTTTAACTGTGTAGAGTAAGTTCCAGTTCATATCAAAACTCTGAGGTTGGGGTCAATTCTCAACAGGATCAGTTTTCAACGTGTCGATGTCTTCAGAGTTTAGAAAAATCTTTCTCATACCGTTGAAAAATGACCCCGGGTATAAATTTCACGATTTTGGTCTCAATTTTCAACGTTGAAAAATGACCCCCCCGGGTCAATATTCAACGTTGAAAAATGACCCCCGGGTCAATTTTCAACCCGGGTCAATATTCTTCGTTACACCGGTACACATGGTAAGGTTTGACTTACAAGTCAAAAACAAACGATTTTGTAAGCCTTGAAGAGGGCGACCTATGCGTCCCCGTGGTAACCATCCGTGTAACAACCATGCATTTTGAGCTAGTTTATCGAAAATAAAAGTAGTTTTTTTATTTATTTCTCAATAATTATTTATAATTCAATCATAGCTTATGGACATCCTGTCACATGTTTTGAAATACCATAAGTATGCGCAGTTACTCTGTACTGATGCTGGCGTTTCGATATCTTGGCGAAATGTCTTAATCTATAAGTATAGATATTTCTACCGAATAAAAGAGAGAACAGCAAGCAGGTGGAGTGAAGTGGAACTTAATTTTACCTGAGTTAAATTACACAATGATTGGTTTAATGATTAATCAATCAACACTTCCTAATGAAAATGACCCGTGCAGGCATCAGTGATATACCACGGGCAAATAAGTGGAAATTGGCAGTCTCTAGAGTAAAACCATGCGACAAGAACTGATTAACATGCATAACAAATTTATTGAATTATAATGATAATAAATATGTGTTATTATTTTTGATTAAATAAATACACGTATTACTGAAATATTTTTAGTACCTCTTAAAGCATCAAAATGATTGAAAAAAATTACAACCTAATCTTAAGGACGTTGTTTACTCAGGGTTTGAGTTATCAAATCCGGTGTTGTATAGCAGTTTTTCCCCCATGGTAGCTTTTCCCCCCGGAAAACCTACTATATAGTAGCCTTTCCCCCCGGGGGGAAAAGCTACTATATAGTAGCTTTTCCCCCATAGTAGGGTTTCTCCCTCACGTTTTTGGTTCAGATTTTATAAAAAATATTTATGGAAATCCAGTTAGGATTAAAATCAATGTTTCTACACTCCCAAGTTGCATACATGTATATCTGCATTCATCTGTACAGGTTAAGTTTCGTTTTGCCGATTTATCATTTTATAGACAATGCTGAAAGTTGAACATGTATGTAATGGAATTACACATAGAACTTAATTTAGGTAATTTATTGAAAAAAAGTTTTACAAGTTCTGAATTTGTATTAAACGAGAATGTTTTAAGAATTTCTTGATAAATCTATCAGACTGTTTGTCTGTTTGTGAGAATTTCATCCAGGCTAAACCTCCGTTTTAGAGGAAAATTGTTTCCGATGTTTCAGAGCCCGATTCTTAAAATCCTTTTATAATAATTATAGTGCATATTCTTTAGGGTCCAATGTCTCATAAACTAGAGATGACCATATTACCATATTTTTATAGTGGCAGTGGTTTACCACTTGAAGATGACTCTGAAAATTTCAGCCCTCAGGGTAGTGGCCCTTGATGTTTCAGGGCCCTATGTTTAAAACCCCATTAATATGATTGAATAGTGTTCTATAAGTGGGGACCCGAATCTCAAATTCTAGAGATGACCAATTAACCATATTTTCACAGTGGTAGTGGTATACCACTAGTAGATGTCACCAAAAATTTAAGCCCCCATGCAGGGTAGGAGCCTTTGTTGTTTTCGAGCCCGATGTTTGAAATCCAGTTATAAAGAATATGTATTTTTAGGGCCCCATATCTCAAAAACTCTAGATAACCACATGCACATATTTTTACGGTCATTTAAAAGTAAAAACATCATTTAAAAATACACAATCACTCATATATTTCTTTATCAAAATGATTGAAAATTACATTTAATTCTGCTGCTTTTTTTTTAAATTTACGAACAAAATTTTTTAAAAAGGTACCCGGGAAAAATTCATTATTCTTCAAAACATTTAATCAATTCATAAGATGACTAATGATATAATAAATAATTAGATAAATAAATCAATGAAAAGGAGAAACCGAAAATCAAAAATAAATAACCAACCTAAGCGCATATACGACTTTTTTACTTGTTAGTTGATTAGAAGAACAAGCTTATATTTAAAAAAAAGTCAGCTCATCACAATATATGTGTTGGTTGTTTTTGGGGTTTTTTTTGTTTTTGTTTTTTTAATTACCCTTGTTTAATTGTTCGTAGAAATAATATGGTACACAAGTAAATTTTAATTGCAAAAATATGAAACAAATTATTATAGTATAAATTTTTAGGTAATTGAATCGTATATCTTGATTTATATGGCATTGATTTCAAAATTGTATATTTATAAATCAAGTTGCAAACATAAAAGTAGAATAATTAGCAAATGGTGAGTGACAATATAAACATAAAGTTAGTTCAGGCTCCATTTCACATTTTCCAAAGTAACCAGCAAAGATACCGACATTGTTCTGGTTGTGAAGACATTTCATTGTTTTTTAAAATGTTTACATCATAATTTCTCGCGTTTCGTAGAAATGTGCTTAAAAATATGAATATGCGTAACTTTAAAACGAAATTGTAAACACTAACTTTACACATGCTTTTAATACATAATTAAAATACCCCTCACCCATGATTTCGAACCCCATCAATCAAAGTAAAACTAAAACATTTCAGTTTCTCATTATATCATTGCACCCTGTCTCCCGTTTGATATTTAGAAGAAGAAATATATTATAATTGTTTTTAAGCTTATACATTGATGATAATACATTGGAAAATTAAATTTCCAAACCGGCGTTTTTTCACTCAAATGTGTTCTCACGTGTTCATAACGTCGAAGTCAAAACTGTAGATAAGCATCGATTAGATGAAAAAGATTCGAGGTATTCCGAAATCCGTGTAAAAGGTGTTCCAAAAAGAGGTGAGAACAGGTGAAATAAACGATGATGACATATGCATGTTATGAAGGCGCATGCCTTAGTTCATATTTGGGGTTGAAAAAAATAAATGCCATGATTATCCTTTTTTGTGAGAAATTAATATCATATCAGTTATTGCAAATTATTGTCACGAATGGTCCGCAATAAAGATGGCCGGAAAGTAAAAATGGGGGGAAAATCCACTATATAGTAGGTTTTCCGTGGGGGTAATCTGGCTATAAAAAGGGGGAAAGCCCACTATATAGTCAGCTTTCCGTGGGAGAAAAACTGCTATATAGCCATTTTTCCGGGGGGAAGAACTGCTATATAGCCATTTTTCCGGGGGGAAAGATGGCTAGGGGGAAAAGGCACTATATAACACCGGATTGTGAAAAAGTTCAATTTCATGAGTAAAATTTGTTTTAAGGTCTTACGCAAGGAAATCGCCAATCAAACTTGTAGTTCCATATATATAGAGACAATTTCTTTTCTTTTTTCCTTTTTTGGCACCTTATTTTAGGCCTATAGTATTGATTTTGGACTCAGTGGCTAGGAGAATTATTACTTTAGGGGAATTGTCACACTAATTTCAGTGGAACTATTTTTTTAGATGCGCATGATGGATGGTGCTGAGCCTGTTTGTCAACATGTGGAACCCACGTGTACTTCGGGGTAGGTATGTTTACTCTCAATTATTGCCTGACGACGTCAGGCATATCTAAGGTTTAAAAGTTGCAATCTCCGAAACAGTGCAGACAATGGGACAAGCAATATCATGATATTTCACAAAAAAGATTAGCCGATGCATGTTTAAGATGTCAGCATTTACATTCACAATTGATGAAAATGTTATATGGCATGTAATAACAACAGCGAGCAAGAGTTTTCAAGTAAAAGGGACGTTCACCATGCAGTACACGTGTGTAATCCTGATTTAAAAATAGATCATTTGAACGGTGAAAAAGGGGAAGGGGGTCATCGCAACAAGTTGTAACATACATGTATTGTCTATTACGGTACAATGTAAGTAATACTTTGGTGTTGGATTATCATTATTACAAGAGAGTCATCAGTTTGGATTCATTTATACAGCTGGAATGTTTACTGGAGGAACTATAAATCGCCAAAGCGGGGTGTGACCCAATTTTCGTTCAGTTGGGCGATTTCATTAATCTTGAAAAGGGATCATAACTCGCATGTCTTACTAAACGTACATTACTACATTTAATAATTACTAATCAAATGTCTTTCTTAATTCGATAGATTTCTTCCAAAACATCCGAACCAAAGTATAATATACATGTATATACATGTAGCTGTTACAAAACAAATGTCAAAAGTTCATCTGACCCCCTCCCCATGGCTCTCGGTAATAGCAGGATTTCGCGCCATAATGTCTCATTCATAGTTTTTGCGCGCGAGTTGACGAGTCCGTTAATTGGGATCATGCGAATACCCCAGAGCACACCATGTGGGAGTTGGGGTGAGGGAGGCTGCTTCCCCCTCCCCACTTTTTTGGCAGCTGGCACTTTTCTTAACTTTATAGGATAAATGGAACTATCATGGATTTGCCCCCCCCCCCCCCCCTCCACTTTTGTAGGAGCATGCAATAAATGAAACTGCAAATAAGGAATTCTAATTGAATTGAAGTTACAGTTAGGGTTTTTTTCATGAATTTGAGAATTCACCCTTTTTTAATTGCTTGTCAAGATGATTTTGATTAAGCTGCCCACACACATTCAAAATAAAAACGTGTTTGTATACCCTTTCATATTTCATATGGTTGGTAATTTTTAAAATGCCTTTCAGTTGATTTCGCATCTTAATTAATATAACAAATACATGTATAATAAAAAAATAACCGACTATTTACTCTCCAGCTTTCAAGCTTACATAAACTTAAATGATATGTGTACATTCCTAAAAAATGAATTAATAAGATAAATGAATTTCAATTGATATATATTTACATGTTCTAGATCGAGGAAAAGACTGACATTTCGTCCTTAATTTGCACGTTCCGTTTATAAAGGACTATACATGTGTATATGGTATGGGTCTAAAATGGCCCCCTAAAAGGAATATCATTATTTTACTGTAATTCTTTGTTTTCTTTGTACAGGGATATATGTGATGTTTAAACTTAATGTTCATTTTGATTCAAGTGCCCACAATTTAGAAATACGGCATTGTAAAGACAACCTTTTCCCGCCATTTTTGCATTTTAGCATAAAAAATCTTGTTTTCAAGCAGTTTTTCTTTCAGGAAACATAGAGCGCATGCTTGAACTAACAAAATATTATAATCAGAGATGCATCTAGCCAAGTCTAATAAGTGACAAAAAATTTGTCCTGGTTCAAGCATGCGCTCTTTCCCATTCGTAAAAAGATAAGAAAAATGTCAATTTTCGACTAATTTTGATTGAATTATAGAAATAGTGTCACTTCTGACGTCATACACTGCAAGTGAGTGCAAATAAATCAAACAAATAGGTAAAAAATATATTTTATATCAACTCTTCTAAATTATAACATAACATTTTATTGTACCCGAAACACTTTAAAAAATAGTGAATTATGGGGGCCAGATTAAACTCTTATATAGTTCTTTATGATCAGCAGCGAAAATTAAAATCCATTTCTGATAATATAGCCTAATTGATACATGAATGATTCTATTGAATAATTTTGTTTAGTCAGGCAAGCTTTTTGGAAAGCTATTACTTGTCTCTCTTAGAAACCGCATAAGGCGTTATTTTTCTGATCTAAAATTTTTCTTGAAGCATTTCTCTTTCATGAATTATATGCTGAGAGTATAGTTAATTAATTAACTGAATTAAAGCTATATAGTAACATTTAGTGAAATTAATTGTGTGAGACCTAAAGAGAAACATGTAACTTTTTTTTAAACTGCATTTTTTCGAATTTCAGGAGTTGTCTCCCTTGTTACAGATCAACAATGGCGGATAAACAATGCGGGATGCTGTCTTGTCACCAACGGTGAAATTTGACACCTGTATACCCGTATTTCAACCAATTGTCTCAGTCCTCTTTGTTGTGTACATCAGACAGGTAAGAAAATCAAGATAATTGTTTGCAATCATTTTAATAAGAGAAACAATGAAAAATATAACATATTTACATGAACTGAGCACCCCTTAAAAGGACATTTCACATTTTACACACATCATTCACACATTACCATACATTCAGTGCACATTATTTAAACAGAGCAATCATTGAATGTAATACAAAATTCATATGATAGGTATAATATAACAAACATTTCAAACATGCTAACTACACCCTCCCCCCACCCACCCACACTTAGCTACTTCCTGTTTAACTTTGGATCTTTAGACTTTTTATCATAGAGCTGATATCTTTAAGATCTGTAAAATTTTCTTTCGTATTTATATTTTAATAGTTTTTGTTTCATTTTAAAGTAATTTTGCCTATTTTGCTGTTGTTTTAGATGATGGACCACTCTACTTCCTTTTACAGCAGGTGCCCTTACAGATTCACAAAGTTCCAATGTTGAATTTCCATGACCCTGATTGAGTGAGTGCACAACTTTATGTATTCTACTTTCAAAATTTCTACTACTTGTAATACATCTTGGATTTGATTTTAAATATGCCCTATTAACAGATTCAGATTTTTGTGTACAAGTGTGATATTTAATTCTATCAAGATTATTGGGTCCCAAAGTCAGATTTATACAGTCTTTTAACAAGTACATGTCTTCTTCTGTCATGCTTAATTCAAAGTCACAAGGCAACACTGAAGAGTTCCACTTGTTGTTTTTCAGTCCGCGACAGGAGAAGGAATGAAGTTGGCAGGACTTTCCGCACTGTCCTTGGTAGCAGCTGATGATGGAATGGACAGCGGTTGACATGGCCCGTTTCATCAAAGGTAAGTCACCGGAGAAGTGTTTGTAGCAGTTTTCGTACTCGGTCCTGCATCTAAGCTTCAGGTCCAGGGCAAATCTCCTCTGCATGGATTCTCTCATAGCTTTTGTTCTTCCAGGAAACATGTGACTGCTGAATGGAGCTTTAGCAGTCTGTTTTCTCTGAGAGTCAAAGAAGTGGCGCAGGTCTTTGAGGTTTTCAATCATATGCCCTTGCTTTTCAGATGCACCGGAAACAGCAGCACTATCTCCATCACTGGTGAAATGGTAAATGATGAGTGGACGGTCATCACTTTGCAGCTCACTGATGCATTCCGCAGCCCATCTCTTTTCGTCTCCAATGGTGGTCTCTGGAGGAATGGTTGCAGTGCAGCCTTCATGTCTGGGGCAGGTAACTTCCTTTCCCTTGGCTCTAAGATAGGTGCCTTTCTTGCACAGTTTATTGCCACAAAACACTGTCACAACATTCTTCTTCTTGGTAACAATTACTTAAAGTGTATGTCACTTGTGTGGCAGCTTGGAATGGTGTTTTCCCTATTGCACTGAAGGTGGCATTGTTATACCGGGCATCTCCTTCCGCTCTCAGGGTTTTTTTTAGGGGTCGTAGGGGGCCTGTATTCGGCCCCATTCCCAACGGTAAAAAGTACGTGTTTTTCCCAATTTCATCACAGAAAATTCCTAAAAGTTAAAAGCAAATATCGTCATGAAAAAAATAAACGTGTCCTGAAGTTGGTGAAAAGTAAATCGGGATCGGGGTTTTAAAAATCTAAACCACATACTCCACATAAGAGCCTCCATATTGTGACTGTCAACCATGTCGCACAATTCAAATTATTACAGAAAAAAAATTAAACTGGATGATTTAAAAATGGTTAAACCTATATTTACACATACTTTTCTAACAATACGGTTATATCTTATTTGAAATTATTTAGAAAAATGTAACGTAAGACATTTTTCCCAATTTCATCCAAATGTCGCTATTTTTCCCAAATGGAAAGGCCCAGGCCCTTGTTTTAGGGACCTGAAAAAAATCCTGGCTCTTATAGGTGTATTGGCAAGTCCATATTTCTCGTTAAGCTCTTGAATGTCCTGCCTTATTTTCTTCATGCTGTTTTTGTTCACGTCAGTGATGATTTTGCCTACTTTGTTGCAGGTCTGATGAATGTTGGTGGCTGATGCTGGTTCGATGTTTGCGCCAAGAAGCATACCACGCATACCCTAGTTGTAAGGCTGGTACCCAAGTGGCCGACAGCCATGGCAACATTAAGCTGTGCGGCTCTCCGTCCCCTTCCTGATCGACTGACTTCCTCGTACAGCTTTTCACTGTTGTAATGGCACTTCTTACATCGAATGGAAAGGATCCATGCCAGGTCTCTCTTTTCCTCCCCATGCTGGTTCCAGTCCAGTGAACCGTCACAGTCCGGGAATTTCTGTGAGTGCTCTTTAAATGCATGGTTCCAAAGTTTAGCAGTTTTTTCTTGATGGAGCACTTTGTAAAGTCTGGAATTAGGGTTTGGTGACTCTTCATCCATGTAGGAGTCTACCAGCTGCACTTCACTCCACCCGGGTCGCAAAATCTTCGTTTGACTGCCTCTACGCTCAGCATCGCTTATTGTGAATATTCCATCCTTCTGCTGCTGTACAACATCCTGAAACTCTTCTTTACTCAGCCTTCTTATAGGACATAAACACTGTACTGGAGTGGTGGTCCCTGTACTTTTCTGGCCCTTGTTGTGAGGAATGTTTCCTTAAGTTTTCTGTACTGATGTTGATGCAGCCACTTTGGTCCTTTCTTTGGCATGATTTATATTGAACTGTACACTTGTAGACTTTTTCTAATAATATGATGTTGTGTGTGGTGCAAATTTTTAAGTATTGTAAACTTTCATACTGTTTATTTATTTCAGAGCTGCCATGTCTTCTAAGAGGAACCCCATCTTTGATGACTGATGGAAAAGCCTCATCACCCCCCATTGCTTAAGAACCTCTTATCTTAATCACTAGCCATTAATCAGTGACCACCGTTATCAAAGCTCCAAGGTACATTATTGAAGACTCTTCTGGCACCATTTTTTCCAGTCTCTGTCTTTGTCTTAGAATTAAAATTAACAACTTTTTGCTAATTAATTCCAATATTTAAGTCATTTTCCTGTTTCTTAGCTAATTAATGTCTATTAATTAGAGATGAATTTTTTTTAAAGCACATACACATAAACTCTAACATTTCAGGTTTCATTTCATTCGAAGCTATTTTCTCAATATCTCACTAATTAAATTTTATTGAGTTTTGAAAAGATGAACTGTAAATGAATTTTAACAGAAATTTACTCCAGAATTCAGCAATCTGTTAAGAAGAGTTATCTCCTATTTTTAATCCCTTAGGGTCAAAAGTAGATTTTCATACACTAGCATATATAGGAGATAGATACCTACTAGACATTTTCTGCAAATTTCATTAAATTTCATAAACTTTTAGTTGTCTTAAAGTACAAAAAGTATTTATGAAATGAATTATTATTGATATAACAATTGATATTTTTACTAAATTATGGATATAGGCTCTGACAAAGTTTGACTTTTAGCGAAACAGAGGATATTCGGACTAGATTTTTCAGATTTAGTTTTCCACTGAAATATTTTTGGTAGTACTATAATTTTTAAAGTTAAGATTTTATTTGTTAGTCAACAAAATTTTGCATAGGTTCTGTTGGTTTTATCTTGCTTTTTCGTTTAGATAATCGCATGGCTCACACTACAAAAATTATATTGAAAAATGCTTAAAAATGATAAAAGACACCATATCTCAAAATTTTGATCATTGACCTCATATAAATTTTATGCCAGCAGAAAAAGATCAATATACTCAGTTTAATACTAAGAATGTGTTAGCATTATCATCATTCATTTTTTTGTTATATTGAAACAAAAATGGGTAGTAATTTGAAAACTGATAGAGGAAATTCGGACTAGAATTGTGAATGAAAAATTAATGCTTTTTATCTATTTAATATCTCTGTCATTCATAAACTGTATTTCATTTGTTAAAGACAATTTGTATTATTTTCACAGTGTAAAATTTTTATGGATTTTTCTTAAATTTTCAAAAAATATTCAATGGCCATTAACTCAAAAAGTATGTCATTGACCGACTTTTTTGAAAGTGAAGAATAACACTACCATGTAAGGTCTATAACACACAATAGTTGATTTTTCATTATCATCAGTGGAATTTTTTTTCATTCTGAGTAAACGTCATCCTTAATGATTAATTTTTATAATATACTTAAAATACATTAATATTTATAATTGTTGGTGATAGTGATGAAAGAAGCGCACACTTCGACGAAATGGGATGTATATCTTCTGACAGGCCAATATACAACATGTTCAAAATCACTTTCTGTAGGCATGTCTCTTATGTACTGTGCGATTATATATATTTAGTTGTATGTAAAAAAAAAATAATAATAATAAAAACTAGAGCAAAGCTCGTTGCAAAGCAACGAGTGGGTCTTCCGATAATGTCGAAGGTAAAGCTAAAACTGTCTCTAAGAAGCAGAGTTCTTAAACCAATAAGTATAAGTAAATAAAACAAAAAGAAAAAAAAATCGAATTATTTTTGGTACGAGTTCACAAAATCAAAATGATTCTAGGTACGAATTAGCAATAACATTATCAATTTCAAGAACGACTTAGCAAATACAAATCCGAATGTGTTTAAGTACGATTTAACAATTATCGATATATTTTAGGTACGAGTTAATTAAACTATGAACATAACATTCTTTTCTTTACCAAGAATGTGGAATCAAAATTTCCAGAAAAGTCAATTTTCAAACACCTACATCTTTGTAATGCATCGGCCGATTTTAAAACGGATTTCAGTTTTACATTAAAATTAATAAGCTTTTATTTTTGCTTTTATGATTAATAACAAATTATCGCTCTAAAAAAGGTTACTATAAAAAGACTTTGTAGCATAGCCCTCCTGGCCCCTAATTTGAAGGGTCAGCCCCTTTTTCTTGATATCAAATTAAAGGTCTCGCAAATATAAACATATTTTATTCAACAAGTGTTCACGAATTATTAACCGTTATAGAGATATCGGAACAACTGTGCTTTAGGGGCCGACCCTTCAACTCCTTACTGGGGCCACCAACGAAAAATGTTTAGGTATCACAATGTTCACAACATTATTTTCAGCAACTTTTGTTATACAATGTTTTTCAAAATATTTCTCCTTTTCAAGATAATATTGATCAAAGTTTTGGACTTCTGGCCCCTTCAAACCCCTAATTATGTAACATATGACTTTAGTATGGTCCAGAATAGATGAACAGCTGTACAATGAACATTTTTGCTTCTATAAATAATAACACATTATTTTTCAGTAAAGAGTTATTATATAAAGATTTTAGAGCGCTCTTGGCCCCTAATTTGAGGGGCTAGTCCCTTTTTCTTAATATTAAATAAAAGATCTTATTAATATAAACATATTTTGTTTAATAAGTGTTCAGAAATTGTTGACCGATTTGGAGATATCTTGACAACAGAGTTTTAGGGGCCGACCCTTAAACTCCTTACTGGGGCCACAAACCATAAATTTTAAGGTACCATGTTCTAAAGAACATTATTTTAAGCAACTTTTGTTCAACATTGCCTTTCAAAATATTTCTCCTTTTTAAGATATTAATGATCAAAGTGTTGGTCTTCTGGCCCCTTGAAACCCCTAATTACGTAACAAATGTTTAAAATAAGGTACTGTGTAGATCAACAGCTGTACAATGAACATTTTTGCTTCTATAATTAATGACAAATTATTGCTCAGTTAAGAGTTAAAATTAAAAGACTTTAGAGCCCTCCTGGCCCCTAATTAAAAGGGCCAGCCCCTTTTTATTAAAACAAAACAAAGCTCGTGTAAATCTTAACAACTTTTGCATTACATGTTTTAACAAATTATCAACAGGTTAAAAGATATTTTGCAAAACGTGTTAAAATTTTGCCAAAAATTTTGGTGCCAATTTTTGACTTCGGGCGAGCTTCGGCGCCGTGCGCATTTTCCACAATGTCAAATACAGAGGATCATCTACAGACATTCATCTACAAATTCCTGAAAGTTTCACTTTTCTATACCCTTTAGTTTCGGAGGAGTTACGTGGACAAAATGGTCCTTAAAAATTCACAAAATCCTCAAAATCTCAAACCGGATGTGACGTCATCAGCTCAAAATTTTACATTCGCAAGCACGTTTTATGTTCTATCAGTCCTGTCAATTTGGTGAAAATCGACCAAATAGTTTTTGAGTTATAGCTCTCGAAAAATGTCAGAGGAAAAATGTAGAATAATAATAAAAAGAAACCGTAGAATAACAAGAGGGTCTTCCGTTGGAAACGGAAGACCCTAATAACTTAATTACGATGTATATGAAATGCTTTCTTCTTTTGAGATTATTTACTTACAGGCATTTTGTATTTATTTGCATTGACGTGCAATCGATTAACCAGCTGCTAATATGCGCGAGCAATTTTTTTACATTTACTTTCTCATAGACCATTTGTTTTTCAAAATTTAGGTGTAACATAAATGTAATAGGTTTTTCCTTTGTTTTTTTTTTCGATTCTAAATTGTCAATGTTTACTCCTATTTTACATTTCTACCTATCTGTACGTACGGCACTATACGGATTACAGATCTCGTGACTCCCACCTATAACTACCGTACAGGACCAGGCACCGACTAACACATTTCATACCGTTACCTACTGTAAGGTGGTAAGTGCACACCCAGTTTTAAGCCAACTCCCCTAAAACTTGCCCATACCGAGATCAATTAAATGCCATTTGTCAATCAAATAAGAAACATTAGCTTGCACCCTGGTTGACAGAATAAACAAAGCGTGATGGCTGAATACCTGAGATTGTGTGTTGTAAGCAATCCGTCATTTCGTAATCATTCACTTTCCGACCAGTATCTCAACAACCGTTGCACACATTTAGCTCAGATTTGATATTTACCTGTAAATGTGTTTTAGAAATATACAGGTTGAGTTCGATCTTGGTTCCAGTCCGAATTATGCCTCTTGAAAAAAAAATGGGAAATTTACTTTCCGATCCTTATTTCAACAACTGTTGCACTTATTTATAAACTCAAAAATTTTATATATGAACGTGTAATAGAGATAAACAGGTTGATTTTGAATTTGGTTTGAAAAAAAGAGGAACTCTCAGTTTCTGCTCTCACTTTTGAAAGAATTGACATGTAAATCTGATTTTTCATATGTAAGTTATTTACAAGAAAATACAGATCAAGTTCGAATTTAGTTCAGGTCAAATAGTTTTTTAGAGTTATGCCTCTTGAACTTGGGGAAAAATGGGAAACTCTTTGTTTTCCGCTCTCTAACTTTTGAAGTGTTGTATATGTAAAGTTGATATTTCGTTAAAGGTTAAATTATAAGAAAGTACAGATCTAGTTTGAAATTTGCTCCAGTCCGATGATTTTAGACAGAGTATGCCTCTTAAACGTATAAGAAAATGAGAAATTTTCAGAAATTAATAACTTGAAATCTGATAAATCTTAAATCAAACAATTGTTTTACTAAATTTGGCATTTGAAATTTTGGTCGCCTTCGGGGGGGGGGGGGGGCACGACTACATGTAGTTTAATCATAAGTAAATAATCACATGTATCTAAATTTATAACTGAACACTGAAAATTAAATCGCTTACAATAACTCCTTTAAAAAATCACAATATAACTTTCAGAAGAAAAATTAGTTGCAATTCAAGCTTTATTTGCTTACCATGGCTGGGATTGGTATCCAGAAAGTTTCTCTGTCTGCCGTCCTGAATCCCCCTGAAGAAACCTTAAAAGGCTTTACAAAATGTTTAGATTGCATTTGTCGAACATGCGCTGTCGCCGAGAGTAACACACAATCCCAATTAACCAAAAGTAGCCTCCCGTAAAACATTTATATTCAAAAGCAAATATACAAAAAATTCTGGACAATGCTGTGCCACCGAGGGGTTTGGGTTGACGAGCGTTACTGTTTTGAGAAAATCTTGTGCAATTCAAATGGACATAAGACAGAAGCGATTTGTATGGCGGGCCTACTGAACCCAGCGGGACATTAAGCCAAACTGCGCAGTTCGACAAGTAATGGAATGGTTTCTGGATCCTGAAGGACAGCCGTGTATGGGACACATTGTAGAGGTACATCTATATCAATTGTTATTTTTGTGTTAATAAGCTGTAAATAAACTATAATATGTATTTTTGTCGAAACAATGGTTCAACGGCGGGGATGCCTCCATGTGGCTAGAACTGGAAACATTGCTGTTTTGAGTGATTTTTTATATGATATATTATTTATTACACTCAAAACAGCAATGGTTAACCTTCCTGAATGAAAGTCAATTCATACAAAAAATGTTAGCATATCAAGATGAATAATTTCATTAAATTACCTTAAATTTCACCACCACCATCCCACCAATTATGTCTGAGACTTCCTAAACGACAAAAGGATACAAACATGCACCCTTATAAATACCACCATCAACAGCTACCGAATAATCGTACACAGTTATCAGAGCACTCTTCCAGCTATACCTTTGTCAACATATTTTTTTAATGTCGCATTTTGATTGCAGCTCTCAATGAGACAACTCGTAATGGTGCTCCTTTGCATTGTAGCTTATTTTCCATCTACAACAAAACGGCCCGGAATGCCATGAACCCCAGGGACACCATACCAAATGCCCAGCGCAAAGTGGGTGTAAAACAGACCAGAACTACGAGCCAGGTAAATTGATTATAACGGACCCTGTTGCTGGAAAAACTTCCAAAGGTTATTTAACTTATCATATATTCATACAGCACTTACAAACATATTCTTTTTTTATTTTATCGTAATTTAACACAAAAAAATTCAATAAAATGTTTTATTTTTAATTCTTAATAATTTATAAATAAATAATTGACACGATTTAACTGGAATTAGCATTGAAAATCCAAACTTTTTAGGTCACCTGAGTCACTCAGGTGACCTATTGCAATTGGTCTTCGTCCGTCGTCGTGCGTCGTGCGTTAACAATTTTACATTTTTAACTTCTTCTTGAAAACTACCAGGCCAATCGTTACCATTTTTGGTGTGAAGCATCTCTATGGTAAGAAGAATCTAAATTGTGAAATTTATGGCTCTACCACCCCTGGGGTGCCACGGGCGGGGCCAAATATGCAAAAAAGCCAAATTTTCAAAAATCTTCTTCTCTACTTCCACACAAGTGAGGAAAAAACTGAATGCATGGTTATGATGTCCATGAGGCCCTCTACCAAAATTGTGAAATTTTTGGCCCCTGGCTCAGGGGTTCTGGCTCTAGGGTGGGGCCAATATGGCCATATAGTAAAAATGTATTAAATCCTAGAAAATCTTCTTCTCTACTCCCATATATATTTGTTAAAAACTAAATGCATGGTTATGATGTCCATGAAGCCCTCTACCTTAATTGTGAAATTCATGACCCCTGGGTCAGGTGTTCAGGCTCTAGGGTGGGGCCAATATGGCCAAATAGTAAAAATGTATTAAATCTTAGAAAATCTTCTTCTCTACTATCATATATATTTGTTAAAAAGTAAATGCATGATAATGATGTCCATGAAGCCCTCAACCTAAATTGTGAAATTCATGACCCGTCGGTCAGGGGTTCAGGCTTTAGGGTGGGGCCAATATGGCCATGTAGTAAAAATGTATTAAATCTTAGAAAATCTTCTTTTCTACTCTCATATATATTTGTTAAATACTAAATGCATGATTATGATGTCCATTAAGCCCTCTACCTAAATTGTGAAATTCATGGCCCCTGGGTCAGGGGTTCAGGCTCTAGGGTGGGGCCAATATGGCCAAATTGTAAAAATGTATTAAATCTTAGAAAATCTTCTTCTCTACTCCCATATATATTTGTTAAAAACTAAATGCATGGTTATGATGTCCATGAAGCCCTCTACTTTAATTGTGAAATTCATGACCCCTCGGTCAGGGGTTCAGGCTCTAGGGTGGGGCCGATATGGCCAAATAGTAAAAATGTATTAAATCTTACAAAATTCTTCTTCTCTACTCCCATATATATTTGTTAAAAACTAAATGCATGATTATGATGTCCATGAGGCTCTCTACTAAAATTGTGAAATTCATGACCCCTTTGTTAGGCGTTCATGCTCTAGGGTGGGGCCAATATGGCCATATAGTATTTTTAGGTCACCTGAGTCACTCAGGTGACCTATTGCAATTGGTCTTCGTCCGTCGTCGTGCGTCGTGCGTTAACAATTTTACATTTTTAACTTCTTCTTGAAAACTACCAGGCCAATCGTTACCATTTTTGGTGTGAAGCATCTCTATGGTAAGAAGAATCTAAATTGTGAAATTTATGGCTCTACCACCCCTGGGGTGCCACGGGCGGGGCCAAATATGCAAAAAAAGCCAAATTTTCAAAAATCTTCTTCTCTACTTCCACACAAGTGAGGAAAAAACTGAATGCATGGTTATGATGTCCATGAGGCCCTCTACCAAAATTATGAAATTTATGGCCCCTGGCTCAGGGGTTCTGGCTCTAGGGTGGGGCCAATATGGCCATATAGTAAAAATGTATTAAATCCTAGAAAATCTTCTTCTCTACTCCCATATATATTTGTTAAAAACTAAATGCATGGTTATGATGTCCATGAAGCCCTCTACCTTAACTGTGAAATTCATGACCCCTGGGTCAGGTGTTCAGGCTCTAGGGTGGGGCCAATATGGCCAAATAGTAAAAATGTATTAAATCTTAGAAAATCTTCTTCTCTACAATCATATATATTTGTTAAAAAGTAAATGCATGATAATGATGTCCATGAAGCCCTCAACCTAAATTGTGAAATTCATGACCCGTCGGTCAGGGGTTCAGGCTTTAGGGTGGGGCCAATATGGCCATGTAGTAAAAATGTATTAAATCTTAGAAAATCTTCTTTTCTACTCTCATATATATTTGTTAAATACTAAATGCATGATTATGATGTCCATTAAGCCCTCTACCTAAATTGTGAAATTCATGACCCCTGGGTCAGGGGTTCAGGCTCTAGGGTGGGGCCAATATGGCCAAATTGTAAAAATGTATTAAATCTTAGAAAATCTTCTTCTCTACTCCCATATATATTTGTTAAAAACTAAATGCATGGTTATGATGTCCATGAAGCCCTCTACTTTAATTGTGAAATTCATGACCCCTCGGTCAGGGGTTCAGGCTCTAGGGTGGGGCCGATATGGCCAAATAGTAAAAATGTATTAAATCTTACAAAATTCTTCTTCTCTACTCCCATATATATTTGTTAAAAACTAAATGCATGATTATGATGTCCATGAGGCTCTCTACTAAAATTGTGAAATTCATGACCCCTTTGTTAGGCGTTCATGCTCTAGGGTGGGGCCAATATGGCCATATAGTAAAAATGATTTAAATCTTAAAAAATCTTCTTCTCTACTCCCACACATGTGGGCAAAAAACTGAATACATGGTTATGATATCCACAATCTCCTTTACCTAAATTGTGAAATTCATGGCCCCTGGGTCAGGGGTTCAGGACATGAGGGGGGGGGGGGGGGCAATTAAGTGTTAATGCATATAATGTTTAAAAATCTTCTTCTCTATTCTCACACATCTGTATAAAAAACCTACTAATAATTATGTTTACCAGGAAGTCCTCTACTGAAATTTTAATTTTCATGTCCCCTGGGGTATGGGTTTTGACTCTAGGGCAGGGCCAAAATGGATGTATAGATGCTAATGCATATAACGTTAAAAAATTATCTTCTTTACTCCCACACACCTGAAAGGAAAACTAAATTCATTATTTTGTAGACCAGATCTTTTAGTTTTTCACCAAAATTATAGGTTTCACAGTTCTTTTTGAATTATATGTGGTTGTCATTACAAATTTATAATGTTTCTACTCCAGTATGAAACCTAATTAATTAGATGCATATATGAGACTCCATGACAAGTTTGTGTATTGGATATATGCTACTCAGCTGACCGTTAAGGCCAATTGGCCTCTTGTTTCTTATGTAGTTTAATATTACTGATAGTAAACAAATATTCATGAAATTAAATTTAATTAACAAAATACACAAAATAGTATTACATGATTTTACAGAATGGAAAGACGTGAATATTCATGTGTTTTGTGTGGTGGATACTATCTTCATTAGGACACCGTCCTGCCAGTTTTTTTTATCGAAATTTTGTAAAAACATTTTTCTGTAAATGTCATCGAAACTGATGTGTATTGTGCAATAAAATCGCTACAAATGCAATTTCAAGTATCAGCGTGATATATAAAGATGTTGCAAAGGACCCAACATTCATATCACCGATTAGAATTAAAATATCTCAGAATCTAGCTCGCCATCAATTGCTTTACCATTGCCATTTTCATCTTGGAATTAAGTTATTTCGTCTGCAAAATGCTTGGTCCAACGCTACTTTCAGTTACCTATCAAGCACAGATTGATGTATTTTGTGTAATTCGACCACGAGTACGATGCTGTTAGAGGCCATTTTGGATATTGGTAAACTGTAAGACGACGAAAAAATTAAAACCAATGATGATGTGTTGCTAAACAGGACTTCTGTGCAAACCATAATTCACAGTTTTTCAACTTAACACCAACTTGTTACAGACATGCGTTGAAGAGGAAGGTCTGGATAGGAGTTCGATGCACTGGATGAGGACAGCTTGGAGCCAGAGTTTTCTCGATATGTTGATACTGAGCTGCGAAAACTTTTTTGAGGGGTCTTTCATCTACATCAGATACGAATGTCTTATATCATCACCCAGGAACACATCGATGTTGATGGCAAGTTTGAGATATCTGCGAGTGATGACAACACCAGTTTTCTGTCGACCAAAATACAAAGCAGACATGTATCAGCGAAACAGTGTGAGTGCTGGGTGAGTTGTGTTGAAGGTGTCATATGTATGGTATTGTATAGATGTAAAGCACGCTGTAGGAGGGTGGGACTTGTAGCCACATTACTATAGTGTGATTATGGTATCTGTCATTGACGCGTCAAAAAGCGATGAGGACAATGTAGTTAAAGAGACCTTTTCATGTTTTATTGTTCAGTTAGTGTACTATAAAATATCTTCAAATACATTGTATTTGGGTTCTTTTCTAGATTGAAAGTTCGTTGCTAAAAACATGCATTAAAATGTTGGCAATTTTAAATATTATTTTTATTGTTTACCCGTCTTCTATTATTAAAAAAGTTGTTATTATCGTTCTTACATTTAAACTTCGTTAATTGCATCTTTTAACACCTACGGCACTGTAGCTTTCTGGTCGTCCTTCCGAGGGTTTTTTTCCGACCGTGAGCTTCAGACCTGCAGCTACTTTATGAGGAAAAACATAGGAACTGCAGCATCTTCTTTGTAAGATTGAAAATACGAAATAAGACAAGTATATTGAGCTTCAATTTATAGTCAATCAAGTAACCATTAAATGCGGTAGGAATAACTTATTTCTTTTTAATTTGTAGGCCACCTGAGACACTCAATTGACTTATTGCAATTGGTCTTCGTCCGTCGTCCATCGTGCGTTATAATTTTACATTTTTAACGTCTTCTTCAAAGCTATGCATCCAATTGTTACAAATTTTGGTGTGAAGCATCTCTATGGTAAGGTGAATCTTAATTGTGAAATTCATGAGTTTACCACACCAGGGGCGCGTCAATCGGGGCCCAAAAACGCCAAAAATTTTTAAAAAAAAAACGTCTACTGACACGGAATAAAAACTGACTGCGTATTTAGAATAAAAAATTAAGCTGGCATTTTTAATAATTATATTTCATGTAACTTAAATATAAGGTATGGGATGTGTGGCTGGGATGGGTATATTTGTGTCTAATTATTTAATTCTGCTCAAGAATTTCAGTGAAAAAAAATGGTTAATTTACATATTTAAAATAGAGAAAGAATGAAGCTGTCTAACAAAGTTAAGATATTGTTAAAAGTATATGGAAAGAGTTCGGGGGGAGAGGGCAGTTAATGGAGTTGTCTTCCCTTGCTTCTTCATAATGGAATTATTTTCCTTTGCTTGTTCATGTTTAGTAATTATAATCATTGAATATATTGTAATTAAGAAATTGTATAATCAAAAGAGTTATTTTTAGCTCACCGAGACGAAGTCAAGGAGAGCTTATGCTATACCCTCGGCGTCGGCGTCGGCGGTGGCGTCGGCGTCGGCGTCGGCGTCCGGACCTGGTTAAAGTTTTTGTTGCAGGTCCTGTATCTAAGCTATTACTTGTCCTGTCTTCACCAAACTTGCATGGATGATGCATCTGGACCTACTTATGGACTTGAAAGACTTGGATGCTGAATCTGGGTCCTAAATTTCAGATGCTGGAGGAGGTTAAGGTTGTTGGACCAGGTTAAAGTTTTTGTTGCAGGTGCCCTTTGATAGCAATAACTTAGTTACTGCTGGTCCGTACTTCACCAAACTTGCATGGATGGTGTGTCTTATGATACTGATGCACCAGACAGGTTTGAGTGCTGAATCTGAGCTATAGGTTGCGGATGCTGGAGGAGGTTAAGGTTTTTGGAGCAGGTTAAAGTTTTTGTTGCAGGTGCCCATTGATAGCAATATCTAAGTTACTACTGGTCCTAACTTCACCAAACTTGTATGAATGATGCGTCTTCTGATATTAATGCACCTGACAAGCTTGAATGCTGAATATGAGCAATACATTGTAGGTTTCGGATGCTGGAAGAGGTTAAGGTTTTTAGAGCTGGTTAAAGTTTTTGTTGCAGTTGCCCTCTGATGATTATATCTTAGTTACTACTGGTCCTAACTTCACCAAACTTGTATGGATGGTGCGTCTTATGATACTGATGCACCTGACAAGCTTGAATGCTGAATCTGAGCAATAGGTTTCGGATGCTGGAGGAGGTTAAGGTTTTAAAAGCTGGTTAAATAAAGTTTTTGAAACAGGTGCCCTCTAATGATGATATCTTAGTTATTACTTGTCCTTACTTCACCAGACTTCCATGGATGGTGTGTCTTATGATACTGATGCACCTGACAGGCTTGAATGCTGAGTGTGAGCCATAGGTTTCGGATGCTGGATAAAGTTAAGTTTTTTGAAACAGGTCACAAGTTTAATAGATGATAGTACTATTTCAAACTTGCATAGTTGATTTAACTGTAATATGAATGAATCGCAGAGGTAACTTCAGATGCAGAGCTTGATCTCCTTTATCAAGGATGCTAAAAAATAGTTCTTAGTTATTACAGGTCCTAACTTCACCAAACTTGAATGTATGGCATGTCTTATGATACAGATGCACCTGACAGGCATGGATGCTGAATCTGAGCTATAAGTTACGGATGCTGGAGGAAGTAAAGGTTTTAATTGCTAGTGCCCTCTGATGATGATATCTTAGTTATTACTGGTCCAAACTTTACCAAACTTGCATGGATGATGCGTCTTATGATACCAATGCACCTGATGGGCTTGAATGCTGAATCTCAGCCATAGGTTTCGGATGCTGGATGAGGTTTAGTTTTTTGGAACAGGTCACATGTTTTATAGATGAAAGCTTGCATAGTTGATTTAACTTTATTATAAATTAAACGCAGAGGTTGCTTCAGATGCAGAGCCTGATCTCCATTATCAAGGATGCTATAGAAATCTCCTACCTCACTCAAACCAGCTTGATAGATAGATGTGTTTGTTGATAAATGATATAACATGATTCCTATGATATTGTATGATATGAAACAATATTGTTTGATATGATATAATATGATATCATATGTTATATTATAAAAAGTTATACGATATGATATGATATTGTATCAATTTTTTTGATATTTTATGATATGATATTGTATCATGATATTGTTATGTATAGTATTGTATATTATGATACAATATTGTATAATATTATATTGTATTTTTAATATATTATTTTATCACATGGTACAATTACATAAGATATTGCAAAATATTATATTGTATCCCATGATACAATATTGTATATTCTATAATATTGTATCATACAATATTGTATAATACGATATTGGTTTCAGTAATATAGAATTACATCACATGAAATTGTATTATATGATATTGTAAAATTATATAATATTGTATCATACGATATTGTATGATATGATATTGGTTTATATAATATATTATCATATCACATGAAATTGTATTATATGATATTGTAATATATATTATTGTGTCATATGATACTATATGTATGATATAATAATGTATTTTATAATATTTTACTTTATCACATAATATTGTATCATTTGATAAGATACAATGTTGGAATCAAATTATATTGTATTATATGATATAATATCATATAATGTATCAAATATGTTTCAGTGTCACTCAATACAATATCATACTATATTATACAATATAATATCATGTTTCAATGTTATGATGTATTATGTAATATGATATTGTAATATAATACAATATTGTATTATATTTTATGATATTGTATTATGTGATCAAATACAATTAGGTATAACACAATACAATGTCATATCATACGTTACAATATCATATCTCATTATTGTTTATTACGGTATTTTATTGTATTATATGATATATATCATAAATATGACATGATGCAATATTTAGTTTTATATCATTGAATTGATTAACATATGAACATATGATTATCATAAAAAAATTTATCAGATGATATACGATATTTTGTCAAAACAGAATCCATGAATATCCAAGATCATAAAGTATGATTTTCATATAAAATGATAAAGGTGGTCTTATGAAGGTGATGTCTCATAAGGGTGATGCTCCGTCTCGGTGAGCTTAGTAATCTATGATTACCTATGTTTATAATTTGAAACAAAAACAGTTTTTAATCTTTTTTATATAAACAAGTAGACTTATTAATAGTAAAGTAATAACTTGGGTACAAGCCAACTTGTTTTAATCAATGAAAACATATACACTAAAAAAACTATCTTGAAATTTTATAAATAGGGATAAGTTATTTTCTACCAGAGTCTTGCACCTTTTCAATATAAGGTAACGCACACTAATATGATCTTTATGTTTTTCGATAAAATTATAGGTATCTTAGTCCTTTTTTAAAAGAGTTCAGGCAGGGAGGTGGTTATCATTACAATATTATATGTTTTCTACTCCAGAATAAAACTTCATTAATATATGAAACCCCTTTATTGATCAGTGAGGGGTAGCGCACATCTGGTACATTGTTATATGGATCTTTGGATTTGATTGTTTCAAATTGTCTAATTTTGAATGCTAGATGGAACGTATGCCTGGTTTAATAACATAATCTAGAATGTATTTATTTACATTCATTGTAACAACCCCCCCCCCCCCCCCCATGTTTGCTTTGAAATCCGCTACGTTCAATTTTCATGTTAAAACATTAAGCCTTTTCACGGCGCATGAGCACAACTAAAAATTTCAGCACGCGTTTAGAATATATCTCTTACTGTAAGATTAAATGAAACGTTTAAACTTACATAACCAATTTGATACGTACTTATGACTTAAAATCGTACAATCATATATGTTCGTAAATGAAAAAAAAATTCTCGACAGAGTCTGGCAGTACATTTCAAGTCGCAGATATGAACAATATAACATGTTAATATGCATACGGCTGCTCCATTTATGCCTCATATCCCTAAGAGCGTATATAATGGCTTTAACGCAACAATTAACAAATATTTTTACAAGCATTGAATGCTTATATTTTGATGTCGTTGGTCCTATAACACACCAGGCCATGAAGACAAATTATCACACCGTTTCACTAGCAACGCACAGATAGAAATTATGCAATAAAAATTTCAACATACTTAAATAGTCGCTGTACTACATTTATTTTTCAATTAGTAAAGATATATACATTTATTCAGAGGTATATGTACATGTATTAAAAACTTTTGAGAAATATTCAACTAGCTACAACGTACCTCGAATGAAATTAATATACATGATATTTATGAATTATTGCATTTAAATATATGCAAGAAATATATTGGAAAATTGCCAACTTTTAGTAAGAGACTCATGGGCCACATCGCTCATTTGAGCAACAAAAGCCATAAGATCAGTTTTGTTTAGTCCTATACAAATATCTGAACAATGGTTGTCAAATATATTCTGTATTTTAAAACATTGAAAATTTACCAAAGATATTTTTATGTTTAACATTGAGCCCTTTTTGTAACTGAATGATTTCAAAGTCAAATCACAAATTGAGCATTGCCGTTCTCGAGGAAATCTTAACGATCCTCGATAATCAGCAAAGTTCTATAACTCTAAGTTAACCTGATTTTATTCGTACCATAAACCTGCTTTTTAATTGAACGTATCAGTCTTCTAGTGATGGTATTAGAATCCGGTATTCAAGGAAATGCTTGACCGAGTGGTTCCACAGAGATCTACTACATATTTATTTAGGTAAAGGGGTTCAAGCACCCGGTGCACCGGCACAGCCTTTTTTTCTGAACTTGTATATTATATCCATAGTGGGCAACATTGCAATAACTTTGTAGAATGCAGGTACATGGATACCATTCAAAAACTCATCTAATTTCATTTCATTTATAAAGTTTAAAGGACAAAATAACTTTTTTGGATGAAAAAAATAGATCGGAGAAATTTAAACACTTGTTTATATTCATGTAAGCCTACATCAAACATTGAGTATATTGTGTATCCCAAATATGGTCCTAGGGATCAAGATTTGAACAAACATAAATCTACACTACCTAAGTCATAATTCAGAAAGTTTACAGACGGACGGGCGCCGGACAAAAAGTGACCAGAAAAGCTCCCTTGAGCTTCCAGCTCAAATGAGCTGAAAACATTTAGATTCCATGTTATGACTCACCGACTTGCCACTTATGAATCCAAATGTTATGATGTAAGTACCATGTATTATTTACATGTTACTGACGTATTGTTGATTCTCAGATGTCTAGACTGTGGCCCCTGAGCATTGCTTGGGCCCCAAGGGATTCAAAGTTTGATGGTGGTGTCTAATAAAATATAAACGATCTTGAAAACTGCAATGCTCCATAACTAGTTAGTCTATGAAATAAACCTGGTACAAAAGGGCTCAACGTTTAAATTAGGAGTAACTGTATCTGGAGAAAAATTTGAAAATCATTTTAAACAGGATTTACTTTGCTACACAGTGCAGATGTGTATTTTGTATTTAACTTCACTTGGATAAGGACAACAAACAGGAATCAAGTATCCAACAGAACCTGCTAAAATGCTTTGATAATTAACACAATATTCGTGAAGCAAGTCAAACTTTTATTCCATTGGAATCCATCCGGGATAGATAAAATCATCAATAGAATTATTCCGGAATTCTTTAGCAAAATCGGATTGAGGTCTGAAAATGTTCTTATAGAATAAACTAGTTCCCTGCGCCATCCATCCGATCCACCAACCAAATGTACCGACTGACATTATTGTATGATTAGCTAGAGAAAGCAAAGCTATGTCCTCCGCCGGTGAATTTCCTGTCGAGTAATATACATTTTTCTCTTTGGCCAAGGCTTTTTTGGACCAGTCTATATCGTTAGATCCCACCACAAATAATATGTTTTTGTGCCTTGTTTTGAAATATTGCATGGCGTTTGCGTAATAAGTTTCATTGGGTGTCAGCTTTCCGTACTTATAATGCCCATCGGTTGCGTAATCTCCCCGTCTGATGTGCATGCTGACAATAACACTGTCCTTGTTGACTTCAAACTTCATTTTATTCATAATTGTTCTCATCTGATCATGGGCCTTTTGTTGAATCGGATTTTTAAACCGTAAAAGTTTTCTAATTTTATCTTCATACTTAATCCAATACTTCCATGATTGAAAGTACCCATTAAATCTCACGCTTTTGTTTGGTGGGACTGCAAGTAACTTTTCATCGTAAGAAAGTCCCCAGCTTTCTTTGTATTCTGGTAATTTGGAACACGAATCCGTTGATTTGTTGATAGCAGATAGTGTTGTTTTTTCTATATCAAATATTTGGAACAATTCTGAATTTTCCGGAACAATGGGATACAAATGTTTCATTTTTGCTACGACATAGAGGAACACGTACTCCATCATTAAGTTCCCTAAGCGTCCTTGGAATTTCACACACGCTATACCATCCAACTTCTTGCTTTCATACATATAGGTTAAATTTGGTTCTCTTTCATATATTCCAGGTTGATTTCTCGAATGTTGAAATGTCTTCAAGATTGTCAAAATAACAAACAGTCCTACTGCAAGAAGTGGGACGTTCTCTGAAAATCATAAATCCAAAGACTAAATGTATTGATATTCAACAGAATAATGTAAGGAATGAAATCTTGTCATCTAAAACATATTACCAATGTGTTTTATTTGGATGTATAATGAAATATAAAAGAATAAATTATAAAACGTAAATAACAAAAGGAAATGAATTTAAAAAAATACTTTTTAAAACTTACTAATTCGGATACATTTTCTTATTCTCATTGTTGAACGCTACACTTATATCTATAAAAAGAAAATAAAAATGTGTTTTATTAACTCGTCTTTTTCTTTGCAATTTGAATAAAATGCTATTGTAAGTGCATCGGATATTCATTTCTTTACTTTCATTCTTTTTATACTGATTGAAAGATTTAAGAGTGTTATCTACTGAATTTTCAAAAACAAAAAAAAAAAGATATCTGTGAGCCACTGCTTAATAGTGATACCCCCGCTCTAATGTCAATATGCAAAATAAGCAAAGTCAACATTTAACAGATAGTTGGCATCCGATTGGTACAAAATATATCCCACAATATAGCATGACTAAACAAATAGTGTGCTAAAATTTTAAGCATTTGCGATAAATAGTTACTGAGATATCTTTGACGAAAATTTGTTTGAAAATTTTGGCTTAAAATATACAAAGTCGTCATTTAAGAGGATGTTGTCGTCCGATTTGTACAAAACTACATCCCACGATATGTAATGCCTACACGAATACTGTGTTAAAATTTCAAGCATCTGCAATTAATAGTTGCTGAGAAAAATGCGACAGAAATTCTTGTTACGGACAGACAGACAGACAGGCGGACAGACAGACACACAAGGGTAAAACAGTATACCCCTTTCTCCTTCGGAGCGAGGGTATAAAATCATTACTTAATATATGATTCAACTTTGTTTAGCGTCTCGGATCCAAGCGCTTCAGATTTGCCTAAGGAAGCAGACTTAACTTTCATTAGAATTTGGTATGAAATACCCATATCTCGTCTGAAAAAGAACCCATAATTAATTGATAAAGAAGTCTAACTCTGAACTTGGAAAACGATACCCACTCGCATCAAAAGCCTTAAAAACTGTAGCTCCCGGTCTGTAAAAATTCGGAGGGACGACTCAATTTTTTAATTTGTTATAGCAGTGTTACAACACACCTCGAAAAATAACGCACTTTAAAAAATGTTATCAGAGTGCGTTAATTTGGGGACCAAGTTAACGCTCTTTGAAAAAAAATATTTTTTCAAAGTGCATTGATTTCGAGTCGATATTACGCACTTTGAAAAAAAAATGTTCAGGGTTTATTCTAAATAATTGATACTTTTATATACAATAAATGATTGTTTTTAAACCTGCATAGCTCAGTGGGATATATTTAAAAAGAACCCAATGCATGCTCAGCTAACTTGATAAACAAGTTCTCGATTACAATTATTTTTCTTTTCTCATAAACTTACATAGTTTGATAATTTACACATAAGAACAATTCGGGATACTTGAATTATTAAAATATGACATGAACTGCATTGTCTAGCAACTGCATTTTCATTTTTTTGGCAAATTTACTTCTTATCTGATACATTGAGCTATGCCAGAAACGATTTTTATATTCTGATAATGAAGATCAATGTATAAGATGTTTTAACTGGCTTCAGGTGCACGTGCTTATAAACAAATATGATGTGAAAAAAAGGATACGTTAGCAATGTTTATGGAAATCAATATGAGTTTTAGAATATGAGTGCGAGAGAAAAACACCACACCCTATGCTTATTTTTCAGTTTTAAAAATTTAATGTTTGTCAGTGTTACTTTTTTTAATGAAATAATTTTTTTGGTAAGAATTTGAGAAGAGGGTTTATGTTGAAACAGATATAGATTCTTTGATATACCATTAGAGAAATTATTGCTTGCCAGCTCATTTTTTAAATATCGCTTAACTTAATTTACAACAAAAAATGAGAGAAACAGGCCTTCTTCCTTTAATCAATTCAATGACGTAATGGTAACTGTATCTTTAGTTGGTTTTCGACTTGTCAAACGTAAATTTGATTAATTATTCATTAAATCGATATGATAGTAAATTAAAATAGTAGATTTCTTCTTATTTTTCACTATCATACAACTTGGTATAGAAATAATAATCAATGTTAAGAATCTAACAAGGACTATATTTTTGGCGGAATTTTGGCGTAGGAAAATATCACATGTTTTGCAATTCATAATAGCTGTAGATTACTGAGTCTGTTTTAGAAATTTTAAAACAATAACATTAATGTTGGATTTTTTTAACTAATGTGAACTAATGATAGGATAATTGGGCTTTAGAATATGTTTTTAAAACATGATTTACTTATCAAATTACATTTTTATAAGCTTTTAAAACGCCCATTTTATACATTGATTTATGTGGAAAAAATCATTAAATTGAGTTTTTCTCTTATTTTATGTCAATATAAGAGCTTTTCTGTCAATTAATATCTTTATATAATGTCTTCAATATACAAAAATCCGAAATATTTTAATATTGGAAGCATAAAAAAATATCCAAATTTCTTCAAAATTTAGGAAATTTAAAAAAAAAAAAATGCGGGCTAAGCAATATCAATTTTAGTTTGAATATTTATTCCACTTAAGTAGTACATGCTGATAGAAATTCTGATATTCTATCTTTCATTGGAGAATAGAATCTTCATTTCTTAAACAGATGTCTACATAACTGCGAAGAACTAAGTTTAATTTTACCATCCTTTAAGTTGAGGAAAAAGGTAGTGACCTTGACCTGACCTTTGTGCAAAAACAAGGATGTCAAATTTGATTAAACTGATTTGATTGATAGGTTTCTAATTATAAGATGTATGTTTTATGAAGAGAAGACTCCTTCCTTACCATGCTTATATGACACTTTATCATAATACTGAGATATTTTTTTGACATTTTAACATTATATGTATATGCTAATACTTTTTTTATTACAATACATATTGATATTTTGTATTTATATAAGGAAAAAGAAATTCTTTGAGCATTTTCAAATTTTATTTTTATAACTCTCTCTCTCTCTCTCTCTCTCTCTCTCTCTCTCTCAGATAATTGTGTAGTATGCTTCATATGATATGTTCAATAAGGACATAATAAGTGATTATGACAATTTAGCAAGATGTCCTTCTTATTTAGGTCTTCATAAATCTTGATTGAATATTTAATATCAGAGAGAGAGAATTTTCAAGTCTTGGTGTTTTAAAATTTCAACCTTTACTAAGTCTATATATACATGTATATATACATGTACACTTAGCCTATAAAACTGTACATTTCAAAATCAAAATTATTTCAAATACCTGCCACTAGAAAGTTGAAGGATTTTTTTTTCAGAGTAATCGTTTTAATAACGATTACTTGTGATCAGAAAATTGGTATTCCATTAGCGCTTATAACATTTACCCCATCCCTACTGTGACAATTGAGAAGTTAAGAAAGTGGCGAAAATTGACAATCTACATAAATTTGATACACTTTTGCATCACACATACATGTATGTCATAGTGTACCTTTGTTGCATGGACAAGTACCAACAATTATTGTTCTTCAATCCAATACACTATAGCTTTAATTAAGGCGAGACTATCAGCTTTAGAGATTTGGTTGATTTCAAAATATTTCAGTTTTTAAACCACTATATATTGTTGAATATTGTAACCACAGAGATAAATTATTCATTAATGTATTGATATACAAGTAGCACATGTTTGATGTGAAATTTAAATTAAAAAGATCAACCTCAACCATAACCCCTCTCATTAGCCAAAAAGGATCTGTCGTTGGAGGTGAGAACTCATCTGCTGCTTTGGACAGGTGATTTTTAGAGTGAAAAAAAACCCCAATGAAACAAGAGAATTAAACTCTACTATTTCAAAAAAACGTTCCTTGAAATTAGGCATGCATAGAGATAAGACATTACTTTATAAAAGGAGATCTGCAGGTTATGTCTCTCGAACAGATTTTAAAATTGTTTTGGCGTTTAATGCGAGTGGGAAGTGTATTTCCTGGTTCGGAGTTTGATCCCTTTCTTTAATTATAGGTACATGTACGAAGAGTTATCTGTTTAAACGGATTTAAAAGGCCCCTAATGTAATAATCGATGAGGTTTTTTAAAAATTATCAGACCAACCAAAAAAAGTAGCTTGTTTCATATGTTGGTAATGTACACAACAAACAAAGAGCGTGATTAACAGAATAACACTTAGCGCATACGGTGTCGTATAATTTAAGGTCCGCCCTGTAAAATGGTCCGGGGCGGACCATAAATGTTAACATTTAAGGTCCGCCTTTGCACTAAAAAGGTCCGGCCCGTATAAGAAAAGGTCCGCCTAACATAAAAGGTCCGGGTATATTTTTAATTTGTATTTTTTTTCTCAATTTCGAGTATTTTGTTATAAAATAAGTGGCATCATTTTGTAACTCTTTAAAAGGAGCACTTACCCGAGGTGAATTGGTAAACATCCATCACACAGTGTAAATGAAAATACATTATTTTACATGTACATGTAGTTAGGACACACATAAACAGTTTAAAACTGGTGGGTTTTTTTTTATTTCAACATTAATTTTGCCAGTCGATCTTATAAAAACAGGAAATGAAACTGATTGGTGTCATTAATAAAACAATGGCTTCAGTTAGGTGTTATATACACACACACACCACCCTGCAGGTGTGAAGGGTTCACACCTTCGAATTCAGGTGTTTGACTTTTTGAAATGATCATGTGTTTTAACAATGGATATTTTATACGTCCTCTTTTTGCACATCTTTCCAATACGATACACGCTTAAAAACGTGACCCATTACAAAATTATAAGAAATTAAACACAGTCCTGTAAATTAGTAAAGAGCCACATTCCTTCGGATGTCTTAGCAGTTTGTATCTTAAAAGAATTTAAGGGGATTCTGTTCCTTAAAAAGAAAATAGTTGTGTGTAAAGGGCAAATGTTGACACTCCGTCCGGTAAAATTTTATTTTAAATTCCTGCCTGCTACACGCACATATAGTATTAGGTTTTTTTTCTCATAAGTATCATATAAACATTATGAAGTGCATTTCTTGGCCCCTCGCCCCAAAAAGAATAAGAAGGCCATTAGATGAAAATCAATACCGTCAGACAAATAGGACAAACCGACCGTAATATTTTAAGATTATATTGGATTTCAGGCCTTTGTCACATTTTTAAAAAGTCGTCGGATAAACTCAATTATAAATTTGTTTTACTACAGCAACTTCTCTTTCTTAACATTACATTAAGTTTCCGGTCTTTTTAGTGACACAATACATGTATATATTTATGTACCGGGTCTCATTCCTTTAATTGGAATATCTTACGATGAAAATCAATTATTTAAATACTATTATAAATAATGTGTAACTTTAATCTGAATAAATTAAAAAAAAAACCTATGCTAAAGTCACTTTTATGTCCACTCCAACAGTAAGAAGATCAAGTGAAAAATATCACTACAAGAATCAATATTAAAAAGTAGGGCGTTGGGGGTGGCCTTTCCCTGATGCTATGTGCCTAATGGTTAGGTCTAACTTTGCAAAAAATGTGGAGCCCCCCCCCCCCTCCCCGGTTCCGATGTCTATGCCATGTATGACTATGCAGTTCTTTTAATGAGGCTGACCTATTCTTGAACTATAATACTGGGTCCTACCTCTGAAATAAAAGATCATCGGGTCAACATACTGTGAATTTTTTTCGCATATAGCATTTCAATGGGGCGGACTTTTTCTTGTACTATGATATTGTGTCCTACCCTCTGAATAAAAAATAGTTATCGATAAACATCCATACATTATTAATATGTATTTACCTACTAGTACTTAATTCCTTGTTTAATTACATGTACTGACATGTTGATTTTTTTTTCAACGAGCGGACCTTTTCTTTAGCGATATTTTATAAGATCATCGGGGTATATCGGGGTATATCAAACCAAGTATTAATATTAGTATCAATTATCTGCATCCAGCATTTCAACAGGCAGACCTTTTCTTGGGTCCTACCCATATATTGAAAGAACATCGCGACCTTTTATTATTTATCTTAAACTAGTGATAAAATTTACCTAGATATCTATGAATTAAACACAGCACAAGCTAAAAAGACAATCTTAGTTGCGAAGAACACTATACAGCGGATACATTTTTTTTCTTTTTTAGCTCAGTGGTGTATTCTGATTAGCACAGGTGTGAATGCATGCATGGCTTCTTTTACCCGTGTTCACCTGTTGTGAAACCCTCTGCTAATACATTATACACACCGGAAGAGATTTAAAAACAAAGGGACTACATGGTGTGTGCAAATTATCGACAAAATACTCCTGGTTTTCTTTTTTCAGATTCTTAAACAATTGGTCAAAATCTAACCCGCTATCAATATTTGATATTCCACAAAGTAATTTATTAAAATAATACGGTCATACATAAACCATACGCAAATGGCCGACTGGATTATGTAATCAAAGACATCTTTAAGACACAAGTACATTAGCAAAAGAGAATAATTCATTCATTTAACTTTAATAAATGACTACGGGTAGGACCTTTTCTTATAGGGGAAAGCCGGACCTTAAATGTAAACATTAAGGATCCGGCCGGACCATTTTACGGGGCGGACCTTAAATTATACGACAACGGAAGTTACACATAACACTTGTGAACTGTTCTCCGGTCTTTATTTAATGATGTAGTGCCTCCTTCATACACGAAGTAGTACTCATAAATTGTTGTAAGTCAATTATAAGCAATATAACGTATACTTTAGAACCGAATCCACAACGAACCATATGTGCTTGACAAACAACGCTCTCTCTCTCTCTCTCTCTCTCTCTCTCTCTCTCTCTCTCTCTCTCTCTCTCTCTGGAAACTAAGCGCCATTTTGGCCAATGCTGAAAGAAGTCTGCAAAGCTGTTCTCAATGAGATGCAAAATTTTTAATGTAAATTTCTTGGTTTGTAGTCGAAACCTTTTTTTACAAGTTCGATTATTTATATCATGATTTATAATTACAGAAATACTTATTGTGAAAATTATTGTGAATCTTTTTTTTTTAAGACAAAAGGTCGAAAGAAAGACAAAAAATATACGTTACCCTTTATGACAACGTTAGCGTATAGTGCACCGGCAATCACAAGAAACTTTAATTTTGTGTTTTTTGTCGGAATTTTACAGGAAAACAGCAAATATCTCCTTTTTGACACCCACAGTACTGCTTCGAATGCACACCGGAAAAACTATTTAGATAATAATACTGCGACCTTTCGAGCAAGAGTAATAATGAGTGATGTCAGCTTTACTATAAACAGGAACTAACTTGTAGTAACAAAGGACTTTTGTTTATAACAGCTTTTGTTATATATCCTTTTTTTCTCTTGTTCATAAATAAGCTTAAATTGATTTGAAAGAGTAACATAAATACAATTAAAAGAAGGCATTTATTACCAAATACTCGCAAGAGGTCATCAATGTCTTAACACATGTAATAAATTGATTTTAAACTGTAAATACTATGAAAATTGTTCAGGAGTGATTCATGTAAAGAAAACGACAGAATTTCTGCAATATTGATTTCACTACTTTAAACTTAACTATATATGAGTAACTATACAGGCAATTAAACATGTATCACAGTTTAAAGGGACTTGGACACGATTTGAGCTCAAAATTTTATTTTTCCAATTTTAATGTTTAGAATGGTTATCATAAGTACTTTTAATGCTTTGTCAAAATTTGAAAGTCAACTATTGAGTTATAAGCAAGATACAGAGTTTCAAAATCTTTGTTTTGTAAACAAAGCTCGAGCTTTGTTATGTTTTACATATGTATTTTATTGGTAAAAGTCTCAAAGACATGTTGCTTGTTTCTCTTTATCATATAATCTATGAACACATTGAAGCAGTTTAACTTGTTTGCCACGAGTCATTTGGTCAAAGAAATGGCACTTCCATAGTTTACATTATTTGTATTAGTTGTAAACAAATATAAGACTCAAGCTTTGTTTACATTACAATAATTTCTTACCGCTGTATCTCTCTTATAACTTGACTTCCAACATTCAAATTTTCGCCAATCATTCAAAATGAGCAAGTAAACCATTTTATACATAAAAAAGGGAAAAAATATCTTAAATCGTGTCCAAGTCCCTTTAAAGCACAATTTTAACTATTTTCTTCGACAGTGATTGCCGAGATCGAAGAGACGACACGTCACGGCCATTATTAGTCAGCCTGTTCTATCAAATTAGGATGAAACTTCATATGCGCTTCCGTAAATTGCAATTCTGGTAAGGAATTATACGGCCCCTGCTTAAATAAATTCGAAACAAAATGAAACTCGTTTGTTTCTAGGCCAAGCTGCGCTCTAGGGAAGGTCCAGAGTCCGCCTACATATATCCCTGACTCACTTAGTGAGTTTAGAGAAGATATATATTGGCAGGGGATTGCGACAATGAAATTCAGAGGGTAAATTTTGCAAAAATAACAATTTAAGACAGCATGCACAATTGCTTTAGATTACTTTATGAAAATAAATAAATAATAACTAGACAACATTGAGATGGAGACTATCTGAAAGGGCCACGCATAAATAATGGCCATGGACAATAGGATGAAAAGCATTTCAGATAATTTTGCTTTGACCTTGACCTAAAACATAGAAATTTTCAAGCTGGCATAAAACTTTTAATTCAATCTCATTACCCCTTACATATATGCTCTGAAAAAAGAATTTTGCAAGATCTAATATGACCTTGACACTTGACCTACAAACATTATTTAACGTCATTGCTCACCCTTTGATCGTAGGCACTCTGCAAGTGAAGTTTTAGCCAGATTGGACCATAGTCAGAAAAAATATCCTCCGGAAAAGGATTTTTCATTTAATTCTGCTATGACCTACACATATGACCTTCAATCTTGGTTCAAGGTCACTGCACACCTTTTACTTAAAAGCTCTGTTTGTGTAAAGTATGAGCCAAATAAGGCTAAGTGGAGAGTATATATATATTCTGAAATTTTTTTTGCATGATCCAATATGACTTTGACCCTTTACCTTCAAACTTCATTCAACGTCACTGCACATCCTTTGACCATAGGCACTCTTGTGAGTAAAGTTTGAGCAATATTGGAACAAGGGGAGAGAAGATATGCTCCGGACAAGGATTTTGTACATAATTCTACTATGACCAGCTTTGACCTACAAACATGGTTCAAGATCACTGCACGCCCTTAACCCAAATTCACTAAATGCACACCATCATATTATGGTTGTTCTGGAAACTAAATATCTGGCATTTCAATATATTGTGTATTCTTCTTTGCTAAAGAGTTTATATTCCACTGATTTTCTTAGCTTTTTAAAATCTAACCTTGTGTTCCAATATACATAATTATACATGTACCACGAACGTCATTAGTAAATTATCAGGCCAGAAATACATGTAAGCCGCGCACTTATCAAACTATAACATCCAAGGTGAAAAGTTATTAAAACCATGTCAATTTCATGTCTTAATTCCAGTAAAACAATTTATATTACCTCATATATTTCGAAGAGCGCTATGGGGTGGTTACAAGAACCTCCCAGACATCTGCACTGTGTGTTTTTATATAAAATAGATATATTGAATAATAGATGTTAATTTAATATCCAACGAAAAATGTCGTCTGCATGTCATGTCAATCGGTAGCTTCTTATCGAGCACAAGTGAACTTCCGTTGTGGTTATACGGAACATCCGTCGCATGACCTAGATCGTGTAAGAAAAACGATCAGTGACAATACTGAGTTGTTTTTAGAATAGAAATAAAGTTCTTGTTATTGTGAATGTTCTGCAACATTCGTACTGATTACATTTTAAGGGGAAAAAATTGAACAAAACGAAGCATTTGTTTCCTTTCATTTCAATGATGAAATTTTAAGATTGTTAATTTCATCCGCATCTTTTTGATCCCCGCGCCTCGCAGTCTGTGTGTCATTTACTAAAAGAAGGAATAATTTAAAGTAAACGACTGTCGAGAGATTCATGATGTATCTTAAGATGTCCGGCTGTACAAGTGTATACAAGGATGCATTAGTACCTTTTGTATCTTTGTATCCATCAACTTAATGAATGGGTAACTTTATTTAAAACAAGAGGCCCATGGGCCACATCGCTCACCTGAACAACAGTTCCTTGTAACATTCTATTTCCTAGCATTCTATTTCCTAGCATATGTTATTTTTATTTTAAACTTTGAACCCCTTTCTGGGGCCCCAGTATTGGTCCGGGGTTTATGGTTGGCTTTAACAACTACACTAGTTGAGGACCCTTGCATTGTAATCTCACAAACTGTAGCATTGTAGTTCTCAAGAAGAAAATTTTTAAACATTTTCGATATATATTTCTATGTTAAACTTTGAACCCCACTTGAGGCATCAGTATTGGTCTGGGGGTCTTGGGGCCCCAGTATTAGTTCGGGGGTCACGGTTTTACCAATTTAGAATCTACAATAGCCAATGATGCTTGCATCTCACAAACTGTTGCAATGTAGTTCTTGAGAAGAAGATTTTTAAACATGTTCCCTATATATTTCTATGTTAATTTTGAACCCCTTCTTGGGCCCCAATATTAGTCTGGGGGGTCACGGCTTCCACAATTTATAAACTTTACAATTTGAGAATGCTTGCATAGTAATCTCACAAATTGAAGCATTGTAGTTCTCCTCCATTAGATTTTTAAACATGTTCCCTCCTATCGTTTTATGTGAAACATTGAACCCCTTCTCCTGGAGCCCCAGTATTAGATCGCTTCTATAATTTAAATTTTTCATTATTTGAGGATCCAAGTAAAGTAATCTTACAAAAAATGACATTGTAGTTCTCGGAAAAGATTTTTTAAAAACATGTTTCCTATATATTTCTATGTTAAACTTTGAACCCCTCTTGATGCCCCAGTATTAGTCCGGGGGTCATGATTTTAACACTTTAGAATCTACAATTGCCAAGGATGTATACATAGCAATATCCCAAACTGTTACAATGTAGTTCTTGAGAAGAAGATTTTTAAACATTTTTCTTATATATGTTAAACTTTGAACCCCGCTTTGGGGCCCAGTTTTTGCCAGAGGGTCACAATTTTAACAATTTAGAATCTTCACTATGCATACAAGCTTATGTATAAATATTGGCATTTCTGGTGCAGTGGTTCTTGAGAAGAAGATTTTAAAACATTTATCATATTTATTTCTATGTTAATCTTTGAACCCCGTTTGGAGCCCCAGATTTAGTACGGGGGTCGTGATTTTTACAATTTAGAATCTTCACTATATATACAAGCTTTTGTGTAAATATTGGCATTTCTGGTGCAGTGGTTCTTGAGAAGAAGATTTTTAAAGATTTTTCCAATGTATTTCCATGATAAATTTTGAACCCCGCCTGGGGCCCCAGTTTTGGTCCGGGGGTCATGATTTTTACAATTTAGAATCTTCACTATATATACAAGCTTTTGTGTAAATATTGGCATTTCTGGTGCAGTGGTTCTTGAGAAGAAGATTTTTAAGCATTTTTCCAATGTATTTCCATGTTAAATTTTGAACCCCGCCTGGGGCCCCAGTTTTGGTCCGGGGGTCATGATTTTTACAATTTAGAATCTTCACTATATATACAAGCTTTTGTGTAAATATTGGCATTTCTGGTGCAGTGGTTCTTGAGAAGAAGATTTTTAAGCATTTTTCCAATGTATTTCCATGTTAAATTTTGAACCCCGCCTGGGGCCCCAGTTTTGGTCCGGGGGTCACGATTTTTACAATTTAGAATATTCACTATATATACAAGCTTTTGTGTAAATATTGGCATTTCTGGTGCAGTGGTTCTTGAGAAGAAGATTTTTAAACATTTTTCCAATGTATTTCCATGTTAAATTTTGAACCCCGCCTGGGGCCCCAGTTTTGGTCCGGGGGTCACGATTTTTACAATTTAGAATCTTCACTATAAATACAAGCTATTGTGTAAATATTGGCATTTCTGGTGCAGTGGTTCTTGAGAAGAAGATTTTTAAGCATTTTTCCAATGTATTTCCATGTTAAATTTGAACCCCGCCTGGGGCCCCAGTTTTGGTCCGGGGGTCACGATTTTTGCAATTTAGAATCTTCACTATATATTCAAGCTTTTGTGTAAATATTGGCATTTCTGGTGCAGTGGTTCTTGAGAAGATTTTTAAACATTTTTCCAATGTATTTCCATGTTAAATTTTGAACCCCGCCTGGGGCCCCAGTTTTGGTCCAGGGGTCACGATTTTTACAATTTAGAATATTCACTATATATACAAGCTTTTGTGTAAATATTGGCATTTCTGGTGCAGTGGTTCTTGAGAAGAAGATTTTTAAGCATTTTTCCAATGTATTTCCATGTTAAAATTTGAACCCCGCCTGGGGCCCCAGTTTTGGTCCGGGGGTCACGATTTTTGCAATTTAGAATCTTCACTATATATACAAGCTTTTGTGTAAATATTGGCATTTCTGGTGCAGTGGTTCTTGAGAAGAAGATTTTAAAACATTTTTCTAATGTATTTCCATGTTAAATTATGAACCCCGCCTGGGGCCCCAGTTTTGGTCCGGGGGTTACGATTTTTACAATTTAGAATCTTAACTATATATACATGCTTTTTTGTAAAAATTGGCATTTCTGGTGCAGTGGTTCTTGAGAAGAAGATTTTTAAAGACATGCACCCTATTTTCACTGTTTCGTAATTATCTCCCCTTTAAAAAGGGTTGAACCCTTTATTTTAACAATTTAGAATTCCCTTTCTATAAGGATGCTTTGTACCAAGTTTGGTTAAATTTGGCCTAGAGGTTTTTGAGAAGAAGTCAAAAATGTGAAAAGTTTACAGACGGACGGACAGACAGACGGACGGACGGACGGACGGACGACGGACAACGGGTGATCAGAAAAGCTCACTTGAACCTTCGGTTCAGGTGAGCTAAAAAACACTGGTATTTTTTGTTTACGTCAAAGTAAAATCGCCTTCGTTGGTGTTTCGTTTGCGGTATATAGGGTTCACAAGATTTCTCTGCGTTTTGTTTTGTGGCATAATAGTTTGGATCGATCGAAACAAATGCATGAATATTGAATAGTTGTACTTTAGCATAAGAGTTCGAATTTCATCGTCGATTCATAGTCGTCGGAACCGGCCGGGGGGGGGGGGGGGGCACTTTTTTGCAATGTAAGACCTATAGTCCTAACTATTAGGCAACTACATGAACCCCCCCCCCCCCCCCCCGATTTGGATTTACATGATTTTGGGAATTAGGCTTGTGTTGTTTTTTTTTGCTTGTTAAGATTTCTGAGGATTAGTCTAGCCCCCCCCCCCCCCCCCCCCCCCCCCCACTTTCAATTTGCTTCCGACGCCAGTGCGATTTATGTAGAACACGAGTTCAATGAATCTTTTTTGAATATGATGCGAAATAAAATCAATGGTGCTTAATATTTTTGATTGTTATAATGTCAAATTATCATTCAAATTTAAAGTCGAAAAACAATGGTGTAATGCGCATCACAGTAAAAAAAACAGTTGGAAAATCAACTTCAGTGCTTAATCAGATATGCAAAGCTTGTACTTTTTCATCAAACAAAAGAACATACTTTGTTATTTGTACAATGTACCGTGCATCAGCAACACATTGGGGAAAAAATCACGTCCTTCGTTGGTAATGTAGAAAAAGACAGTAAGGTTATTGCACTGAATACTTACAAAGGAAACTACCAAATGGAATTTGATTGAAACATAACGCCGACTTTTCGTGCAAAGGGAAAATACCAAATAATCATAGTTACAGAATGCTTTTCCATTGATTTGCTTAAGATAGCCGATGTCATTTTGAAACGAGAGGCAACGTCCCGAATTGGTGTTTCAGAATGCCATCTGGTATCTATTCTAACGAAAATCAATAGAAAATCATAACAGTAATTCACTTGTAACATAGCTTCACTAAATATATACGTTGTTACCAAAAAAAAGCAAGTCAGTTTGAGAGAGAGAGAGAGAGAGAGAGAGAGAGAGAGAGAGAGAGAGAGTTTGGATAATTCGACTTCCTTTCAACACTACAGGTCCCTTACTGTTGGTAGTTCTGGTTTTCCTTTCATATAAACGCAATGTGTGTACAGGGTTGTTCTTCATTTCAAACACACAACACTAAGTTATTGACAAAATGATGAACGGTCTTAGCTATAATAAAATAATTCTCAAATAACCTTTAAATATGAATACATTAAGGGTTTATCCACATATCTAACACAAATTACAAATACTTACGACTTTAACACACCTCTTCATATACGCACATTTTATTGGTATTGACTAAATGGCTAGAGTACATGTTGTAGATGCGAGTAACAATCAGGATGCCTGTACCATGAATCAACCACAAGGATCCTAGACACACTATCAAACACCTGATCTCTGGTCAAGTAAAATTATATATCATTTATATATATCATTATATATTATATAATATTTTATTATATATCATTTCCCCCTTGTTTATCCAACGTACGAACAAATTATGGCGGAACAAAATAGAAGGATGGGAGAAAATACTTGAGTTATCCTTTCTCTATCTAGATTGGAGTTTCGACCAGGCTGAAGCTAGCATCCACTAACAGCAGCAACTAAGCCCGTAGAAGCTAGCAGCCAATAAGGAAATTCATCAAAGTACTGAGAGTACACGAACAGAAAATTATATTTTACTTAATTATCGACATATTTTAATTAATATCAAAATGGTTAATGCTCAATAATTTGTACGAGCATTGACAACTTCCGAAGCAGTAAAGCTCGCCTGGATAAGAGTTAAAAATGCGTCTTTGTTGGATAGAAATGAAATACGTTTATACGGGTCATAACATCAGTCATGAAAATAATGTTATCCTAGTAAGTGTAGTCTTATTGATACAAATAGAAAAAACTATATGCATCGTATAAGGTGATATACAAACGTATTATGATATAAAAGACATGATAAATTAAAGTAAATTAAAAGGCATAAAACGATACAAATACAATAAAAACCCCAAGCCAATCCAGTTGGGCAAGATTATTTGTTTACATCGAAGCTAAAAATGTGCGTGTTTAAAAATTTATGCTCTGGTTGCTTCACTCCCCCAGAAACAACATCAATCGAAAATTAAACAGACATCGTATTATTACGAATATGAGACAATAGAACACACAGCATTGTGATTTTATTCTCATAAAAAGATTATCATATGTCGCAGTCAAAAACAGAGAAAATCATGTGGTGAAATTAGGATTATTTTGACTCAACCATGTTTTGACGTGAACCTTCGAAGAATACAACAATGGGTCGGTTTAGCTCACCTGAACTTTGTCATATTTTAGCATTTCACAATGATATAGGGGTAAAAGGCGGGCCATTATCTTTTTTTATCTTTGAAGTGTGCATCAAACGGATACCAGGGCAGTGTAGGGGACCTATGGGGCTATTATTTCCCGGTCTCAAATTTGGGCTGTAGGGGTACCACCAAGTGGCTCCCAGGGGTTCTGGCTCATTTCAGGGGTTAATATCTCACTTGAGATTGACCACAAGGACTTGGAAACACTATGATGTCGTAATTTTAACCCCAATATTTTAAAAAGAGTAACGTATCTACAGTGATTTACATAAAATAAGTTCCTGGTTAATCAAGTTGACGATATTCGTCAAAGTCTCTTTTGAATTATAAACCTGTTCTTCTCTAAGTAATTCGTTAAAAAAAAGCCCGAAATCTGGCTCAGACGGCTGCTTGTTTTGATTATATTAGGGTGAACTTAATCTCCTTCTTGTTTCAATTTTTCACTTTGGGCATCCTTACAACTCCCCATTTCTCAAAAATGTTTGCTTCTTACCTTTATAGGGTCTACATCCAACAAAATATAAAGTTGTTGATTTGAAATGTTTACTTTCACGAACCGGAAGTCGTACAGAAAATTTCTAAGTGTTTTAATTTTTAACGATATTTTCAAAGATATAGAACAAAATTCCTTGAAAATGAATAGGATTTGTCCTTTAACCATGCTTATGAAGTATACGAAGTTTGATAAACATGCATGCGAGGGTTTTCTTTGAATCTTGCTAAAAAGGCTGAAATGGACACAGATACATACACACACACGCACAGCAGCGATGCTACATTGTATATCCCCATCGCTACAAGTTGCGAGAGGGGATAATAAAACGATGTTTATAAATGTTGTTAATTTTAAAAAGGAAAAAGTATTACCACAGATGGAATCGAACCAGGACATAAAAACATCACGTGTAACATAGCTAGCAGTTTAACATACTGAGCTATCCAGAACATACACTCTATAATGTAAATATAGACCATTAACGAATAAATCAATTTCCGAAATTTTTGTTGGTTTTTTGCAAAATTCGACCTCAGGGCCGGGGTGCCCCTAAATAAATTCTATCTTATTTATTCGTTTGAACTAAACCTATTAGAATATTTTAATTTTTTTTAGGGACAGGTTGGTCATGAAGGATATCTAAACCAAAGACCATGTACAAATATACCATTTTATTGAAAAAAATGCTTTGTGGGCCAACTTTAAAATTAATAATAAAATTGTAGTATGGTAAGTTCAAAATGCAAATTCGAAAAATTCAGAAAAAAGTACGGTAGAAAATAACAAAAAAAAATTTTTAAAAGTGGTTTTTTTGTTTTCGAAAGCCACCTTACCTACAGGTCAATTCTTTTGTAATTTGCAAAAGATCTTTCAGAATGAATACATACTCCGTGCCAACGTTTCATGTATTATTCCTGCAATGATCGCAACCTTCAAAAGTATAAACAACCGAAATCATTTATTATTCCTTTGAAAAGTATTATCAGAATTATTATTAAGTATATAAAGTATTATCAGTCTATCAGAAAGTTTTTTAGGGGCAGGTCAGTCATGAAGAATATCTAGGCCAATGAACATGCAGAAATATATCATTTTATCGAGAACAAACCTTCAAAAGCCGTATATACAACCGAAATACATTTAAATGTTTAGATTTACACCTGATCTTTAGTAAACTTCAATTTTTAGTCATAATTATTATCAGAGTAGTAGTAGTTGTTGTAGTAGAAGCCCCAGAGAGAGAGAGAGAGAGAGAGAGAGAGAGAGAGAGAGAGAGAGAGAGAGAGAGAGAGATGAAAAGTATTTAACAGTTTCGACGTGAAATAGGCATCATTTTTTAACTAGACAAGATCTCGTTGCGAGCACAAGGAGGTCTTCCGTCCTAATTTTCGAAGGTGGTATTACCTTTACTTTATACATGCATTTGACAGCGAAACATAATCTGTATAGAGTAAAACACACTTTACCGGGTAACTATGCCAGTGCCTTGGTGGCATTTTTGCACCCATCTAAGCTGTATATATCGAAAAATGCAAATATGCCATATATAACCCCTTTTGTTTTTAGTGTTTTACTTGACAGGTGAAATATTTACCTTTAAAAATTAATACCCCATAGAAAAATGATCATTCTCATAGGAAATATTTGCAATCCTCCAGATATAAAAATTCTACAGGAATTATATTTTCTTTAGAAGAATGGTATTTCCTTTAGAAATTTAATTTAAACAGGTAGTTAGATTTCCTATAGGATTCAAATCCTATCTGAATTGAAATTCCTATGTTTTTTCTATGGGAAAAATGATTTTCCTGTAAGAATTTATATGAAAATATCTCACCTGACAGGTGAAATACAATGATAACAAAGGTGGTTGTAAACTCTTTAAGCAATGTTCTTTCATACTCTCTAGACAATGGTCTATCATTAGGTATCATAAAAGGATTTTTCCGAAATTGTATCTTAAACGAGTGCAAAAATGCCACCTTGGCACTAGCATAAATATCCGGCACAGTTTTAAAGTCCTAATGATCTTCTATATTGCTTCTCAAAATATTTCTCGTTAGTTGAGAGATTATGGATTAAACCTTTGGACTTCTTTCCCCTCAGCATTTCTAATCATGTAACAAATTAGATTTTTTTTAAAATTCAAGGGTAAATAAATAATTCTGTTGAACAATTTTGTTTCTGTAACATAATTCATGTACAATTCATTCCTTAGTAAAGGGAGCTATAATTGATGAAAGACTTTACGCCATTATTTTATTGTTTATCTGACAACACTGTATTGCTTTCGGGCTACGTGCAGCATTACAATTTCTTAAGGTATAGTTTTGACAAAATAAATACCGTAATATGTCAATATGGTTCTTGAGAAGAAGATTTTTAAAGATACACCTCCTTTATCACTGTTTCGCAATTATCTTCCTTTTAAAAAGGGCTGCGCCCTTTTTTTAATAATTTATAATCCCCTTTCCATAAGGATGCTTTGTACCAAATTTGGTAAAATTTGGCCCAGTGGTTTTAGAGAAGAAGTTGAAAATTTAAAACGTTTACAGATGGGCGGACGACGGACAGCGAGTGATCGGAAAAGCTCACTTGAACCATCAATTGAATATCTTAATTTATCACTACAAGTTGAATCAATTTATTAGTGCCCTGCTCCGCTGGCGCCCAGTCCGTACGCGTCTGTCCGTCCGTCTGTTCATCGGAGATCGTTTGTACGGGGCATATCTTCTCTTTCCATCTTCTTATATTCCATCTTCTATTACATTAAAGTTAAAAGCCGTAGTCGTTGTTTCAATTGTAGTATGTAGGATTCACATTATTGAAATAATTTCAGTGCAAATGGAAAATTATATTCCGAGTAATAAAATCAATTTTACAAATCTTATTTGAATTTGAAACGAAATGAAATCAATGAATGCAAACCATTTTTACCTTATTAAAATGTTATTTAGTTAATTTGTTTAAAGGCAATTGTATTAACCACACTTTCTCTTCGGAAAGCTGACGGATGATCCGCCTACACATGCATAACAGTTAAACAATAAAGTTGAAAAATTATCTTCAGCTTTAAATAAAATAGGCATCCATTAGTTCGTGCTTTTTTACTCATCATTTTAATAAGATAAGAAAAGAACAAACGTTACCCTTTGTGACAATGTACGGTGCATCGGCAAATCTAACAAATATTCTCGTCCTCCGTCGGCAGTGCAGAAGAAGACAGCAGGGTATAACTTTGAATAATAACAAATGATACTACAAAAAGGAATTTGGTTGAAACTTAAAGCCAAGTTTTCGTGCAAAGATGTTAAAAAAAACAGCCGTACAATAAACCGGAACGTACTATTATAAGACATGAGGCCCAATGGGCCACATCGCTCACCTGAGCAACACTGGCTTTATATGGTTATTCAAAGGATATTGTGCCATGTGGCCCCTCGGTAGATAAACCAAAAATGAATATCCGAATTTTACACTTATTTTAGCATATACTTAATCTTTGACATATTTACCTTTATGGAATACCATTTTTACCAAAATAAGATTATATGCAATATAAATAACTAAATTTTCAGTTGGTGTTCACAGTTAACTTCCAGTTCCCTTTATTTTAGCCCCCCCCCCCCCCCCCATCACTTTATAAAAAGATTTAAATACATGAGAGCATAAAGGTACATTTTCTCCCTCTACTATTTACTAGTTATTGTATTTTATTTTTAAAAATCCTATGTGAAAGAAGAAAAGTGTACCTCAATGCACCAGAATAAATGCGCTTAATTCCTCAAATTAAAAGATTGGCCTTCTCCATTATAAACAATTGTCACTTACCAGGCATGAATTTATTTCGTATGACGTTTCATATCCTTGCTCACTTGATTGAAGAATAAACTTAACTGAAAAATGTTGTCACATATGTTAAAGAGCTATAATTCAAATCAATGTATTGACAGGCATGTCGCTCTATTGTACCAAGGCCCACCCATTATTTTTATCTTTATTAAAAACAACAAATGTCTACAAACAAAGATGATTTTCCGTTGCAATAGTTTTTTAAGAACAGCGATAATGCTTTTATTCTCATAATAATAATGTGTCAGGACTATGGGAGCTGTTTAAAAAGCGTCGTTTTCATATACTTGTGTTCGAAAAACTATCAAAAAGAAGATGGGGGAATAAGATGGTACAACTGCCCATTTGGTTTAGTCGTAAAATACAACTTCAAATTTAACACTTTTTTCAGTTAAATATATTTGATATGTTATAATACAGGTTTACAAAAGGGTAATTTCAAACTATATTTAGTTTGAAATTTTTCAAAAAATGATAAGAAAAAAAATAATAAGTTTTGGTGGTATTGAACCTACCTAAAAACCTAGTCTATAAAGTTACCTAATGTCTGGTGCTCTAACCTCTGAGCCATTTTATTCACAACAAAGTGTGTTGTTTAAATGCTTTATGAGACGTTGGCCACGAATTTACGGACTATTTTTTCTAAAACTTTCAATTGTTGGGCTACAAAATGACACTTTTAAAGTAAAGTGGGTCATCTCTCCACATTTTTGTTGATTAAAATCGGTTTAAATTCCATTAAACCGCATTTAGACTATACCAAAAATATGGAGCTCAGACCCACTCTATAAAAGAAAAGGCATTGAAGTTTTAAATGACATTATTTGGAGGTTTTGAGACACATACGCCAATTTGAATCAACCTATCACAAGTATTTAAAATAATTAAGGGTTACAATCCGATGTTACGTTAAATATACATTGTTTTTAATTATTTTGAAAACAATTATTAGATTTTAATGATATTTTAATTTTGCAGTATCTAATCATTCCTCATATGGGCATTTTGCACGCCTTATTTACCCATCTTCTTTGTGTAGATTTTATGCAATTCATCGTTGAAGAAGGTGCACCAGAAAGTAATTACAGCATATCATCCTTTTGGCAAGACATTTCTATTGATCAATCAAAATTTCAGCATCAATCGTAGAATGATAAGCAAGATACACAATTTTGTATTTCCTATTCAGAATGAACAAAAGCATGGCCTCAGTTCTGTGAGCAAAGCTCTGTATCTTGCTAATAATTCGAAAGTTGACACAACTGAATATGGTTAGTATTGAGAAAATTGTAAACAATTAAAACAAAAGAAACATGCACTAAATTAAAAACAAAAAAAGAGTACAATTTATTTTTCATAATATATTTATACATAAATATTTCTTGCAGCAAAAACAATCTCCGTTAAGACTGAAAATGCAGATTATCTTTACAAAACACGTTTCATTATAATCAACCATAACGTAGAGATCGTACCGAATTACCAATAGAATGTATAGTATTCATAATAAGATATGTTGTTAGTGCATCAGATTTTGCTCATTTTGCGCAGGTAACAATTCACTGTCTGATTTACCGAAGTCTATATTTGATTCGATACGTAATAATTCCAAATTACAGGCGATATTTCCATAAAGCATAAAAGAAATTCAAAACAACGTAAAAACACGGTCACGAGTCAAAATTGTCAACGCATTGAAAGATTTAACCTCATTTCACTTCACGACATCGGCACAAATATATTTAGCATGTTTCAAGTATCCCTTCGCACGTAAACTGTTTCACAACAAGCAAATGCATCTTTGTCAGTTTGACCCGTTTGTCATGCATCAACATTCAAACATGGCTGCCTTACACGATGAACTTTCGTTTTCGATATGGAATACCGAACCCAAATTTATAAACTGATTGACATCGATTATCTCTTTATTTTTATTTTCGTAAATTACTCAAATTTGAAACAGAATTCGCCGATAATTTTTGCAATTTATATTTTCCTTCCCGTAAGGATAATTCTTGCAAAATTTCGTTGAATTTGACTCAGTAGTTCTTGAGAAGAAGGTTTTTAAAATGCACCACCCTTTTTCTACAGTTTCGAGGTTTTCTCCTCTTTGAAAAAAGATCGGTCTTTTATTTCTGCAATTTATATTCGCCTTCCCATAAGGCTGCTTTGTGCCAGATTTGGTTTAAATTGGCGAAGCGGTTTTAGAGCTCAGGTGAGCTAAAAAAAACTGGGCTTTTCAGAATAACACGCCTTCTTTTGTTTCCCCCACTAAAAGTGTATCTTTTTACGTTCATTTTATCCTAGGGGTCCATGGCGGGATAGCATAGATACTTTTTAAATATAAATATCGTTTTATTAAAATTTCATAAATAAAGCATTGTAAATAATAAAAACTTTAAAATAGAATTTGACCAAAACCGTGACCATGCCCCTTTAATGGGTGCTATAATGATTTAAGTATTATAACAATTTCAATCAAGCGCCTACTGGGGCACTCAGTCTTAGGGTAACGAATCATAGGCCGCCAAGGGTAGTTGATTGGCGACCAAATGTTTACCATAAAAGTATTGGTCTCCATTATAGCATCTGTGCATTATTGATTAAACTTAACTAAATAATTACTACCCTGTTTGTTCATAAAAACAGACTGCATTTGTGCAGTATTGATTTACCTAACTGAGGGTATGTACTTCCAGTCTAAAAAAAAATTCGGATGGATAACACTTGTGCAGTATTGATTTCCCTAGGTGAAGGTATGTATTCTCAGTCCAAAAAAAAGTCACGGATGACCTGTGAGCTTTCAATTTACGGCGCACAAAAACCTGCGCTCGATTTGGACTAAAATGCTTTACTTCCGATTTCCCTTCTTTTAACACAGTGAAGTTGTCAAGGATATAAAGGAAAAAAGATGGCGACTATAAACTGTGATTATTTGACCACCTTGTAATGCCTATTCACTTCATGGAATGAAATGCAAATTGAGCTGATTGTCCAAGAGAAATCTTGATCTACTGTTAATCAGTAAATTATTAATATTATAAAAGCTTGCCGTTCCGTCTCGAATGTATTTTTTTTTAAATAAAAGGAGGGTACATTAAGCGGTTTGCAATCATATTACAATTAATACTAGCAGTTGATTTCATTTTGATTATAAAAATTACTAAAGTCAATATGTCTATAATATACCTTGCAAGTCACATCATGTGTATCTTTTGTATATAAGAATCTCAAATCACACAATTGAAATACCATTGCATAGTGTTAAATGTTTACAGCATATAATTCTGAATTAAGATTGATTGAGATAAGATTTTAGTACAAAATAAACAAAATGGAACAGTTTTTTATTCATTTCTATTTCATCTGCAATGCACGTAATTCCCTGAACGTTGTATAGTTGTGTATGTATGCTAAGGGGTGGTGGGTAAAATATATGCCAATATATTCAGTGGTACAGTATAGTCCATTTAAAACCATTTAAATCATCAGCCATCTTCAGTACTGTTATATATTCCTGTTAATGTCACCACATCTACCCCCTCTCCAACACGAAAATGTTTAACGAGAATTATCTTAATATTATGCTTAATGAAATATAAACTAAAAAATATTTTTACCATGCGAATATGTCAATTGCGTTTAAAAGGACTTGATGGTCGGATCAGTTCACTAACCTATATCAATTTTTCTTAATACAATAAAAGTATAAAATATGATTTCGATTTAAGCTTAAAGTAGTCCGAGTATCGCACTACGTCATAATACGGATTTTACAATATTGGTTCGACTTTTACAAAGCGTTTTAGAAACCCGGTATTGATTTTGCTCTACATCGCTGTTGTAAACAATGGCAATAATAAGCAATTAGAACGGTAACATATGTATTCTATGAGAGATAGAAATGATGTATGTTGAGAAACTCGATTCTGTTAAAGTAAAATGAAAAACGAAGTTTTTGATTAACCAGGATCTCAGGTATGCTTATATCTTCTTTGTTTTGACCCCCCCCCCTCCCGAATTTTTCTTTTTCTTTTACTAAAACCGGTTTAAATTTAGAGACAGAAGCTATTTCGAATTTAATCAATTGTCAATTAATTAATGTTTCAATGATATCTAACATTGTTGACAGATCTAGGCAGAAAACTGTAGCAAAATGTGATTTTTACGGATTTTTTCGTCAGGGTCTACTTGGTTTAGAGCTTATAGCGTGAAAAGTAATCCGTCAACATATGATTTATTTTACCAAATCTTTTTTCTAAGATGTCAATCTATAGAATAAACACCATGAATTTAAGTTTGAGTCCATAAAATAGTAAAAAATTACCAAACGCGATACTAGCATTGCATTTTTTGTATTCCCTTTTGATACATCAGGTCCATAAAGCGTACTTACTTACAATAACTTGCGCAAAATTATTGATGAGATATGGCTTAAATAAATATTTATACTCTATTTTGTATGTTCAGTTCTAATTTTCCCAAAATTGGTAATTATTTTTAGGAAAAACGAACGTCTGCCAAATTTCATAATTGTCAATAATTTTCGCAAGGGGGTACACCCTTCTGAGAGGTGATAACAAACAAACTAGCATGTAAACATACATATTTTCTTTTGTATATGTATTGCTAGAATGTATATTTATCATTTAAAGCTAAGCTTTTAATGATTGAGCCCATTTAGTGCCGAGTATAGGACTACCTTAAAACATATGAACATTTTTAATAATCCTCGGATCGAGAAATATTTATACTAGTATATCAAAATATTGCTTTCATTAATAAAAAAAAATTCACAAAAAGTCCACAATTCATTAAAAAATAGTATTTTTTTATATGCCAAAGTGTAAGTGAAATATAGCTGTTCTAACGTGAAATTAAAATGATTTGAGCAAATTATTTATTTCTGTTTAAGTTAAATTTGTAAGAAAAATTGTTATATCTTCCAACAGACACCTCAGGTAATAAAAAAATAATATACATTGTATCCGCAACAGGTCACGATCGGGTTAACAGATCATTCAAAACAAGCTCCATTTAATTCCATTGGAATCCACCCGAGATAGATAAAATCATCGATAGAATTATTCCGGAAATGATTAGCAAATTCGGATTAAGGCACAGGAAATTGTTTCTGAGAAACAAATTTATCCTATAGTATAATAATATCACAAGGTATCTAACTCCGAATGAGGTAAACCACCCCCTCCCGTGTGTTGCAGTCGTTTTCGCTTTTATACGAAATGCATGCAAAAGTGTTTATTACCATTTTCTTCTACAATAAATTATCTAAACAACCATATGTAGCATGCTTACTTTTGTTGTATTCTAATGTGCATAATCTGCGTCCAAACATGACAGACTCTAATTGAACCGTAGGCACTGACATGATAGTATCGCAGAGAATAGTAATTCGGATTCTAATTGGCTAGGAGTCTGTTTCTAAAATTACACAGGAAAACTGAACGAGTTATTTATAACCTCGAAGGAAAAACATGGATGCCAAACATGCACTCAGATTAAAAAAAAACCCTCATTGGTATTATACAGAAATATAAGCATTGTATGCTGTAGGTTTTTTTTTTAGTAAAATCAGAACCGAGTGACTGTGATTTTTTAAATTGCAAAATACACACAGCCCATTGTAAACAATGTAACGTTAACTATATTAAAAAAAATGTTTTTGTATTTTTCTTTATATGTGTAAGCTGTATATTATATAGTTATTCATTTAATTCATAGTTAATTCTTGTATTTAATTCATACCATGAACAAAATACTTCTTTATGCTCCATATCAAAATTCACTGTGTTTTCAAATTCTACCGCCTGAAATGTTTTCAAAATCCACTATCCAGTGATTATCTTCTTCTTTCTTTCAAGGCAATGAAAATTCCCGAGGTATACCGAAAACCTTGGAATTCACCAGTAGCTAAAAATAGCAACTAACAGTGGCTGATCATCAATTCATATTTAATTAACGAAACGTTTATTTTGCAATATTTTATTTGATTTAAACATCATTAGTTTTTTGCAAATTTTAGACACTGAAAATGTTTTTTAAATTACGTTGTTTTATTTTTTTTTATTCTCTGCGATACCATCATGTCAGTGCTTACGGTTCAATTGGAGTCTATCATCTATCGTATAAAATCGAAAACGACTGCAACACACGGGAGGGGGTGGTTTACCTCATTCGGGGTAAGATACCTTGTGTTATTATTATACTATAGGTTAAATTTTTTTCTCAGAAACAAGTGCCTGTGGATTTAGATCTGAAAATGTTCTCATAGAATATACTGGTTCCCTGCGCCATCCATCCGATCCACCAACCAAATGTACCGACGGGCTTTATTGTATGATTAGCTAAAGAAAGCAAAGCCATATCCTCCGCCGGTGAATTTCCTGTCGAGAAATACACATTTTTCTCTTTGGCCAAGGCTTTTTTGGACCAGTCTATATCGTTAGATTCCACCACAAATAATATGTCTTTGTGCCTTGTTTTTAAATATTGCATAGCGTTTGCGTAATAGGAGGCAGCTATTTATGTCACTGCTATTTTTAATTTTATTTTTATTATCTAACCTTCATTAAATTATCATATAACAAATAACGGACTCTATATTTTCTATTGCTATAAGAAAAAAGTAAACAAACAAATATATTCTAATAAATATAAGAATTTAATCACCTAAATCTACCAGTTTTACACTGTCAATAGAAATACAGTATCCGTTTAATTGATAAATATGTTAAAAATTATCTAAAATACAACCCCCAAAAACATATGATTATAAAATACACAGTATGAGGAATGTTTTTAAAAGTAAAAAATATGCACCCTTTCTTTCATTAAAGCCAATACAATATCAAATATGTCTGTACATTAATTCTTTGTCATTGGTGTAACCGATTTTACTTTGTTGGAAAAGAGTTGTCATTCTTGATAAATGACATCATAACTAGTCCTAAGTTATAAGACATCACTTCCTGTAAGAGACTGCAGACGCCATTTATACATTTCGTGGTTTTTGTTATTAAAACGAGCTTCTTGTCACAAAATGGTAAGAAATACAATAATGATATGTCATTGGTGTTGTGGTAATTATATCAAAACATTTGTTGATAGAACTGTAATTATCATACTAAATATTTTCAAGATGTTTACTAAACAAACTCTGAGGTTGACTTTTTTCTATCTCATAGGGTATTTAGGTATAGCAGCCCATTTATGTACTTTTTGTCATTAGTGTTACTGTCATTGGTGTAACTGCTAAATAGTAACACCAGTGATTAGTTAAGTTACACCAATGACAGAAGATATACATTTAACTACACATTTCTTTATATTTTGAAATTTATTTATAATTTACAACTTTTATCAATTTAAAATTTAATAAAAGGGTATTTCATTTCATTTTTAACAACATTTTTTCTAATCAAAAACAATTTTAGGTACAATAGTAACACTAATGACAAATGCAAGTAATACCAATGACAAAAGTATTAGAAATGAATGTTTGTTTTGTAAAATAGTGAAATGTTTACTCTATTAAGTTGGTAAATAGACAAGGGTAACATCCATATCACTTGACATAATCAAAGTTTATTATTTTTTGGAAATTTATCTCATAAAGAGAATTTTAGGTACAATAGCAACGCCAATGACATGCTCATGTTATACCAATGACAAAAATATTATAAAGTGAATGTTTGTTTTGTAAAAAAATGAAATGTTTATTTTATTAACCTGGTTAATAGACAGGAATAACATACATGTCGATTAAGATAATCAAAGTTTATCCATCTTTGCTATTTATCTCATAAAAGAAATTTAAAAGTACATGGTAACGCCAATGACATATGCATGTAATACATGTATGTACCAATTACCTTAGCATTGATTTTATACAAACACATTTGCTTGTATAATATATTGATCATTTTATAAAGCTGGTATAAGTTGTAAAAGGAAAGTACATACCTATGCCGTATGTCAGTTTAAATAATCACTAATGATAAATAACAATAATATAATAACGTATGATTAAAGAGCCAATTAGGGTTGGATCTAAGTACGTTGAAAGTAAAAAAAAAATGAAAACAATTGTGGAAATGTATGCCGAGTTAAGATTTGGGTTAGTATGTAGAGATACCAAATTGAATGAACATTTGTCAAGGTTTTATAAAGGAAAAAAAGAGTGTTAATAACAATCTATGTATGATTGCATTTTGTCATTGGGATAACTAAATGTCATTAGTGTTACTTTGTCATTTCTCGCTTTTGCAAATCATTTAAAAAATTAGTTTTGATAAATCTTTTTTCATGTTTGTAATTGAGCAAGGTTAATATATGAAAGATTAAGGTCTTTTTAATTCTTTGAGATGTTTTAGACTTAAAATTTTAGTTCATAAGTCATTGGCGTTACTGAAACTATCATTGGTGTAACTATAGAGTCATTGGAGTAACCAGCCGAAAAAATGTTCCTTCATCTAAAACTTTAGGTATTTAGTGGTTTTTAAATCATACTGTGGAATCATTAGATTTCGTGGTGGCTCAATTTTCGTGGAATTCGTGGGAACCTCTCAACCACGAATTAACATCCTCCACGAATTGATAATTTAGGGTAATAAAGTCATATTTCCTTTGTAGGTTTCAGAGAATACACGAAATGACGTCCCCATGAACCTGTAAAATTTAAGCAATCCACGAAAATTGGCCCCCACGAAATTTAATGATTCCACAGTAATAATTAATGTATTGAAATTCTGGATGGATTGTATGTGTTGAAATTTTGGCTATAATTGCCATTTTAATGTTAAAACATATTGAAACAGGTATGTCTTACAAGATTGTCTCATATTCATGTCAAAACTGTAAAAAGAAACTTACTATTATAACTAATTGCTATTAATTTTTATTCTTTGTCAAGTCACATAAGTAAACATTTATTTGTACCTCAAATTTATTCTAAAAAGTTGCTTATTTTTTATGTACAGTGTATTGTTTACAGGTAACACCAATGACAATAAAACAGCTATTGTTCATTTTCAAAAGAGCATTCTGACCAAGTTACACTAACTACTGTTTGGAAAATGTGTCTTTTGAAAAATATAGTGTTGTATTATTACTGTTAGTTCAAAAAAAGTGCAGAAATATCTACTATTTTTCATCATTTTCACCTGAACTATTTAGCTGTTTTTTTTTATATTGACCCAATAAGTTTCAGTTCTCGAGAAAAATCTTAACGATCCTCAACCTCAGCATGTTCGATAACTCTTAAGTTATCCTAATTTGATTTTATTCGTACAATAAACCTGTTTTTTAATAGAATCTAATCAGTCTTATAGTGATGGTTTTACAATCCGTCAATTCAACGAAATGCTTAACCTAGTGGTTCCACAGAGATCTGTTACATATATTTTTGGGTAAAGGGGTTCAAGCACCCGGTGTACCGGCACAGCCTTTTTTTCTCAACTTGTATATTTACTTCTTTTTATCCATCGTGGGCAAAATTGCAATAACTTTGTAGAATGCAAGTAACAATTTCATCTAATTTCATTTCATTTATAAAGTTTGAAGGACAAAATAACATTTTTGGATGAAAAAAAAAATACTTTAAGGTTTAGGATCGGAGAACCTTAAACACTTGTTTATATATATGTAAGCCTACATCAAACATTGAGTACCTTGTGTATTCCAAATATCGTTCAAAGACCGCAGTGAATTAACTGAGAATCAAAAAATAGGTCACTTTGGGATCAAGATTTGAACAGACTTAAATCTACACTACCTAAGTAAAAATGCAGAAAGACGGACAGACAAGTAGATGGACGGGCGCCGGACAAAAAGTGACAAGAAAAGCTCCCTTGAGCATCCAGCTCAAATGAGCTGAAAACATTTAGATTCCATGTTATGAATCACCGACATGCCACTTATGAATCCAAATGTTATGATGTAAATAACATGTATTATTTTTATGTTCTTGACATATTGTTGATTCTCCGTTGTCTAGACTGTGGCCCCTGGGAATTGCTTGGGCCCCACAAGGGATTCAAAGTTTGATGTTGGTTCATAAATATAAACGATCTTCTTGAGAACTGCAATGCTCCATAAGTAGTCAGTCTATGAAATAAACCTGGTACAAAAGGGCTCAACGTTTTAATTAAGAGTATCTGGAGAAAAATTTGAAGATCATTTTATACAGGATTTACTTTGCTACAAAGACCAGATGTTTAATTTGTACATAACTTCACTTTAATAATGGCTCAAACGGGAATCACGTCTTCGACAGAACGCGCTAAAAATGCTTTGATAATTAACACAATATTCGTGAAGCAAGTCAAACTTTTATTCCATTGGAATCCATCCGGGATAGACAAAATCATCAATAGAATTATTCCGGAATTCTTTAGCAAAATCGGATTGAGGTCTGAAAATGTTCTTATAGAATATACTAGTTCCTTGCGCCATCCATCCGATCCACCAACCAAAAGTACCAACAGACATTATTGTATGATTAGCTAAAGAAAGCAAAGCTATGTCCTCCGCCGGTGAATTTCCTGTCGAGTAATATACATTCTTCTCTCTGGCCAAGGCTTTTTTGGACCAGTCTATATCGTTAGATCCCACCACAAATAATATGTTTTTGTGCCTTGTTTTAAAATATTGCATGGCGTTTGCGTAATAAGTTTCATTGGGTGTCAGCTTTCCGTACTTATAATGTCCCTCGGTTGCGTAATCTCCCCGTCTGATGTGTATGCTGACAATAACACTCTCCGTATTGACTTCAAACTTCATTTTATCCATAATATCCCTCATTTGGGTGATGGCCTTTTGTGTAATTGGGTTTTTAAACCGTAAAAGTTTTCGAATTTCATTTTCGTACTTAATCCAATATTTCCACGATTGAAAGTACCCATCGAATTGCACGCCCTTATAGGGTGGAATAGCATGTAACTTTTCATCATAAGAAAGTCCCCACCTCTCTTTATATACGGGTAACTTGGCACACGAATCTGCCGATTTTCCGATGGCGGTTAGCGTTGTTTTTTCAATATTAAATATTTGGAACAGTTCTGAATTTTCTGGAACTACGGGATACAAATGTTTGATTTTTGCTATGACATAGAGGAACACGTACTCCATCATTAAGTTACCCAGGCGTCCTTGGAATTTCACGCACGCTATGTCCTCAAATCTTTGAAGTCCAAACGTTTGACCAACCACTGTAAGATTTGTTTCCCTTTTTTGAAATACATCGAACTGATTTTTTGAATTAGAGACGTTCTTCCACATCATTATAATCACGGTCAATCCTACGCCGAAAAGAGCAATAATTCCTGAAAAAAAGTGTAGGCTAAAATTCTATGACTGGTTTAATAATACAATAAATGTCATAAATTACATGTAAGAAGAAAAAATGCAAAAGTAATGTTAAAAATCCCATTTTTGAAATATTCAAGATATAAATATCTACATGTAACAACTGAAATAGTATTGATTGGCTTTTCCATGACATTGAAGCTTCGACCTTGACATTTGCGCCTACCAGGGTCAATGTCTTATTGATTTTATTTGCTTGATTCTTCAATGACTTTATGTGTTAAACTTTGACCTTGAGTCATGCACCTCTAAGGATCAAGGTCACATGCATTTGATGAACTTTGAATTGTTGAATATTTGATGATAAAGTTTAATGTACCTTTTGGGCTTGCTGAATGAACGCAGCCCACATTTATGATTTGCTTTGAAACAATTTGATAAACGTATATACATGTTTCAGTTGTGCACTTTAACGACAAATAAATATATAATAACGAATACTTTCTGTTTTTACTAGCAATATCTGAGATGATTTATGAATACAGCATATAGTGCTTTATATTACTTTTTTTAAAATATTGTTTAAAAAGGATTTAAAAAATATCTAAATAAATGTTTAAAAGAAGATGATAATGTCTTACTTGTTCGGAAATATCTTTTTGTTTTCATTCTTCAATGCTACAGCTTTAACTGCAAAAGTGAGTTGGAAAACATGATTGTAAAATTCATTACAAATTTTTTCAATATTTTGAGATGTTGATCGAAATGCATTGACGCATAAATGCTCATAACCACACTCTTCAATGCGCAGATTTAGAAGATGGCGGAGGGGGTCCAGAACCCTCCTGAAAAAAAATAATATGGATTCGCGCACGCCTCCCCGTACACTTTACAACACCAATTTGATAAACATTTATTCCTTAAACTTTTTTTTAAATTGTTAAACGTTCTAGGACACATCTAAATAAAAAAAAATATGAATTGGTGACAGGTCAAGTATGCTTACAGTGCCGTTTTGATCTTCAATAATGGATTAGAATATAATATAAACTTCGTTGAACCATTGCGTATTCACAAGCAGAATGTATTGTGATATTAGCTGTTTTCCATTACAAAAATGCACTTTTGCATCCAAAACACAAAACGCTTATTATGCATGTACAATAACTGATAAGTGTCGCTATTCAATTCAAGGTCGTTGTAAATTTTAATAGCCATATTTAAACTAAACCGAACTTCAAATAGTTACCTTGAGATAAAAATGTCCTTGATTCATTGATAGATTGAACGGTGTCACTCTTCTTAGAATTTAGGATTTTATTTAAATTAATCACCAGTAATTCCACGTGTGATCCAAAAACTGATTTTCATACTTTACTTGATAGCTTAATCACATCGATATTTTATGCTGTTTTCCGTAGAAGATGGCCAAAATATCTAACAAAATATGAGGAGCATTTAAGAGACCAACTTAAATGTTGATTGTATATGGAGAGTTATTGATTTTATGAATACAAATCATGTAATAAAACATGTTGTTATACTTTCATGTTAAATACTGAAATCTGATTGGCTAAGACGCAGTTCATAATCCGTTCTATTACCCTCAGCGTAAGCAACGCACTTAGCAACGGGTAACATTAAAGATTGTTACATGCGCGAAAATTATGCGCGTACGGTTCGCTGTAGAATTCACGTTATTCCTATATAAAAGCAGTAAAATTTTCTTAAAAATTAAGACATTCGGTATAATAAATTAAATAGTGCCTGTTTGGGAGGGTAACAGTTGAAATTGACACCCCGAGAAAACCATTGTCAACCTCCGCTTCGCGTCGGTTGACAATGGTTTTCTCGGGGTGTCAATTTTAACTGTTGACAATTGTTTTCTTGGGGTGTCAATTTCAACTGTTACCCTCCCAAACAGGCACTATTTATATAATGCATAAACGCTTTGGTTGTGTTTTTATAAAAGAACTTACCGAAATAATGTGTCCCAATACTTTTATTTCACAACCAGTAAGCATTATTAAATAATTTCAACTTCGAATCATTGGGCTAGTCTTGTTTTATAAAACTTCAATAACTGTTCTTCGTCCGATTCAATTCAAACTAACGAGCACTCGCAACTTTGTGTATGTCAACAAACTTGATTTTTCAAGTCATCTGAAAAGATTTCCATTCTAAGAAAAAATATTTAGAGATAGAAAATTATTTCAAGGGTTATTTCAGTGAAACTTTTATATAAACAGTTAGATTCATCTCCAAAATGACGTACTAAATTGTATTGCACAAGGTCACAATAACCGCATAACACAACGGTGCATCATCGTTTAATCTTTGCAAAAAATCAATTCGGGTCATATAAGGGGCTGTCTCAAAAGATACATACATGTAACATAAATCAATTTGTATGATCTATAATTGTGTGAATTTATATTTGCCTTATCTAACGCGTTGAAATGGTTATATTCGCTTGGCAAGCCTCGCAAACATATACACCATTTCAACTCGTTGATAAAGCAAATACTGTAAATTCCTAATTAAACGCGAGGAATTAATATCCGCGTAAAATCGCGAAAAGCCCGTCTCGCGAATTTTAAAATCTCGCTTTTAATTTTCAGACATGTAAACTAAACTTATACATGAAACTATGATAAAATTTCGGCATTCGCGATTTTATGTTCTCGCGATTTGATGGAAAACCGTTGAATCGCGGAATTAAGTACTCGCGTAAAATAAGGAATCTACAGTATAACATCACACAATATAGATATCCTCTATATAACTCTGAATTCAAAACTCCGCTTTGAATTGCTTCCGATTGTAATTCGTCCCTGTTATTTCATGCGCGATCTATTTGTTTATTTATTTTAAGAAGAAGAAAAAATATTTTATCATCAACATTTAAACAATATAATTATTCTGAAGATGTTACATTAAAGTTGTTTAATAGTTCAAATTTTTTGCGTTGGTAATTTTGTGTATATTTCTTGTGGCCTATATTCACCGCGCAATAGTGTTTTAAATGGACATAAGAGACCGCTAATACTGGGACAACAAAGGCAGGAAAAAATTTAATTAACTATAAATGTTTTGTCGTTGAATACGGAAGTTATTTCGGTCGTGAAACAAGAATTCTTTTCACTCGTACTTAGCATTTGTGAAATTATTTGAAAATCACTTGTGAAATAGCTTCCGTATCCAACAACAAAACATTAAATATCTTCTTTATTTTACTTTTAAGTAGTTTATGAGAATGATGATAGATCAGCGACTCAAAAAAATAAACTACATCTATTAGTATATCAGAGGTCTGTTCAGCAAAGCCCGTCCTCGTTCAACAAAGCGCGTCCTTCTTCAGCAAAGCGCGTCCTCGTTCAAAAGACCTTACAGCACCTCGTTATTATATTTAATATGCTTTTAATCGGATTAGCTAACAACCAGTATACATGTACTAGATATGAATATAAAAACTGTCGGAGCGGATTTAAGATCTGAATTAGATAAACTTAATGTTTAGCCTTAAGCATATACATACATATGTTTGTTTTACCCGCAAATAAATCAGTCTAAAAAGAGTGGATAGAAGTTAAGTCCTTCAATTCTCTTTACCAAATGTGTTTTTAAAAAACTATATGATTGCATGATTTGGTGGTGATCGATTGCCCAATAGAATGCAAAACTTTCCAAGCAGTGTTGCACGGGGATGTTAAGGAAGCATATGTGCATTTAGCGTCTTATTTTGACTGTCATATTCAAAATCGTGAAATTAAATAACTATTTTGAATAAGACCAAAAACTTAAATTATCCTTTGAAATAGATGTCAGTGCAATAAAATCGGGTAGTACATTACTGCCACATTGGTGCATTAACACGTGACAACTATAAATAGCTTATGTATATTCCTTAACATAAAATGAGATAGAACAACGCTTCCCCGGCTCGCGGTTTCCAAAATAAAATAAACATACCAAGTGAAGACATAACATCTCAGTTTAATCAAAACGCTGCTAAAATTCTATGTTCTTCTTAAATAGTTATTCATCCGGCTCTCGTAAAACCTTCCCAACTTTTATAAAGTTTGCACGGAAAACGGTATGTTGCATCAAAACATGGGATTCTAGCAGCACTTTTCAATTTAAGCATTGATCAAAGTAACGATACGTATAAAATTTCAAGTTCACTATATACGGGGTAGTGTTGTTCTAGTCGAATTTTTATATCGTAAACAACGACAAAGGAAAGCCTGGCCGAGAAATAAAAGCAAATTTACATACCTTTTAGCGATTGATTGATTAATAAAACTAACATCTCTCCCAGTATTCTTATGTTCAATTCTCAATAAATCACACCACAATACTTTATTGGAGTTCTTAAATTTGTTATATTTTGAATATGTTTACAATGCTTTCCGATCAAATTCACACGGCATTCAACTTTCAGTCATGACGTCAAATCATGATGTGTTAATCTACGTAATACAAACTAATTTCTTGGGAAAAAAATCAGTATTCAGTATTTTTATTTGTTTTTGTCTACGTTTCGTTGCTTAGACATTTGAATATATGCAGAATAAATAAGATTTGTGAATTCACGTATTTACATGTAACTCAGATTCCATATGCTTCCTTAACACCCCCGCGTGTTTATAGAACTTCCAAACGCTACTGGTTGTGTCCAAGAGGCTGATTTAGCTAGACATGTTTAATTAAGGTGGCATGGGACACCTCTATATTGTGGCGTATTTTTGATCGAAATAAACAATATAATCAAGCATAATTTGATGAAAATTTTCTTTCCAAATGTTATCACCTAACAGCGTAGTGAAATGGATTAGAGCATTAACTAGAAGGCTGAAAGTCAAGAGCTAGAATCCCGCTGGAGCTTTTATAATTTTTACATTTCAAAACTTTTCAAAACATTCGGGTTATTTTGGTTTTTGTCATATTTTGTAAAATTTGATTTTTTTTTAAAATCCGGTGAAAGTATTTTAATTATAATGTACTTTTATCCACATTAATATCGACAGGTGCCCCATACCACCTCACAACGAAATTATAAAAGTAGTAGACTACAGGCCCAATAAATACCTAATAACGAGCGCGCCGGTGTAATGAAGAATAATGACCCCCGTAGAATGATGACCGGGGGTCATTTTTCGACGTAGAATAATGACCCCCCTAGTTGAAGAATAATTGGATTTTTCTGAAGAAAAAAGACCCAGGGGTTATTTTTCCTCATGTTAAACATGAAGAAACATGACCCCAATAGAAAAATGACCCCCCCCCCCCCGTAAACATTGGTTACCCCGTATCAAAGATATGACTTTGAAATTACTTAATATTTCACTCTGTTCAACTGATTTTAAAGTTATAAACACAGAATGTGTAAATCAATCGCTGTATATAGTTTGTCATATCCGTAGCAAGCACACACAAAACACTCTTACATTGCCACAAATTGATTGTTAACAGTTACGTCACTTCTCTCGTCGACATACGGCGGGAAATGACACAAATAAAGAAAAAATTATACACAATGAGGATATTGTGTGATAATTAACGAACAATAATTATGAAAAAATAATTGTTGTAATAATATAGGCAATATTCATTGGTGAATGAATTGTCAATTTTAGAATGATACATGTATATATCTTTATGGAAAAAGACTAAGGGGCAGGTAACGTAGGAATATGAATTCTTCTTATTTACATTTTTTGAGGAAAGCAGTTTTTAAAAAATCATTTTGGGTTAGTTTTGTTTTCTTCTACGTAATATATGAACAGCAATATTCTAAACATTTGTTGTAATGTTGTATTTGTGATCATGAATAGAGCAAATGTGTGAAGAGTACCTGACTATAGTAAATCTTAATGGATAATAGACACTGATCGATTATAATAAGAAAAGATTGTTTATGAAAGCGTTGATAAGAGGTTAGGGCCCATGTTAGGGGTTTATATCCCCCTTGATTTTGATCACATGATCTTTATTGTATCAAAAGTTACCAATAATGCTCATACAAACTATTCATGTAATAATCATATTGATATTAACTAAACTTACTCAAGAATGCCGACAATAAAGTAAAATATATTTTCTGTACGAGTACTCTCAGTACTTTGACGATTTTCCTTATTGGCCGTTCACCTCTACTGGCGTAATGGCTGCTGTCAGTGCCTACTAACTTCAGCTTAGTTATAATGCCTAACACTGGAGTAAACTTTTCATAATTTTGGTTTCATCATTAGTTTTGGGTGATGCACTTGCATGCCCAGCAGTTTGTTACAGTGGAAAAACTCAATGCAAGTATAATTCATGAACAATATGAAGAATATAGACGATGCGACGGGTCATTATTCTTCATTACACCGGCAAGCGAATTAAGCGAGCTCTAAAAACCAGTGTGCGCGGGGAAAAGAACGAGCTAAACCTACAGTTCATCAAACAAAATTTTTTGACTACGTCCCATAATGCCCTCTAATGTTTTCACCCGTGGTGCTATGCCAAAAATGGCCGACTTTTAACTCGTAATTTACGGTGACCGTGTCTTATGATTTGAAGATACGTTTTGAGTACCGCATATGCTTTGGCGAGACTCAGGAGATTTGTTACATGCTTCCATACCGTCGTATTGAGTCGAGATACGTAAAGAAAGACGAACAAAGTCATGGAAAGTGGTCTCGCACTATGTTTCCCGCGATAAATTTAGAGGTGGATCAAACATCTGTGATGCGTCTACTAAAAGTATTTAAGTATAGACTGCGATACCTGTCTCATTGACATATGATTTGTTTTATATTTTTTTGATATAGGGATTATATAAATATATACTAGCAAGAGCCATACTTTACTGTCTTATCGATCCATTTTTAAGCTAATTGTGCATGAATTTACAGTAGACAGGTAAGTATATGAGTAGGGAGAAAATAAACAATAGGATAATTTGAACTAAATAAAAAGATATAAAAAGAAAAAATAAACAGTTAAAAAATTTATGTTGATATTGCATACAATCAAACCATTAAATTTAAAAGTGGGAAATTAAACACCTACAAACAGGGCCTGAGCACTCTCTCTCTCTCTCTCTCTCTCTCTCTCTCTCTCTCTCTCTCTCTCTCTCTCTCTCTCTGTAGAGGGGTAGGGTGTTGCGCTGTATGTATCGTAACCATTAAAATTAGTACATTTGGCATACTTATTGTAGAGCAAAATACTCTCTCAAAAATTCTTTGACGTTCGTTGATAACACGTATTAGGTTGACAATGATGCAAGGTATGTGTAATTCTTGCTGCGCTCGCCAGAACGGTAGCACCGTAAAACATTTTATTTCTTTAGAAAACGAGGTTAGTTTAATAAATTCACTTACAAAACTACAAACCTTTTATTATTCCAAAATTGCGTCAAGGTATTTCTCAATAGAGTCGTTTGGATTGACGGCTAAGTTTGTATTTTGTTCTGGAAGATCAGAAGTGTTTTTGGGAGATAGAGATGTGTTGAAAAGGAATGCGTACAGCCAGAGAAGGGCGAGGAAACTACAAAACACTAAAGAACCATATCTCAGTCCCTTCATCATACTCTGAAAGGAAAAAAATATGTCCTTTTATATTTATTTATTTTTGGTGAATAAACATAATACGCATGTAGTATATTATTTACTATGCTTAGAAATGAACAGTTTTGCATTTTATTCTGCAGCTGTTTCAAGAATACAAATGATGCAGACTCATTAAATGAATTTATTCTAAAATGTACATTTCTGTAGAAAATCCAAAACTTTCTACACATTATAAAAATCAAACTACTGTGGTACTATCAAAACTGTTCATACACCATGCATATTACGTGACCGAACATTGAAACATGTCAAAGATGTTGCTAAGAGGACTATTCCTTCCACTATGTTTCAAATATTGGTGTACTGCCCCTTCTAGTACATGTCAAGTATTGGTGTACTGCCCCTTCTAGTACATGTCAAGTGTCGGTGTACTGCCCCTTCTAGTACATGTCAAGTGTCGGTGTACTGCCCCTTCTAGTACATGTCAAGTATTGGTGTACTGCCCCTTCTAGTACATGTCAAGTATTGGTGTACTGCCCCTTCTAGTACATGTCAAGTGTCGGTGTACTGTCCTTTCTAGTACATGTCAAGTATCGGTGTACTGCCCCTTCTAGTACATGTCAAGTGTCGGTGTACTGCCCCTTCTAGTACATGTCAAGTATTGGTGTACTGCCCCTTCTAGTACATGTCAAGTGTCGGTGTACTGTCCTTTCTAGTACATGTCAAGTATCGGTGTACTGCCCCTTCTAGTACATGTCAAGTGTCGGTGTACTGTCCTTTCTAGTACATGTCAAGTATTGGTGTACTGCCCCTTCTAGTACATGTCAAGTATTGGTGTAGTCCCTTCTAGTTCATGTCAAGTATTGGTGTACTGCCCTTTCTAGTACATGTCAAGTATTGGTGTACTGCCCCTTCTAGTACATGTCAAGTATTGGTGTACTGCCCCTTCTAGTACATGTTAAGTATTGGTGTACTGCCCCTTCTAGTACATGTCAAGTGTCGGTGTACTGCCCCTTCTAGTACATGTCAAGTGTCGGTGTACTGTCCTTTCTAGTACATGTCAAGTGTCGGTGTACTGCCCCTTCTAGTACATGTCAAGTGTCGGTGTTCTGTCTTTTCTAGTACATGTCAAGTGTCGGTGTACTGTCCCTTCTAGTACATGTCAAGTATCGGTGTACTGCCCTTTCTAGTACATGTCAAGTGTCGGTGTACTGCCCCTTCTAGTACATGTCAAGTGTCGGTGTTCTGTCCTTTCTAGTACATGTCAAGTGTCGGTGTTCTGTCCTTTCTAGTACATGTCAAGTGTCGGTGTACTGTCCTTTCTAGTACATGTCAAGTGTCGGTGTACTGTCCCTTCTAGTACATGTCAAGTATCGGTGTACTGCCCTTTCTAGTACATGTCAAGTGTCGGTGTACTGTCCCTTCTAGTACATGTCAAGTATTGGTGTACTGCCCCTTCTAGTACATGTCAAGTGTCGGTGTACTGTCCTTTCTAGTACATGTCAAGTATCGGGTACTGTCCCTTTAAGTACGTGTCAAATATTGGTATACTGCTCCTTCTTGTATGTGTCAGATAATATTATAAGACGTTGACCTTGTTTATCAATCGTTTATATATATATATATATATATATATATATATATATATATATATATATATATATATATATATATATATATATATATATATATATATATATCGATGGATGTATGTATGACTTGGACGTAGAAACAGGAATTAATGTTACAACCCATTCTATCTGAAAGATATTGTCGACATTTCTGCACTTTGAAAAAATAATTAAACTTTCAAAGTGCCTTAAGATGGTCCAATATTTAACGCACTTTGAAATTTTTTTTCAAAATACGTAATTTTTCCCGATGCTTGTCATTGGTTTTTTAAAAAGATATACTCCGTATCGATTTCAAAGGTGTATAATGTAAAATAAGAATAAATTTTAAATAATTACTAAAGTGGGATGTACACGGTAGAATGGGTCACCTGAAGATATTGAAAACGCTGAAAGTACTTCATACTCTAAATATAATTAACGTTTTAAATTTTCAATAGTATAATGATTATGTACGTAAAAACATTTTGAACAGTATTAGAATGTTTAACGTTAGCTTGTCTTTAACCCCTTTCGTGCAGATTAGTATATGTCGCTTAATATTATTGCGCGACACAGTTAGATTTTCTTAATTATTTGAGTAAGTCATAATACTGAGATGTCCTAAAATACTTAAACGCCTTTTTCAGTACGTCCACAAAAGTTTTATTAAAGAGATCCAAAGACTAGTTTCTTTTCCTAACATAATTATCTCTTTGAAAACCTTCCACTGGTTGCATATATCTATGGTTGCGGTCATCTAGAAGGCGAAATTAAAGATCAACAACGCGGACAAAAGGGCCCTGTCATTGTTGGAAAAGATTTTAAAGTCGGATAAAGCTTTGCTGTGAGGTGTGTGTAATAGTCGCTGAAAATATTTTTTCTTCGTTTTATAAAGTTTACACTTCTGATTAGCAAGACACTGCCTTGAAATAAAATTCCGCCATATTTATCTTGATCTTATAAAAACTGATCAAAGAATGCTATTGTTGTTAGAGAATCAGACATTTGTTGACTTGGGATTTTTTTCTCATTACAAAGCTTACAAGATCAGTTCTATTTGATACAGGTGAAACTATATAAATTCTATTAGCACAGAGAAATATTATTTTGTCTTTACAGCACATTCTACGATGAAAATCAATCGAAGACTGAAAAAAAAATGTTTCTTGATTGAAGAGTCCTGGCTGTTTAACAAATTACTCATCAAATCTTTCTTTAAATTTTATATTAAATATTCTTAGCTATAAATTAATCTATTTTGTAAACATAATATTACAAAATAAAATTAATATTAAATATATATGATATTAATATAAAATTATTTTACCTCTACAATTGCGATAGATATCTAGTTTATCTTTATACACAGTTTTTCTTTTTGAGAAGATTAAAATACATGTAGTATAGATATGGCCGTGACCAGTCAGTCAGTATCAAATCATTCCCGTATATCCTCGTTTTGGTAGAACTATTTCAATTAATAATATATCCTAACTTTTTTATATTGCATGTAAAAATACACAGGAGTGTATTATATATTACGAGAAAGGGTCAGTACTTACGTATTCTGAGAACAACATTCTTCAACGTTTACATTTAGGTCAAAATTACACAGGAACTGCAAATTATTCAAACCAATCAAGAGGAAAGTTTTGTGAACATTCATTGAAACTCTTTTATAATTTCTACAGAGCTAAGGTAAACAACCTCCAAAAAAGAGGGCATACTTTTTTGGTTAGGTACATTTCCATTCAAAACCAACAGTCTACTCTTCAATTCTATTTACTGTAGTTTGCATATAATACCTTACAACTAGATTAATGTATTAACATAATGAAAACTTTTGATTGAAATCATTTAAGAAATGAATTTAATAGCTGCCTTATTTTATACGAATATAAAATAGGTAGAAGCGGTTTATAAAAAGGCGTAAACTATTCCAACCCATTTCACAAATTTACGAGGGTTGTTCGGAAATAACTGAGACAGCCCAGATATTTTCCTTTCTAAGTTTCGTATATCAATGAAAATTGGCATAAATATTGAACATACTGCAACAAATAATTTAACACAGTCATTTTATGGTTCACAAACTAGTCAATGATTGGGGTACCCGGCGCAGACATAAACTCGGCAATTAAAAAAAACTTCTACTTACAGAATGTCTGTAGACCTCAAGTTTATTATAAAATATATCAAATTATATATGCTCATCTTGCTTTTTATTGAGTGTAACCTTTGTGCAAGTTTCACTTGTGCTCGAGTTGAAATACGGAAATAGTTTAAGTATATATGTCAATAAACTATACCAGGATATAAAGCCTGGAAAAGTGTAGTTTCGTGCTCGTATGCAATTTCAGTAATAATTTTCTCGGTACAGGTCAAAAGACGCATATTATTAAAGTACAACAAGCATTCTGAGGGTATAACAATGCACTGTTACGCAGAATATCGAACCCGAACATTAAGAAATTGGAATATAAAAAGTTAATTTTCTCGAAAATATGTCAACCAGATGCTAAAAAAGTGTAAACTTGATCTGTAGACATTTTGAAGCAGTACAGCAAATTTCATTATTATTTCTCAAACGCATAAAGAAAAAAAGTGTGGAAAACTGAAGTGGGACACAGACGGACGGACGGACGGACAGACAGACGGACTGACGGACGCAGAGGAAACCGGTGTAAACCGGTAGGGGACTAATAAAGCGTTGTGTCACGCTGACATTGCAAGGTCACCAAATCAATTGAACCGGAAGTTGAAAATTTAAACGCATTGGCAAAATTGAATTGTACATATGTAGATAGATATCATTAACTCCTCTCTAATTGCATATAATCATATAATTATAATGAAAACATTGCTTTTGTGGACGTACTGAAACATCAGGTTTGTTATTTAATTTTTCGTTTGATTTGAATTTAGAATTTTCAGAGCAGAATTTAAACCTGTTTGCAGGCATTGTCAATGATCTTTGATGAAAAACATTAAATTAATTTTATTCCTTGTTACAAGAATTTATACCGTTTTGCAAAACAAGTTGTTAAGACACAAAAACAACAAGTGAAAAGCTGTCAATGTGACAGCAAACCGGGTTTTCTTTTATGTGAACTTTATCCATAATCCATGTCAACCCAGTGAAATGGAGTACCCTATATGCAATATTTTGCCAAAAAATGACTAAGTCCAAAAGCTGGTATTTTTTTCATAATTTATCGGAAATCAAAATTCTAGCAATATGCACACCTCTGATATAAGTACAATTGATCTGCAAAAGAACAACTTCCTATCTTGAAAACTGTAGGAGGTGTTATCCGTACAATGAGGGTACACTTTTGGCAGCCGCCCACCCCCCCGCCCACCCCCCCCCCCCCCCCCGCCCTTTTCACCATTTTAATAATTGGATTTTTCCGTAGGAAAACCCGGTTAAAAACCAATTAATGTTTTCTAAGATATGGACTTGACGTTCTTCATGAATGTCCTTTAAGTTTATTCTCATTGCTCTGAATGCAGTTTTTAAAATTATGATGTTTTATTGTTCATCCACTAAAATTTAATGTATTTTATCAAATTTGACACAAGTGGTGGCATCCTTAAATATCTCTTTTAATCATTTTTTTAAAATCTTATTATAAAAGTACTTTTTTCTAGTGCCTTTTAGACCCCCGGACCACCCCACCCCCACCATCATTTTATCAGTTATTGGACATATGTGAGCATAACTTTAATACGATCTAAAAATTCCGTCAATTATGAATGACCATGAACTGCATTTTTTCTGTTGCTGTTCTGTTGCTGTAAATTGCAAAGTAAAATTCCTACAAAAATATAAATTTTTGATTACTGAAAAATATTTCTGCCAGAAAAGTTACGCTTCCTTTTTGAATATCAATGTATCATGGGAAATTGACAGCTAATTTTAGACAGGGAGAGGGTCAACACCTTCATAGGATAAAACTTCGTAAGCATGGATTTATCTTATAAACAATTACGAACAAAATAGACCCAAAAAAACAAAGTGGGTGAGTATGTGTTTTCCCCTAAAGACTAGTTTCTGTTCGTATTAGTTTTTTCCTAATGTTAATGCTATTTAAAACTGGCAAGAGTTGGGGTGTCGTAAAAAAAAATACATGTACTTTGTAGAATGTTATTTTACACCACTTTACATTTTTCTCAATTTATTTCAACAGCAAAACAATTTGTATCACGTGTATAGCTTTAAAAGTATAGATCTATTTGTGAATAATGTATAAATATTCATAACATCTTTATATACTTTACACTGTATTGTGTATTGTGTAATATTGTGTATGCCCCTGTTGGTATTTTATTAGAATTAGGGCTTTTCGACTTTCGGTCGAAAAGATGATGAAAATCGTCTATTGGAGTTTCAATGTTAAATTGAAATCACGCGTTCCACGTTTTCTTATAAAGTTTTCAAGTAAACATTACAATATTTCACTATTATAATGACACACACAACGCACAGACTGGAAAAAGCTTTGGGTACATAATTTTAAAACATTTGGGATCTGTAGGGGTCAACGTTAAAAACAGCCCTTTTGCTGTAACTTTTTTATTTTTCTTCCGATTTTCGAAATCTTTTCAGTCTATTGTTTTCAATAAAGAGTACAATCTTAAAATAATGGTCCGAGGGGCCACTTTTGGACACCCTATAGGGGTTTTTAAGGCCTAAAGATCACAACATTTAAGGTGGCTCTATACACCACTTTTTGATGACGCAGTACGCAAAAAAGTAAATCTGGAAGCATGCAATTCCGGTACTGGCTGATTTAAACTGAGGCGAATTGTGTGGGGACCGCTCTTGTGAAAAATTTGTTAAATGAATAGATTGAATTTCATAATTGGAAAGTTCATTACTTACAAGTAATGTGGTATGTGACACCTTCACGTTGTGTCGTATTATTTATCGAAATAAACAATAAAATGAAGTATAATTTTTTAAATAGTTTCTTCCCAATCATCGACATGATGCAGCGTAGCGCAGTGGGTTAGTGGGTTCACTACAAACCTGTAGGTCATGAGATCGTATCCCGTTGAGGACGATAAAAATTTCAATTTTCAAAAATTTTCTAAAACATATTTTTGGGTTGAATAATGTTTAAGAAAATTCTAAACCGGTGAAAGTATTTCAATTATAATATACTTTAATCCACAATAATGTCGACAAATATTCCTTACCACCTTAAGGGGATGGAGATGGGGGGGGGGGGGGGGCTTTGAATTTCTCTCAGGTTGGGATACATAAATCCTATTAGTTAATTTTACCCTTTATAATTTGATTTAGTTTTACATTAAAGCGAATATATTCACTTATATAGGCCTATAATGAAATATGTATGTATTTATCATTCCAACATGATATTTAGGAAATTTTCTTCAACTCAGAAATAAACCGTCCCCAAGGTGTTTGGGCCTTGGGACTTAGGAACGATAACTCTTACCTGAGGAACTTTCATTCCAAATAAAATTTAAAATTTTTTTTGTGTTCATTTGCAATGATTTTCATTAAAAAAAAAATTATGTCACATTTATTAAAATACATTTCCTTATAACATGAAGCAGCTTTTTCAGATGATTTGTGAACAGAGTAAGAAAATATGAACAATTATGTTTTGGGGAAATACAAAAAAAAAATTGCAATAATAACATTTTTGAATGTTAAGAAGTGCTATATTTTTTTTAGATGTCCGAAGGAAATATCCATCATATGACAAAGAAAATTCTCTCAATTTGTTAGTAGTTAACTTTTTAAAAATCATTTTACAAAAACACGAAAAAACATTAAAAAATTCTTTAAAAATACTTATCGTATCTCTATCATCATTTTAATATTTTATAAGTATATGTTTTGTGGTCTACTATTGAAAATTGGAATAAACTGTGAGTGTATAGAGCCACCTTAAAAAGTCAAAAAAAAAATTTCGAAAGAATTATCTTGCTTTGCTCTTAGAATGCAAAGCATAAACACTCTCAGCGTTCCAAGTTTTGTGCCCGAGGAATAAATACTTACTTTTATATGATTTTTTGAAAATATTCCATCAGAAATTAAAAGTAATTCAACTTGTAAAAATCTGGAGTTATCTTTCTTTTGTATAAAAAAAAAGAAGTGATTTTTCTGACTTTTTTAAAATAAAATAGGAAAAGGGGCTGTCGAAAAGCCCTTACTTTTTGTTGAAGACAAAAAAAGTTCTAGTTATTATTGATTTTTTTCGAATATTTATTATAACTTAGTATATTACTCGGGTGTTGAACTTTACATATTTGTATTTTCAACAAATAATGATACTTAACAGTTCCTCCTAACCAAATATATTAAAAAAAAATTTTAAACGCGATTTTTTTTAATTTTCCTTTGTCTGTTCAAACTGGTTGTATTTCAATGCAATATTGGAAACTATTACCGGATTCAATGCAGTAATAATCTTTCTTTCTCTTTTTCTTTCTCTCTTTCTCCACGGCATTGCCTCATTTTTCAAGGTTGTATAAAGGGTTTACTGTTTCTATTTTTTAAATGTTTAGTTATTTGTTCAAATCTTGGCAACGCTTTCCGTATCGTATATTTCCATACAGCGTGTAACTTAAATTCCATTGTAACAATAGTCGAGATATATACAAAATGCATGAATCAAGTTTTAATTAATTTGCATTTCGTTTCAATCGAATCATAATCAAAAGTACTTCAATCCGGTTACAGAAGAATAGAATAAACACTGTCTTTTAAACATATTTTATGAAATCTCACGGTGCGTTTCAAGCATTTAAAATCTATGTTAGTTAAATTGATGCATGCGTTCAAGACTCTTTAAAAATCAAAGTACCGAAGAACTGACGGGAGTTGCATGATTTTGTCGATTATCATTTATTTTAAAATCAACTTATCTTGCATGGCAATTACATGTAGTTTCTAGTCTGTATTTGAATTACGCACTTTTTATGATATGAATTTTATACTTTTCCAACAAGAATTTCGAGAAACCCCATATGAATCATGTTGTGTAATATTTAAAGATAGATTTCAAACTATGTATAAGTAATCGAAGCAATTCTAAAAGTTTTATGGATCCAAGCACTATTGACATCGAACTCTAGTCTCGTCCAACCAGACGCTCGGCTGTCTCCGTTAATCTCCGACAAGCAAGAGAGCCTTTCTGTTTGTCGGGAATTTACGGAGACAGCCGAGCGTTTGGTTGAATGAGGTTATATTAAACTCTGGCGTAGGAATATGTGAGACTTTAAAAATATCTTAGTTGTTCGTATTATATAAAATCTGACTATTTTCAAAGTGTTTATTGATAAGTTTTCTTGAAAAACAATGCTTCAGCATACATCACTTTAAATTTTTCTATTATTTTCAAGAACTTACTGAAGACTTGTCAGCGGTGATGATTTGTGCTTAGGTCCAAACACTGTTTCACTTTCGGTTTGCCAGAGTAACTGCATAGGAGAGTTGATTAAAATCAACTCCCAAAAACTAAGTTTGCCTTGCATGGAAGTATCTTTAAACCTACCTCTTTCTACATGTACCATTGTTGAAAACAATCCAAATTATGCATGTGCATCCAGAAATTAAACCTTACTTTGATCAGACAACAAACACATTTGAAAATGGAAACCGTAAAACAACTTTAGAATTATTCCTATAGTAGTAGGTCTCAGATCTAAAATTAAGAGATGGTGCTAATTGGCGCGAAACACCTGGTTCTAAGTTCCACGTTCCAATTCACTTTAGAGACAATTGAAAATTTGTTTATTCCTTAACTAGTTTGGCTTTTTCTGTACCGTTACAAAATGATAGGTTAAGCGTTATTACATGTAATTACCAAAAAGAAAATATTTTAGGTTTCTGCCCCCCCCCCCCCCCCCCCCCCCCAAGGTTACAATTACTTTATTCCTAGTTGCGCCATATCAAAATGACATTCGTCTTTAAGGTTAAAGATAAAATTTATAGATGCTAGTATTTTACGATCGAAATTGCAGATTACATTGCTGAAATTCATTATGCCTCACCTATTGTGTTTTGATATGGAAATCATTCTTAAAGAAAAATTTCAACGATCATGATATTTTATTCTTAACCAATGGTAATCTTACTTACACAAAAAACACGCACACACTGATGAGTTTGAAAATAAAGCAGATGTTTTAAACTTTATTTCAACTTTATAACCAGTGGTCGCCTTCAAAACTTTCTGTCGATGATCGGTATGACCGAGCGACAGTTTACGTTCTGGTTGACATCCTTAAATTTTAACTGAAGATTATTTTCTCCCTTTGGAGTGCGATAAATTCTCTACCAAAGACACTATCATTGCACGAATGAATTTGATATTGAGTTAATATCACAAAGTTGCATGATAACATAAAAAGTACCATAAAAACATAAATAAGTTGCATGTTAACATAAATATAACATAAATCTACTGCATATCAAAATATTGATCTCGCATGCCAGCAAAAAATACATGTAAGTACAATAATGTTTACGGATAAAAGATGAGAATTTTCATTTTTACATTAAAAGAAATGAATTTTATGAACTTTTATACAGAAAAATTACTTAAGAAGACGAATTCTGTTTCAGAATATAATAAAACATTTCAATCATATCGTTAAATCTTAATCATTCAAAAATAATTATAACTCTAATTTTTGTTTACATTAAGGTTCATGAAGGTCTGATAGGTTTGACCACCCAGCCTCTTTAAATGAAAATCATCGACGCTACATTCTTAATATGATCTCAATAACGGTCCACTAAGGCCAACATTTTTTTGAAATTTCGGTTTACAAACCCACCGACCAAATTTTTTTTTAAAACTCGAAATAAAAATAAAAGGTCCTGAACAAGCTATCAATTTAATTTTTATTCCGCCGACCCGAAATTTTCTTTCTTGTAAAATTAAAAATAAATGTTGATGCAATCACATGTAGTCAAAATTATTGTTGTTCATATATTGATTAAAAAGACCGAGTTCTTTACGATCAAGTCACGGACACTAAAAGTTACCAAAAAATTAAAGACTCCTGTTTGCTTTCGCCCAACCCTACAGTTTATGACCCTATTAATTTTTGTGATCGGCATCTTAGCCAGAATTTCCTCAAGATAGAGAAGTTGAAGTCTTTTTCTGTGTTCACAATTCCATAAATTAACCTCATTAGCAAGGAAATGATAAGACATTTTCACTGCAACATAAATACTAAAAACATCATGATTTAACCGTTCGGAAATAGGTCATCTAAATAACGGTTGTAAGTAGGTCATAGGGTTGGACTAATAACCCTAAACACACTGAAGCACAGGGGTTTGAAGTAAAAAGAATAATTTTATTTGTCATTCAGCAAACATAATAACGAAACATTTTCTTTATTAAAGGTTTAATTACATTAGATAAATAGAATTTTACAAATTATATCAGCTTTTTAAAATTAAAAAAAAAAATATGTAAAACTTTGATTTTTACTGACATTTGAATCTGGACATGCTTCTAATTCAATTTATTTTCAGAAACATTATTTTAGAATTAATTATAAGTTTTTAAAATGTGCATAGCACTGTTAACTTAATCAAAGGAATGATTTCTCAAACTTCCCCCTATTTTTCTGCAAGGAAGAAGTAAAAACTCCCCTAATTTTTTTGCCTAATTGTATATGTACAATATGTGCTTGTATAAAAAAAAAAAGAAAACCTTTCTTTTTTATACATGCATATTCACTATATATAAACTATATTAACGTGAGTTTTCAGTGCCAATGAATAAAATATGTTATAAGAACATCAATAACAACCAAAGGTGCTCATATATTTATGAAATGGCAGCTTCTGGACATGTGTTCTTATTTTGAAAATAAAAAAATATTGTTGAAAAATTGTTTTATTTTTTTCTCGATGGAGAAATTTTTCGATTTTATTTTTTTTCTCTCTCTCTCTCCTCCTCCTCAAATATTTTGAAAAATAATTCGTAAACCTAAAAATTAAAAAAAGCTGGCCTAACGCTAATTTTGCATTCGTCAATAGCCTCTGACCAGGTAATACTGTAAATCTTAAATTGAAATATCTGAATTTTTTTTTACCATTTTAACATTTGTTTTAGAATTATATTATGTATTTCCGTTTTAATTTTATGTCCTTTCTAATAGAAATTCTACAATCATGCGATAATAAACCTGACTTACCGTCTTTTGTTATTGAAGTCGACTGGCAGCTAAATCCAATGTCCTCAAACATCCGCTACATACAGGACCGGAAACGCCACTTAATTCTAATTAAGTTGTGCACTGAACACTGGATTTATTTCAAAAGGCACTTACATAAATTGGATGTATATCTGTTTATCTATTCGTTTTAAGAACTTGTTTGTCAAATTGCAGTAATTGGGTTTTAACCATTTTCTAATAAATCTACAATGAGAACGTACACCTTTCAGCACTGTCACTCACGCCAGTGTACTGGACTGTTGACTGCGACGTATCCTAACTACGCACCTCCACACGGGTGTATTAACCCTTCGAATTCGTTACATCCGATTGCACATCAGAAACTCGTGGCCGACGCGTAGTATTTCTTTTGCGGTCTTTATAATCGATGCATTTATTTCTTATCTTGTGTGCATATTATTTTATTTATAAATAATGCAAAGACCTGTTCGTTTGATGTTGGTACTTTTAGTCGAAAGCTAGCGCAATTTTTTGTGCGCCGTTGTAACGAAGAATTTTGACCCGGGTTGAAAATTGACCCGGGAGTCATTTTTCCACGTTGAATAATGAGACGAAAGGTGTTGAATAAAGACCCTAATCCTTTGAAAATTGACCCGCATCGTGGAATTTTGATCATGAATCCGGTTCAAAATTCAACAGCAAAGAAGCACAAAATAAGGAATCAACTTGAGTTTATTTAATTAAAAATTATCAGTTTATACATATTTATTCTTTATATTTATATGTTTCAACGGGGGGGGGGGGGGGGGGTTAAAATAAAACTTTATAAATGAATATTTTTTAATTTACATATTATCCCTTTAAATATGTAATAACTATTTTATTCATAATAAATTTTTCGCGTAGAATTGCTGTTTGTGTGATATCTATATATTTCTTTAAAAAATATATGTTTTTTAAGAATATTTGTATATATCACAGGATTAATTATTTTAGTTAATTAGTATTCATATTTGCGTTCACTTATTTCAACATTTCATGTTTTCATTTCCCATTGTTCATTTGTTTACATTCACACTGCTTCATTCATTCATACAATCATTCATAGTATGATAGTAGTACGAGAGGTCACGTGGTTAAGTTTGGCGGGTGGATCAGTGAATGAATGGGTGTGTTAGACTGGTTTTTCGGGTGCGCATGTCCGTTTGCATTATCGAATTTTTAGCACGAACTTTGATTTAATATCACGACGCCACCCAAGACAGACGGTTGAATTATTAAGCTTCATAGCTTGTCAACCCGACTATTATCTTAGTTCATATTGCTGTTATACTTGGTGAGTTATTTTAATCAAATATGTGTAATTTAAATATTTTTTAACTAAAGATAAATTTAATGAGTGAATGTAGAGAATGAGAGTGTTTTAGTAATATTATAATTGTATATGATTATAGATCACCTAGCTGTACTTGAGGAAACCATTTATTCGATATACAAATACAACAATAAATATTCAGCGTCATTTCCACAAAAGGCCTTGGAGTTCTTAATTGTTCCCAAATGTAGCCCAGAATATTATATATCAGCTACCCCTTGACATATACGTAATAACACGTTAAAATATTCAATGCAGTTAAACTCCATTTTTTAAATTCGCTGGAGAAGTGTACAAATGTAAATATTTTAAAAATTACAATACATCATATTGTTTAATTTTGGTTTTACGTTCACCCAGTAAATTGAAACTTTGATATTGTTCATTGTAGATTTTGAGTATGTCATATTGAGATTTTTGTGCTGGCACCCACTCAGTTTGTCAAAACTGTGTTTATCTGAATTTTGTATTCACACCTTTCCAGCCAATAACAGTGTACAAAATGTAACATGTACTCTTTCATGAACAATGCTGTAGTAACTATATCTTGAAAGCCATTATTTTTTAATTCTATTTGTTACGTAGTTACTAGGGTAACTAAATATCATCAAATCGCTGATTTTTTTTAGGCATAAACAATTCTGCTTCATGAAATCTGTAGCAAGTTAGCAACCTAATTTTTGTACAGGATGACAATAAAATAATTTTGCTTTAATAGTTTCTAAATTGCTTTGATTTCAAAAATTTATCATAAATACTAACAGTAATTGTTTTCGTCAATAAATAGGTAAATTGCATGTTTTGAATAGAAATATGTAGAAGAAGATCATACAGCAGCGTTGGAGTAGATGGTTGACCCTTCTATCACAGCCACCTACATTATTAATTCAATTTAAACGTGTTTTATTGAACGGAATGTTCAAATTATTGAATGGATTGGATAAGAGTCATAGCCTATGTAAACCCTTTCAAACATACAAAGTCAAGAAGAAATTATCTATAGTCATAAGAATATAGTATTACAAGTTTACAGAATATTATTGATATTATGTGCATATAAGACAGGGGATACTTGAATATCAAATAATTATCTGAATATTTAAGGTCTTCCGTTTCCAACGGAAGACCCTATTGTTTTTGTTAGGTTTCTTTTTCTCTATTTTTCACTATTATTATTATTATTCTTTTTTTTCATAACATTTTTCTTAAAACTCAAATATCTCAAATATGCTACAATGACTTTTTATGAAAATTTCACGAATAATACAAAATATCAAGGTCTTTTATCATGTACATTTTTGTTGATGACGTCACTTCCGGTCGGCCGTTATATTAGTTTTTCTTTTTGTAAAAAGTGATCTTGTCCTCCCTTTTTCGCAAAAACGATTAGAGATAGAAAATTGAAAGTTTCAGGAATGATAGATTTTTGAATTTCTAGGGCCGATCAGGTAAAACTACGATCGTCCGTCACTTCCGGTCCGCTCAAACAGCATTTTTGGAAAATTGTGTTTTAAAGATTTTTTAAATCAAATAATCTACAATTTTTTTCCATCAGAATATGTTTTAAACTTATCAAATTTTAATATGAGCAGGTCGACCGTCACCTCCGGTCGTCACCTGAAGTGATTCTAATATTTCGATTTTTGGAATTTTAAAGCATATGCGTTTTGTTGACATTTTTGTACTGAATACAAAACTAAAAACTGTTTTAAAATCGGACAACGCATTGCAGAGATATAGAAGTTTAAAAATGACGTTTTCCGGAAATCTGCATTTCGCAGTGTAGGTTGAAAAATTAGTTTAAAAGGAAGTTAATATGATAGTAAATCGTACCAAATGTCAACAGTTTAATTGAACCCTATCAATTCAAAATCAAACGAAAGACCCAATTGATGCTCGCAACAAGGTGCTTTCAGGTAAATCAGGCATTCTACAGAAATTAAGCGTCAAAGTTCTGAAGCGAGAGTCTGAGTACCTCAGTCGATAGAATCGTGGACATGGCCAAGGTGACCCGGGTTCAAGCCCCGATTGCCGCCAATTTTTTTTTAGCTATTTTTCGCTTAGATTTACGATTTTATCTTTGAAGTGATAAGTTTAATCTAATCTATTCAAAAATCGGACGGAAGACCCACTCGTTGCTCGCAACGAGATCGTGTCTAGTTATCATATATGATTGTATGACATATTGTTGGTAGACATGTTGACTCACACCTACATTAACAAACCTATCACCTTCAAGTATACCTGCAGGGATACAAACATTAAAATGACATTTTCATGATCCAGCCCATTTGAAAAGAACAGTAAATAAAAGGGGACTATATATTAAGTAAATATACATGTATAATACTCAAATAGGTTTAAACCGTGTAACCTAAGAGAATCAAAAACGCTTTGGAGCTCTAATATAAATATAAACATGGGAAACAATTTTACAATTTTATCTATATTAAAAATCCGAACTACCATAAAGTATATAGTTCATATAAAAAGGTACACTAACGTCAATAAGTTGTTTAAAAAGTTCGCCTCTTTGTTGAGTATATCTTGGATATCCAGGGGGGAAAATCACTTTTCCTTCAGATGCAGACCTACACTATAAACATCGACTCCCATCAGTTTAAAAAATCCTTAAAGTAAGCTTTACTAGCTTTATTCCGTAATTGACGTAAAATAATATTTCCTATTGCCTTAACTGAAATTTTTGTAAGCTTTAGGTATATTTTGTTTTTTTAAGTTTTGACTTAAAGAAGGATAAAGTTAATGAAATTTTCTTTCCTGCATGAAGATTATTCCATAATTTACATGTAGACGGAGCAAAGCTATTGTAATAAGCATATAGTGGTAGATAGTAAAAAAGCTCATTCGACCTAAGATTATATGTATGTTCAGTTAGAAAATATGATTGAATTCAATCTAACATATTTTGTGGTGCTAAACCATTTATAATCTTGGAGAATATAATTAGTTTATGTTTATTCCTTCGAGATTGTAAGGTTTCCAAATTAAGCTCACAATATAAAATGATTTTAGAAGAATTAACTCTGATTCCTGTCACTGTCCTGGTTGCTTCAAATTGTACATGTTTAAGCAATTCGGATTTTCCTTGATACAGCTGCTTCAAACAACATCACCATATTCCAGTCTAGGTCTGATAAAAGCCGAATTTCTACAAGTGTTTATCTATCAATTGTATGCTTGAGTAATCTTAATATATTCAACTTTTTGCATGCCTTTTCATGTATACCATTAATATAATTAGATCAACCATTAGATCAACCATTCGGATTTTCCTTGATACAGCTGCTTCAAACAACATCACCATATTCCAGTCTAGGTCTGATAAAAGCCGAATTTCTACAAGTGTTTATCTATCAATTGTATGCTTGAGTAATCTTAATATATTCAACTTTTTGCATGCCTTTTCATGTATACCATTAATATAATTAGATCAACCATCCTCCGACTGTATATTTAGATGCAAACCTACTTTTTTTAAAAAATTGATAACATTTTTGCTGTATGCTTTATATGTTTTTAATTTTGAGGAAATATATTACGTCAGTTGCCTGTGTTTCTAATTTACTGGTAATTAATGGAATTGAAAACTCAAAATGATAGTTCTAAATAAATTGCATTTTTTAAAAAGAACTATGACTCTGCATATGCAGAAAATTGGATGGTGCTTCAATAAAGTTCATCCGACAAGTTTATGAAAAATTATTGTTAAGTACATGTTTATATGTATAATACAGTATACATAAAAAAAAGTTAAAAATATGACAACCATTCAATTATTTTTTTGTCAGGGATGCTGACTTCTTCAAATTAAGCATAGGTATCTGAAATTATATCCTTTTGTCTTGATATAAATATATATACCCTTTACCCAATAAAACAGTATAGAGGTTATATTTTCAATTATTAGAAAATACAACGCCAGGTGCTTGTCGAATAGAGCTCTGTTGAATTGCCTTAAAAGTGACAATAACGGGCAAAACATTTATTAGATATATTTATCAGAGATTATGACAAGTTGAAACTTAAAATTCTGTAACATGAGGGAATGAAAACCATGTCATCTATGTCAAAAAGTATTCTAGCCCTACTCGCCTGTTCCATTCCGAAGCAAACTGTTATTTTGTTAGCTTTATTTACATAGTATAGTAATACTAAATGGATATCATATTTTCAGTCTCAAAATTAAATGGTTAATTGGACCTATATCACCTAAAAGAAATTAGCCCGTCCGCATATGTATCGGACAGTATGAACATTTTAAAACTAAAACTTTCAAATATCTGCATGATTGTACATTTAAACTGTGTAGAGTAAGTTCCAGTTCAGATCAAAACTCTGAGGTTGGGGTCAATTCTGAACAGGATCAATTTTCAACGTGTCGATGTCTTCAGATTTAATAAAAATCTTTCTCATACCGTTGAAAAATGACCCCGGGTATAAATTTCACGATTTTGGTCTCAATTTTCAACGTTGAAAAATGACCCCCCGGTCAATATTCAACGTTGAAAAATGACCCCCGGGTCAATTTTCAACCCGGGTCAATATTCTTCGTTACACCGTAAATTGCAGATTTTTACTATGAGAGGCACTGTAGTCCCTAGGTCGTTCAGACCGGGAGCTAAAGACATACAGCTATATTCTGTCTTACAAAAAATTACTTAAAATTGGATACTTTCATCGCCACCGAGAAACACGACGAGGCAAGCTGTGCGTCCAAACGGGTGAGACTTGCACAGCGAAATAATTTCAACTGTTAAGTGGTTTGCAGCTTCTTCAGGGGTCGTACGAATAACAGCGATACAGTCCCTGAAAAATTCTACTTTCCCAATTGAACGGTGAGCGCACTCACCAGGCTGAAGCTAGCAGCCACTAACAGCAGCCACTAAGCCCGTAGAAGCTAGCAGCCAATAAGGAAATTCATCAAGGTACTGAGAGTACTCGAACAAAAAATTATATTTTACTTAATTATCGACATATTTTAATTGATATCAAAATGATTAATGCTCAATAATTTGTACGAGCATTGACGACTTCTGAAGTAGTAAAGCTCGCCTGGATAAGAGTTATAAATGCGTCTTTGTTGGATAGAAATGAAATACGTTTATACGGGTCATAAGTTATGAAAATAATGTTATCCTCGGGTCTTTTCACTCCCCAGAAACAACATCAATCAAAAATTAAAAAGACATCGTATTATTACGAATATAAGACAATAGAACACCCAGCATTGTGATTTTATTCTCATAACAAAATTATCATATGTCGCAGTCAAAAACAGCGAAAAGCATCAGGTGAAATTGGGATTATTTTGTCTCAGCCATGTTTTGACGTGAACCTTTGGAGAATACAACAAAGACAATAAAATGGGTCGGTTTAGCTCACCCGAACTTTGTCATTTTTTAGCATTTCACAATGATATAGGGGTGAAAGACGGGCCATTATCTCTTTTATCTTTGAAGTGTGCATCAAACGGATACCAGGGCAGTGTAGGGGACCTATGGGGCTATTATTTCTCGGTCTCAAATTTGGGCTGTAGGGGTACCACTAAGTGGCTCCCAGGGGTTCTGGCTCATTTCAGGGGTTTATATCTCACTTGAGATTGACCACAAGAACTCGTATAGACGTATTTCATTTTTATCCAACAAAGACGCATTTTATAACTCTTATCCAGGTGAGCTTTACTGCTTCGGAAGTCGTCAATGCTCGTACAAATTACTGAGCTTTAATCATTTTCGATATCAATTAAAATATGTCGATAATTAAGTAAAATATAATTTTCTGTTCGAGTACTCTCAGTACTTTGATGAAATTCCTTATTAGTTGCTAGCTTCTACGGGCTTAGTGGCTGCTGTTAGTGGCTGCTGTTAGTGGCTGCTAGGTTCAGCCTGGTAGCGCACTCTGAGCGTACGGTGAGCGCACTCTGAGCAAACAATGAACGCACGCTGAACGGAATTTGGTGAACGTTGATGAACGGTGAACGATGAGCGAACGCAGGGCGCAAACCGAGCGCAAAGTGAACTGTGAACGCACGGTCAACGATATGTGAACGCTTTTTGAACGCAAGATGAACGATTTATTCGGCTAAAAGTGCATGGTCAAGATTCTACCTTTTATTCATTCATTCATTCTTTATTTCTTTAAGCTTTGCAGCTCATCATATTATACAAATTAAACATAGTAAAGTACAGAAGTGGGTATTTTTATTATTTGCGTAACTTTCTTATCCATCCTAATTCTAATTCTAGATTTGCACCTGTCAGCATTACAGCATTCAAAACTAATGATTTATTTGTATTTCATTAAGTGTACTTTAACTGTTATAAATGTTAACTGAAAAGGTATCATTTACATTTTAGTGAAAAATAATAGAAGTAATCGATTATTTATCGATTACTTGTTTTAAAGTCATCGATTACAATCGATTACATGACAAAAATGAGTGTAATCGATTAATAAACGATTACACAAAATTCCACTATGTAATCGATTACATTTTCAAGTAATCGTGCCCATGCCTGCTACATGTACAGTGGTGATATCGTGAAAGTTGACAAACTTAATATCCATACCAATATCTTATATACTGCATCAAATCCTGCAAATAATCTCTATCATACAGGTGTATCATAGGTGTATCATACCATACCATTTATATTTACATTGTATAGGAATGTGAGTTAGTTAAAACGACATTTAAGACAAGAAAAATTTTATCAACGAATATCGATGAGTGTAATTATATTGAAAATGACTAATTTATGCATAAAACCGAAAATCTTTAGAACGAGGCCGCAGTCACTGTTACCACTGTTATAACTCTCCGGGTCGTATATAGCAGTAGAAAGGGTGTAAAGAGGCCAATCTTTACACAAATTCCAAAGTGAAAGTGGATTTTTCATGGTAGGAGTTATTTTAGGGGCCATATCTCAGTCCCCTCTCGATTGATTTTCTGTTGTTGGACTAGTGTCATTCTATAGGTATACTGTATTTGAACTCATTTGAGCCGGTGGAATTTTTTATATGATTTATTGTTGTATAAAGGAATAAGAGGGAAAATAATTGTGGTCTGTGTCCTATGGGACAAAGCGCGGAACTGAATGATAGCGGTCAGGACTGTACAGCCTGTTTAAATATTCTTTCATGGAATGTTAATAGTTCAATTGTAGATAAGTTTAATGTTAATAATGTTATTATTAATTATTAATTGTTGATCTTATATTCAAATAGGGCATTGTATTTCTTTCCGAATGCTGGGGTGATAAAAGTGATTACTATGAAGATCATGTATTAAGTAATGTATTAAACATATATAAATATGTTTCACAGAAGGAAAGGGAAAGGCGGTGGTATTATTTTATAAGTTAAAAATGTATATCTAAAAGCATACATGTACATGTTTTGAAATGTGTATATGATACCGCTATATGGGTTAAAATTGAAAGGGTCTGATGTTATGTCCCAGTGATATTTTTATTTATTATACTTTCATGTTAAATACTGAAATCTGATTGGTTTAGACGCAGTTGGTAATCCGTTCTATTACCCTCTGCGTTAGCAACACACTTGGCAACGGGTAACACAACGAATTTTTACATGCGCGTAAATAATGCGCGTACGGTTCGCCGTAGAATTCACTTCATTTCTATATAAAAGCAGTAAAATTTTCTTTAAAATTAAGACATTCAGTATAATAAAATAAATAGTGTCTGTTTGGGAGGGTAACTGTTGAAATCGACACCCCTCGAAAACCATTGTCAACCTCCGCTTCGCGTCCGTTGACAATGGTTTTCTCGGGGTGTCAATTTCAACAGTTACCCTCCCAAACAGACACTATTTATATAGTGTTGTCTGTACATACCACATGAAAACAATACTTATTACAAATTTTATGATAAGTATATTTTGAAGAGCTGGAGAATATTATTTAAACTTAAAGCGACTTGTGTTCTATTAGTCTAATTGCGGATTGGAATAGTCGGGTAGGTACTCAGTTAGATGACTGTATATCAAATCAATTATATGAAACGCTCTGAGGTATGTTTAATTATGATTCAGATAGTTATTTTACTGTACGTTTGTCAGAGGATACACATGTTAATAATTTTGGTAGAGGTTAATAATGATCGAAATGTGCAAGTCTTTTGGTTTGAGGATATGTAATGGTAGAAAGCCTGGAGATGCTCATGGTAGATTGACTTTTAACATTCACTTGAGAACTAGTGTCACAGATTATGCTGTAGTCGATTATGATTCGAATAAATATGTAACTGATTTTAAAGTACTCGATTTCAATGAATGGTTTGATCATACCCCTATTTAGAACCATTTTAACAAGACTGACTTTCGGTTGGACGTAGCTATCTTTTTCTTGCGTCAAAAATTTTTTAAAATGATGCAGTTTCAAGCGAAATATGCACCGATTGCGTAGTCTTAGCTTAGCTCAAAAGCCTGACAAGTCTTGTCGATTGAGAGAGAGCCATGGCTGAGAGGCTGACAATGAAATAGACATGCATACGTTACATTGCTGTTTGACACAACTACCTTAAGTCCAAGCTCTTGTTAAAATGGTTCTATCTCTCATTTAACAAATGTATGAAAGAAGAACATGGAGGAAATACCCATGATAGTAATGGTGTATGTGATACAGTCAATTTTTATACATGGAATCAAAAACATTTATGTAATATGAGAAATGATTTTAAAAATGTATTACACGACTTAAACTGTATTGTTTCTACCATGGAAGAAGGTGTGAATATATCTGAGTCTATTTCAACTTTTATCACACGTTTATCTCAATATGCAGTGAATATCACTCATGGGATAAATTTTTGATATTCCACTGTGTGTTTTTACGCCACGTGACGTCATAATTAAAAATTACGTAGCTTCAGGCGGATGATTGACGTAGAATGAAAAAGTAACAAAACAATTCAGTTGAAAAGTGTAGAGTTATAACTGGGAAGCATTTAATGCTGTTTTATTTTTTTCCAATTTATAATTTATAAAAATATGCTCAAAAATGAAATGTTTGTTTCTTTATCTTTAGGTATCTTTTTCCATGCGTAAAGTTGTTGACGTCTTGTTGTTAATCTGTTGTGCGGCTAACAATTATAATTTATAGACACAATTGAGATTTAACAAAAGATGAGGTAAAACATGTGATAAAAAGAATCTCTCGGAGATCCTATATTTACACAATGCCTAAACAATATTTTGAGCCATACTGTAAACATACTGTTTTTGATATACAAAGAAGCAAAGATGTCATGAAAAATAAACTCTGGTTTGATGAAAAATGTAGATACCTATATGATAAATATAAAGAAAAAATGTATGAATATAACAAATGTAGAAGCGACTGTAAAAGGCACTTGTTGACTGAATGTAAAACCAATTATAAAAAGTATATGTATAGTGTCAAAAGTGAGTTTATGCGATGTCAAGGTAATGAAATGGAGTACCTAAGGCGCAATTCCAGATATAATGTCCAAAAATATTGTATATGTCTCCATTAGGCTGGTTTTATCGTGGCATTTTGGTAAAGTGAGCGATGTGACCCATGGGCCTCTGTTTATTTCTTCTTTGGGGATTGAGGTGTCCGCTCAATCCTCTGAAACCGAAGTCCTCAATGATTTATATATTTTACTTTTCACAAAAAGTTTTTAAAAATCTCTGCCAATAACGTTGAAAAAAAAATTTTCTTTCAAAATTTGTTGAAATGATGCATATGAAATAGGTGTAAATACAACCCTTATTCGAGAAACAAATTAAATAGTACTAGTTCAGAAAACAGATTTCAAAATTTATTGAAAAAGAAAGAAAAGTAAAAATATTCAATAATTTTTTTACAAAATTGGCCATATTCCGTCTCGTCAAACAAAAAGAAGACTAAATTAATAACTGTATAACGATAACTACAGAACATAAAAACCATAACAGTCATAAATCTTCGACGAAAGCTGAAAAACAGAACTGATTTCACCTTCATTAAATGATATTAAATCTCTTTTTAAAATATACATCATCACTTTTTTAAAGATGTCAGATTAGCAAAAAACTGGAACTGTGGAACACATTCTTGAATCGGAAATCATAATTTTTTGTTAAAATCAGAAATTTGTATATCAAGTTTAATTTTACTGTCAACTGTGCTAGAAAACTAAAACTACGAAAAGGGTATTGGGATTTTAAAAATTATATCATTTTTAAACATACAACTGATAGAAAAGTCAGAAAAAAGAGTTATATATGATAGCATGTTAGAATAATAGCATATTAGAATAATAGCATATTAGAAAAAAATGTATCAAAATTTGAAATTTAGAAGAAAAAAAAATAAGATGCCAAGGTATCTTATTATATACAAATAATTCTAATTACCTACGTGTGGTTTCATTAACTTAAGATATATAAAACTATCCTGCAAAATTTCAAAGATTTCAAAGTTTTACAAAATATATGACATCACAGAAGACTAATCTACTTCAAAACACTGTAAGTGAACACATAATTTTCATTTAGTTGATCTGTGATGTAACTGGAGCCCCTCTGGAACCTAAAAATATATTGCACAAATGGTTTAGTCATATGATAATTACATACTATTTTGTAAGTTTTAAACGCTTCAGACATATTTCAATATATTAAAAATTTATAGTTTGCAAGGTTTTACTATTCAAACTCACCAGCATAGTTTCTACTAAAATTGAATGTGCCTTTCACCGGTACCGGGATCATATTTAATAATCGAGCTTATAGGGAAACGCATTACTATTAACATAATAAAGAAATTTTTTTTCTTTATATATACATGTAACTTTTTATTATGGATACACTGCCGTACGTTTATTTAACCTTGCAAGTTGACAATTGTGCTTTAAAATTGTTTGAAGGTTTGAAGACTGCGTGCTCATCACGAAGTATGAAATTATAACAGAGTAAATAATGTTTACTTTACTCATTTATAAGCCAAATATATTATATGAAACTTATCCAAAATTTGCACACCAAAACTATCGTTACCTTAACGAGGTATGATTGCAAATTAAGAAAAGAAAAAAGAGGAGAATACAATCATACGTACACATCAATTCATTTATCGTCCTTGCCCCACAATGCCTCTCCAACTCTGACCACACCCTTGAACGGATTCGTCACAATTCGGACCACGGCGTTTCCTGGGTAGCTGGATACTCCCATTGCATCAGAATCCGTTTTCTCGGCCACTTCCTTGGAGTCTTTCACAGCTTGGATTGGCGCAGCTACCAGTGATCCTACCGCCGCAACAGGGACCCAGAGAGGAGACGTCACAATTGTGAAAACTTTTCGAATAGTTTTGTTCTCTTCATTTTCCGCCATTCTAGTTTCGTTTTGAATAAGTGCCCTGTAGTAGATTGACAATGATATTTTTTTTTCAAATTGAGTTTTGCAAAAGTTTTTTTTTTAACTCCAACTTTACTTTTTCCGAAAATCCAGACTTGCATATAATTGATATTTTAATACATGTACAAGAATCATAAAAGGAAACATTAAATTAGAGTTAAGAATTTACCTTTCTTTTTCTACGTTCTTCAATAAAACATAAAAAACCAAAAATTCTTTATCTCTGCTAAGCTTAGTCTTCCGGTAGTGTAAAACACATGCGCGGATCAATCGGAAAATATTGCAGATATTTCAACCCTTATCGGCTTAACATTGTTACAGCGTGTATACCTTCTAGTATATAGTTTCAATACACTGATATTTTGGTTCGAATAACTAAAAAAAAAAAGAACCAGAGTACCTTAATGTATTTAATCTGGTTTGGTCGTACTCTATCAAATTCAATTCAATACTAGAAAACATGAAACGCGGCAATCTTTTTTACCTGAAACGTATCAATATCCATATCAGTGAAATTAATTATACTATGTCTGCATTTATATTTTTAGGTAAACAGCAAAGTTTTATCTGTATCGTGACAAACCTAAACAATACAATGCTTTCTTTGGTGATTCATCCGGCCGGGATATGAAGGTAGAGACAAGGAAAGCATTTTGTTGTTTATATTTACAGTTTTCTGTAAACAAATTTATCGTAAATAGTATTACACAAGTAGTTACTAATTTTCTGTTAATGTACATCATTCATTAAGATAAAAGCAATAGGCAAGTCGTCTTTATGTGAATTTTAGTCTGGCATCATCATAATTTTGTTGTGCAGTCCGTCATTTTTTTTTCGCTTTCGATGGATAAACTGGTTAGAGCTGAATCGTGTAAATTTCAGCCACTGTCAGTTTCTGTATAGCTAACCAGGTAATAAATACGGGAGGGGTTCAAAAAATCAAAATCTGTCAACCTAAAATTAAATGGAACACATTTCATCATTTTATCTCAGTATACAGTTGATATCACTCATGGGATAAACGATTGATATTACACTATATGTTCTTTCACCACGAGATTTCTTATTTAAATTTAAAAAATGTGATAAAATGTGTAATTACATGATGAACCTCAATAAAGATTAAACTTCAGGGAACAACTCAACAATGAAATCCACTAAATACGAAAAGTAACCAATATTGTAGAACCCACAGATAATTGATAAATCACGATTGGAATAATTTATCATACCTTTATGTCAAAGGTTTTAAGTTACATGCAACATTCTGCCGTGGTTAGTTTTTAGGAGTTGGGTTGACAAGATTGTTAGCTGCCTTTGTACTTTGACGAAGGTTACTGGAATCATTGACACTATAGATCCATGAGACCAAACAAAAAAATCTTACCACCAAAGTTTGCTCATGTACCTACGGTTTCCATTTTGTTTAGTTGACAGATCTTGAATAAAAAAATAGAACCAAGTTTCAGGGATAATCAGCAAACAACTGGTTGGATAAAATTCATATACCATCGCAAATCATAAGAGATCCTATATGTATTGATAGGATCATTGTCCACGAATGTATGCATCAGTGAAAGTGTGGTTTCCTTAAAATCCAAAATAATTAATGCCCAAGAATATGTAAGAAACCACGTGTAATGGATGTTAATATAACTTACGTTTTGTTACACAACGTACATAAAATTAAAATGAAAACACATATTAATCTCAAATTTATTCAAACAAAGCACTGAAACGATGTTTAGATATGTTTAAACAATAAGTGAAAAATGATCATTTATAATCATAATAAAGTCAATATGAGTACCATCAGATGTTTGTTCTGTATTAGTATCAAGCAGGATGCTGGGTTTTCTGAAATAAAAATATAATAATGTACAATTAATAAATTAATTTCTAAATTCATTTTGAATTTATTCTAAGGAAGAGGATGTTCTTACTGACAATCTATGTGTAATAAATCTGTTTCAACTCCTAACCCTTAAAGAAATTTTCAGCCTTTATATAATTATCACGCAATTATAAACAAAATAAACCACAAAGGGACTACCTCTACTTATTTATCGTCCTTGCCCCACAATGCTTCTCCAACTTTGACCACGCCCTTAAAGGGATTTGTCACGAGTCGGACCACGGCGTTCCCTGGGTAGCTAGACACTCCAGCTCCCGCAGAATCCGTTTTCTCGGCCACTTCCTTGGAGTCTTTCACAGCTTGGATTGGTGCAGCTACCAGTGATCCTACCGCCGCAACTGGGACCCAGAGAGGAGACGTCACAACCGTAAACACTTTCCGAATAGTTTTGTTTTCATCGTTTTCAGCCATTCTTGTTTCGTTTTGGTCAATTCTTCTTGTTCTTTTTTAACATTGATAATAAAAGAACACATGATACAGTGATGTTTCTAATAAAGTCAATTGTTTCAATGCAAAAAGTGTATAAAGATCTAACTGCGTATCTAAAAAAAATGTAAAAGGCCCATATAGTTATAAACATTCAATATTTACCTTGTTTTTCGCTCTATTTTCTGCAAACAACAGTTCTAAAAACCCTTTTATCTCTACCGAAGGTCAGACTTCCGCCTGCAATGCATATGCAAATATTTCCGGGTCTCTGCGGATTTTTGCAGATATTGCATAATAATTTGCATGTTTTTATTTGAGTCGTTGAAGTTGCGTCGTTAGAATGTTTACCTTTATATAAATTTCAACCTTGTGACTTCAAATCGCCATAACAAAATTCTGTCAACAGTAAAAAAAAAATTTCAAATAATATCCAACAAGTTATGCATGTGTATGTTCAAAGAACATCTGCTATTGGCAGTTTGTCAAAGTTCAATAACTCTTGAAACTATTGCATTGGATACATGTAAAAGGATAGATTTTTTATGCTGGTCCAAATTATAAAGGTTTTTTTCTTCGTATACTTACAATAATATTGGTATCTACAGTTAAGAACTTTTTGCAGGATATATAAATCGAAATTATTTAAGTGTGAGCAAGTTTATTTACTTGCAGCTACATGTAGAACACAGAACACTGTGCCGGATAATTATGCCAGTGCCAAGGTTGCATTTTTGCACCCATCTAAGCTGCATATATCGAAAAATTCAAATATGCCATATGATATAGACCATTGCTTAATGAGTTCACAACCACCTTTGTCATCATTGTATCTCACCTGCCAGGTGAGACATTTACCTTTCAAAACTACATTCCTACAGGAAAATAATTTTTCCAATAGGTAAAACAATATTCTTATAGAAAAATTGAATTTCCTATCGGAATACAAGAACTTCAAACAGGAATTTTAATTCTGATAGGATTTAATAAAATCCAAAAGAAAAATCTTAATTTACTATAGGAAAACTACCTGTCTGAATCAAATTCCTACAGGAAATAGCTTTCTCCTGTAGGAACTATAATTCCTATAGGATTTTTAGAATATCCTTTAGAATTGTCAATATTTCCTCTAGGAGAATCGTTTCGTCTCTAGTAATTATTATATTCCTATGGGATATTAATTATTTAAAGGTAAATATCTCACCTGTCAGGTGAAACACACTAAAACAAAGGTGGATATATACTCTCTAGACAATGGTCTATCATTTGGTTTATATGGGTTTTTCCGAAACTACATCTCAAGCGGGTGGAAAAAATGCCACCTTGGCACAGTGTTACATTTGGTTTTTAGACCCGTTTGTAGAAAAGTAAATTTAATGTCATATCAGGTATCAGATTTAATGCAGTATTTAGCTTAATGAGTGGGTAATGTAGGACCTTCAAGGCTACTTTTCTGAGGGAATAAAGTATATTGATGGGGTAAGAGTCTGTCGAAGAATCAAATAGCAACCTTCAAAAGTCTTTTGCTAGGAAATATAAATCTGGTTAGATAAACATCGTTTTTTGACTAGTATTAATAAAGTCAAAGAGTAACTTCTGTAAAAGTGTCCATAAATGGAAGCTGGATTTAAATAAATACCATGCAATCAAACTTTTTTTTGTATAATCATAATGTATAGAGAAAAGCTAATTTATTAGAATCTTAATGGGTGTGCAACCATCTTGTACATTTACGAATAAAAATGTGAGGACTTGTCTCTGCCCAAAACCGACCAACACTTTTGCCAAAAGATAAAGAAAAGCAACAAATATTATTTTTTACATAGTGATTTGTGTGCAAATTACGCACACAAGAACGGAACAATGCTCCTTAAATCACTTAAAGCAGCTGTAGAACCGCGCAGCTGCAAACTTATTTTGAAAATTTAAATATCTGAAACAATATAAAAGGACTTCATTGGTCTCATATCTACAACCATTTGTCGAGAAAATGGTTGAATCTTGCACATTAATGTTGTAACTTTGCCTCAAACTAGGGCAACCTATTTTTATCAGTGAGCCTGTGATTTTTTTTTTTAGAACAAGAAAAAAAAACTCGTGTGTATAGAGGCACATTGACTTTATATTTCTATGTGGAAAAAAAGTTAAAAAGTGAATTCAAAACAATCTAAACCAGTCGCAGGTTGATTTTTTTCATATCTTAAAGAATACGCTATCGTAAGTTCATTTCAGAAGTGGATTAGGGCTAAAAAAAAATTAAATTGTTTTAAATGTAAAATCTTAACATATTTTTTTTAATGAAGATATATAACTTCAATGTACTTCCATAAACACAAATATAACCCGTAAGAATTGATAGTTTTTCAGACTTTTAAGAATATGGTACATTATTTTGAGACAAAGTTTTGAAATTAAACAAGCAAGCTTTGACCCTTTTCTCAATAAATGGTTGTAGAGTGGACAGAATGCATTATTTGCATACAAAACAATATCTAGTATCACATAACTATTGTGTTTTCATCTTTTAACAACAAATTTGGTAGTTTTATTTTACAGAAACAAGCAAATTCAAGTAATGTTTACATGTTCATCCTCAAATGTACAAAATGGCCGCACATCCCCCTTAAGTTACCAATTTCTGTCAACTGACAAATATCGATTTTTTTGCTAATTATTGGTTGAAGGAAAAGGGGAAGGGGTCATTTACACACCAATATTTTAACACCTAGACTCTTTAAATCTTACCTCGTCAAAATTTTACATCTGTTTTCAAAAGACCATTTGTTTAACGGTAACTAATATTCAAAATAATTTAATTTTCAACAAGACATACATGTAGCTATACACTGTCGGTATGATCTGAGAACAAAGGTCAATCACATGTATATAGCCAGTGAGCGTTATATCAGAAAAAATGATTTAAGAGATTGCCGCCTTCCCTTTAGAGGTCACACCTAATAACTGCAATCTAAAGGTCATACTCAAACGTTCAAGTATTTGTAATCTAAGGGTCATAGTTTACGTTTAAGGTTACTTTAAGCAAAACCTCTAGTGTAACTGCCATACCTTGTATATTCTCTTCGATAATGGATGATTAAGAGACATATGAATACGAAGAAAAAATACAAAATTGAACTGCTCCAAATATAAAGGTCACCACGAAAAAAAAAACCTTCATATAGAACTGTGGTCTCCTTTTCAATACAACTGTAGTCTCATTCATCCAGAAAAGAAAATACATGTAACAAATTATGGCGAGATGTCTGCAACGAGTGTTTATGAACAAGACCAAAAATCAGAACATTATTGAAACTCTCTTTTAAATTTTACCGATCCACTTCCATGGAAATTCTAAGACACTATGAAAAAGAAAGAACACATTACTACTTTGTAAATGTCAATTTATTGCCAAAATTTGCCGATTCCAAAGCAGACCCATACATTCAAGACATTGTTTAATGAATAAAAATTCATTTCTTGTACTTACATTATATGATATAATATTATCTTATATTATTTCTCTTTTAACAAAATCTTTAGGGCGAATTCAACACGGTTGGAAACTGTTTGAAGGTGAAGATTGGCGAACATAACAGAGGGCGAAAATAGCTCTGAATAAAGTAGTCGCAAAACCCTTATTAATTAATTAATGTATTACTACTTATCCGGAACAACATACACAAGTAAAGAAAATACAAGTAGAATTCGTTTGTTTTTAATGATTTAGTTATTTTAATTTAAAAAAATATAATAAAACAATTGTTAAAGATCATGTGAATACTTAGAAATCTAAAATACTCTTTACAAATACAAGAATGCAAGTGACGAAAAAAATTAATTACGAATTATTACCAATTGTTTTTAATTATTTTCTTCTTCTTCTTTTTTTGCAATCCGTGAATTTTGTGAATATGGAATGAATACAGATCATACATACACTTTTTAAAGGTACAAGAATACAAATGAACTTCCAAATTTCAAATATAACAAATCATGATCATTTCTTCATTTACTCGAACATAACATATTCAAATGTGTGTTCTGTATTTAAAAAAGAAACAAAACATGAAGCTTGGCATCTGTTTCTCTGAAATTAAAAAGAATATTGAGAATTTGAGAATTTAACATTGTGTATTTTGTAATTAAACAAATTGAAGACATTTTTTGTTGTTGAAATCAACCCATGACCTTCTTCCGTAATCGATGAGGTCTAGGAGATTTGTTTCTATCAGAATTTATGCACTGTCATCGAAATGTTTTTGTCTCGGTATCTTTTACAATTTGCTATTTTGAGAATAGGATACTGTTATTTTGGGTCAAAACAACAGACAATATAATTTTACTTCCTACATGAACTGATATTCTTGAAAACCAAACATAAGTATGAGCCGATGTCACTATCATACAAAAATTCAAGACTGCGGCGATGTTTATCTTGTGTGGTATTAGGTAGGGTGTGTATTTTTACGTTACAAGGAAAAAAGATATAGTCAAGTTCTGTTTCACATAGCTACAGGTTATTGACAAATTTTAGAAACTGGTTGACATTAAAGGTTGATCGGCAAAATCATCAGAGTCCTTGTACTCAACTCGATTGTAAATTAAGTTCTTTTCTAACTTTATCTATTACATTCTATCAATATTTAGCAACCAAGTCAATGTCTAAAAATAGAGCTTTTAATGAGGCCGAATCATAGATATTTCAAGTTCACAAAAAAACATATATACACATTTGGAAGAATGGATTGAATTAAATGGTTAAATCTTTTTTATTTTGTTATTATTTCTCTACTTACGACAATATATAAAAATATTTATTTTAGCATGATTACAATCACATTCGCCTTGACTTTCTGTTTCACCAACTCAAGTCAATTTTGCCATGTATACTCTACCTCTTTAAATAAGGAAACCAATACTTAAAAAAATAACGCTGTGTATTTCAGATAGAATGATGTAGTAAACAACCTTTTACTGCATGTAAACATGTAGGTAGTGTAATTATCCCCCGAAAACACTGTTTATGACTAATTACCGATAATCATTAGTCTTTTCCCCACATTGCTTCTCCAACTTCGGCGACAGCCTTGAATGGATTCGACACGACTCTGACGATGGCGTTCCCAGGGTAACTAGATAATCCTGCTCCTGCGGATTTTGTTTTATCGGCTACATCGATGGAGTCCCCGACAGCCTGGAATGGTGCCGCCGCCAGGGACCCTGCGGCCGCCACTGGCACCCAGATAGGGGACGTTACAATAGTGAAGAATCTTCGAATGCCTGATTTATCATCATCTTTCTTCGCCATTTTAGTTTCGATTTGGTTAAAAAGTCTCGTGCTTTTGTAGCAAAGATACAAAAATGGGGATATTTTTATCTCAGCTTCACTCATATCAACTGCAACCATTGTGCTCTATATTATTTGTGTAATACATGTACTAGTATGCTGGCACTTACCCTCAGATTATTGTTTTTGACGCGTATCAGATTCTGCTCCTTTCCACTCCGTGCAGTGTAACTATATAAAACATTATCTCGCTCAAAGTTCAATCATCATGTCTTGCGATAGCGAAAATACACATGCACGGATCAAAACTTAATTGAAGTCTCTTCAGTGGCGTAACTAGGGATAAAATATTTGTAAGCAGGGAGATGTGGGGAGAGGGGGCTAAACCCCCACGCACCAACCCCAACATTTTCATTTTTCCAGTACAAGTAGTTTTGATTTATAGTACAATATATTAGTTTTTAACAGTCATATTGTACCAACAGAATATGCTCTTTAGTTAATAGATACACATTTTTATTTTATCTTAAAATTTATTGGAACAAAAACATCAAAGAATCAAGGAAATACCTCTAAAATATAAATTGAAGTTTCTAAAAAAGCAGTGCTGTTTCATTTTGATATACTCATTGATGCGCTGATCAATTGATTGTAATGAAATGTAAAGTAGCAGCCAGCTTTTTCAGAGCACAGTTTGGGAAAGTATCCTCTTTTGGAGGAAAAAAATCTAACCTCCAAATACGAAAGTTGTGAATTTGTACTAATATACATGTAGCTCTAAATTTTAAACTTACGACTCTGTCTATATTTCCGAAATCGGAAAGAGTATAACTGGTTCGGGATGTTGTAGGAAAAGTTCGGCTGAAACACAAAAGGTTGTCGGATTGACAATGAAAAAATAACTATTGCTTGTGAAAAATTTGAGATTCAGTAAAAAAAAAACTGTTGTAAGCACGTGCTTACAATGCCTCAATGTAGCTCACCACTGGACTTTTTCACTTAATTTTTCAGAGGGTTTTTCAACAATTAACCAATAAACAAATATTCGCTCATGAGATTTATATGCAAAGGAAAATGACGTCATCGTGTTCTTTTGCAAGCAGCGCATTGGCATTATTCAGAACGTCGCTATCCGCATATTCCTGTTCTAGTTTTTTAACATTTTTAAAATTTGGTATTTTGAGATGACTGTTTTTAAAGTGACAATCTTATGCTGTTAATACTTGACGCTCATTTTCATGTCCTTCGTACCTCTGAAACAGTGTATTAAATTTATGAAGCTTTTTTCAAGTTGTTTTCGCAGCTTAAAAGATCTAGACCTCTGACATCTTTATTTTTAAAGTCGTGGTTACCCCTTTTCTATTGCATACTCAGCTGCATCAATGTATAAAGAGTGCAAGAGGTCTTTCCGAGTTAAGTTACCTGTTAGTTGACATTGACATGTGCACATTCAATTACCCATGTGTCTGTTTAAGTCTTGAATGTGTTTCCTTTTTCCAGTGAATCTTTCCGGATTCTTATTGATTTATTCTTGTCTACTCAGGGCAAGATGTAACAAAACGACGATTTAAAACAATCTTTTTGTTTGAATTGCTACAGTAACTGTAAATGCCTCAGTTTAGAAATAAAGATGTTGAACTATTTGTTATTATGTGTGATAACTTGATTAGATTCTAGAAAAAATATACATGTTATATTGGTAAATTTATATAATTTTTAGTGTAATTATTAAAGTTTGTAATACAGATAAACATTTGATAATGTAATTACCACTAAACAGTTGTATTTTTAACACGTAGGTGTGTATGATCAGCCAATCTGATATCCACAAATTAGCAGTCATGTATGGAAACAGCTTTTCAAGATAACTCTTTTGTAATTCAATAAGTTCTCAAACTGTTTTTCACTAATCTTAAGCTGATCAACTTTTCTTTTTAATCTGACAGTTTCAATATTGTATTCAAAACATCGCTGTCGCAGTGGCTCTCCATTCTTTGCTGTCTTCACAGATGGAAGTGCCAGGGAGTCTCATATATGCATATTAAGCTTCATTTTGTAGTCTAAATCCTAATCCGAAAGTCCTCTGTTACCCCGATTTTATTATTTGACGTTTTCAAAGATCAATTCATAAAAAGGTGGGGAAGAGTCGGAGGAGTCTTAGATTATCGATACCCTAGCTCCAGGGGGCAAACATTGTAAATTATTGGCAAAAAGAGGCCTGCAGGTCTTTAATTAAGGGTCACTTGTCAATGTGTAAAATGAAAGTTTGAACCCGATCGAGGATATTGCTGAATTTAATAGCCTTTGCACTTTCTAATCCTCTTCAGCTATCAGGGTATTGTAAAGGCAAAATGTTGGGTGCATTTACTATAAGCTGCTGTTTATAATAAATTACATAATAACAATTCAAGAAATGGACATTACGATTAAGGACAAAATGACATTGAATTTAGTTTATCTTCTATTTCATGTCAATATCTTAATCTTTTATTCCAAAAAATTAAACATTACGTATATTAGACATATTGTGATCAAGACATAAAGGTGGCACTCTTTGCCCTTTTAATGAATTCCTAAGTGAATTGCTTTTGATAACAAAGTTTTCCTTTAAAGGACATGTTCATATTGTTCACAAGGATTCATTCTAGTGTTGAAGTTTTCATGGGTCCTTTGAAATCAGTGTGGTTCTTCGTAACTAAGGAAAACTCGCACACAACTCGCATTACTGTGAAAAATACAAAGTATAGACTTCATTAAATCTGAAAGTACTTTGAATTTTACTTCTCTTAACTCATTTTTAATCAGCCCAATACCAAACCAGCACTCAGTGATGGGTAATCTCAAGTCCACTTCTGACAATTTATCAGACTGGTAGGAATTCATTTCTGTTTGAAGATTATTCTTCAATACTGCTGTTGTAGTACCCTCTTTCTTTAAGAAATGCTCAAATTTATCTGCAAAATACAACACAGAATCAAATGACTGATCACTCCTTTTTACAATAGAAGCTACTGCTGCATGTTTTGGGGCAATATCTGACCAGGGCAATTTTTGTTTCGTGTAATCCAAAGCTGTCATTTAGTATTCCCGAACGTGTCTATAAAATTCATCTTTTCCAATTTGTTTAAGCTTTTCTAGGAAATATTTCATCTCATACCCTACTACTAGGCTTTCATTGGGAAATTGTTCATCCTTATTTTTGTAATTCACTCCTAAAATATTTTCTCCTTTAGCAATACAGTCAGGTTTAATAAGGCTGTAAAATTTCTTTGTAAAGAGACAATAGTATTGAATCCGCTGCAGTTCGTATATATAAGTCCCCTGGGTCTAGAGCATAGTACAAGTAATAAAGTCAAACTGTGAAATCAGCATAACAGTATCAGATTCAAAATATCTTGACAATTAAGTACAGTAGATCTTGCACAAAAAGTTAAAAAGCAATTTGGACACAATTTCAAAAACACAGCATACACTGCACTACGTCTACATAACAAAAGTTTGTAAAACCTTGTTCCCGTATACTAGTATATGTTCTCTTTTCTTCTTGTAATCCAGTTCCTTTACCAAACATCAGACTTTGGAATTGATTTATTTGTTTTCTTAACAGATGTTGAGCTTGTTTGACTTGCAAAACAGAGAACTGTCTGTTGTTTCTGTACTGAAGATTTTTCTCTACCGTTTGAACATTTTTGTTTTGTACAAGTCTTGCTTTTACAATCACATTTTGTTCACAAACTACATTTGATTCACTGACCTGTTTCGCATCTTTTTTTTTTGGTCGTGTATCACTTCTATGTTTGACATCATCTTTCATTTTGAATTCAAAATATGGGACCCATTGTTCAATAAGTTTAGTTAGGCACACACCTATAGATAACCACCTTGTGCAAACATGTTAAGCATTCTTTCTGGATTTGAAACGATTTTTCTAACTTCAAACTTGCATTTAAGCTTAATTATGTAGTTTATTTTCAAAACAGCATGACAACATGAGATAATTTAAACCACTTTATCAATATAAATATAATATGTTTTTGACTTTCCTTCCTCTTTAAATCTAATGCCATGCATTGTCTAACATCTTTGCCATTTTGTTTATAATTGCTGAAGTTTTAGTTTTAGTAATATATTTTGCATTTTTGCAATTTCGGAGTCGGGAAACATTTGAAGAAAAGGTTTTGTGGCGTGGTCTGCGAAACTTATTTGAAGATTGTATTCAATAGTACCATTCTCCAGAGAATCGTGATTTGATCAACACATTCTGCGCTTTCAAACAAGTTTCAGCTTTTTTGGCCGAATGCTTTTCCAGATGATTTTTAAAGATTTATATCTATATAGTCCTATGTATATATTTACCCCTCCCCCATTTGTTGCTCAATACTACCCCTGATAATCATGGTTTGAACGAACTTGAATCAACGTTACATGGGAATGCTTCCCACAAGTTACAGCTTTTCTGGCCGATTGGTTTAAGAGAAAAAAATTAAATGAATTTTTTCTATAAATTCCTTCTAAAAATTCATCCTTTATTGTGGCCCATCCTTCCCCGGGAACCATGATTTGAATAAATTTGAATCTACACAATTAGAAGATACATCCACACAAGTTTCAGTTGAGAATATGACACAAACCCCTGTATCAACCTCTAATGATAAAACACCGCTTAATGATACAAATATCATTAAGCGTTGCACCCTTCCCTCAAATTCAAACTAATATATCACTTTACAAAGGTTAGCTTTTTAAAAAGCTAAGAAAATCAGTCAGCAGTAATTTAATTTTAGGTCAACAATGAATACACAATCTATTAAAATACAAGATGAATTATAGTTTTCAGAAGAAGAATAATATGCGGATGCACATTTAGTTTGCAATTTTATTTTAATGACTGAAGGTGAGGTGATAAGCGTGTAGCGGTGTACATACAAGGTATGGCTGTACACTTACTTAATATTGAAAGTTGTAATTTTGCAAAGATAGCTCTCTGAATTCCATATTTAACGTATATTTATTTAAGCATTTTTAGATACGTTATATATTGATCTCCATAGTATTAATATTTTCTGTTCTCACATACATGTAGCCCAGTGTCAGTTTGTACCGAATACCCATGTATTAGTAAGAAATCATTTTAAAGGAATAAATTTGCTGCATACATAAAAAGATAAAAAAAGGAATAGTTCAAATCTTTATATGTAAATACGTGAGCTAATTAGAAACCAATTTTAATGGAGAAACTGTTTATCAAATTTGCTACGAATCCCTTAGTTTTTTTTAATTATCCCACAGGGCATAACAATGTAAAAATAATTATTGTATTAAAAGGTATCAAATATTTTGACCAAAGTCTGCATAGTTTTTTCGCATTTGAGAATAAATTTTCTTTTCTTTTTTTTCAAAGTACACTGTACGTTGACTTGGTCCCAAAATTAAAGCAATTTGAAAATATTTTCGTAGTAAGAAATTACTTAAAGTGCGTTGTGACAAACAAAGTACGTGAAAAATAACATTACGAAATTTTAAATTAGCTGTCTTTGAAAATAAACTTCACGAAGAAAATCTAAATATAGATTACGGAAATTCATGTAATCTACAAATAGAGTTGCTTTAAAGAAAACACTCATGATTAAGCAAGATATACAATTTTATACCATACTTTACAGACTTATAGGACTATAATATAATGCATATATGTTTTACATTATAAAGGTATGCAACATAAATTCCACAGAGTAAGTAAACATTTCTTTTAAATATATGAATGGAAATACCCTATGCTATTTTTATCTCGCGGGAAACTATGAACTCGTCATACTGATTCTGGGATGGGTTCCGTTTGGAAGTGTTGTGTGGTCGCGGTTGTCTTTTGTGGTATTTCCTCGTTCGGGTTGGATTATCAAAGTCAGCCAGGTCCAGGATTTCAATTTAATTGTGGACAGGATTTGTGTACTTTTCCTCATCAATATTGTGATACTGACGACTATAGGTGCTTGTATTGTAGTGACGATCTCTGCTTTTCCAAGGACTTGCCAGACCAGTGTACTTCTTATTGTAAAGGTAATCACATTGTTATTTGAATTATAATTATTGTTCTTTGAATATTTTTTTTAATTTTCAATTGCTTGGTTTCCTCTTCTTCTGTTCTTACTTTCTTAAATCAATGTATAGAATACCGCCCGCCCTCTGCACCATATCCAAAATATAAAAAAGTTTTCTTACTTTAATCGGCTCTAATATTTTTTAAACGATGTTAATGTCAAAACTATTTGGTTTTATTATTTTCAAATATCATATTAATGTAAACATCTTATTGTTTACTTATTTGCTAGGCACTGTATGGTGTAATATCCAAAATGACTTTATGATATGGATTTATCTATATGACTATTTGTTGTATAAATAGATATCATTCAAGGACCAAGCACCCCTGCAACGACACAAGAAACACATCGTAATTTAACGAGGGCAAATCTCAAGGAGACCATGCAAGGTGTGTTCCTAATATAAGGTTTAAAAATAAGTCACAAAGCATTAAGGGAATCACCTGGAACGGAAATAGATTCACATTTTGTTTTTGTTTTTTGTTTTTTGTTTTTTTTTTTATAAATGCTTGTAATTATTTATATCTTTAAGTGGAGTGGGTTTTAAATATTCATTTTCTTTATCTCTTCTTTTGTTTGTAAATCAAGAAAACATACCAGTGTTTTGTTTAGAAGATTACTATTTTCGGTGACATTTAATTGTTAAAACTTCATCATGGTTATTTAAAATACACATGTTTGTCAAACAAAAAATGCTGTTTTATTCCCATATATAAACTTGAAAATTTTCATCAATAAAATTGTAATTATTATTCATATTATATAAAGGGCCAATTGCAACAAGAATTGGACGGGGGGGGGGGGGGGGGGGTTACTGCAGATACTAGTGTGTATAAATTATATGAGACTGTGACTTGTATACATGTATCTCAGATATAAATTACATTTAACTTACAATTTTTTTCTTCTTCGATTTAGAAAACTTGGCAATTCCACTCTGGCTTATCGTCTCTATACTGTTGCTGATCTTAGTTTTCTTGATTGGACTTTTCTTTTACTTCTGTTGTTCCAAATACAACCGTAGAAAAAATACCTTTATAACTAATCCATGTGATGATAAACACGTGGCCTACAACATTACAAGTATGTCTACGCCTGCAACTGCATTGCGTGAGTACGGTTCACATCCTTTTGCAAAATATTGTTACCTGTTTGAATTCACAAAAACTATAAATTTGCATGTTGTTAAATTTTTGTTATTTCCTTTTCCTTTAGATTTTGAATCTGAAAAAAAGACGTTATTAGATAAAAAGGAGTCCTTCGATTCGGGAAATTCGAGTATAGAAGGGACGATGACTTCGTCAAGTTCTACAGCGTCATCGGTGACGCAACCGCAGGAAGTCGGCGAGTCTCGTCATCATGAGCGCCATATTGAACACGAACTTCTAAAAAACTCCCATCCAGAAAGTTACACGGAAGACAGTGACACAGGTCTGACAAGTAGAGATAGTGTTGGAACTACGACTGTTACACCCCCCAGCTCTGACTTGTTTCCGACTTTTCAACCAGACTCTTTTTCTTCAAATATTGAAGATACACGTCTTAAAAGTAACTCTTAATTAATGATATTAATAATGTATGCAGTTATTTTGTTGTACGACATTTCACCGAGTGATACTTGTAATTAATGGCAATTTCTTTATATATCTGTTGTTCATGTATTATTAAATGTATTATTAAAGAAAGATAACTTTCACTAAGTTAAGTCACTTTTTAATTTATATGTAGCAAGTATTGTTCAAACATGTTGTGATGAATTGATTGTATTTTAGTATCGATTAAATAAAAAATTGGGCGTTTTGCATTAAACAAAAAATGCATGATATGGGTCTAAAATAAATTCGAGTATAGAAAGGGACGATGTCCTCGGCAAGTTCTACAGCGTCATCGGTGACGCAACCGCAGGAAGTTGGCGAGTCTCGTCATCATGAGCGCCATATTGAACACGAACTTCTACAAAAACTCCCATCCAGAAGGTTACACGGAAGACAGTGGCACAGGTCTGACAAGTAGAGATAGTGTTGGAACTACGACTGTTACACCGCCCAGCTCTTGCTTGTTTCCGACTTTTCAACCAGACTCTTTTTCTTCAAATATTGAAGATACATGTCTTAAAAGTAACTCTTAATTAATGATATTGATAATGTATGCAGTTAATATTTTGTTGTACGACATTTCACCTAGTGATACTTGTAACTTAATGGCAGTTTCTTTATATATCTGTTGATTTTCCCCTTTGTTCATGTATTATTAAATGTATTATTAAAGAAAGATAACTTTCACTAAGTCACTTTTTAATTTATATGTAGCAAGTTTTCTTCAAACATGTTATGATGAATTGATTGTATCTTAGTATCGACCAAATAAAAAATTGGGCGTTTTTTCATTTAACAAAAAATGCATGATATGGGTCTAAAACAATGAGCAAGATGGACGGTGCTAGTATTCCAATTCATATTTTATAAAACAGGGAAAGCGTGAAATAACCGTACCTTGTTCAGAAGACATTTTTGGCAACTTATTTGTTAATTTGGTATTTCAAGTACAACACTAAGATATATCTAAAGAGCTCTACTATATATCTTTTGCAATATACGAACCAAAAAATTCTTCGAATTGTTATAAACAAAAAATTGGAAAAATATTTACATATGATGCCAAAAAAAACAAGAAATTCTGAATACTAGTACATGTAATTCATTTCGATCTAGGTCTTTTGAAAATCGATCAAGGTGTTACATCTTTAAAAACAATTCTTTGGAAAATGTTAATTTTCAATGAAATATAAAGTGAACAGAAAAAATGATATATTTTTGTCACCTGAGTGTTTTTCATTGAACACCAACATTTTTGAAAGAATTGTTAATAAATTTTATCCTGGTTTATTTTCTGGTAAGTTCATATGTGGCTTTATCTATTTTTCCAAAGGAGTAATTAAGAATGCTTCTATTATTTCTGAACGGTCCTCTAAACGTTGTAAAGAGAACAGATCGATTACACTATGTCAAAAAGAGCAAAGTGAATCTACTGTAATCAATGCTAATTTTTCAAAATCTGCCCCCCCCCCTCCCCAAAAAAACAGATGACAATAGAAAACCTTTCAAAAAATATCCGTCTTGTTTTCAATGAAATATAAAGGAAAAAAGACATACTTTTATCTTTTGTCACCCGAGTGTTAATTAGATTGTTTATTTCTCGGATACGCCTGGAGGTTTGTATATCATTTTATTGATGAGTAGATGTAACTCATTTAATTAAGCAATAAAATGCTTTCTTTGTTGATTCTATCGGGATATGATGGTAGCGACATTGCAGAAAAAGTATATAACCCGGAATGATCGCTACCTTCATAACCCGCATAAATCATCATCGTATGCATATTAATGTTTATATTTATATCTTTCTTATAACAAATAAGTAAATTGATTGTAAAATAAAAATAAATAAGATATTCTTACTTTGTAAATTAGAAACAGTTGGAATCGTACTTGGTGGATTTAAGAAATATCGACTTACATGTATATTTGCATTGAAAATGGAAAAAAAATCATGTAATCCGATTAATAAATTGGCCAGATTAAAAAAAACTGTGATGCGAAAATAAAAATAAGTTGATAATGTCATAACATTTGACATTTGACCTCATTGTCTTCTACTTGCAAAAAAGTAAAAAAAAAAAATAAAGACTCATGAGTCTATTTCAGGTATCTATTTTAAACAGTTAAAAGTTAAGTGCACATTGATTGCACATTATACAAATACTGAAATTCAATGTACGTCACGGAATTCCTGTGTTCCGCAATAGGACAAAATGGTGTCATAGTTATTTTTTATAAAATACATATTGATACCATGATTAAGATTATTATTCTTCTTTACTGGTGTGTTTTAAAATTAAGATACGAATTAAAACCTTTTTCAGTTGTTTAAGCTAGCTATATAGTAGTCCACCTTAAACTTCTCCTCTCTCAGGAAAATAACCTTATATCTCCTGATATAACATGTAATATCATATTGAACCGCAGTATGGGTTTACACCTTAGAAACACATGTACTAACACATCATAAGGTTCCCCCTTGCCAGAGGAGCTCTTGGAATATGTAAATAAAGAACCGTATCTGATTCTCGACTGCCGAACTGCTTGCTCCCAGAGAAAACCATACGCGCGTGTGCAAAGAAAGTGACTGCATCCCTAAACCATGTTTACCCGGATCTAGAGGTCGCCGTTTTAAGTGATATATGCGACTTGTGTAGTCAAGATTTACCCAAAGTGGTAAGTGAGTTTTCAAGATTCTTGTCATCCTCTCGCATGTTTTTAATTCAAGCAGAGAACAGTGCAGATGTCAACGAAATCGGCAACAGATGCAGCCTGCGTTTCTTCTCATTGAAATTGACGCCTGTCATTTGTAGCTACATTAGAGAGGACAGCTTTTTATAAGTCTGGTACCTTATTTTTTTTCCCTGAAATATGTTACTGTATTAATAAATTGTCTTGAGAAAAAGGTGCTGACCTCAACATTTTTACGGAACATGTGGGATGAAGCATGCATGCATACATTGTAGTAGCCTTCAACACAATCAAATGCACGTGTCCCTTGCACCTTATTCAGCTAATTACGCATTTCGTCAAAAGTACATGCAGTAGTGCGCATATTAGAGAAATGTTCCATGTGAGAGGTAACTGGTTTAAAATCGATATTGAAATTTTCATATTTGTTTCTGCATTTTAAAGCTACATGTAATAACAAACCTGTAATTTCAACAAATTACTTCAGGTATAATTCCGATGTTCTCATAAACATTGCATGCTGCAAAGTCTTAGATCCGCGGAGACAAATGTCTCAAATGTTGTGCAACGTTGTCTGTTTGCATCTTATCTCTATATCTATGAATACAAGTGGTTAGGTTATATATCCCCATATATTCCCGTCATCTCCACTGTTGATCAATGTAAGAAGTGGCACCGTGCGGTGTGCGCGTGCGATAATTAATACCGCGCTCTCACTCACTAATCCAAAACACATTTTTCTATCGTCTGTGCTATACATCACTGGAGAAAACGTATTGTTTGCTGCAAATTGGAGATATTGTTCAGAAAACAATGCTTTCACTGTAGAAAATATATTTTTTCTGTACATACTGGGTATAGCTTTTTAAAACTCTTAATTTTTGTTAAAGATGAGAATTGTCTTGATTTAAAACAGATTAGACTTAGCTTTGCGTTTTATTTTAGATTAAAATATCTCGCAATATCAAATATTTGATTTTTCTGTGAATTTTACTTTTTGGGGGTTCAGGAAAAGTTCATGGGAATAAAGATCAAGCATGCATTTACATGTCTAGATTATTGATAATAATTCTGAGAAGATATTCTATATCAACCAAGTTATGATGTTTACTGCGGCATTCGATGAAAATCTCTCCATGAAATATGCACACTGTCAGTGTCAAGATATAAAAGACAAGGTTCCCGTTCAATCCGTTATCTGTTTTTAAAATGATGGAAACTACTAAAAACAAATGTCAACGTTTCTTATTCCATTCATTATCAAAATTATTTTTGGTCAGTTTCTAAACCCAACTTTGCACATCACAGAAGCTAACGTTCCTCCTCCCCCCCCCCCTTCACCCCCACCCCATCCCCCATCACAACCCCCCTTGTCCGAACTAAGAAATGCATGTAGTGATATTGGTGATGGATCAGCTTTTAAGGTTTTAATTTTGAAAGGTTTATTTTCAATGATTCATTTTTAATCTTCTTTAAATAGTACATTAAATTTTCAAAAGCCTGCAAAGGATCTGTACCTATTTAATTTTTGTACAATCAATTGAGTTGTTATAGCCATTTAATCTTTTGCACTTGAAAATTCTTATTGGAACTTATAAACATTTCTTTAATGTTCGGTAAGTTTTGTAATTTTTTTTCTTCTGTATTTTCAAGAAGAAATATCTGAGCTCAAGCATTCATCCATTGTAAAACTAGGATGATTTTTACTTATATACAAGATATTTTGGCATTTTCACGTACATACCAGAAGTTACAGCTATTTGCAATCAATGCATGTGCCAACAACTTTTGAAACGTTTCAAACGCCCACACCAAACGAATGTTTCTTGTAACCCGAGTACATGGCTTTACGCATGTATTGCACCTGTCCTCCCATGCATTTTCATGTGACCGAGAAGTTAGAAAAGTATGATGTAATTGAAATAAATTAAATGCAACATTATATACAGCACATGGTGTATCCAAGGGCGAATTAATTTTTATGTTTTGGTGATTTTGATATCGATTCTCTAAAAACTTCTCCCCAAGACGAAAAGATCTATGGAATCTTAACAGTTCATAGAACTTTCAAAATGAAAATCAGGAACGATCTTATGAAACTTATCTTTGTCTTTGATAAAAGTTCTAAAATCCAATTTCAATGGTTCATAATACTCTATGATTGATTTAATGTTAGTTTTTATCTTCATCTGTACTGAGAAAAAAAAGCATCAGCGTTATATGACTACTGCACTACTGTGTTTTAGTATTACGTAGGATAAACCGATATACTCATAGAGAATATAACGATATCCAGGATTATGGAAATGTCACGTGGATTCAAAAAACAAAGTTTAGAACGAAATTGAGGGGAAACTGACCTAAATATACTAGATAAATGTTAGTCTTACCATTTGTGTTTTTTGTTTAACTTGTAAGCACAACGTTGTCGGGTATTTGGTGTTTGATTCACAATGTGGTTTAATCATAATTATGCATGTGTGGTGGTTTTTCGATTGTTTGGGTTTTTTTTTTAAAATCTAATACCGACGCTTGCAAATCATCCCAAGTAGCTTGTAATAAGAAAGAAATACATGCACAAGGGAAACACGGGACTAAGGTTTTGGTACAATCTGATTTGTCGGTTATTATGGTATATAACCTATGTGCGCGATGTATGAATGATGGATCTTAAAGGTGCTGATTACATAGGTTCACTCACATAAAAAAGATACATTTATATGTATATGTAACACATATTGAAGAAGTAATATGAACGAGAAAATCCATAAAATTGTAGCTGCTCAAACACGTTAACAGATAAAGAAGCAAGAAATAACCTTCGAGTCAAATGCATCAATTGCTGTAAACATGTACGTCTCCCCTCTTCTATATAAACAATCACCCTTCCATATTGTCTTAAAAGATTTTGGCCTCGAGACCAGTGCAAAACAATTTTAACATAAAACTAGCATTAATCTTAACAGTAAGACATTCCATTCATATTAGAGCAATACGGCTATAATATTGAAGCACTTAACTACAATTATTATTCCGGATATTTTATTGCTCTGTAACTCCAGGATTTATCATATAGAAGTGGATAATGCGCCAATCTAACATACATAAACCTGACGATCATCTCGCGGCCATATGTCGGGATCGGGGTCTGCTCGATTCACATCGCAAAGTTCATCTTAATGTTCTACGAAGGTTTCTAAGCTTTTTGCGAAGACTTAATTTTTCTACGATGTTTATGTGTGATTTAATTTTACAAATTCATATATTTTGTTCGACGGCGTTTTGTAAGAACTTTTTACACTATGCAACTTTACTCCGCTCTTATTCATTGCTGACCATTTACTACGGTGCTTTTGAATATCATGGTTTCGAAGGATCTGCACTAACGCCTGGCAAATCGATGCAACTCTGTGCATGATAAAAAAGTAGTTTAGCACTATCTTTTGGTTTGGTGTAGTATTAAATGTTGGCTTACATTATAAACATTGGATTTCTTAAAAAGATTTTTTGAATTTTCATCTTTGTTGTCATCTTTTCATCATGTTTAAATTCGAAATGTTCACTTGCACATACTGGAAAAAGAAAACAAACAACGTCTAAAACACGTATGTCATAAAAAAAACAAAATTATATATTCAAAAAGTTTTAATGGTGCATACCCTTTATTTATTTGCAGTGTCCAGGAAAAAAAGAATTTATGACTATCTGAGAATCGTGACAAATTCAGAATCATGCAAGCATGATAAGCACTTTAAGATTTGTCAAATTACATAATTATTAGATTTATTGAAAATTCCTGATAACGGAAAATGTAGAATGCCCCTCCCAAGATCATGAAAGAGAAAATTGAGAGAAAGTAATAATTCATCTCAGCTTCTCGATTCGAAAACGGGTCAAAGCATCTACTCAGACTTTGGTTGATTTCTATAAAAACAGTATAGTTAACTTAAATTATGTAATTCAACTCACCGTTATGTTATTCTAATGGTAAACAAGATAAGTGTTTTGGATTTATCGAGTTAAAGATCGATGTTTTTCAGACGAAATTCAGTGATTATCTTTCCATTCCCCGTGATGTAAACAAATAAAAGGGAGCAGAAAAAACACCTCCTCATATATAATCTAGATGCTGAAAAGAGAAAAAAAAAATTTAGCTACGCAGTGGTGAGAACTGTTCATTTCTGATCCATTCGATGCTGGAAATAATTCCTATATCTTGGAAATATTGGAGTGAGAAGTTATATAGATAAAATTTTATTCTGTTCGCCTTCTAGCTTTTCCCCTTAGACGTGTGCGAGTACTGGCCTCAACACTGTATCTATCGCGTAAGGATTCTTAAACAAAAGTTCGATCACGCTTTTTATCTATTTCCAGATCCCTGTTAAACGGATGATGAGGCAGTGATTTTTGGAGACCGTCTTTTGAGAGTCGTTTTTCTTTTAGAACGGTGCCAGAATCATGGGCAGTGGGGATATCATCAATGTGACCCTCACCGGTGGGGCTCCTTGGGGATTTCGTCTGTTTGGAGGAGAAAGTTTCCCCATTGAAGTTGCCAAGGTAACAAGCATTCTTTTCTTGCAGGGTATTTTTGCCAACAAATATGTACATATAGTCAACTTATAATTTTTGTAATGATTCTCTTTTCTTTTCTTCATTTTCATAAACGACATCCAAAAGCTACTCTAAATTGCAAACCTCTGCGTAATTGCAATGTGTCTGTTATCCTACAATGTTGCCCAATTGTTTCCCACTTGTTTTGAAGAACTAAAGCAAGGATGCTTGATGTACAAGCTGGAAAACTCCAGCAATGTTATTCTAGTGCAAATTGTTGATTTCTTACATGCAGTCATTATGTGCATATTATGAGAGTTGCAATGTCAGGAATATTTAAAGAACAACTGCATTTTAGAAGATTTATTGCATAGTTGTGGTCTAATAGTTTGTCATTACAGTGATGACAGATAATCCTGAAAATGATTTACAGTTTTATCATTCCAGTTTTACCATGACAAATTTTACGTATTCCATGCATTAGGTACATGTTCATTTTCATGTAATTTTTCTACTAAAAAGTTTCTGAAAAGCTTATTTCATGGCGAAAAGGGAAATTAGTTTTTGTATATAAAATAGATACCGTATATCCGGGGTTTTCGCGTGTCACAAAATTTGCGAAAATTAGGGAAATTTGTAACAATTTTAATTTGCGGCAGTCATTTTTTGCGATATAAAAAGTTTCTTATAGAAAATGATACTGGATATAATTTATGCGTATTCCAATATCTGCGATTTAAAAGGGGGTAATGAAAAAGCGAAAATTAGATCATCGCAAAAATTACCGGATATACGGCATACCCAATTCATATTTATCATGACATTTTTTACGTAAACCAGTCCGTTACATGTAGGTACAATGTATATATACCTTGTTTTATTACTTACAATTATTTTGTGTTTCTAAAAGGGCTCCCGAGGGTAGAGAATTGTGTGGACTAGAGGTTCTTGGTGCATCAAGTAACCCTTTTGATCCAACAGAAATATTTTATCTATAAGCCAAAAAAAAAAGTGAAGAAGGAAAGCTGGAGTACGTCATTTTTATTGGCGGTTGTTGCAAGTTATTGTTTAGACAACGTTTCTTACAGATACCACCAGTTTCTGACAGTTAAGAGCTGTTTTCACTCTGATTTGCAAATCGTTGAACAAACTTATTGTAAGCTTCAAAGCCCTATCATGAAATGCGAAAAAGGCTACATTTTTGTATGTATATAGATGATAGGGAAAAGGCTCTTGGTTCATAGCCATGTTGTTTACTTTTTTCATGGTTAATGGTTGCCATTCTTAATGGTTTGAAGATTACAGTTGGAAAGGTTAACCCAACGAGAAACGAATGAGAACTCGACGTATCGTGCTTTTCTGCATGTTGCCGTTTGATAAGAATAATCGGGTGGAGCAAACTACATGACAAAAACACGTGTTGGGGGTTGCTTTCGTTTGAAACACTCTCCCGCCGACAACAAGGCGAGTTCTTGTGAAAAACTTCTCCCATATCTGACATTAAGGTAAACAAAGTTTGCGATAAATTTATACCTACAGTTCATATGATTTATCGGCTGAGTTCGAACACAGAACTTCCTTAGCTAATTCAAACTATTATGAACAATTTATAAATCTGTTCTGGTTTCTGGCTTTCGTCTCAGGGCAGAACCACTGATTGGCTTTGGGAAAAGTTTTGGTAGGGTTGTTTTGGGCTTTTTTATGTTAAGAAAGGCCTTCTTGTGTCATTTGGCAATCCGTAAACAATGTTAAATGCAATGCCATGTGTGCGGATCTTGTACCCCCACAGTGCTGCTCCTCTGTACATCTTTGCATAACACATATGTTGGATGAGTTACAGACAACATTAGGTAATATGCACCACGAGAGGCGAAGCTCAAAGACCACGTTGTTTTTTATGACCGAACGGATTCGTCGGAGAAAACAACGTATTGGAAAGTCATTCACTGCGCGTTAGCTTTATGTAACAAACATTACAATAGGCCAACGTCCAAGGTCAGATACAGTAGCATGAATAAAAAAAAATAACAGGTGAAGGTCATGGACTACTCAGATGGGTTATGGAAAACCGTATTGAAACTCGTCATAACAAATAAATGATTTATTATAATACTTGTAACTTTTGCATCTATTCTTTTGACTTTACATAAAGTTTTTAAAGATGATTTAAATAAAAAATATAAAAGATTGTGCATTTACGATTTACATCTTTTTCTCATGTCATTTAATTTAAGATTTTTGTACATTTTGATTTTTTTTTTTTGGGGGGGGGGGGTGTTGTGTTGGGGGTGTTTATGCAGCAACAGAACAATTTTATTACGATGCATTTACCTACATTCATTCTGAAAGAGCATTCATCATTTTCAGACCTCATCTGTCTTCCCATGACGTATGACGTCACAGGGATAATAAAAAATAAACGTCTGCAAATATTTGATCCTTATGTTCTTTCATTGTTACGAAAAAAAGAAAGCATTGATTAATCAAAGTTTAGATTTGAAAAAAAAAGATGTTGATTCTGTATTTGTGTAAACTATACCTGAAATTCAAGAAAATCGTTCTGTTTTTTTTTTTCGTTTTTTTTGGATTTCATCCAATTACTAATAGCGAATGATACTAGTTTTAGAAGATAGGCAATATTGTTTACCTATTCACTTCACTCTTATCAGACCAGCTAAGAGCTTTGTGAAATTTGAGAAACTGATTTAGCGAAGATTTTGCCTCAGTTTCTATTATCACTCGGGTAGTCGAATGTTTTGAAAATTATATTGATGAATTATCTCAACAAACCTGCACACCTATATCTGATTTAGAGTACTGATGATTATCAAGGCAATTTAAAAATTGTAAATGAGTGTACATTTGTATATTAAAAACTGACTGTCTGAATTTTGAAATAAAATAAATGAAATGAATAACATATTGGATTAACTCACATGCACAAGACAACAAAAATTGCGGGATTTTTTATTTCACATATTCATTTTTTAAACAGTTTTAACAGTATCCACTTTAAACAAACAAATCTAGAGCAAATTAAGATTTTAAAACTTGTGCCCATTCCGATTGCAACAGTATCGCAGTAATAAAATAGATTCAATTCAATTCAAACAAAAAATGTGTAATTGAAACTCGTTTTTAAAAATATGTATAGATGTTGCTTGTTAACAGTTTTGATTTTGCACAACTGTCTAAAAATAGACTACACTTTATCAATCGAAGTCACTGATGATAAAGATATATATATACATGTATCTCTTTGCTTAGTTTTCTATAGCTTTGATTTTGTCTACCTATTTACGTCAAGCGTTTCCCCTTTCTTTTCCTATCAATGACAATTTGCTACTTAAAGGACATTTATTTAAAACGTGGTAAAATAAAACAATTTTTTTTCTTTATTTGAAATGTTATTTATGATAAAGCACACATGCCTGAGACAATGCAATCTTTCTGCGCAACTGCTAAGCAAAATTGCATTCTGATAAAGTGCAGAATGATTTGTCACTTGAAGGGCATAAATAAAAACTTCATTAAATCCTTTTAGTAAACCCATAAATGTAGATACATATTGTGTACACGCAGCTTAATGGGTTTCAGATTTGGCTGTGGTGTACCTTCGTTTTTAGACCTACCTGGTTCACCTGGAAACAGAAGGCCCCGAAACCCCAACGCTTTTCATCTTTTCAATGGTGATTTGTGAATTCGCTATCAAGATTTTGTCACTTCCATTTCAGATACGGAAAAAGAGTAAAGCACACGCGGGGGGCCTGCAGGAGGGAGATGTCCTGCTTCGTCTGAATGGTGTCCCCGTCAAGGGGAAGACCCACGAAGCGGTCATGCACTTGGTGGACAACGCCGGGGACAAACTCTCCATCGATCTCCAAAGGTATTAGGTTCTTATATTCGCTACTATAGTATCGTTATTATTATTTAGTATTTAGTATTGATGGCAATGAATTCAGAAGTTGAATTGTGGGCTCTCTCTCTCTCTCTCTCTCTCTCTCTCTCTCTCTCTCTCTCTCTCTCTCTCTCTCTCTTGAAGCTTAATTTGTATTAGAATTTTAGAAACTGTTTTGATTTTACTTGAGTTCATGCTAGAATATAAAACAAGTTTATTTTAAATTAAAAACATGCACATTTTTAGTGTATCCAAACCTGCTTTGTTTAGTACTTATGTAAATATTGGCAACATTTGGTTTCGAATGTTTTCATAAATCATTTTTGAGGTCATTATCTTATACTTGAATATGCGTTGTTTTCATTAAGGATAAAAAATAGAAGTAATTCAATAAGAATTACTTCTACTAGTATTTATATCAATATGAAAAAATTAAAATTTCAGTGACTTGAAATTATTAAAAGGTTACGTTTTCTTACAGACCTTACGGTAAGAAATCCGTGAACGAACAACAGATGCCTGCCCATCTACAAGTATCCCAAAAGACTGACAAAAACATAGTGTCGTCTGCTTCCTCGAACTACGTTATCCCAGAGGGTGACAAAACGCGGAAAATCATCACTCACCAATATCAGGAGAACGAGCCAGGGGGCCTGAAGTCCAACACTTACATTAAGCAGGAATTGGTGAGTTCTCAGCCCTATCAGCAAGTCACAATGAATCAAACCCAACAGATGCCTAGGCAGGTTTACGTTGACATACAAGACCAAAGCAAACCAATGACCGAAAATCTGTCGCCATTACCGAACGATTTTCAGCCAAAATCCGCTTCGAGTCCGGTTCCTCAGTTTCGGGTTAGGAATGTGAAGGACAGTCTATACAATTCTCCGGCTGGAAAAATGTATCCGATTCAGCCACAACAACCGGTTCCAGAACCGCAACCATTACAGGAGAGCAACACCAATATCCCCATGTTCCGGGTTTCTAAATTTCAACCTGGCGTTTTTAGTCTTGAACCTCAGGTGCGGTTTGAGCCTGAACCCGTTTCTCACTACGAGCCAGAACCAACTCCACAACCACAGGCAGGAAGTATACCTCCAGCGCCACCACCACCTGCTCCGCTCATGATCTGCAATGTGGAAAACGAACCAATGATGTTTCCCGTACCAAGGCCGACATTTAACGCTATCAAGGAGTTGGTCAGCTTTAAAGCGAAAACTCAGAATGGTGAGGATGAAGTCGACCACGAGTATTACGATATTCATGGTCACAAACATCTTCCCATCTTTGCCCCGCCTGTAGAGATCGAACCGGAACCGGAAGATGGCGAGCACGAGGAGAGGAACATCATGGACAGTGGATATGATGAATCCCTGATGACCCCGGGGAGTGGTACCCGACCCAACCATCTTCCTAACCTTGATCTTTCCCGGACGTACAGTTTGGAGAGTGATGTACCGGGAACTCCGGACACAGGATCGACAGGCGCCCGGCGTAGAAGTAAGTGTTGTGTTCGAAACCATTGATCACCCCCTTAAAATCCCAGAATAAAATTGTCGTTAAAAATTGTTTTATCATTACTGATATGTATTTTCCAATCTAATGTTGTATTTTGCATTAATGTGTATTGGCTTTTTAGTTTGCTTTGAGTTTTGTTTTGTTTTCATTTTTTATCTTTATTTTTTTTTTTAATTTCTGTTTAATTGGGATGTTTCCTGGGGTTTTTTTAAATTTTATTTTCATTCGGTAAGATTTTTTGTATCATACAAACGTATATAGCCATTTCCTTTATAATACCATGACTTTGAGTCCATGAGAACATGTATACCCCTCAAACAAACTACTTTCCTAAAACCCCAAAAGTTTCTGTCATCAAAAGTGTTCATGGACAATTTTAAAACTGTTTGAATGCATGTGCGTGTATATCAAAAGAGGTGAATGTCTCTTACTAAATACCTTGTTAGCTAACAAATATTAATATATGGGATTTCAATTTGAAAATTATTTCATTTTATATATTTGCTAGTATATATTTACATATTTATTTTATTTAAAAGTTCATATACTTCGTAATTGTGGTAATAGATTAAGAATCTGTACCGGTTAATCTCGGAGAAATCTGGTTCAACAAGGCATCAAATATCAGAGGAAGAAATTTCTAAAGTACACCAAATTTATACAGAATTAAGTCTCAATCATCAGATGGTTGAACATTAAGCAAAGGCTTCTAAGTCTGTAATAGCAAACGTATCGACAGTTCATCAGAAATCAAACAGCAAATGTATATAACAAACATCAGAGGGGGCCCGGTGTGTTTGGATAACCTTAGACCCATCATATGAACGATAATCCCTGGATTAACTTTATCTCATGTCGTGGCATCGATCATATGTTTGTAATTAAGACGAATGGATCAAAAATATTTAATTTTTTTTATATCTATCAAAATTATTTTTGAAATACACCGTTTTTATTTTACTTTCAGGATACAAGCAACGATAATTTCATGTATATTTCAAAGTCCAATGCTAAATTTTAGATTGATGAATGTGTTATTTATTTTCTACCTGACGTTGCTATAGATCTATATCCAGACAACCATACCCCAACCCCAACATGTGCTGTAAGATCTTTATAGGTATACATACATGTATATTGGTATCAGCCGAGATTTCACTAATTACCCCTGAAGACTGAAGAAATGGCTAACAGATGGGGAACTCCCGACTCGTTATCGTAAATGAGGGCTTCCTATACAAACTCACTTTTAATACAGCAATTGAATGACTTTCTTTGCAAGCCGACCTGGGATTTTATGAAAAGAGAAAATTATTTCAAATTAGATTTCTAATGTGTTCCTTATCTCCCTTCTATTCTCTCGTTATTATACGTGATATTTGAGTGGTTCTTATGGGATTTACAAAGCATATGATATTGGAACGTACCCAAGAGGTACCGCATTGACTTAATTATCCTTGTCATCAGGACGGTGTAGTTACCTTGATAAACCGGACGGAAGGTTCCATTCCGGGGGAAGGGTAGGGGATGATAGGTTAATCAATCAATCTTTTTGGGGTATTATGGTTGATTTTAATTCTTTTTTCTTGTAGAGAAACACTATGCTGATTCCGCTTTCTACGATGATCCGTCAACGAATTATCCGACAATCGAGGAGCAAGTGGACCTATGCAAGAAGATAGCAAAGTCTCTCACTTCGGCGGCCAATCGACGCGCTCGCGGTGCGAAGATGTTTGCGAAGCGCAAACGCAAGTCAACCAAGTGGATCCACGATGGAGAGCGATACCACGGGTCGTCATCGGCGGGGGATGTAGCTGATTTGCGTGACCTTGATAGCGAGCTTATTGAGTCGGAAGGAGGATTTAAGCCCCTTTTCCAGTTTCGTATACCTAACCTTGCTAATCGAGTCAATTATAACGAAGACCACAAAATGAGTTTGTCAAAGGATGAATTCGAGAGGCTTCGACTGAGCGCGAACAAAGTGGACCACACTTCTGTGTCGCCAACACAGTGTCACAATCTGGTGGCTGATTTGCAGAGTAAGAGGAACAGGGGAGCTAAATTGTTTCAAAAGAGGGCCGCCCGCTCCGAGAAATGGGTGATCGACGAAAACAATGCACAGAAGCCTCCGCCGCAACCCCGCCTGAATGAAATTGTGAGCCACTCCCCTGTGAAGCCCGCTCTCTCTCCCTGGGAGGCCGCAATGGAGAACCCGCTAGGGTACGTTGACAAAGCTTTCGACCACTTGGACGGTCGGCCGAAACCTCGACCTATGTCTGTGCCCCAGTATCAGCCACCGCAGCAGCAGTACCGGCCCGTGGTCCAACCAGCTTCTGTCCCCTATCAACAAACTCAAAGCTACTCTTATCAGACGAACGTCTCTCTCAAAACAGACGAAAAACCGAAAGTCGTAACAGGCCCGAACTATAACAGACTGGCCAAGGGATGGAATACCGGAAGAGACCAAAGAGATGGTAAGACTTTGTTTCCATTTTATTATTTATTTGATATCAAAATAATTTACATAAATGTAATACATGTATATATTTAAAATTCGATTTTTTTTTTTGAGGTTAAGAGCATTTCGATTCAGAATAATCGGTCATTATGATTTGCCTTATCAAGACTTCGACACCCTTAGTGACATACAATGTAGATTATTTGTGCTTGTATCAAGTCTTTGACAACTTATAAATGTCTTATCGGAGTTAAAGCAAATTTCAAATATTTCACATTGCTGTTCAGAGATTTGAGTAAACAAATGTTGACAGTATTGGTTTGGTCAGCAATCACGGGATATACATATATCTACCTAAGCGCATTGTCAACTGCCTCAGAATGTCATCTGAATTTCAATGTAACATGCTGACACGATTCATCAATTTCATTTTATCAAAGCGCTTCATTAAAATTGTCCTTGCATACATTTTATTTTCCTAAAACAGGTTCCCGCCGTTTGTAAGTATACGATTGCTCCATAACCATTAGCTATCTAACTGATAGATGATTTGTATAGATTTGATGCCGAGACAGAAGAAAAGCTCCCGAATTTTCACATTGCAATTTTCAAAGAAACCCTTAACCAAAATCTATCCCCCTTCTCACCCATTTAATCCCCGCACCCCAATTAGAGCTGGAAGCTCAATCTCTAAATTAATGCAATGCACCATAAGATCATCGACACATTTTCTTCTTGTCTGTTACACGGTGCAAATTAGTGTTTTTTTCTTTATCTTTCTTCGGATTGCTGATTATGAGAATTAGTCGTTTTGATTATAACGGTATACGAGCTGGAGATCATTTGAACCTATATAATTATATGTATGTATATATAGAAGCATCAGGTAGAAACATCGGTTGCTCATTAGGGTGCAGGAGAAAACACTCGTTCTTGTTTTATCTATGATATGTTTTTTCGCTGTAATTATGTAATATGCTGTAACGTTACTGTTCCATGCCCAGCAGTTTGTACCACAGTGCATGATTCTTAGGAATTCATAAACGTGTAGATTAGCTCTCACTGTCGGGATTTTTTTCTCGGATTTGCAAAGAAATGCCAAAGGGTTGATAAAAAAAAACCTACGCCATCATCAAATGCCTCGTACTTTTAAAACATGTATGTCCGAAATTAAAATGTAGATGACCTTCTTTTCAGGGTCTACTAGAAAAAGTCAGCAGCAACAGTGGGTGCAGCAACAGCAGCAGGATCAACAATGGTCATCACAGCAACCACAAATGTATAGGCAGGAACCACCCCCACCCCCACCCCCACAAAAACCAATCAAACAGCAAGATAACTATAACCGAAAAATCAAAGCTTGGTCGTCTGGACCGGGTAACAATACAAGAACTGTTCAAGAGAGCTCGTCAAACACCACCCCCATTTACGGGGCGCGGGGACAGCCCCAGGGCTTCAAAACGGCGGATTCCTATAATTATGAAATGACTGCCGTAACGGAATTCTAGGACTTCGTCGTCGTTTTGAAAAATTTAAGATTATTTGAAAACCCAAAAGAAGATATTTTATGAAAGCGTGGGTTTATTACTTATCAAAATAGAGAGCAAGTGGGTTTTTTTGTTATTTATATATTGATTTTTTGCCAAAACAAAAATGCTCAATTTGATGTTTTGGAGTGTGCCGTTTAGATGTCGGTTTGCACTTAGAATGAGCAAAAGTTAGTGCATTTTCTTTCCGAGTTCATCGCGTGATAATGTAGATGCCTTTATGTATATCATATATTCTTCACTGTATTACCATAGTTACTGAAAAGCATTCCCGAGATTGTTTTTATTTTTCGTGTGGCTATGTATTCCTTTGAGTTCCGATCTGTGTACATACATCTTTTGTGCAGAAATCGTATAACTTGCCAGAAAGAGCAATGTAAGAATGCGTTTGATTGGATGATACGTTAATGCAGCTGGAGGTTTTGAGAGCTCGGTACATCTATATATATAATCTAGTAACCGTATTTACTTCTTCGTGATACAAGATTAACAACGATCCCAAGACCAGCGAAGGGGGAGCAGCCTCTATATAAGGACGCCCGTATCGTATTTCATAAGATATAACTTGACATGAAGTAGAGATGTATATACTGCCTTGCAGACAAAAATATCACCATGTCAGAATAGGTTAAACCCATGAGTTAGGAAGACGTCTACAAAACCAAGAAATCCCAATACTGAAACTTATAGTAGCAATGTTTGCCCGTTTTTCCTATTTGAACCTTATCACTATACCTGCACCATCATCAACTTTCGTTTATTCAAATGACCGATGACCCCGGAAGAACGGGTGGAGCATGCGCAGAAACTAAAGTTTCAATTCATATTGAGATTTTTTGAATTTTCTTCATTTATGAAATAATGTGGAATGTTTTGTAGCAAACTAGAAAATTAATTTATAATTAGTATTGATTTTTAAAAGTAGGATTGTTATTATGCACAAACATTTGATTCTATTGTTATTTTTATTCCATTGCCAAAATGTAAACCAAAAAAATATACATTAGGTAGACTGTAATTGATAGTGATGATGGGTTTTGTGCAATAATTTGTGGATGAAAGTTCACCGATTTTTTTTTCTTTCCTTTATATAGTTAACATGTTGGATATTTTCACTTGTGATTATATCTTTGTATGTAAAATCAAGTTTTAACCTTACTTCGAAGTAAAAAGAAAGTTTTGAGCTGTTGTTTTGTGTTTCAATTCTTCATGTATCTGATTTGGGTACCAAATCAAAGGCCCTGTATATACTCTGGTTAAAAACTGAGTGCAATTTACGTGGGGTTGTCTAGTGCACAGTTATAAAGAATATTATCTCCAAAATGGAGGGACTTGATGAACATTATCATCGCCGAACTAACGCCTGACGTTTAATAATAAGATGTGAATGCGTACATTGACATACACTGTCTGTCTGATAATTTACACTGCGTTGGGTCTTGGGAAATGCAACATTAAATATAGTTTAATGAAACATTTCTATTCCATTATACGTGTTATGAATTATTTGAGTACATTCCGATTTAAAAAGTGCACTAAAAACAAACATATTTCCAATCGTATGGAGTTCCAAATATTCTCAAATGTTTAATTTTTCGACTGACACGAGCGTTTTTTACTGAGTTGAATAGAACAATAATTAGTCTTAATTGAATATTGTTGCTCGTAATTAATCAATTGAGTTTGATAAAAATATTATTTCAGTATTTCGACCACTGAATTTACATTCGGTTTTTTTCTCCTTGAGACAATTATTAGAGTAAACTAATATCGGTCCTCTATAAAAATAAGCAATTTGTATAGAAGCAATGGCGTCTGCAGAATGACATGCGCGGATCCGGAAAATTTTTCGGGGGCGGGTGGGCGGGCGGGCAGAGGGGATCTGACGGTTATTTGAGTTTGCCAGGGGTGTGAGGAATATTTTTAGTTAATTTTATAACGTAAATTTGAGAAATTTGCATTTTGCGACCACCACCCCCCCCCCCCCCCCCCCCCCCCGATTCCCCTCACCCTAGACGTGCACATTAACAGGTTACATTGTCGCTGGAAACCCATCCACGGCCAGTTTGTCATGTACATGAATATATGAATATATGAATATTGTCATGTACATGAATATATAGGGGGTACATGTATGCGAGACTGGTCGTGGGTTTCCAACGTTGATTACGTTTCAGTACTAGTATTGTGCGAACTGGCACAGTACATGCATACTAAAAATATGTAAATAGTAAAAATACTGTATGTTACAAAATATGTTTATAGATTAATAATTTCAAACAATAGCTAAAGTTTGCTGAGGATACTTCGATTAAAATAAGATCCTTTGGTCCGCTGACGTAGATCTAAATTTTAAAAATATACCATTAGGTACATGTACTTTCTACGTGAAACTAATCATCTTCCCTTGATTAAATGATTTTTTATCAATAATTACATGATGAAAACAGAAAGAAACGAGCATTGAATATGATATTTAGGACATTTTTATTTTAACGTGAACGAATCTTGTAAGAGTTATCTCGACCCATACTGTGGAATTATTAAAATTCATGACAAGTTATTGTAGATCGTAAACTTTTCGTACGTTCATAGGGACGTATTTCGTGATTTTTCCTATTGATAAACCATTCTTCTTTTCATAATTCATCATGTAGGAAAATTTGTGGATGGATGGGGCCCCACAAAAATTTATTCTTCATAAATTCTAATGATTCCAACATGTTTTTTTTAACTCTGTGACAAAAAAAAAAAAGAAGAAAGTACTAGACATATGTGATTGCAATTTACAATCAAGAAATAGTAAATTCAAATACATAATGTCGTTTACGCATACCCTCTAATCTTTAATAAAAGATTTCACAGATGTCAGAGAGTGATACAAAGTACTGGAGCTCGATGGAAGTCGTCTAGTTTCAGAGAGTGAATAAAGCCACATCACGTAATATCACTGTAATATCACTACTTGTTTTCCTCGAACACTTTCTTCAGTTGTCCTGATTCATGCATTCTTATCAGTTCTTTTTCCCCTCCGATGTATTTTGTACCAATAAACAGTTGGGGAACCTGAAACAAGAGGGAAAAAAGTCTTTGTACACTACTTTTGATTGCAAAAAAAAACAAAACAAAAAACAAAACAAAACGTAGAAAGGGCTGTCCTATTCTTTGTTTGAAAATCACATAATATTATGACCCAGTTGTAACTTCTATTGCACATGTGATCTGCTGTAAAACAGAAATGTTTTACAATCTTAAATACAACTGTCTATATATAGCTGTACGTCATATGTATGTTTTAATGAATATTTTGATCGGTATGGACAAAGTACCTGTTGCAATTTTAAGTTCAAATAACAAATATAATTAATGATACATACTGATCTGGCGTCCGTCTGACAGAGAATCTGTAAATAGTTTTCTAACTGCGTACAGTCCTGTCTACTTTCGATGTCAACATACAACAGGTTCTTCAGATTGTATTCAGCGAGGATCCTTTGTATCAGTTTACAATCAGGAGAGTATGACTTAGAAAACACAACAATGTTGCCTTGGGCAAGTTTCTTATCCACAAATAACTTTGCACCGGCCATTCTTTTCAATATTTGTCCATACACCTCGCAAAGCTTCCCTAACAACAATAATGGCGAAATAGGAATTTGGCAAGTCGTTCATAAACTATTTCGAATAATTTTTGTGTCATTAAAGATTTATATTAATCCTAATAGTTTTATAATAATGCTTAAAATCATTTGAGATTGTATTCCGATATATCAACTATTCTTATCTGTGATTACAATAAGTAATAGACAACGAATAGAATTATGCCATTATATCTTTTCCTTTATATATATAAAATTGTTTGATTTATGAAAAAAAAAATGATTATGAAATTTTGCGTGCGACTTTTTTTGCAAATGTCGCCATTATAACATTTTTTTGCAATTACATCAGTTAAAATCCCGGATAGATGATTTTACTCGACTTTTACATGTCTAGCTGTTACCATGACCTCATGGAATTGTGACGTCATTGATATGTTTCGGATCCTGGCAGTGGGGATGTTGTGTTTACATGTTACCTTCGTGACTGTGGTTCTAATACGACATCAGACTTTTGAAGCTTGGTAAGTTTGTATTTTCACATATTTATTTGTATTTGGTTTGTATGTGGTTTTTATGTCTTTTAGATTGTTTTGATTAAATCAATTTTATCAAGAAAACGAATGTAAGCATTTTTATCACACAAATCACACAAATTTAAAATATTATAGTAGCATCGATATGATATCAGTAACAAATTAAAAAAGTTAATGGTAGTTTTTCTCGAATTTAATCTATTTTATAGTGTTCCCAGCAGCAGCAACATCAACTTGTTTTGGTTTTTTTAACAAGGCCTATCGAAATTATTTTTTTTTAAGTTATTAATTTAAAAGATTTACTTTGTACGAATTTGTCGTAAGTTACAATGTATATTGTTAAACGAAGCTCAATTCCCTATGCATACATATAAGTCCGCTTATAGGATCACGAGATATTTGATAAATGAGAGCACAATAGTTTATCACGGCGACACCGTTTTCCTTATTTCAAGCATTTCGCACTATGGTACCCGTGGACACATTGACTCGCTCCTGGGGACCCTGGCGCTGGGGGTCCGGGTGTGTACGCTGGATAGGATCCGCCCCCTGGACATCTTCAACGAGAGCGTGTGTCTCAACCTCAGTGGCTACAACATACACCCCACCTGTCACCTGAACCAAGCCATGGAGGCCCCCTACAGGATTCTACTAGTATTTATATATTTACACATGTCTTACATTTATTATAACTTTACACGTACTTGTGTATGGAACACTTAAACTGCCAAATATGAATGATAAGCATCTAATGATGATACTTCTTCGTTATATGTAATAATGAGAGTTTATCATTACATGCTGGTATTTGTTGAGACAGACGTTCCATGCGACTGTTCACAATATATGAGTGGTGATCTGCTGAGTTCCATCCTTTTTCTAATGAAAATTTATAAATTTTGGAAAAGCAGATTATCGCTTCTGAATCCAAATTAGATTCCGAGAAAAAATCTAGATTCAGGTAAAAAAAAAGTTAATAGATAAAACTCGTTAGATAGATTTATCGGGTAGTCTATTTTTAAATTAAAAACAGTTTGGTATAAAATGATAATTATTGATATTCTATAGAATAACCATCACATTAGCAACATAAAAGATTTAATATACTAGTATAGATTTTATCAAGATGTAATATTTTTGAAGTTAAGTACCGATTAACGACTGCAATGAGACTTTTTTTTAAATTATATTTTAATTGACAATTTTGTTTCAAACAGGGAGGAGTGATCGTTTTGGTTTTAGTCTCTTTGACTTGTTACCATCTTATATCACACGGACTGCTAATCAACGCTCTAGCTAACCTAGGACTATAAGGAAAAATGGCCAACGCCGGTTAATATATATCTAAGCCATTACCAACAAATTTCATTGCTCCGTGTTTACATGCAGCTAATATAGCTATTGTAAGATCTTGGATAAGAATTTAGACTTGAAAGCAGCACTGAAAATTCATTGAGAAGTGTACAGTTGAAAAAAAATGCAAATCAGAGGCGATAAAAGATGTTTGTCTATACGAACACGTGAGGATAAATTGCACGAAAGGAATTGTTTACAAGCTGGCTATCAACATCTTAGCTAATGCTTTTAAATGAAAGAGACTAAGAGACACCGAATAGATACAGGTACCCAATTAACATAGCTCCAATGTTACAGTTCCATTCAATATATATAACGGATATATTCAAAAAAATTGAGGAATATAATCGAAGAAGAATTTACAGTCTTAGAAAAATTCAAACTTGAAAGATGGAATGGAAAGAGTTCATTTTGAAAATGAGAGGCGCGGGATACGTCGATTTGTATATATAAACCCTTATGCTTTCTGAGGACAAAGTTCAGCAGATAGTATTGTTGGCCAAATCAAAGAACCATAGAAGGGACTTTAAATATAACGATTGGTACTTGTTTTTAAAACTAGAAAATAGAATGTCGTGTACTCTCTTTAAGACTGTTAACAACACAGACTACAGATAGAATCAATGTTAATATCTAAAATCTGCATATTTGGCTAAGCACAATTCGTATGAATAAAAATACAAACATGGCTGTATATATTCATAGATCCTATTATACTTTGTATTCATTTGTCATTAGTTAAGCTATTTATATGGTATTACTGTGAGTAAGATTATCTTTTTCATCTCACCCATATCTTTAGGCTAAAGTTAAAAAATATGACATGACAAACCATGCATTAAATTTTAACTTTAGATCGAAAATTAGTAGATGAGATTTCTTTCTCCGAATCGATGTTCGATTCGGAGAAAAACATGAATGATTTGGAATTGGAGCCAATTCCAAATACCTGCTCGCGGACATACGGATTTTTGTTGGCAATGTAGCTGAAGGCATGTTTTGAAGATGCTGTGTATTCAAACAAAAACCAGCAGAATCACAGACAAGCAGCTGATACTTGAAGAACCAACACGAGATATATACTTCATTTATACCAAACATGGAGTCACATCTAAAGAAATGACAAGTCTGGGTTTCACAACTGGATAACTTTTTAAAAAGTTTACGTTTCAGCAAGGATAATTATACGTGTATTGTGATTGGACATGTGTATATGGGGACTATTAACCTGGCGTTCACTATACCAACAACATTATAGAAGCAACATATTGTACCAATAATGTTATAGGAGCAATTGTACCAACATTATAAGAGCATTGTACCAACAACATCATAGGAGTAACTGTACCAACAACATCATAGGAGTAATTGTACCAACAATATCATAGGAGTAATTGTACCAACAACATCATAGGAGTAACTGTACCAACAATATCATAGGAGTAATTGTACCAAAATTTTAAGAGTAATTGTACCAACAACATTATAAGCGCAATTGTACCAACAACGATATAGGACTAATTGTACCAATAACATTATAGGAGCTATTGTACTATAACATTACAGGAGCAACTGTACCAATAACAATAAAGGAGCAATTCTACCAAAGACATTATTGGAGCAATTGTACCAGCAACATTATAGAAGCATTTGTACCAAAAACGTTATAGGACCAATTTTACCACCATTATAGAAGCAATTGTATCAATAACAATTTAGAAACAATTGTACCAACAACATTCATGTCCTTATATATTTACATTCACCGAGTATTTTCTCATCTATTTCTTAAAATCAAACCTATTGCGATTCAATGAAACTACAAAAACATATCTGTGTATCGTATAAGCTGAAGTTGGCTTTATAATTCTTTTTTTATGTATACAAAACTACAGTTAGGTGCCTAATTTTTTAATGTTCTGTCTTTCTCATACGTAAGACCAGTATAGTAAATAAAAAGAATTTACAAAAGCTCACAGATATAACCTTTGTTAGTAAGCAACAAAATCTGATGAAAAGCCCAAGATTTGATCGCATGTCCATAGAAGTTCATATCCCAGAGAACAAGTTTGATATTGCTGTTTATTTAGCAAGGAATACGATCCATCAAATACGACTATTATACTCGGTTTTCTTAATAAAGTTAACGTCTTCCTAGCATGCTCTAAAATTGAACATTATGGCCAATTAGCTATATTCTGTTCATGAAAGAAAATACGGGAGATAACTCCAACTCAGTGCGTTTAATGTTAACATGGTGTGCAAATTTGATGTATCTATTTCGTAAATTTATGTCGACATCAAATGTCCAATCGTCCAAAGTTTAGTAGGATATAAAGTGCGAGGAGCTAAGAGCCATTCATGAGCTTCTGTAAGGTTGTTCATCTTTGAAATTTTAATGATCTAAGAAATATCAATATCAGTAAGGTTCTACATATCTTGCTATACTTCTCAGTTACGTATATATTCCAGACTGATTCTGTAAAATGCCTCCATATTTCCTTACTCTAAAAACATAACACAAAATCCATCCAGACTTTAGTTTTTGTTTGTTTATTTCATGCACCAAAAAGGTTCATCTATGGTAGCAACAAAAAGGTGGTGTATAAAACGTATATCCATGGCTACTGTAGGCACGGCGACTAAATATCCTGCTCAGCAGACGAGTCTCCATGACAACGACAAATTCAAAGAGGGTTAAAAATTTGAAGAGATACAATTATTTTAAACAATTATAAATATACCGGTATCGTTGACATTACTTTAACATTTACTTTAAAAATAATTTCTATGGTATAAAGACAGTTTCCATCTCCCTGTGAAACGAAAATGGGAGAAACAAATAAGCACCTTGTCACACTGTCTATGATTATGACGCGGCAAGGTCAACGGGTCAAAGTAAGCTGACGCAAAAGGCACGGTTGTTATGGAGACAAGTCGTCTTTCTTATAAATAACTTAATGAAATATTAACAAATATGCTATACGTAAAATGAAAAAAAATGTAACGTAAATATGAAACTCTAACATCCAACAAAAAAATGTTTGCTTAATTAATCAAACACAACCAAAATGAGGTGAGGTACGTATAACGGACGAAATGTACTGTAATGAACGTGTTGGATCAGGAAGAATAACTCTTGATAAATTTCATTTTTCAGGAGAGAGAACGAGAAAAAATAAAATGGAATTTATAAATATATAAACAATGTTTCATCATAGGAAAGGAAACAATAATACTTTTTTGTGTCTTCAGTTTTACAACAGGTGATTTTCTTATTGCACATTTTGGATTTAATCATCCACCTGACCCAACGAAAGTTGAGTAGTAAATAATACAGTTTATTCTTTATATGAAATCAACTATCCCATTACTCGTGAAAGCAAAGTAATTCACTACAACAAAGATAGTCCCTTTGTAGACTTAGCATGAATCAAAAGAATAACACATTCATTGGAGTCAATACAATATCAAAGAACTCTTTCTCTAGCAGTAAATCATAATCTTTTTTTCTGGAACATAATCCTACAACCACAAATCAAAAATAACAAGGACAAAAAAAAAAGCTCAGCATGCCATTGAATTCATTCAAAACTAAATTACAAAATTCTCTATTGAAAAAAAAAATCAAAACAGTTGAAATGTGTCATCAAATACAAGTGACACATTACGTCATTTTGTAGAATAACAACATTAAATATTCTCTTGAGAAACCCTAGTACATAGTATTAATGTATAAAATTGTCTTCCATTCATCTGCGATCATTTCCTCATTCCATTCATTCACACAAATCTCAAAAAAGCTGTATTTCTTAAGGTAGTACACTGCTACAAAAAGCATATAGGACTTGCCAAGGATATATAAATTTCTTGCATTTGATAAATAAAAACAAAATATGTTCACGAAATTTTTATAGAAACGGTAACCCATTCATGTACGTACGATGGTTTGATGGCTGATGACTGAGTATTTTGGTGTGCAGGTACATCATTTCAGTGGATGGGACTAAATGCCTCTCGAACAGTACAAAACGAATGAAAAGCTTTTTTCTCTCTAAATTTCACAATCAATCCATTTTGTAATAAATGCCTTCACAATTGACTCTTTTAAATTCATATTTTTTTTATAATCAAAGTCCCCATAATTTGGCAATTCGTTGAAGATAACTGATATCCCAGTCTGCAGTTTTAAGATTGTCATTTAAATGATGCAACCACAAAACAGGGGAAAAGAACATGTTTTGAATATGCAGCATACAAATTCATTTTCATACCCTTGTGTAATGCAGCTTTTTTTCTTCAAAACACTAAAAATTTCAATGAATTCATATATGTTGTACACACTTGACCAAAAAATTACAGATTTTTTTCATCAAAGACTTGTTTTTGCATTAGAAATACAGAGGACAATTCCAACACCTCAGCTAAACAGCAAGTAGTTGGGAGTAATGGCAACCTCTGACATTTTATGGCCACATCAACTGTCTTGCGGCACTGTCCGTCCTAGGATGGATAACTATCTTGTAATTTGATGGATGATTCTTGTTAGCAGTCTGCAGCCAATGAAATTTTCCCTCTTGTCCTGTAACAAAATAGAAAGCTTTTTTCAAACCATGAAATTCAAATTGAATTAGCTAATGAAGTTTTTTTTCTTTGTACCATGATAGAATGTGTATAAGATTTAGATCAGAGAGAAAAAAAACCACATTATAATTGTCTTTCCATTACAAATAATTACTTACATTGAACTCGTTGTACGTAATTTCCGGGGAAGGTTCCGAACATCCCCGTCCGACAAGAGGTTCCGACGTACCATCCATCGTCACATTTCTCCATTACATATACCTCGTCCTGTTCCCATAATTCCAGCTCATCATCGTTCATGGGCTTATATGCATAAATAGCTCGATATCTGAAATAGAAGATGCATTCAGTCAACAAAATGGTCAGTTTATAATCACTGAACTGCTGTTAACTATACAAGAAGCAAACCAAGTCTTAAAAAATGTATTATTTTATTGTTAATATTATACTGTAGCTACTACACCTTTCGAAGAGTATAACCTTGTTGGAACATAATAAATTATCTTATTTGGAATAAGGATCATAAACATTTTAGGAATTTCATGTGGGTCAAACAGAATATTCGCACTACATGTAATACGTGAAAGTGAACTACCGATAAATGGAAAGAAATCCACACACAAAACAAATTCCAGACATAATGTGTTGGAAAGATGTGCAAACATATAGGGACACAAATTCTAGGAGATTTTAATAAGTCTTTTTTTTCTATTATCACAACATACTCGATGGTTCACTCAAAGCTTACCGTTCATACAAAATATTCCCTACCACCATCATATTAAGCATTTCTCTGACAAAGACAAAACATGGAATCTAACTACAGGTTCTGGAAATATCGTCAGATGAAGTCAACTTAATCATGCAAAATTGTCTATCATTATTTTTTTCAGACATGCAAATTTAGAAGAAGAATCACAAACATACCAGTACTCAAAAAAGTACACAAATTTACAGTTTATTTCTTGGGATAAACTATTCTATAACATTACCAATTGCTTATTCATGCAGTGAAGCTCTGAATGAATATCATTTAAACAACTTTACTCACCTACTTAAGGCTAAATCCTCATCTACATTCTTATTCCTATAATGATCATTATTGTTCTCCATATAGTTTTTATTAGCACTGGGGGAGTAACCCATTTGTCTGTCAGAGTGTGTGGGGGACAGGGGCCCTCGCCCCGTCCCAGGGCTCTGCCTTGATCGTTGTGAATACTGATAAGATTCCCCTCCATTGTAATGGGGGGCATGTCCGTTGTCCATTCTGTCGTAATAACGCGGGGACATTGTCTTTTCTAGGCCAGGGCTCGCGTGATAGCCCTGCACATGTTGTGGAGATATTTCACTCTGTCTGTTTCCATATCTGTAGGCTGCTGGTGATTTGGGGGAGAATGCTCCTGGGGATGGCTGAGGGGGAGGGGTGGGGGCCTCCATACTCACTGGGGACAGCATCTCTGGGGTACCTGTTCAAAGTGATGAAGTGAAAATTATTAATTTTTTGTCTAAATAGGGCAAATCACTACACAAAAATCACAGGTTAACATATTAATGCAGATTTATTAGTAGAAGATTTTGTAGACAAGACTAGGAGATGTGGCCATTTTATAGATAGTGTTTTTTTTAATTTGAACAGAGAACAGATAGATGCATTTTATCTATAAATTATGTAATCTGCAGAATGCAAATGAATTTTATCATACAGAGATATCAATTAGTGAAAAAAACATAATAAGCTCAAAGATTACTGTATAGACCCAATAGTGATTAACGGCAAAGCCAACTAATCTAAATGAAGACAATATAATATAAAATTGGTAAAGGATGAGGAAGTATGAAGGAAAGAAGAGTAACAAGGGAGAACAAAAGACAGGTGTCCTGATATATACCTCTACCTGTCATAGGGGTGGTGATGACGGAGGGGGCGGGGGTGACCAGTGGTGTGGACGGCTCGTTAACCACCTCCACGTAGGCCACCGGGAAAATGCCCTGGCGATTTCCCGCTCGTCCCTCAAACCAGTTCTCATCCACTCTTCTCAGTAGTGTCACAATTTCTCCCTGTAAATACAGAAAACCAAATAAAGGTCATCATGTGACAAATCTGGACTTTCTGAGGTTTCTTTGTTTATCATATCTATGCAAAGAAACTATTTTCATCATATTGATCTCAATTCACTTGGTTTTAAAGATAGCACTGGATTTCAACAAACATCTTTGGAACAAATTGCAGAATAAGAGAGGATGTTGAATACCTTGCGTAAGGAAAGCTCCACGTTGGTCTGTCCATTGAAGTTGTATCTGGCCCGGGCCTGTCCTTCTGATTGCCGGGCTGCCTCCTGGGCCTGCTCAATGGAGGTGATCACCTAAGGAGGGAGAAAATGTTAAAAATTAAACTTTGTCTTCTTGAAAAACATATCACTAGTAATTATGACTGACTTTCACTTCATTTTGGTACATATACACTGTATACACTGTTGTTAAAGATTTTGGTGAGTTTGTACCTCCACGTAGTTACTGGGGAAGATTCCCTTTCTGCCATATCGCTCTCCTTCAAACCAGTTTCTGTCTATTTGACGAAGGAGATACAAGATGTCACCTTTCTTGAAAGAAAGTTCCCTAAAACAGAAAGTAAATCATCAAATGAAAATCTACAAGACAGACAACAAAGGGGAAAAAGAATTACCAATGACATCCACTCATTGTCAAGTGTTCAATGTATGACTATTTTCAAAGCAAAACTTTTTGCATTCATAAATCAAATGGACATTTATCCCTATGAAGTAAACTCTCCAGATGCAAGCAGAGAGACTTTAAAATCTTATCAGCACAGTATATGTACTTCTTGCAAATTTTACACACAAAAAAAACTGAAGGCTTCAGAGAAGTTAATATTCCCACCGATGCTGATGATCTGCCTCTACGTACCTGGGATTTTGAGCATTGAAGGTGTACAGAGCCTTGGCTTTGCCCTGAATCTGGAAGCCTCTCCTCCTGTCGGCGGGGACTCCATAGTGAGTGTTGATGGTCACAGGTTCGTCAAATCGGTCTGCTGGTATCGGCGACTTCTGAGAAGGACTGTAGATACCAAACAGCATTTCATTAATTCAGCGGTTCACAGATTTGAAAAACAAAACAATTTAATCTCATTATGTTGATCAACTGTCGCTTGTAACATCACATCAAGTTTTGTGTCAATGGTGTAAAGAAAACTATCAACAAAGAGATGGGTGTTCAAACAGAGATTTAAAACTGCAGACAGATCAAGAGAAAGTTGTGAAGACAGCTAAAGTGAAGATTTGAAGAAGAATGTGAGGTTAGAAAGCCAGAAGCCTTTGATTCTCAATTAGTAAGTAAGAAGCGTTGTTGTTAAAGACATCACAAATCCACTGGCACAAATGAAAACAACAGGAGCTTTCTGATGAAACCAAAAACTTTGGAAACATTGTAAGGAAACTTGTTCATCCATGCAAAAATGTCTTACACCATTGCTCAACATTCTGAAGCCATTAGAACTAAAAACTATTAATTACCATTCCCTTTGCTTTGCGTGTGTTAATCTTAACAAAGTTTGAGCCAACCTGAACGAACTTTACAGCAAAAAGCAAACTAGTATATATCCCAATTAATAAAAGTATCTAATTTTTGTCTATATGTATACATACTCTAAGCAATGATTTGTTAAATATGTACCAGGTATACCAAATAAATAATATTCGTGGTATACAAATGTGACTGCGTTCAATTAAGAATAAAATAAACCAAAAGCATTAATGTTGATGGCAAAATGATGGAATGTTAATCATATTTGGATGAGATGAACTTAGTTGTGGGGAGACTTAGCTCCCCTTTTTCCAAGAGATTAGTAGCGGTGTGTCCGGCAGGCAGCGTATACTCACGTCATATTGGGGTCTTGGTTTATGTTATTGGGATTGCTGGAGGGGACAAATTAATTTCGAAAAATCAGAATATGAAATCATAGTTGTGGATTAAATTCATATGTACAAAATGGGTTTCCCAAAGAGAGAAATTTAAAATAAAAACAAAATTATTCGGATAAATTGGGAAAGGGAATAAGTGATTAATCATTCTTAATAAATTAATGTGCAAATATATAAAATGGGAAAAGTTGAGATTTTTGTTCCCACCACCTGAATGCAAATATCTCTCTTCTTTTTGTTGTTCAACAAAACATAAGGAGTAATGAAAAGTTTTTTTTACTGTACTGAAATAACTTCTATTTTTTATATTTGAAAACATGACATAATTTCTCTGGTGTTTGTACTTACGTAAAGAAATCGTTGTGTCGCCTCGCCTCAATATCAGCCTCTTCCTGGAGTATTTTGCGGCGTCTCTCCTCCTCGTAAAGCTGTTCCTGTAATACATAGAACAAAGATGATCAACCCATGTTATATGTACCAGTTACAACAGCTTCTTTAATTCAATTAAAACATATTTTCAGCACATTCATGCATTATTGATATTCAAAGTTTCTTGTCAAGAAGGAGCCATATCCAAGAGGTAAAGAATTTTTTTTTAAGATATCTAGGAAAATAATGGACAGTTTGGTCCATGCTCAACAAAATCTAAGGCTTAAATTCTTGACCAATTAACCTTTGATCAAGATGATCAGTATATTATATATGACATTTCTTCGTTCAAATCACAGTATATACATCATTTAAAAAAAATCAAACAGCAGAACACTACACCTGAACAATATTGTTATTAAGCACATAAAGATTGTACATGTAATTAATCTTGTGGATAAATGTTATTATAATAACTTAAATTACCAGTCGCCTTCGCCTATACTCCTCCTCTTCCTCTTTCCGTCGCATGTATTTGGGGTCGTTAACTGGAGATGGCTTCCTCTGGTCTGAGGTGGTGTGTTTGAAAGCTACAAGTATATGTATATTATTAACTTCAGGTCAAGGTAAAATTAATTAGGGGAAATTACAAACCCACACAAAAACATGTAAAAAAAAAGAAGAAGAAAATGACCGAAAAAAAAATAAAATAAAAATATATTCAGGTCAATTATTGTATATATTTTTACAAAGGTTTATAAAAACCAAGGAATGTAAAATTTGACAGCGAAATTAAAATTGAACAACAGTTCAGGTTAGACAAAGGACATACAAGAATGCTAGCAAGGTTACAAGATATATAAGATATTAAATTGTTCATCTACATACATGTAGCTAGAATAAAGGAGCAGAAGCAATACAAATCATTATAGAGCTGAAAGCAAAGAAAATCAAAGATTTCCCAAACAGCTACTCAAAACACAGTCAATTTATAACAAAAAATTCTGCTAATTTGAAGTGCCAATGAACCATTGGTAGAAGGTAGTCTCTACACCTGTGATCCTCACAGGGCTACTAAAAGGGGGGACTGTGTGACATTAAAAGTCAGTTTCAGTTTGCATTCAACATTAACAACAAGATTAATTTTTTTGTTGGCTGGATGTTAGTATAGATTAAAGTCACAACTGTTAATCAACTCGGTGCTCCAAATGATACGACATTCCTGCTTGTAGAAACATTAGGGACAATATCTCGACCAATAGAAATCACGACCAACCATGCCACATATAGTCCACGATCAGATCAGGTACAAGTTGGAAATTTTTCATGCAACTGTAAATTTTCTTTTGAAAGAAGAAGAGCTAATCGATCTGACATGTAAAATAACTTACACTTTTTCCTCTCTGCACATTCTAAACAGGTATAGTACATTCAAAGTTTTGGGGAATATTTCACATTGCAATTGTTAATGTATTGGACAGAATTTTTTACAAACCTTTCTATATTTACTTCATGCTCGATAAAATGATTTCTTAAAATTCCAGTTACATTTGTAATATACATACTGAATATATTTGTACTGTAAGAATTATTCTACCTGTACTTGTACCGGTATATCATACATTTTTTCATATGTGACTTCATGCTCATAAAATGCAGATATATTTTAGTATAGTGTATAACATTATGCAAGAGTGATCGTGTGCAATTAAACTGAAAAAAAACTTGACCTAATAAATTCTGTTACAGTATTTCGAATGGATATTTTTGTAACTGTCCATGCTAGTATGATTCCTATACTCACCCTTCTCAAACTCTTTCAGAAAAGCAAACTCCTCATCAATAGCTGGGGATACAAAACGTAACATCAATTTAAATGGGGGAAGCCTATCACTTGGAGCACACATTACTTGGATTAAATTTTTGGTTGTTGGCCACACTTTTTCACCCAAGTAAGACACCAAAAATATAAGTATATTGCTATATAAACCCTTTTAATGCCAAAACCCTAATACAAAATATATATAGTGTGTGAGGAGCAAGCCAACTACTGCTGGTGAGACCAAAGAAAAACACACGTCAATCCAAAAAAAAATTTTAGGAGACAAATCTACTATAAGGCATTTAGATCTCGCCCAGCAAACAAGCAATACCTCCATTGGATTTGATTGGGGAAGGACTTGTGACCCCTAGCTGTTCGGCCGCCGATAGGCTACTACGTTGCCGAGGCAACTTGTAACCTCCTATCGTGATAGGGTGCTTCCGTACGGGAGGGGCAGGTGCCCCGTTAACCAAGTGGTTATCTACCCTGACTACAACTGGTTCGTATATATTGTAGAAGTGAGGTATGAGCTGAGGTTGAGGTGAGTGAGGAGGAGGAGGGACCTTTGGAGGCACCGCCTGGTCCTGCTCTTCTCTCTTTTCTATTTTAATAAAAACATGCAAAACAGAATGAAGAAAAAAAATATTCGAAGGGGAAAGAAATAAAAGTCATGCATGCAATACAGAATAACATAAAGCATGAATGTATATACAAAAGAGTCACATATCCTGAAACTTTAAACATTTGTTTTGGACTATTGAGTAACATTGACTTTAATTTGGTTTGTTAAATTTTTTTGGAGATTTTCCCCCTATGTATTCCACTATTTGTAACCCCTGATTAATATCATCCTCCCTTTTACTAACTTTTCTGGAATGCTCTCAACATAACTCTACATGAATAATCACACCATGCAATTAAAGTAAAACAATGATGACAGAGAAGTTGTTGTTTGGAAAAGAAACAAGCAATGAATCAGGAAGACATGCAAAGCTGGAGGGTGAGGGCTGGGGAGTCTGGGAAATGAAGTTTTATGAAATAATGACCTGCTATCGTCATGCTCTGCGTCTGATCTTGTTGCCCTCCAGATGACCGTGGTAGAGTTCCAGATGACCTTGGTAGAGTTCCAAATGACCTTGGGAGAGTACCACCACCAGCATTGTCACCCACTTTGAAAGTGGTTGGTGCCTTCCTGCTAGGAGCAGCTATTGTGTGATAATACCGATCCGGCATAGATTGTTGCAAAAACCCTCTCTTCAAAACAATGGGAGACTTTTTCTTTATTGGCATGTCCTGTTTGATCCTTTCTTGACTTCGGACATCAGACTTTGATGAAACTGCCACTTTTAAAGGCTTCTTCACCAAAACAAATTTCTTAACCCTGTTCCCTTGATCTACAGGGATGTTGTTATTATCATTTTTGAACATTTTTTGACTGTTACTCCACTCATGTTGAGGATCCTTGATTTTATCCTCTATCTGAACTGCTTTAGCGTCAACAACATCACTTGTTGATGAAGATGGATTTAACTTCAACTTGCCAACATCTTTATCAAACTGAAGACGATTTCTTTTCCCCATTTCTTTTCGTTCCTGAAATAGCTGCCTCAGACTCTTAACCTGACTGACAGTTCCTCCATCTTTGGACTGATCATTCTTGCTCAAATTCAGCTGAGACTTGGCAGACCTAGGCCTTAGGGGTATTTGATCCCCCTCCTTATTCTTGAGATCTGGGACAGACTTGGCTCTGGGGAACTCTTTATCTGCCTCTGAGAATCTCACACTTTGTGTCCCTTTGGTCACATCTGGAAGATTTACATCTGACTCTTCGTCACTATGCTTGACAATAAATGTTCCAGCGCTTTCATCAGATCCTACACTTTCAGTGTCATCTGAACTGTCATAATGATGATGTATAACTTCAGAATTTCCCCACTGTCTTGGTTCTGGGTACACCTCTTCTTGCTCTGACCTGTCAGTCTCTGAGGAGTAGAACCTCTCAGGATCACTGTCAATAAGTTCCAGCCTCTCGTTACTCCTGGAATGTTCCAGAACATCCTCCAAGTACTTCTCCATCATTGGCTGCCTATCCACCTGAGGCTTCATACTGAACCTACTCTGACTGAACTCATTGTTTTCTGCCAAACACCTCAGATTTCTAACATGAAACTTTACCCCACTACTACCAAGCTGGGTATTCTGACTAGTTATGACTGGCTTGGAATTATGCTCTTTAATGCAATTAGCTGTATCTTTCTGTTCATCAACTGGGTGCATTGTTGCTCTGTCAGAAATGTTCGAGTTGTCATGAAATTCTGCATGTTTTTGATTGTTTTCAAACATCTGCACACAGTTCTTAACATCCTGAATGGGAGAAGTGTCTACACCCCTCCTAGAAAAAACCCTGAGAGTGGAGGATTGCTTTGGGAGCACTTCTTTCTTTGATTCTTCTGGATATTCATTCCATAAAGCAGGATTCTCATTGACATAGGTGGCCATTATTTTCCGTCCATGAATCACAGAAATAGGCGATACTGAGAGAGATACTTTCTCTTCCACTGGAGGACCACCAAAGAAAGACTCCTTTGAGGAGTTGGTCCTAATGAGGGGGTTTCCATTCTCCACCTCTTTCTGAGTGTTTGGGGCAGAAAAAGACCTTACATGCAAAGCCTCAAGCCCTTTCAAACCTTTCTGATTTAGATTTCCTTCAACACATATTTCATATTTGTTTGGTGTCTGTCCTTCAGTCTGCATACTAGTAACAGCCATTTTTGAGGCAGGTGCTGTTTTAGTGTCGCTTGAATAAAAATCACTGCCTTGCCAAGACTGTTGTCTTTTTGATTTGGTGTGGTCAAAACTGTGATGGAAATCGTCATCAAAGAGTTTGAACTTTTCTGCTAGTGCTGCAAATTTCTTTTCCCGTCCCAAAGACCGTGTCCCATAAAATTTCCTATCAGAACCATCTTCAAACGAATCATCATTATCATATTTCATTTTTAGATCTTGAAGTGATTTTTGTTTTTGCATCAGTCCTTTATCAGCGTTTGGATTCCAATGCTTGTGAGCATGCTCACTTTTCCTGCTGAAAAACTCTTTATTTTTCTTGGCCTCATCTAACTCGAGGTAGAGATCTTCCAATTCCTCATCCTCAGCTGTGATGTCAGCATGCCAGCTTCTTGGCTTTTTTTCTGGCCTTAAACTTTTGCTACGTTTCCTCTCCAGCTCTGATATTCTTTCTAAGACCGAGTAGTGTTTCTGAAGGTTGAGAAACTTCTCAGACTTGCCACTGGAGTGCAGTAGTCCAGCAGTGTAAGACTGGTAGGTGTGTGGGTCAAGTCTAGAGGACCTTTCACTGCACATAGAGCTCTTGGCAGATAAGGAGTGCCACTGCCTATTTGAAGAGTTCCTGGAGTCATGTGGCTCAAAAGACATAATCTTTGACCAAGGATCCGGCATTGTGTATGTTGGATTGCTTGCCACAATTGGCTGAGATAATTCCTCTTTCTCAATATAATTTGCTGTAAGACCCTCATCATATTCTTGATGATGATCAACATCAGTACCCTCATCATAAAAATCTTCACCAGCATGATGCCTTGGTGAACTGTAAGGTGAATGCTTTGGTGATGCACTTGGCCTAGATGACAATGTCTTGATGTCATCTTTGAGCTGCAGAAAGTCTGAGGTTGACTTAGTGTCTCTGAACACATCTACAATTTTTCTTGGCTGGTTCCATTTCCTTTCAGTCTCCTCCTCCTGAATCAGTTTTTCCAGCCTCTCTTGCTCCTTCTCCATGTCAAGTGATGAGGAAACAACATCACTGCGAGGACTATGAGGAAGGAGGTCAGGCCTCCTCCTTAGTTGAGGACCATCCTTCTCCAGCTGTAAGTCTGAGGACTTTGGAGTGGAGTGTTTCTCTGGTATGAACTCCTCCAGACCAGCTGTTCTTTGGCTCCTCCTTCCTCCAAGATTTACTGTTCTCATACTTCTTGTGAGGACAGACATATTCCGGTCAACTTTCACTTTCTGTTTTCACAGTTTCCACCACCCACCTTGTTTGGTCTCTCAGCTTGCACAGTCAGTATATGTAGGTAACAATGTTTGATATAGCACTAGTCTCTATTCTATGTTAGTTCAGGGTAGACATGAGTTAGGATGAATACAAGTGAGAGCACAGTTACTGAGCACAATGTGTCACTAATGCACACTATGACTATGCCTGGCCAGTCTGCAAGAGAAAAACAGTAGAATGAGTTAAAGCATTCACTTCTTCAAAAGACAAAACAGGCAGCAAACTCTGGGTAAAGATTTCTAGCATACACATACATCAATTCTGAAATACCTATAAAAAGCAAATCCAAATGTTTATTATTATACTTTTTCTTTTTTTTTTCACAGTACATGTAACAGTCTTTTAGTAATTCCCAGAATTTATTTACAGTACAGAGTCACAGAAACACATGGGCCACACTAACTTTCATAAATCAATTTAAGACTTGAACAACTTCTGAGATTGATATTCATTAATGTTACTGGTAATATATTATTCATAAGAGATGACCTTGCAGTGACAGGCATGAAACAAGATGGCTGCTCAGACAAAGAGACAATGTGCACTAGTGAAACACAGATATTGGTTACCATGACAATTACACAAACACAGCCCAAAGCAAGATGACATGGAAATACAAAAATAAATGAGTGAGTCGTAATGCTAAGATGAACTGTTCTTCCTAGGTAGCTTAATACAGAGGCCATAGATGATGTACAGGGTCTAAAGAGACATTCCAGATTTCATTAGTTGTAAAAAATATTGCACTCTATTACGTAACAATGCGGATTAGTTTTTCTCGTAGCGAGTATAATGTTACTCCAGTATGATAATTAAGTACCATGGGACAGCCTATCAATATCTTATGTGCATGCGATACGTCGAAATTCTGTGTTAATTAATATTGTGGCTATAAAATACATGCAAAAACTATTCTGTGGTTTTCGGGATTTGGAGATTATTTTTGACCTCACTTCTAAAACAATGTTATAACAGCATAGTAGGCAATGAAAAAACAGCTTCTATGTCTTTGTTACCAAGCTATGTCAGAAAATTTATGACAAAAAATTATATGATTAAAGCAAATGGTCTTTTCACAAATATAGAACTAAAAGCAAAGAAGGTATTCTCTTTCTCTTTTCATTTCCTTGTTTTATTCAATTTTTTGCTTTTTTTTGGGGGGGGGGATTAATTTTTTGCAAAGAGGAAAAGGAGGAAAGGATAAGGATACTGGGTAAAAGAAATTGCAGATGGGATTTAAAAGGTGTTAAGTATTCAAACGACCGGGTGGTCTGGAATGGCAAGACATGTAAAAGTATCAAAGGTGATATAATAAATGTGATCAAAAGAGAACCAGTCAAACAATAAGCAGACAGTGACAGCTGGTCAGGGGAGGTTACTCACTGGATGGTTTCTCCGGGGCAGGCTTCTGAAGGCCCTTGATAGGGATGTCTCCCCCCTTCTGGACCATCTTGTAGGCCACGACAGGGTCTCCATTTTCCTCGTCTTTGAGATTCAGTGGGGCAGATCCTTGTTTCTTTCCCTCAGTGCTAAAATAAATGAATATTCGAATAATTTCCAAAAGGCTACTTGTGATAAAGTTTTAATTAAATCATTGGCAGGTAATGTAATATCTTTGCAAAATGATTTGAATAGGCCTCGATCAGTAAAAAAGAAGCTTGATAGTATGTGATAGTCTTACACATACAGGAAAAATATAAAGACTATAACTCAGATTTGTGAGTAAATTCACAATAATGAAGAATCATAAGTATACCTAAAGTTTTAGATATTTTTATGTTTAAAGTGCTTGTACTCTACATGTAGTGCATTAACAAGCTGTTCTTAAGGCAATCCAAATAATAACTACCGGTAATAATCAAACCATAGTAATATTCTTCACCTATTCTCCTCAATGGTATCCATGTTAGACACTATATGTATTCCTTCATATATACACAACACACCTTTAATCCTCCCTCCCTTGCTGACTATGTGGACTTGGTTGACCGACCAAATCAAAATTGAGTATTCCCACTCATGCTTATCCTTACTTATCTGGTTTTAGCATAATTTCCTTTATCCCAGCAGATAAATATTCATGAGGATCAGTCTCTAAATGAGATTATCTGGATGATAACCTCTTATTCCATTCTTTAAAATAATGTTGCAATATGTTACATATCCTAACATTTTTTATTAGATTACTGTTAAGAGTTATTTTATATCTTCTCTGTATGTGTTGATTAATTTGGCCAAGATCAGATTTGATGATGTGAAGGTAGGGTTTTCTTTATTTTCAAATTCTGTGGGTGTTTACAGCTATTTGTTCACTCTTCGTACTGATCGATGTTAGTCCTTATTTTCATGTAAAACCTATTGCTTTTTCAAAATGATATTCAATACATGTACCGCTATGTACACACCTAGTCTGCCCAATATCCGGGTCAGATTTCAAGACAAAACAATATATAATAACAGTACTCTAAAGCTAGCTGGTAGCCATATACATGAAACATGATGTAAAAGGACCCCTCTGTTATAGTAACTGCAGCCCTTATTCAAACAGTAAATGAATTTTGTAAGGGCCCCTACTTGGTTACCCAAGTGAAATGTTCAGATTTCATCAATATGATTGTGTGAGCTAGCCTATTGAATTCAACCTGCTCCTAATCTCTGCTTAATAACAATATGCATGTCACTGATAAACATGAAACTATACAGCTGGTTAACCAAATAGATTCAAAAATACCATACCATATCAGACAACTGCAATATTGTAGCAATGGGCACACCAGAACAACCATTACTATATGCAGCCTCAGTATCAGATATAAAAGTGTGTGAAGTCTGTAAATATTTCATTAGTTAGTGGACCTGGCCTAGCTTTCAGAATCATAAACTGAGATGAGCTCACTTTTGGTCCATGAGTTTCACCTTTTCCCCTAATATATATTCCTTTTAATATTGGTGAAAGAGTGAGAGCTTGAATAACACTTACGGCTTCTAGGTCTGATCCTCAGACAATAATTAAAAGTTAGGAGAGTGAATGAAACACCTATACTGGTTGGCCAATTGTACTGTACTAAACCCCCTAGGGACACAGGTCTGTTGATTATGACAATATTTATGTTCTGAGGTCAGACACACTTTGGGTGTGATTCTTTTCTGCCCATTGAGGGTTAATATAACAGGGTACTTGTGGAATCTTCTAACCCACTCCACCCACCCACTCACTGGGCCTCATGTCAACACAATTTGTGGGTTGCTAGAGTTTAGAAAACTGAGTTAATCTACAACAGGTGGCCGACAAAAAACTTTTGATAAGATGTCTTTTTTTTTTTTTGTAGGATTTATTTTTTCTTCCATCAAATGCTTCTTCAGCCTACACTGCATACACACCCATGTTTCCTTGAAGGCAATTGACAGATTGTTTGTGTTTTAATGCAGATGAAAGTGCACTCACCATTAAGAGATTGTATAGCAACTCTTGAGACCACTTCAGTTTTGGTAAATAAAATGCATGTTTTGTAAGTACATGTATATTTAACTTCAAAGACTTTTAATGGAGAGCAAGAGGGGAACACTGTGTTGTCAGCTTTCTGTTTATGAGTAAAGGATTTTAACACTGTGGACCTTGATAATTCACACTTTTTGACTACACCCACACTATGAAGTACCTAAATAACTGAGTCAATTAAATTTTTCTTCTGCTTTATTTACACTGTAAAGATATCTTATTTTTTATCGTTACTTTAAAGAATTAAATTAGCTGTAGTACTTGTGCGGTATATTCAGCCTTAAATGGTATAATATATAGAGAACTCTCAAGACACATGATACATATTTCAGGTAAACTTCTCTAATGGATTGACAATTGCACGTTGATATTATTAACAATTGATATAAGATCAATGATAAGATTAAGTGATTAGGACACTGGATGTCTCTCCCATTTCTGTCACTTTATCCCACCTCCCAATATAACATATAACCAGCCACTGAGGTGTTGGGCTAATTAGTTCACCAGTAATCATTATTACCCCATCAGTGGATTACAAATAAATACATTAGCACATGAAACACTTTCTACTCCCCTGGTTTTCTCGGGGCAGGCTATTAATTAAGGAATCCCAGCGCACAGCCCAGCTACCATGTGGCTCTGTTTACCCTGAAACAATCAAATTTTCTTGCCACTGCCCCGCTATTATTGACACTGCCCAGCTAAGCATATAAAACTTGTTTTGTGTGGAAAGCTGTCCTTTGTACTCAACAGCAGCCTCGGAGATTTCCTGGGCGTTTCTTCCTGGATAGGCCCCCATAAAACAAACTACATCAGTGTATACCCTCATTTCGAAGTAAACATGAAGCTTAGCACTTGCCCCAAACAAAAGATGACTGAATCAAAGTCAAATATCTTTCCCTGATAATACCTGTTTTAGCACTGATATATTTCACCCGAACTAATCTTTAAATGTTCAGGCACCCCCCTATCTCTCCGAAAAATGTCCAGCTTTTTCAAAGAGGTCCTGACACCCCTCTATGAATACACATTTACATGCCACTAGCTACCATAGAATAAGTGTATCCAGTTAAAAATCTGTGTATACACCAAGGTGTGCAATAAATAAAGGTGCCCCCCAAGTGTGGAGAGCTGCATAAGAGTTTTGAATTATTATTGACAAAAACATAACTAAAAGGATCAGCACACTTTAAAAAAATCAATATCAATGGGAACTTGACGAGTGAAGGGCTCATCTAGGAGCCATCCTTCTTATCTGTAGACGAGAAAAGCCCCCCAGGTAAAAAAAGTAAACTGGCACAAAGAGGCAATTTTTCCTTTTGATGCAAGCATTGCACACTTAATGTGTAATGTTTCCGCTGAATTATTGTGAAACGGCAATCAAACACAGTCAGTGTTCAATATCTCAATGAAAATATCCAATCGATTAAAAACTTCAAAGAAGAAGAATTCTAAGTGATGCATTTAACACTACATACCCATATAATTGCTCAATTAATTTCATCATTTTGAGGCAGGTGCACAGTAGGTAAAGTCCAGGCTGGATTAAATTTCCATTTAAACACTTTTTACAAACAAATCACATTACTAATCAGTTCATACACACATGCAGAATCATTTGTGAATTTTTCCCCGGCATCTGCTTTCAACAGAGAATTAAGAATGTCCACCGAACACTATTAGCTCCCGAGATCTATAGGAAGATTATGTCTCTCATTTTCAGTTTCATTCATCTTGAAACAAGTTGTTATCCATGTATTGTATCAGGCACTGCTGAGGCTCAACCAACTGTAACCCATACAACAAGCCGATCAGCAAATCTACCTAGGGGCAGACAACTCCAGCCAGTCTAAAAATTCCTTTGTGGAGTAGGGGGAATCGTAGAGTTATCTCTTTTCAGCTGTCAAAGGCCCCTTTAGGAATCTCTAATTAGGCCATAAAAACCCCAATGTACTGGACCTTTAACTTTTGTCTTCCTCCTGTGTTTATATCCACCCCACATTGCTTTTATTTACAAACTTGACAAGAATATAAACTGACTTCATATTGTTCACCATTCTCAATTAACCTTAAATACTGTGACATTCTTAGCACTTAGCTATAGACTTCATTAAGGATATATATCCTGTACCAGAATGCAGAGACAACTGTTAGAGTTCTTATCTATATACTGACATGAGACATTTATAGAGAGCCAAACGAAGATCTTTTTGTAAGTAATTAATTTCCTCATCAACAATTTGTCTTTGCCTAGCAGCATTAGAAATCCCTCAGATCCTTGATAAGTCAATTAATTTGAATTACTTATCTTCAGTTTAAGGTGGATCTACAGGGACAGTGCGAGCCACCTTAATTCTAACAGATTCTAAGTCAAACAAATAATCCAATAAAGATTTAATGCCGTCTCTTGAATGAAATACTTACTAGTCAAACAAAACATGCAATAAAAATTTAGTGTCTGAATGAAATACTTACTATCGACTGAACTGTCCAGGCTTCTCTATGGGTGGGTTATGAACAATGCCCTACAAAAATACAGGTCTCATTTAGTATTCGTGTTGCATGATGGTAGACATTTACTTGCGTTTGGTCAATAGTAAATGATAGAATTAGTTAACAATACCAAAGAGAATATAAAGGATTTCTATCCCATGCATAGTTCAAAATCCCAAATCTATCTATAGTATTGAATCGATGTCAGAAAAAGTCCAACATTTAAATTCAAAACTAAATTGTTTTATATGTTACATGTATATGCACTATAAAGCAACAATAAAAAAAATTCCAATTAAACAACTAACAAGCTAGCTCAGTAATCTAAATTATCTACAAAAACTCATATCAAAATTCAAGAGATAGGAAGCAAAAATTAAACATTGTTTGAAACCTATTTCATTAAAATTCATGCATTTTGATATTCAGCACAATTAACGCACTGCAGATTTAATCGAAAAAATTATACAGTCATGTATCTTCTTATTTTTCTTACAACAATCAGAATACACAGAAAATGAATCAAAACTTACTTAGTATTTTTTCTTCTCCACATATATAAGTACCGTATATTTTCTGTTACATTTGAAATCTTCCATAAACTGCATGTCATGCAGAAATATGAATGACATGATTACATATTGTGCACTCAACCAAATGCTGAATACCATTTTTGACATAAAAGAATACCATGCAGAGCCAACTACACAAGATACTGGCTACAGGAAGGTAATATATGCCTAACTAATGTGAAGCCTCGTGGAGCCTGCACTACAATATCGCGCAAGATTTAATGAAGTAGAGCAAGATAATATGACATAATAATAATAATGTATGCAATGATACAACATAAATATTCATTCCACAAGTCATGCATTATGTGAGTTTTCAGTGTCAGACCTGTTTAGAAAAACCATTATCTTTTCCAGCTGATTCATGACGTTATGCAAACAGAGTCAATTGGCTTTATAATCAACCGATAAAGTCAACAAAAAAAACGAGATTAGATCAAATGATGGTATTAATTGGTCGACAATGTTAGAGTTTTCCAGTTAATATCGTAAAACCGGTGTAAACAAAAAAACATACATGGGGGGAGGTAAAGGACCAGATAGCAAAAAGTTAACAAAACATCACCTCCTTACCCAATCTATAAAATAAATTCACCGTGTGAGAAAAGGGAGAAAGGTAGACATAAAAAAAAAATATTAAAAGGATCAGTACGTGTGCTTGTAACAACATTGATTAATAATGGGTCTACCTCACCACTTCACAACATAAAGATTTCAAAGTGAGTGTGTAAATAAAAAAATAAGTACTAAAAAAAAGATAAAAAAAAAAATAAACAAGAGAAAGCGGAAGAAAATGAAAGCTTTCCTGCACACCTAGAGGCAAATGGTCACATGACACACCTGGCCGAGACCGTTTTTTTAGGTGGTTATTATTATTGCACTTGTTCGTTACCTGTTCCTCTCTCTCCTTCCGACACTTATTCTCAAAGGTAGCGAAGGGGGTACTAGTGGATTTAGACCTATTCCTCCCACCGGTGCTCTACAGGACAATAACAAAGAACAAAAACATTGACTGGATCTGTACAGATGTCATCACGCTCACTCACGCCTACGGGAGATGTAGCGAGTCGTCAAACATCCAAGTCACACTGAGTAACAGCCACCTCTAACAAGCAACGTATACCCAATTAGTAGTCTCACCTGTCTGTTTATTTTCTATACTCCTATCCCCTCAATTAACACACCAGTGTCACATATGATGCTATATTATTAATAAAATCCTCAGTTGGAGGTGCTAATGCATGCACATATTGACTATAGATTAGTTAATTTTTCATTTTTTTGTCAAGAGGATTACAGTACTCAGCTCCCTATCAATCATAAAACCAGACTTACCTGGGCTAAAACACAATTTTACAGACCAGGTAATCCTTATAACCAAGAGAATTCTAAACAGCTGTATCTATCGAGCATTTCTGTCACAGAGTTATCTTTCCTTACCACAAAGGTTTCCAAAGGTCAATAGATAACAAATCAAGTCATCAACTCTCGACCCCCACTGAGAAAACATGTAGCATTTATAATTCAGGGATTTCCATCCCTGACATACCCACACAAGCAATTATACACCTCTCTAAAGAGGATATAACAAAGGAGACGTCATCTATTCTCCCTTGGGAGGCCTCAAGTTAAGCACACCTGTGTTCCGCAGCATCTCGGAATCAATATTTTGCCAGATAAAGAGATCAATAGCAATCAGAAACGTATATGGAGGACATATCATCAAATCCCTGACAATTCTCCAGCACAAGCCTAAGCCCTGTGTCTGCTCCCCTAATGCTATGCTTTATGACTATAAGGATGTTCAATTATTTATTATTTCCTTCTTACTGTGGATTTCTTTCAATTTATTGTATTATCTGACATGAAGTTGAATTTTCCCACAGGTAAAAAAAAAATAGAACAGCTGTTAGGATGAAAGAAAATGTAGAACCAAAGGACGATTTTTAACAAAATGCTACCTTCAAAAACAAACCCACATGCATCATAATGCACCATGAAGTAAACATGCTGATTGTCAAATAGAGGAGCATTCACCATTATCAATTTTACTCTTAAGAGAGCAAACTTAAGGAGAATTCAATCAATGCATTCTGAAATTCTGTTTTACAAATTGATATCCATGCCAATGTATAAAAAGAGATATAGTCAATTTGCATAATGTGGCTATTTCCTCTTAGTTAAATGTTTGCATTCTCACAATTCAATACAAACAGAAACTACTGTTCAAGACACAAATAAATTGTTTTGTTTTTTTTTTGTTAAAAAAAATTTGTTTACATACCACTTTGCTCTCTTGAAAGGCAATGGATGAAAATCCTGGTTCGTAATCAACGATGCTACGGGGCTGGTTTCTATATATCTCGATCTTGGAACGCACATGTGGTGGTGACCACTCGCTATTAGAGAGAGAACAGAAAAATCAATGCAAAACTCAATTCTGCATAAATTTCTCCTGTATTAAAAAAAATGAAAATCTATATTTGGTCATTCATCAAAGGCAACTCCCTTTATAAAATATGAAAGCATCTGTTACCACAAAGTTGTTCTTAAAGCTATATGCACTGAACACAGAGGTGTAAGGGATATAAATATCAATCAAGAAAATGCACTGTCTTAAAACTACAGAGTCAACAAATGTCTCGCCCACTTCCGCAAATGATAACATTGCACCCTGTTGGACAAATTTGCATATCTCTTGAGATTAGTAGTCGAATGAAAAAGGAATTGTCAAACAAACACAGAAAAAAAAAACTGAGGAAAACAACAGAGAAAGCAGGGTGTGAGACGTTAGTGATCTTATAGGTGATCAAATGAGGTGAATCCAAGTGAGCTGAGCCAACAAATGGCCAAGGTACCCATTTTAGGTGGAACTCGTTTCTTCACTTCCCACACATTAATTGTGGTTGTAAACTTGGGTATCTTTTTTACTTTGGGCGTCGACTCAATAGGGGTGGGACATAACAGCCGTTGTTTTTGAAATTGCTTGATTCAGCTATCATTAAAGTGTCATAATCTAAATCCACCCTCAATTTTGTCAACAGCATTAAGATACATGTAATTTAAGACGTTTTATCATTGCTCAATTTATACATGTAGACTTCATTTCTTGATAGAGAGAAGAATTATAATTATTATTATTGATTGCTAGATCTTATCAAATGCATGTTCAGAATCAATTACCTATAAAGATTTTTCTGATATTTGAAAGAAGGCATACAATGAAATACAAAGAAAATAACTATATGGGACAGAAAATGAGTACCTATAGTGGTTTAACCAAAGGAAATAACGTTAGAATCAAATAAATAACAAATAATAATTAATCATAACATTTTGAAATAAAATTATAAATACATGTATTAAAAAAATGAAAATAACATGGGTTTGGAAAAAAAAAATAATAAAATGGGAATAATTTTGGTAACAACACAACTTAATTGAATAACATGTAGCAACATACTCTAAATATTTGATGAAATCTTGCAAGTCTTTGGGCATTTCATAGTCTCTGAAAAGTGGAATGAGAATAAGCACACATATACACATGTATGGCTTAAGTCTATGAAATGATTTTAATTACTTTAAATAAACTTTAACTAAATATTTTCGACGGTTCATGATCATGAAGTATTAGGTGTTTAAATTACTTTTGTTACATTTTTATTTTAAAAGAAATGAATTTTTTACATTTATTTTATATTATATATAAATAAATTTTAACGACAGTGTAAATATATTTTTTCATGCCTATTATAAAGTTTAGGGAAAGTGCATATATCTTTTCTCTAGCCTAGAAGTTTTTCATGCATTTGAGTTACTTCCCTTTGGACATACGCTAACTTTAAAATGTGCTTCGTGAAACATGTAAATGATTTGATGACACAAAAACAGTTAGATGCAGATTAAGCCACAAGACAACTTCACACTGATTACGAATTAATCCATCCCATAATTCTTACACACATCACTACCTATGAGAACCATGCCTTCGTTTCCAACTTTGGCGACAGGAACTACAAACGATATTAGATTCTTCATGCCACACCAACCAGTTTTAGGCACATTTTATTTTTATTTTTAAAACACTCTGGAGCATAAGGTTCACTCTGTGACAAGATATTAACACATCGGGGTCAACGTCATCTATAAATGTAGAGTGGTTTTTCATATGGGTCATGCCATATATTATAAACAGTTTTCTATGCTAATGCGATACATTTAAGGAAATTTATGATATAGGTTTATAGATCTATGAGGAATGAAGAACATGCCCTCTTCACTTATAGGTACATGTACTACATAAATAAATCTAATGGTCATTCAAGGCAAAAATGTTACACACATTATTCACCAAGAGTTACGGTTACTGATGAACTACACAAATACTGGGAAAGGTTGGGTTTTTTTGTTTGTTTTTTTTTTTTTTGTGAGATATTGGGACAACACTACTTACGGCAAGCTAAAACAATGGAGGCAACCAGCAAATGAAACCAAAGTCATGTGCACAAAAAAAAAAAATAAAACCAAAGTCAGCCACACAAGCTTCTTTATCTCTAAAGATCAAAACCAAATCATCCAAATTTTCAATTACACATTTCAACAAAAATGCAAACTGATTAAAAGGGGAGATAACTGTGAACTCACATTGAGCGAGGTTCTCTGCTCTTGACGTCAGACAGACTTTTCGTTCTTTGTTTCAGTCTGTAGTTAAGCTCAGGTTCAGATCTATACCCGGCATCTACATCTGAAAGAAACAGTTATAAAACTGAAATATTTATTTTAGTCCCCCAAAATATTTGTTGCTTATGGTTCTGTCAATAATAGTAATCATTATATATAAAACATGTCTTTCTCAAATTAATTTTTATTTCAATCAAAATCAAATTTAATAATATATTCAATTGGCTAACAATCAATATCACTTAATTAATAAAATTTTGGTACTGGTAATTTCTAATGCTAATAAAAAATGTATAAGCATAGTTAGCTTACCATGCTTAGGTTTTCCAGAAAACGTATCACGTTTCTGTTCAAATGATTTCTTGGCTTCAGCCACTGATGGTGACTTGGAGGGAAGGGTGGACGCTTTGTCTAGGGTGGCAGAGCTGGTGAATTTGGATGGCAGTTCATAACTTGGACGATAAGGGTTTTCTTCTGAAATTACAACATTACAAGGAAAGTCAGTATGTGAAGTTTCCTGCCACAGAAATATTGTACATGTATCAAACATTTCTCTTTTTAAACAATTTGTAAAATGCAATCCATTAACTTTTTCAGATTAAATTTCAATGCATGCAATCAAATGAAATCCTTTAATCATAAATTATTTTATTTTATAAAATCAGGTTATTTTGTTGACATAATGTGAATATTATTGGATGCATGAATTTTTATAGGGCTATATATTAAGCCATAAAATCCAAATACATGAGGCATACATGATACTGAATTTATGATGTAAAACTAGGCACAATTCAGGAACACTTGTTTTTATACCTGGTATGCCACACTGAATTCAAAGATGTTGAAAAGCAGAATGCTTTACTTCGACAAAGAAGTATCATGTACATTTAAAGTATTTACTCATTATATATTTTTCCATGTACATGTAGTTATATCCATGCAGTAACCCATATCCCTATATATACTCACACCTATCCATACAGTTAACCATATCCCAGTATAATTAGTTACTTTTATTCCTATTTGTTCATGTACACATCTCCCTAAATCCTTAGTAACTTTTATTCCTACCCTTACAAGTACACATATCCCTATGACCTTACAGTAACTTTTACTTCTATATCCTTTATGCAGTAAAAATATATCCCTATATCCTTATAGTTACTTTAATTTTTACAAACACACATATACTTGTATATCCTTACAGTTACTTTTTTTCCTACTATCCTTAGAAATACACTTCTCTATATCCTTAGAGTTTCTTTTATTTCTATATCTTACAAATATATCCCTATATCCTCATAGTTACTTTTTTAAATCCCTATTTTATATCATTTATCCCCCACTTTCTTTCTCCCTATCCTTACAGTTACAAATATCCCTATCCTTACAAATATCCCTATCCTTACAGTTACAAATATCCCTATCCTTACAAATATCCCTGTCCTTACAGTTACAAATACCCCTATCCTTACAGTTACAAATATCCCTATACCTACAAATATCCCTATCCTTACAGTTACAAATATCCCTATCCTTACAAATATCCCTATCCTTACAGTTACATATATCCCTATCCTTAGTTACAATTATAATATCCTTACAGTTACAAATATCCCTATCCTTACAGTTACAAATATCCCTATCCTTACAGTTACAAATATCCCTGTCCTTACAGTATGCACTATTCACCACTTACTGGAGATTGTTTCCTCTTTTACGACAAGTTTAGGAGGACTAGGAGGTTCTGGATCTAAAATAACATGGAGGTAGATGATCACATGCAACAACACAGATACAACACTAGGTGAAGGGGAGTAAATCTACCATTACAATATATATAATATACACAAGAGGGAAATCAAGCTAGCAGAAGATTAATCATTGACACAATACACCTGGGTTTCTCATGCAAAAGATGTTCATGATATGTCTTTTCATCCATTCATCTCTCTCTCTCTCTCTCTCTCTCTCTCTCTCTCTCTCTCTCTCTCTCTCTCTCTCTCTCTCTCTCTCTCTCTCTCTCTCTCTCTCTCAGAATTCGATTATTTTGTATTTATGCTACCTCTTTATCATTTAACACTAAACTATTTTAAACTTAGAGCCACCTACAAACAGTATGATTGATAATGTAATAAATTTCCATTGTTAATGGTAGACGACGTCACATACAATCCATTAAACACTACTGGCAATCAAAACACTTCCATAAAAGGATAAAGATAATACAAACTACTTCATTACTACAGGTATCCGTTTATATAAATGTGGGATTCTAGCAGTATACAATCTGCCACAACAAAGTTTGCTGTGTTTATATATACTGGTACCTTTAGGTTTTGGAGATTCTTTCTCCTCAGGAAATGCATATGTTGGTTTGTAGGAGTTTGAGTCTGGAAAACAAAACAAAAAGTTGCTTTAAACTATATAGTTTACAAGTATTTTAAAGTCACTGGTCTGCTTTAGGATAATATACAGTTGAATGTTATTTTCAAGTTCAAAATGCATACACTAAAATTTTCTATGAACATCAAATCATTTTGACAACAGACATTCACATAAAAAAAAAACCTAAAAGTTTTAAATAGAAACAATCCATTTAAAATAAATTTGTAACAAATCATTCTCACCCGTTCCGAAAATATTTTTGACTTCAGAAAGCATATGAGTAAAAAACAAAAAAGAATATACTGAAATGCTCACAATTTTCAACAAACTAACACAGTAGGATGCACAGTCTGGTGTAACTGATGTGCAGATTAAATGACAATGACATTTAAAAAAAAAACACAAATGAACTGCAACATATTGATTGCATCAAGCATGCAGTGATTCACACATGTTATGTAATACACATACAACAGACATGTCAATTAAAGGGGAGTTTAACCAAACATAAGCCTTACAAATAAAGATCTAAAAAAAATGTCAAAATTTTTGGCGAATTAAATAAAAATTGAACTCAATTTGATTGACCAAAAATTTATATTTGCATGAAGATGATCTCCTGTGACCCATTTTTTAGGCTGTGTAATTTAAACAGGTTACGGGTGCTTAAGGCCTTAAAGCTTGGATTACAATATTGTTATTTAATCCTATTTGGGGTAACAAGTGTCTAATTCAATGTCTCTATTCATTCTGAAAACTGGTATCAATATTAAGTAGGTGTAATACCAACAGATTTTAAAGAGCACACATAAATGACATTAAACACTGGACGAAAGTAGTAGTTACAGTTCAGTAAAATATATATATACCCTTAGGCTCCAAATCTGTAATGTATATATATGTATCTATGTCATTAAAATAGGTATCATTTTATTTACACAGAATTATTGGTTTAATGCACAATGAGAGTTAGAGGGAAATTGTAATGGTGGGGAATTTCGGAGGGAACAAAACATGCTATTGGTCGTTGGAGTATTAAAAATGTCATGCCAATCATTTGAAATCAAAGCAAGAGAAAGCAGGATGTTGCATCAAAGTGTCACATAGTGAAGATTGTCAACTCGAATCAAAACTTAATCATTAATAATTCCACCAGCCCGATTCAAAGCATACTGAAAAACAATTCAGTATGCAATGCCAAACAGTTTGCTCTGGGATGCAAGTAACAGTGCAAATTAAGGGAAAATAAATTCAATGCTTGATATATCAACCTGCGTCTTGAAAAAGGCTATCCATAAGTCTAGCTAACTCTTCCAGATCTGAAAGAAATAGCCTGCAATGTTCACCACAAGGCAGAAACCAAAAGCAAATTGTTGTTCCTATTCTTACATGAACTTGTTAGAGTCGACCAGACTGTAAGTACAGTATCTAATGCACTAGGTTACTATACCTTCAATGAGTTTGCTATATTTCCTACTTTCCATACTCTAAGTTCTAATTTCAAAGTACACTTATATGTGTGCAATATTGCTACAATTATGTACCACTTATATAGGGCTGAAAAGACACTACTGCCTACTAGATAAATTTCACGTCTATATTTACATGAATGGAAAGTCTATGGTGAACACGATGTTCCTTTGTTCAGCTTCCTATGGTACTTAACAAAATTACATTGTTTCATTTCTAAGAACCTTTATTAAAGTTCACTAAAAAAAAAAAAAAAAAAAAAAAAAAGCTCTTGAAAGGTTAGTCTTTATACCAATTCACACTTTAAATTAAAAAAAAAACTTTGTAATGTGTAAAAAAAAAATTTAAAGGAAAAAAAAAACACCCTGATTTGTATACACAGTAACAGTCTAGCTATTACATATACTACTACACTGTACAAAGAGGAATCTGTCTGTAAAGACAAATGATACTGAAGGTTGTTACATTACATAATACACTACCAGATCTAGTACTAGAGACTTTGATCCAGCTTGTGTCCATGAGCTCTGAAATGTCACAAACATGCAATTTTAACACCTTGGTATGCTGAGCTGTCATAATTCATGGAGAGAATTTTCTTTTAAAAATGGCAAACTACCTTAAAAAATTTTGATTACCAAAAAAAACCCTTTTGTTCTTTGATTGATGAAAAAGGGGCACCTGCTTAACATTATTTAATCTTAACTACAAAACCTAATGTAAATAGGAACAAATGCATCCTAATGATAATAAATGGGCTACCCCTGTCTCTGTTGGGGATTTTTTTTCCTTTTGGAACCCAATTTTCATGGGACAAAAACCCCAAAGAATAGCATATTTGTTTAAAAGACCAAAGGTTGACAGCAAAAACAAACACAGGCATATGCCAACTTAACCCAGAAACAAAATATTTTCTGTCAACTAATGAAATGGAAGGTCTTTTGTCTCCTCAAATTTAACAGCTTGGTAAAATCTATTGGGAGATCCATACAATATCATTTTGCATACTCAGGTACTGAAATTTTTGCTCCAACACCAAATCCATCAGTTTCCATTTTAACAGCTTTTTATTTTCTTTTAGAACTTTGATTCTGTCGGACCACTTAAGGAAATGAATTAAAGGATAAATAAACATATTCAACTTAAGGCATCTTTGTTTACAAAATGATAAATGTACACACTAATGTCAACACGTTTAATTCTCCATCCTGTAGCTTTGTGTAAACTGACCCTAGTATATCCATAGGGATTTGTAGAATTTGCCGTGTTATGACAGAAACATTCTACAGCTATTAGGTTACAGTGAAATTCAATCTACTAGTATGATACATGGGGCATCCATTTCAGAACATGGTTTATAAAACATGCCAGTCACTCATGTTACTAACACAGTATCACATTGTACTGTTAATACTGACAATGACAATAACCGACAACACAGATGTTCACTTAATATAGTACATGTTTACAAAAAAAACCTATACCATAGTCATCCTAATAACCACAGCTTTCTCCAATATGTGCATATCAATATTAAATGTGATCTTATCTTCCAAAATTTTAAGCTTATTCTCTTGAAATCATTTAAATTTATGTGGGCCAAATTTGTGGATATAATTGCAAGATTTTTACAGGTTAATTTGGATTCACTTTTAAGTACATAGTACTGGTAAATAAAGATCAAGTTTCATAATTTGCTGAGGGTTGATGTCTTTATCTGCATTTTAAGTGAATCATAATATTTTCATAAATAAATGATCATGTAAGTTGTTAGCAATCCATATTGAATTGATGGAACAAAATAAGATTTAAAATTACTTGTTTATAAATCAATTTTTTTTAGAATTTGTATCCAAGTGACTATGCAAATCAGTAACACTTTATATTCTTCAATTTTTTTATTGTTATTAGGACAATTATGGTATATTATAATAACTCTTTACATGCAAGTCCTGCTGATCTTGAGAACACCATTTATGTTACCCAGACAGGATAGTACACTGATTAAATAGGTCTTGAAATTACCATACTGACCCAATTCATAACTATATAAGCATTCAGTTTTCTGGGTCAAATTTGGTTACCTTCTTTCTTGCCGGTTTTGTGGAGACTCTTGAACATTTGTTTGTACCAGTCATGCTGCTTTTCTTCATCCACATTCTGTGAAAAATAAAAAGTAGAAAAAAATCAAGAGAGCTTCGACCAAAACCTGTATTTTTTCTACCATATATCCCATTCATGTTTTATAAAATTTAAAAACTTTTTTTAAGTTTTCAAGATTTCAAGAGTATAGAATGGTTTTACAGAATGATTTTTTTTCTTCCTCTTCAGAATCACATATGTACTAGCTATATAGCTTTTATGGAAATATGCTTGTTGGTGAAAAATAATATGTCTATTTTCAACGTACTGGAAAGTATTTTTCCATTGAAATAAGAAATTTTTAATTTTTTTATGAAGTAACCTAGTGACACAAATTTTGGAAACTTGTACTAGTTGGATTTCAAATCAAATAACAGATATATGTTATATCTGAGATCAATGCAAACCTTTTCATTGCCAAGATTTATTATAAGCAGTTAAGAGTTAATTGAACTATCAAAGTAAACATAATAGTTGGGTATGACAGAAATAATGTACTTAATTTGCAAATTGACACATCTTCCCCTGCAAATCTTAAATAACTACAAACAGCTTAACAAAAGAGCAAGAATGCAAATATATCCTCATTATCATATCTGGTTTCAAAGACCGATGCAATGATATCCACACGTATCTCTAAATGCTGGAAAAGAGCCGCGATTGCTCCCACTGATTTAAACATCAAATTCATATCATAACGAAGCGCCTTATCAAAGGTATCTGTAACTTTAATCTCATTTTGGATAACTGTTATTCAAGTCATTGTCAAAGTTCAATAGTCCTGGGCTTAGACAAACTCTTGACCTTTATCAATTCCATAAAAGACCATTCAGGACAAAAAACAATTCTATCCCTCTTTAGATAGTCCTTATTCTAATGGCAGAAATATCTTTTTTTATTCAATTAAGGGGTCTCTATAATGTAAACAACAACGCAGAGATTTTCCAATTTCCAGGTGTTTGATTTGATTTTAATTTCTCAGGACTAAATTCTTAAGACCCTCTTTGATTCCCACAGATATCCCATGGTGTGCAGTTTCAAGATGTGTTTGCTCTACTTATAAAAAAATATTTATGTTCCAATTTCGAATATATTTGGAAAATACTACCAACAAAAGCAAAGCCCATAAGTACAGGATACAGAATACACAAAATTGGTGTAATTATACGTCAAAATTTAAACAACCAATAGCTGCCTCACAATGGGAATAAGTGTGTAAAGAATTTTGAATTCTTTTCTTTTTGTTCTATACAGATAAAGAATAAATTAGGTCATGTCATAACAATGAAAATATGTCACAACAAAGAAAATTCAAGAATGTAAAAAATTTTAAATACCCGTCCGGTACTCTCTGACACGAGAGAACTGCCCTAACAAGACTTACTGGTATACCCCTCCCCCATGCAACTTGGATAGTTCACTAAACAGAGCCTAGCTCTTTTTAAAGTTCATACTAATCCAGTAAGTTACGAAATGCTTTCAATGCAGACAAATTTGAAGTCATTATAATATTAACTTAGACCTTGACATATGCAAAATGACCTTGACTGAAAGTTGAAAAGTGACTTTTTGATCTATTGTTTAGGGTTTTAACTTTTAGAACCAAGGGCTTTATTACAAGACAATCAAATCTACCATGTATTCTAAGTTCTTCTTATTTACTAGCGGTGGACAAAGAAAATTGTTTACAGACAATATTGATATACATAGAGATCAGTAAGGCAGGCAGTTTTGACATAAATTCCCAAGGGTTTAAATTAAGTTTTCGGGGGTTTCTTCTAAACAGTCTTAATGATGATAATCATAGCTGATTATAAACTAAACACAAACTCGCATCAATCAAAATTATCATACTAATGTATCATCTTTAAGTGACACATGGATTCCTTTGCTAACCAAATTCCACTGTTAAAAAGCATAAATTCATCCCCCTAATGACCCCTTGAGAAACCAAAAAAATTTCTTATCCTTTAAGTCAGGTATAAATAATTCTTAACTTCTTCTAATCAATTAAAATCTCTTTTTTTTAACAGACAGGTTGATTTTTTATGCACAGCATTTTAACAGCCTCCCCCATTATCAAGGGTGATACAGACGAACAGATCAAGAATTTGGTTGATTAGTGCTTGCACCTTCCATCTACCTGTCTAGTTTAACGCTATCCAGACCATTAGAGCTACATTCCATTGTAAAGGCCAGAGACACAGGGCTTTGTACATTGATTATACTGCTTATTTTTAACCTTACACATATCTTTTGATGATTATCAAGCTTCTATGTTATCTAGTCACATACGTATGTTGTGTACAACCTTATTTTGTGAAAATTACAATTCTGCATTAATTATTCAAAAGAACACATTTTCTCAAGTCGCATGCAACATGGACTGCATATTAATTTCAACAAGAAGCTTGATGTCTTCATAATTAAACAAAGGGTTAACCAGTGAACAACATATCAAGCATTTAGAAAACACATACCATTCTAAAGGCCAGTGGCATGCCCTTCTCGTCGATGGGTCCAATTCCATCGTACTTCTTTGGTTTTCGTTCCACGATTTGGGAGTCCGTGATTTCCTCTTTGGCAGGCATTGCATAGTATGTATCCGTGGTCTTCACGCCTCCGTTTACTGAGCTTTGCTCCGAGATATATATTGCACCTTTAGGTATTTGACCTTCTGTAAAAGTGGAAAAGGAAAAAATGGTGTCAACAATTTTACCTTTGCATAAAGGTATTTATACATATCAAAATATACATATAAATTATAAATTATCATCCCAGGCCCTCAGTGTTATGAAAACTCACCAGAGCTATGAACATTAACAAAAAACAAGCACAGCACTCGACAACAAAGGCTTGTAGCTAAATCACCTTTCGTCTACCTTTTAACAAAAACATCTTATTCTTGTCACTAAGTGAAAAAAGAGGAAACTCAAGTCAAATATTATCAAGGAAAGCCATCACACATCTTTCCATCTCGTTTTTTGGCCCTGGGGGCACAATGCAGTATTTCTGGCCCAGGAATGTATGTAGTAAAGTGTGACTGCAGTGTTCTGAATGAAGTCTGTTCCTGGTCATTTACATGTCACGCCCGACCGGTCAGGAATGTGCTGCAGTATGAGGGGGATACAGTCGGCCTGTCGTGTCTGGCTACATCAGATTGTCGGTCCTGACAGGTGCCTTCCTCACATTACAGACAAGTTAGTGGTCGTTAAATCAGTTAATACACACATTTCTGTCACCTTGTGAATACAACAGCCTTGTTACTTATCCGTTATTGTTACCAAGATGTAACCTATGAGTGACAGTTTACAATGGCAACTCTTCTAAAAAGCATTTATCAATAAAACAGACATAAAGTTTAATGCTTTAAAAAGGTTTACCTCAAAGATTTTTATTTTTAAATTCATTTTATTTTTCCTTATCTGTGCAATGTCAATTAGACAGTTGTAAACTGTGGAATGTGATGTTTTTCTCAGAAAATATCTTATTTCAATCAAGATGACACAAACTAAGGAAGGATTGTCAAATTAAATTCTTAAACCATAATTTCTCCTGTAAGAGTTTTTTTAAACACAGACTCAAGTAAATTATAAAATAAATAAATGCTTTCAGTCTAATTCTCTTACATAATGACACTAAATCCATTACAAACAAGATGACCTAACATTTTCTCAGATGTACCATTGTAGATTTAAGCAACAACATTCACATTAAGTCAAGAAATTAGTAGTCAAGAGTCTATCCACAAAGGAATGTCAAACATTGGTTAAACTTTGCAGCGTTTAGAGTAATCATTATACTGTTTCTAAAAACACACAGGCTCGTACAATCCACCCCTTAAAGAGAGTCAACATTGACACAAAGCAGCATTAATCTCCCCCTGCCACCGATCGCTCACCCCACGTCAACTTCTCCTATTCAACACTTCCCACATATACAAACAATTTACTGTGGCAGCTATCAATAATAATTGTGTATTGCATGCAGAAGCCAACGCTAAAAATGGCTGGAACTTCTAATGGTTGCATGGAAGCTCTCATCTCTACAATTCCTTAAATTCACTTCTAAAGTGGGAAGGGGGGGGGGGTGTTCTTCTATCTCTTTTCTTTCCCCTTTTCCCCCTCTATAATCACTTAAAAGATGACTCAAATAGAAATCAAAGAATTCATGAAGGAGATTTCAAAGAGAGCTTTCAAATAAATATCAATTATAGTGCCTGAATAAATTTAATATCTGTTAAGAACTGCCTTTAAAACTTCTATTTAGTAAAAGGTGTTTGAGCAATTACACATATTACCATTATATATAGGTGAGTGATAAATGAAAAATCAATTATTTCCCTTCAATGCATTCAATGATTTCTCTTTCGACACCATCATCTGTTAACCTTGAACCAGTACATACGAGGAAATAGCTTTATTAGAAGGCACTGATAAGCTAAAATACCTATATTTGACATGTATACTTATTGCAAATCGAGGCAAGATAAACATGCACTCTCTAGCTTATTTCCTTATGACTCACACAGTGCATAGTAAATTAATTTGCAAAAAACAGTGCAAAGTGCCCATACTCCAGGTATATACAACAACTAGACAGGAAAAATACTTCTTTCTGTATAGCCAAAAACAAAGATATAGACTATTTGACAAATCTGATCCAGGCATGCATGAACTTTATAGTCCTAATTAGTTTGTTTTATCAATTAATTAATATCACGATGATCTTGTGGTTTAATTAATAATATAGTAGCTGTATTTAAATAAACACAAACGAGCTGTGATGGATGCATTCTGTACAGTACACATATTGGCAGCTAATTACAGCCCTATTTATGTGCATAGGAAATAAAATAAATTATAGAAATTGAGAAAAAAATAAGATAAAAACTAAAAACAAAAGCAGCATTCCGTGTTCCCCTCATCTTACCCTGTGTAACTACGACAGATGGATGGTCGGAGATCAAATCCTCATAGCCGTTCTCTGAAATAATCACACGGTCATGCAAAAACCAGTCATCCAAAAAAACAAGCAAATCACTCGGAAAAAATAAAACAGTATTAAATCCCAGACTCTAATTGGTGGATATTCACTAATTAAGAGTAATTAATTAAAATAAATATTTTAAACACACCAACAGTTAGCCAGTTCTAGATTTAACATTCCAACACAGTGAATTCCTCAAGGTGTAATGTACTGAGGGGAAAAAAGGACAAGAGACAGTGCCTGATCTATCACGTCACGCTTCAGCAATTTTCACAGTTAGAAGTCCGAAACTTTCACTATTTATAAATATAGAAATACACCTTTCATTTCCTGGATCTCACAAGTGCCAAATTTCCAATCACAATTATTTTCATTAATTCTCGCTTGCCGGAACCGATTTCAGTGTTGGCTCCCAGTTATAAACAGAACACCCAAATCCCTTTGAATTTACGGGGCTTTAAACAAATCAATACAAGAGAACAGTGCTTCTATATTAATTTTTCCGAGTTGTTTTTAAGTGGTGCCAAAACCACTCCAGGTTATCGTGCTACCTTTGGGTTTGAGGGTATGTGTAACAATCGGTAATAATATTAACCAGTCAGAACCCTGGGCATTTACAGAATAAACAAATGTTTGTACACCCCTGTTCTAGCCTTATCTTGGCCTGCAGGGGCCTTTAAATGGCTTTAACCTGCACTACTACATATTTTCCACCTATCATACCTCTTTTCATTAGATACATACCCTTCCCCTTTGTTTTTCTTCAATTTGGCAAAATTACTGTCTGGGCAGGATAAAAAAAAAATGCCTGCACTTCAGAATTGAACTAATTAAACAGCAGAAATTGGGAGCATTCACGCATCATTAGTTTTCACTGATGACTTCCAGATCTAGGTAACTGTTTGACACTTTAGTCAGGAGTATGTCACAACCAATCAAACCTTGTGAAAATCACTGAAAAACGACAACATTTTTCTAACCCTAGTCATCCCGACTAGACAAGATCTACGGGACTTGGTTGTTACAACTGTTCCGACTAGCCTTAAACATTCAGTTGAAATGAAACAGCCACTGTGATAGCATCAGGCACTCAGACTTGTCTACCCACAAACAGTGAAAGATTTGGTCATAAAAATGTGAGAGGACAAAATTTGGTTTCAAAATTCAAAAACAAAATTTTTTTTAGTGAAGTGGGAATGAAAAACAAACTTCAAAAACATGACCAAAGAAGGGAAACTTTGAGAAATAAAATAAACATGATTTCCAAGAGAACTCTAGATGTTTACCTCTGTTTTTCTGCAGCAGTGTGACATAGGGACTCTGAGTGGATGGCAGTCGGCTTATACTGGGTTCCTCTCTGTGGGGGTAGTGACGACTGTCCACGTCCCTCTCCTGGCCCCCGTTCATGTGTCCGTGGGAGGCGAAGGTGTTGGAGGGGCCAGTGTCCGTGCTGATGGTGGGTGAGGCGGTAGTGAAGGCAGTGGGGGGCGGGGCCCCATAGGAGTAACCAGACAGCATGCTGTCTGTCATGCTGCTGTCATCGTCCGCTGCAGAGTGGCTGGTGAAGCTCTCCTCTTGGGGTGGGGAGGTTATTTGCTCTTCTTTCTACAAACCATTGAACATAGATAACAAACTTTCTGCGCTTACAATACACACACCAACAAAATCTTCTCACATTTGGTCACCATTGGTGGATCCACCTTAACTTCGATTGCAAAATTTATTCATATAGGATATAGTAAAAATAAGTGTCAGTTCCAAAATAAAAATGGCTCATGAACACTTCTCCACCCAAAACATGTTTGGAAATATTTAATACTAATGCAGTGCAATTGCTGATCAGCAGTAAAAATATCCACAAGTTAAAGGCTTAGTTCACTGTATTAACTACAGATTAATTAGAATTACTCATTTCAAACATGCAATTGGAACAGTATCAAACAGAGAAATTCATTTGATAATACATTACTGAAAAATAAATTAACATCAGTAAATCTGTAACAGAGTGGCATAAATTACTTCAAATTGTTGGGAATTTAGCAAAAGATAGAAAATATTGCATTGTTTATCTTAACAGTGATTTACTACTTTGCTAATCTGGCTCCTTTATACAAGGAAATAAGGGTCAGTACCTCCTCTGCTGTCCAACATGCCAAATGCATCATTGTTCACATTACACAGTGAGCAGACATTGATCCACACTAAGAAACATTGACAGCCGAGGTGAATATCCCCTATGACAAAATATCATACAGGCTGTTTTGCCTCACTCTAAATTCATGTGAATTTCACATGAAGATTCACATGAAACTTGGATTTCAAGTGAGGCACAATTGGCTATGGAACACCTGAAAAAAAAAACTCTTATTAGAGAATAGGTGGAGGCTAACCTTTTGGTTGAACCGTTTTTCCGGTTTGGGTGAGGTATCCAGTCGCACCGGTTTGTACTCCTTCTTTACTAGGGAAGGACCGGAAGGTTTCCAGATAGCTGGAGTGCTCTTCACCAGATTAGTAGGGGACCGAGGGGACTTGGCTTTCTGCTGTTCGAAGAAGGACCGAGATTCTGGTTGTGGTTGATCTACATCAGGAAAAAACATTCAATTTACAGTGTATTACAGTTTTTTTTAAATTAATATGGTTACATGTAAACTAAAAGATACACTAGAATACTGTAGAAGTACTTTTGTCCGCGTGGTATTTATTTACGCTATGAACGCGGGCACAAATTGTCCGCGGAATTTTTTCCCAGTGTACTTAAAGTGCATTTTGGAATTGCATTACATGAATAAGGATACTAGTAATCGGAAGTTACTACATTATAGAACACTTGCATACACGTGTACCCAATGTATATCGTCTTTATCTATGCAAACTGTCAAACAAATTTGTATTGAGAATTCACATAATAAATAATTTAATCTCCTAAAGATTTGAATTTTCTGTAAATTTACTTACATGAAATTTAAACTTCTCCAAGCTTGAGATAACGGCACGTGTCAGACGACAAATAGCCCCAAGCGGATCTGTCTTTCAATGACCCAATTAACTATACGCTAAGACCCGTGTTTTTACTGCAATTTTTAGATCCCTTGTGCTCTGATTTTTAATTGATTAAACAAATCAACTCATAATTTAAACGACACGAGAACCCGTAAATTGACAGTTAATAAAGATTAAATGGTGTCTCAGACGATTTTAGCCAGCGTCGTAACATCTTGACGGCTAACTAATGACTACCGACCAGTGCACAACCGATAATTACTGTTCACTGTGAACAGTTCTTACAATTTAAGTCCAAAGTTGGACAAATTCTATGTAATGAAAATCGCTCCGAACTATATTTAATAATAGTTATTCAAATGATTTTTTTTTCGTTCAAAGAATCCGCGTAAATTTTTACCCGCGGATTAAATTGATATTGTGATTCCGCGGAATTATGACCCCGTGGAAAAAAATACGTCTACAGTATGCACACAGGCAGACGTATACATGGATAATCAAATCAGCCCTAATTCCGTTTCCTAACAATCATCCAAATCATGAATTCAAATTCAGCTAACAAGAAGAGCGAAAAATAAAATCATAGTATAAAGAGAAGAAAACCCTGATTTTTTTTTCAACAAAAATCTTCTGCAACCAACCTTTGCAATTCCAGACACAAGATTTCACTGAACAACTATATTTTCACATTAATTGTTAAATGGTCGATTTCCCTCTTCTTCCACTATGAAATCTGACTTAATTTGTGACAATTGCCACCTAGGTCTGGAACCTCACAAGACAACATTGTGTATATATGTAAGTATACTGTGACTTTTGTATGCAAAATTGTGGTACAAATTATAGGTTTCTCTCCCGTCTGTCACTTTAAACGGACATAAAAAATCCTGCAATCCAATTTGGTGAAGACAAATTGGAGGGGATTACTTTAAATCTACCATAGAGAGCTAGTGACACCTTCAATAAACAGGCCAAGGGAAAATCTCTCTCCTATCTCTCCTACACAATCATTACCAATGATCTACTACCAACCATTGAAGAATTGACACTCTCACTGTCATAACTGTGCATAGGTTTTTCGGAAGATCTAATTCCACACACAAACAATTGTGCTCCACATGGTGGATGCCTTTTCATGATTGTAATCCATGAATAGTGTCAAATCCTAATTCTCCTTGCTGGTGATGAACCCCATTCAGCCATTCAGCAACGCATTGTGAGCGCATCCATAGCACGCAATGAGAAATCAATACGGGCCAATTACACTACCCAAAACAATGAAAGCAAACGTTTAAAATCCACCCCTTGATTAGAATTAAGACAGCCTTGGTGATAAAAGGTGAAATTGAAACTGTGAGTGACCTATCGGTTGCAGTTGGGCCCTGATTTAACTGTATCGATATTTCTGATCAATGAAGATTCACGATAGGTTTGTGACCGGTTGATTGCGAGGCAACATCTGGCCACATAACTGCTCTTATTACACCATAAACGTACATCAAAGAAATGTAAGCTTTTCGCCTTTATGAACCGCAAATAAAAACAATTTGAAGTTACAAAGTAAATATATTTTTATATAAATATATATTTGGATATCTATAGAATGAACATTTATATTGAGCATAACTTTGAAAATTAATGGTAGCCATCAAATAATCTAATTTTAGAAAGAATCCAAAACATTCTGTAAGTGATTATTTCAGTTAAATACATTTTGTATTTTGAGAATAAATTGGAATTTTGAGAACTTAAATTGGAATAGAAAGAAAAGATTAACACTCCAATTAATTTAATGAATGGATGTTTAAACTAAAAGTATTATTTTAAGATACTTACCCAAGTTGTTGAATTGCTTTGGCTGCTGCCCATACTCATCTCTGTTGTCATTCACTGATAAAAACAAAAACGATACATTGGGTTAATTGGTAGTTCAGAACCCTCTTCACATTCTTGCCACGGATAAGCAAGACATTAATTAATCATTGAGTCTTCATCTGAAGTTATCTTGGAAAAACCAGCAAACAAAGCAATATATTCTTATCTAATAACTAAACTACAAAAACACTATCGAAACAATGCAAGGAAAGCTTTGCCAAAAAGGAAAATCATAAAAGTATAGCTAACCACAATACAAACTGAGCTAGGTAGCCCTTTATAGAAAGAGAATAACAAAATGGGCATATTGCTTTTATCTCTGGGCTGAATGATTCACAAATGCTTTTTGTCATGGCTTAAGTGAGCATCTAAACTAATCACAGATGAAGATACACAATTGCTAGTGGTATATGTCATCGACCTAGCTTTCAAACCTTAAAATACCAGCAAATACCACCTTTAAAAATCTACACCTGCCTCGCACAAATCTAAGAGATCTTTTCCCAGCTATCTGAGAATTGTATCACTTGGTATTGATGGAAACAGAGGAAATGACTGTGCAAGTGTTGCAGATGTTGCAATGATGAGTTGCCGTCTGCTTTGATCAAAAGAGGGAAGTAAGTTAGCTCCCCTCTTTCTTTTTTTTGCTTACTTCCTTTCAATGAGCACTGTTTTTGTATCTAATCTCCTTTAGTATTTCTTATCTTTTGAACCATACTGCTAATCTCATCTCAGATTTCTTTTTTTACCATGACCTAGAAACTTTTTTCATTCATCCTAATTTCCCCTCTGAATCATTCACAACTGAATTAAACAATTTGAATGAAATGGAGATAAAACTGAAGACACTAGTAATTTTGTAAATACTGCGCAAGACATTCCATAAACAAGGAAATTTGAGAACATTTACTGTGAAGTCAATACTTACAGCTAGAGAGAGACTTCCAAGGTCTTACAACTGCCATTGTATGCTATAATTCCTTATATAACACTGATCACAAAGACAGTCTTTCCTAACTTTACACTGTAATGACCTAGCCAGATGCTTCAAGAAACATTCTGGCAAATGCCTAATGTTATTAAGTGTTTATAATGTCCATGATGTGCTGGACCGGAATCAGAACTATTGATTGACATCACCCACAGAGTATTTGGTCCAAGATTTTGATCTTATCCAGAAAGAAGAAAATCCTGTCCTTCCATAGTTGCAAAAATCTCAGCTTTTAGTGTATGACTTCCCCTAATTTCCTTTTTACCAGAAACCAAGTCTATGTAACACACCAATATGTCCAAGAATACATAAAACAAGCCATATGATACTTGACTTATCCAGAATAAATCAATACACAACAGAAATGAAATGTCAAATTATGATAATTACTGTATTGGGCCAGCCAAATTCCTTATCATTCTATATAAACTGGTACTCTACTGCATGTTTCATGCACAGTATATCAGCATCCAATGGGACAAACCACAGACACAATGTTACATGAAATAACACTAAGAGAACCTAAGAACAATCCATAAATCAACTGCTGAAAGTATAAAGCATAAAAAAAACTAGAACCAAAAATGAAGCATTAAAAACATTTCTCTAAATAAACACAAACTTTTATACTCAGAACTAAAAGAATATAGGCTTCTATGTTTGCATTTTCAGAAACAAATAAAATAATATTAAATTGTGCGCTGCAAAAAAAAGTGATTAAAAAACTGAAAATGAAGTCTGGACATGGATTAGTATGGGGGTTTGTATAGGTTTCATTATTCAGGAACAAGACAATTTTTAATGCCAATTTTTAGTTTGAAGGAAGATCAACATATTAGTTTACGTCCCATGCTGACTCGGAACCTCACATGCCGGGGTTGAACTGTCCTGTTAGTGTGTTCATCCAAGTGCAGTGTTCACATGCTGGAAGTTCAATGCATCAGAACACCATGCATCAGAACACCATGCCTACCTGAACCTTGTTTATCACAGTGAGGAATGCTGGGAGGAGCCTCCTCATGGTGAACCTGTAGCTGGACAAATCGGGGGCAGGGCATCCTCGCTCTGTCCCTCTGCTCCTCCGGCAAGGTCTCACTCCCAGAATCTTCAAATCCCTCCGGTACCGGCAAGCGTGGATAACTCTCATTGTCTGAGGTCTCCACGACTTGCTTTGGTGGACTCGAAAATAAACTTCCTATCTTTTTCCCTAGATCTACCTGTTTAGGTTCAGGGGACGGCTCTCTGTAGCTACTGCTGAAACTGTTATCTAGACTTTGGATTTCTCTTGGTGATGTGTAACTCTGACTGTCTCCAGGAGTAAAACTTGGACTTTTCACAGAATACACACCACTTTGGTTGTCTTGTGAAGATGTGAAGCTCTGATCTTTATCTTCAGGTTTTTTTGAAGATTTATCCTTGGTACCAAAGTATGCATCCACCCCGGACATCAGCTCTTGTGTTATGTTATTCAAATCAGACATATAGTCCCTGTCAAATGGTTTTGGGCCTTTCCCCATCTGAATAGGTTTGCTAGAGCCTTTAGCAGGACCTTTTCCAATGCTACGATTATCCCTAACAAAGAAATCAACATCAGTGGAATAACCCTCAGATATCGGTTGCTGAGTTTTATGTGGGGCCCACTTTGATCGAAAGTCGGGCTTCCTTCCATATTCAGCCTCACTTTCATACCCTCTGTGTCCTTGATTTTTCTTAAAATTTGGAAGAGTTGAATATGAGTGAAATTCAGCATCATCATAATCAGGCTCTGCCACAATTTTCTGTTGTGATTTCTTCACAGGTAATGTGGCATAAGACCCAGGACTGTAGTTATTAGCCTGCCCTTTCCCAAAGTTCTCACTCTGCCAAGAGGATCCCCGACTGGTTATTCCAGAGTCATAGGACCTGGTTTCTTCAGTGATGGAATTCCTTGTATCTGGGGCAGATGATGTCTGTATAGTCAGTGGAACAGAATTTTCTAGAGGTAAGTTATGACCTCTGGAAGGGTTTTGTTTTGCTGGAAGAGGACACTCCAGTTCCATAGAACGATCCTGTGCATGTTGCCTTTCAAATATATGCTTTACAGGATTTGGCTTCTCTACCAGCACAGGCTCTATTGTCTGTTCCATTGGGACAGGAGAGTCCTTTTTATATGAATACTGAACTGGGACCTGTCTTTCAATTTCAACTGACTTTTTGGGGGAAGCCATTGAATGTTCCTGTTTGAATGAGTGATGAATTGGAACAGGGCGCTCCACTTCCACTTTCTGTTCAGAAGGTGCAGCTTGTTCAATGTGAACAAACTTTTCCTGTGGAACAGACTGTTCAATTCTCACATGATGTTCTTTAGGAGTCGAATGGCTGACTGGTGTTTCTGCTGAGCTGGTTTGCTTGGGTGACATATAAGAATACTGAATTGGAATTTCATGAACTTTTCTCGGAGTATGTGCACCTTCAGACACGTCTGCCTTTGCAAAACTACTGTCCTTTTGTACAGGAGTGAAAGTTGCCTCACTTGAGAAGCTCTGTAGCTTCGGTTCACTGCCTGGACTCCATCCGTCAAAGCCTTTGACTGAGGTAGGAGTACCATCCACCTTATCCAACTTTGCATAAGTTAAGGTTTGTGGAGAGGAAGCCACAGTGTGGAATTTTCCATGTGAGGGTGGAGTTGCTCGTTGTATCTTGATCTCCCTACCTTGTGAAGGTGGATGGTGTTCGATTTTGATTTCTCTGGTGACTGTTGGGTTGGTATTGCCTTGGGGGGACCCCATATGCTGAAAGTTTTTAGGAGTGTTCACATGTTGTATCTTAAGTTCCCTTGGCTGCGAATCTGCAAACATGGATGGAGGTTCTGGCGTTAGAGACATGACGGTCTGGGACTGTTCATCTATTTTTGTTTGGGATGGGTCTGATGTCACGAGAGGAGAGAAACAAAAGTAATTCAATTAAACAATCTCACAGCAAACAAACACAAAAACAGATCAAGGAAAGCCAGAATCTAGTTTAGTTATTGTTTTATCAATTGTTAAACTTCAGGATTTTCAACGAAGAAGATGGCAATACATTGTATGTGTATTACAAAGTCTAGACAAAAATGAAAATATCCTAGGATCTAAATGTGAATTGTAACATGAGGGAACTGAATAAACTCAAAACATGAACTTAAAATAAAACATGGCTTGCTTTGAACAATTATCTACCACAGCCTAACCAAAGATATCTGATTACAAGATTTTCTAATGATACACAACTCCTTTCAGTCTTGTCAATCAAAAAGGTTTTGAATAATGGATAGATTTTCTTTCTATAGAAAATTATCAAGACATGATCTAAGGAGTTAATGTCAGAATGTTCACTGCTGGTTTTTTTCATTTACCTTAAGTGGTTATTTCTATGAGGAATGATAGATTTCAGATCAAGTGCAAGGGTTTTTTTTTCACAGATAAGAATTGGGTAAGAGATGTGAATGTGAATAAAAGTCAGGAGAGGTAACTCCAGAAAGACAATTAGTACAAGAACAGAAACAATGCAAATCAATATATTGAACACAACTGTCAAAAAATAATAAATGGAAACAATTTCATTGTCATGCTGAACTCAAATCAAGTTCAAAAAACACCAGAAGAGCACAGAAAAGCACTAGAGAATAGGTGAGGGGAGGAATATTCATGCATTGGCCACGAAACCATCTACCTTGCTCATCGCTGCCTAACTTTGATATTTTTTCCATCTGTCGGAAGAACAGATCCAGACCCTTTGAGGAGCTACCCGGGGAAGCACTGGGTGTAGTGAAATTGCTCAGGGTATCTGCTTCAGGCAGACTCTTAGAACCCATTATAGGAATCGGTTTACTCTTGGGTTTGGGAGGAGGTGCGGGTTTGGGCAAGTGCCGCCGCTGAATGGCTGGTGAAATGACCGGTGATGAGCGGGCAGAGTCACTGGTGTAATAGGAGGTGGACCAGAGACTGGGGGAGGAGCGGTCCCAGGAGGAATCTATAGTGGAGCAGACTACATAGAACAACATTAAGGCTCTAACAGCGAGCAGCTCAGACAAGGAGACCAACTGCTACCTCTTTTTTTGCTGAAGCAAAATTATCTTTGCTTTGATTTTGATTCATCAATTACTTTTCTTAATGTTTAACTGAACATTTCATAAATATTAATCATATATGAAAAATTATTTGACATTTTGTGTACTATTTCAGTAGTAATTCTTTATGCATGATATCAGATCTTGAATGCAGATTATTATTAGCATAATTATCTCCTTGTCTGATCATTGACAACATCAATTTTTTTTTTCAACAGGGACTGTCCTTATATTCCATGTGTTTATTTAAGCTTTTCAGCCTGATTTCATACTACATAACTTTACACTCAAATTCTACTCTAGCATATAGTCCCTGTTGAAACAAACAAAATGATCACAGGTTCATGTATCACCATTAAATATTGAAACTTTACAACATCGATACACAATTATGGTATCAGTTTGTTTCACTTATCACTGCAGATCTATAAGCAGACTTTGAAAAAAAATAAAGCGGTAGCAAAAACAGCTTAGTTACAGAAGATATTGACTGTTTAGGTTTACGGAGTAGAAATTCCAAAAAATCAGTAGATCATGAAGAATTATTTTTAATAATTCATTTGTTTTTCACAAATTCCCTGAAGGTTTCTATGAAAATTATTTCTGACATTATTTCTTGAACAAAAAATGAAAACTTCAAATTTGAAAGAAACATTTTGGATCATGAAAGCAACATGTATCAACTAAAGCAAAATTTTTAGAACTGTTGGGTAAGAGGGGGTATTCACACCATGCAATTGTGCATAAAACAATATAAACTTAGCAATGTGTTTGTATGACATGTACGTGTGCTTGCTTGATGTGAGCCAAGAGCTTGTAAGTAGCATTTCCTTTTTAGATTCCAAGAGAGAATTGCGGATTGCCAGGCTTTATCACACATCTAGTCATCCACAGAAAGTATTTTGTTTTTTACCCCTGATCCTCTGCAGAGGTTTGGGAGATATAGGGACCATGAGTTTGGACCTAAATCTAGGGCTTGATGGGACAGACCTGGATATTCGACCTGTGTAACGACCACAAAGTTACATACAATACTGGAAAAAAATCTTGATATCATGAATATTTCAAAACGTTTCTTTTTTTACCCCCTGGTGATTGGATAACGTACCAAGACTTGGGTGCACTGTGACCGATGATGATGTGGCGGGCCGCACAGAGGTGGTGCTGTTGGTGGTAGCTGTGGTAGCCACACGGTTGTTGGAGAAGGACACTGGTTTGTAGGACTTTGTGGTCTGCTCCCCTAAAATTCAATACAAATCTGTCATTTCATTTCCTCCAAATGGTGTACCAAATTATGTGAATCATTATGCACAAGAAAACGCAACAGTTCATAAGAAAGAGCTAGAGAAAGACATACAATATTACAGAGCAATAAAGATTAGGATTTCAGCTATATTGCAGCAATTAATATTCTGGTTATAATATAAGCAGATCTTTTCAATATTTAATTTCTTTCTGATTTCACATAAAAAGCACAGAAATAAATACAAATACTTGTTGTTTATGAATGCAACAGACCCTTTCATTACGACCCTTGCGGGGAGACATGCTGTCTATTATATGATTACCTTCAGATATGGATAATTTGAAATCTAAATATACGGTAGTAATTCTTGTAAGGGGTTCTTCCTTTGTTGTATTCACAAGAGAGATCATAAAGTTGATTTATTTCTGTTATTCTGCGACAGAGGAATTGAGAAAACACCCACTCATTTTGTCTGTGAACCTTTTTCTCCCTTATCAGCTATTTATTGGCGTACCCATGACTTCTCTATTTGTAATCCAATTTACTAATACTTGACTAAAGAACATATACACATATATACCAAGGTATTGAAATAAACCAATTGCCTTATCTTAAAATATATGGTATATTAAATTTAGAAGATCTTTCAACTCAGTAAAATATTTCTTTACAAAAACTATTCACAAATATGGTTATCAATAATATGATAATTTAAAAATTTTTAATTTCACTATTGAGGATTCTTTTTTAAAAATATATCTGAAAAGAAAAATTTTAGGAGTACTCTAAAACTTATTCAGATAATTTACAACAGCAAACAACACATCAGATTTTTTAAAACTATTTCTCCAATGTGAAGCAGACACAAACCCTTAGGGGACCAAACAGAAGAAAAAGATTTAGATGCAAGGCCATCTCCATAGCGACTAGTATCCATGGTTTTATTGGATGACCTAGAAATCCCGCCACCTGCAAGCATCAGTAATAGCTATCATATCTTAATGTAAGATTAAAGCAACAAAAAAATATTAGAAACTGCCCACCACCATAAAAAGCATGCATCTTAGCCATAACCAGGTGGTTATAATTAAATGGAAAAGTACAAAATTATGAATCAAACATAATTTCCATTAATATCAAGTAAAGCACATGCAGAGTATCTGTTTATTAAATAAATATTGTAAAAATAAAATTGACTAAATAAAAGTCTACATTACAAAATTCATTGTAAATATATTCATAATATATACAGGGTATTAAAGCCTGTTTTATGAAATATGATAACAAAAAAATACCAAGGTATTGATTCGCGGTTATTTTACACCTCTCTTAAAAGTAAAAGTATGTGTCACACATAGATCATGGGTCAATATCGATCTGTGGAATCAATCACGCCATAGCTGTGCAAAATTTGGGATCTTTAAAATGGCCTAAAAACAAATCTGCAAGAGTCTGTGTTATCTGTGTAATTAAAGAGAGAGGTTCCACATAAAACCCGGATGGTGATTGTGACATGTTAAAAATACTAATTCATTGTTTATGAAGTGTACATCATGTACATAGTGACAATTGTGAACTCAATCATCAGTTGACCACTGCAGCAATTGGGTGATGTTATAAAGTACTTAATGAAGAACACCAGGGTATAAACGGAAAAAACTGTACCTGTGGTTTTTTTTATTTATCTCTTTCCTCTACATCTACCTTATCACAGTCTGGTCAAGATTTCTTTGAATTTTCACAACACAATTTTTAAATAGTAGGCTGACCAAGTACCAATAGATGTTTTATTGTGGAGTCACTTTAGAGTACCAGCACATTATACTGTATTTTATCATAATATTTAAATCAATGTATCTGTTACCTTACTGGTACTGATGTATGATCTAAAAAAATTTTTTCTTCCAATATCGACGAAGAAATTTTATTATCAAAGCTAATAATCTTAAGAGTATACTAATTAATGGTAATACATGTACATGTTATAAGTTAACTAAACTGTACATTTATAATACCAGATACACTATAAGACTAGCATATAATATGCTCCAGGTACTATGCTAAAGCATTGATACAGAACACTAGCAGCTTTCAGCCACAATAAAGGTATAGCTATGATATCCATCTATCCAATGGGTTGATACAAAATGGCTCTACAAAGCTTAGGGGAGATAATGTTCTAAGGGGCAAAGAGGTCCTAAAATGCCAAGATGTCCATGATAGAATGAGGCTACTACATGTATCTGTGAAAGACTGCATGACTTTTTAGTGTTCAAGTCACTCCAAAAAGATAATGTCTGTAAAAGGCAGAAGCCCAGAGTTAAGAGGTATAAAGCCACTCATTGAGTTGTCTTACATTGCGGCTCCACGATCATTCGTGGGGTGGCACGGAAAATCCCTGAAGTTAATAAAAAGTCGCAAGTTTTTCATCACCCTGGTTGCATTGCTATTTAACTGCCATTACCACTGCTCAATGTGACAGAAATTCAATTTTGAAAAAAATCAAAACAAAAACATAAAAAAGACAAAAAATTATCCAAAACAGTGTATGTACCATTCAAAAATGAACACTGAGTATCATTGTACAATGTGCTTGAAATGATAAGCTACCCAACTCGTGGATGGAAACAATACCTGACACATTCTCCAGCGAGTGGGTATGTAAGTCTCCGTTCATTTGTCCATTCATGACGGCTGAGCCAGATCTGAAAGCAGAGATCACACTGTAATCGTATTGTACGTACAGAAAAATGACAACAGTTACAGATGCAGTGTGTGGCAGATGGACACAGTTTAATAAAAGTTTCTATCTTCTACAATCAATCTATGATTCATACACTAAAATAACACAGTACATTAAACAACAGGTGTCAATCTGAATTCGTTTTTACACTAAGCAGGATGTTCTTCTTTAACTGCATATATTATTGTATACTGTATACAGGGTTATTTTCATCCCATGTTATTTTCGTCATTCTTCTCTTGCAAATGGTTTTGTCCCGTCTTGAATTCACCCAGACAAAGTTGTGTTTAAAGAGAGATCATTTGAGACATTGAAATTCACTAATTCTTAAATTTGCCCGCTGACAACAAGATGAAAATGGGCCAAAATAAAATGGGGGCAAATATTTCCCTGTATATGGTATCATCATAATCCCAAGTCCTCTGCTTGATGTTCTTCCGAACTACAGTCAAACTTCGTTACCTCGAACAAGATGGGACCGATTAAAAACTTCGAGATATCTGAGTATTCGAAATATAAAGGGTAAATTACTTCGAAAATAAGTGAGTGGGACATAAAAATCCCTTTGACATATCCATTGTATTTGAGATATCAGTGTTCAAGATATCAAAGTTCAACTGTACTTGTATGCTGTACATAGTGAAAAGAGTTCAACAAATCAAAAATAGACCTTTCAGAATGCAGGAAAACTAACCTTTTTTTTTTTATTAAGATCAAGCAATCACAACTGGTCATCAATAAAGGTTTATTACTGCTTAAACTAACACTTTTAGTGGTCATAGGAAGATAGGAAGGGTCAATACTCTTCTCAATCTACACTAATGATTTCAAGGATGTTTTCAAACACTGATTATCCTGTTATGTTGCATGCATGCAGCTAGCATAATTCAATAAAGGCCTCTATAGATTATAAATTATAGATCTATAAGAGTCTAATCCTGTTTTTTTTTTCTTTCTCAGTGGTGGAGTTTGAATCAAGAAAGGTCAGAAAGAAAAGTCCTACTGAGAAAGTCTTAGTACTGAACAGCTAGGGCAAATCAATTGAAAATTGGGCTCTACAATCAATAAGACACAGCATAAGACACAGACACTGCACTATCAGCACTTTTGGGTAAAGCTGAACAGATTTGAAACTTGAATCCATGTGAGCTATGGCCAGTTCAGTAATTATTTTATGTACATTTTAATCAAAACATTTGGCATAATTTTCATGGATTTCATGCCCTCCCTCCATTTCCAACAAATCTACCAGTACAGTCTCAACAAAACAAAATATTAATTCATTAACCATACAAGAAAATCCACTAATTTGCGTTCCTATCCACTAGTGGCAACCCACGAAAATTGGCGATCATAAATTTTGGTAATTCCACGATGCTTCATAATTTGAAGAAGCATATTCAAATATCGCCATATAAAGTATCAATTTAAAGTTTCAGGAAATCCACTACAGAAATCTAGATTATGATACATATTTACAAAATAAGAAGTTACTAATGTTTATAAATACATTTAAAATGCTTACAAACTACAGGTATATACATGTATATATACAGTGTCTTTTACGGAGAAACATTTTTGGGTTGTTTTGCACAAAACATTTCAAGGTCTATCTTTTTTTATAACCATTGATTAAGACTGTAAACTTTTTTCAAAGTGTCAGCTCTTAAATGTTTGTATAGGCTATTATTTAGCTATTTTTCAACTTTTGACAACTAAATCAATTGTTTGTAATTGTTAGGTTTATAAGGCAGCTAGTATTTACTGTTCTTCAGTGCTATCACTGGCTATGGACTTCTCAATAACAAATTGTCTGCTCTGACAACTTCAGATTCTGTTGTGCAAACCAAAGTTTGAGAGTTTGAATCTTGATCAAAACAGTACTATCAACTTGACTGAGAAGCAAGTTCTCTTCTTAAAAAGACCTGCAAAATCATTGCTTTAATGTGTTACATATATGCAAGCAAGTTGTGTCAATTGTACGTCTAGAGAACCCCTTACTTCTATTACCAAACAAGAAATCTATTTCTTTTAGAAATACATTAGAAAGCATTAATGGTAAACAATGGTAAATGAGTTCAAAATTTTAAGCTGAAACAGATCAACCTATTGAGTTATAGTGCAAACTGCATTATATCAGATAAATTCAGTTGAAACCTTCAGGACTTCGACCAATTCTTGCCAAGTACCAGTTCTTGCCAATGCTTTAAAATATTCACAATTTAATATGCTGGCAAGAATAGGTACTTTGCAAGAATTGGTCTTGGGCAAGTATGGAATTGAACTCTAAAGTTTAAGTTCTATGATCAAAACGAACCTGTCGAGTTGTAGTGCTAACTCTCCACTGGCAATCTTGATAAGTTGCTGCACATCGTTGTGTAAGAGTCCTTCTGTCTTTTGTCCGTTCAGTGACTCTATAAGGTCCCCTACCTTGATGCCTTCTACGTATGCCTTACTATTCGGGTTGATCTGAAGATACAGAAAAGAGAATGATCTGTGATTAATTCTGGATCAAGATTTTGTACACAAAGAAGGGCTGGAGTAGAGAAAATGTTTGCAGTGGCTGGAAGTGAGTTTGTGTGGTGGAGAAAAAACACATGGACAAGGTATAGACCATGTCTGACCTGCCAAATGGTAATTAAGATTCATATATACATATCTAAGGAAGGTCATATGGCAGGGAAATCTTTTACTCCTCTTACCAAAAAAATCACATACAACAATGGTACTGTACTTATAAAGAAAACATATTTAGAGGAGCACAAAAAAATGTTTTTCTTCTCAACATCATTAACACAAAACTAAATACCAGTACAACACCGGATGCACTGCTTAACCACTAGGACAATATTATTAGAATTTTTTTCACTTTGCACTGATCTATTGTACATCAGCAACATTTGTTTACAGTATGTTTCCATGGCAATGCTCCTGACTGCTAGACAGCAAGAACATGTATACAGAAGACAATCAGAGGCAGCTGGGCAGACATCTTCTGATTCCTAAACAACCATCATTCTGTGTTGCTCATAACAGGTTCCTCTTGTTACTCAGAACTGTGGAATGTTTTGAATTTTACATCCATGCTGTCAGTGATGAATCAAGAGATTCATTTAACTCTTATCAGATGCTTCCATTTTTTTTGTTGGTAAAAATATTGCTCTTAACAAAAAATACAAGGAGTGAAAATGATTTTAAAAGCATTTAAGTTGTGCAGTAATGCACATATCTATCTGCAAGCAGACATCTAAAAATACACATCATATATATAAAGCTGCTGATGTAAGAATTCATGTTGAAATTCATTAAACGTTTTACTCAGAATCCATATACTGAATCACCGATTAAAAACCAAGGACCAAACAATCTTTTATATTTACTATAAAAAAGATGTTTAGCCAAAAGCCATGCACAAACTTTATTTATCATTAGAAGTAATTAGGCAACTACAGCATACATTTTTTTTATCTTAATTTATGTGTCAATTTACCATCTGGCACTAATTTATATACATGACTCAATAAAAAAACAGATAGTAGTATCTATAAAGTTTACTGATGTTTCTGTCGTTAAAAACTTAGAATTGTTTTCATTGCCACAACAAGCCAAGTATTTTTCTCTTCATTTTGGTCTAAAGTCTTCATGAATCAATAATCAATATCAGCTAGCCTATCACAATAAATAAAAAGATCTACAGATTGCAAGTTTTCTTTGCATAAATCTTGCACGTTTAAGCCAACACTCATCAAAAGGATGAGTTCATACATATCCTAGTGATTCCCGATCTGTGTCCTTATTTCACAGGTCATTCTCTTTGTTGTTAAATGGATTTACACCAACGTCAATATAAGAGTACAAATAAGGGCCCCTCTTGTAGCTACTGAATAATAGCAACGGGAGCTTACCGAAGAAATCAGAAGTTGTAAAATGGTTAATGGCTTGACAGTGTAAGAAATAGGTGTATAATTTACCTAGATCCACAACACCTGCAAGGTGAACAAACTACAGATGATTGTTTAGTAATACCAACAATTACATTCAGTCAAGTCTTTTTGATTTGAAGGTTGGTTTTAAAAGTTTGTCCAAACCAGAAGCACAACAATACACCAGTCTGTGTGAAGGGGACTGCCATTCATGGTCACATCTTGCAATATAAACCTTTCACTAGCAAAAAGCTTCAAGCCCCTTTAAGACCTTCAACAAATACCAAGAAACTGTTCGTTGGCTGTGATTGTTGTAAAGTGTCAATACAACCTGTTTCTTCTGACCCATAGCAGTAACCAATGCAAAATGACAAAACATGTTTTTGAGTAATCTGACAATTAAAACAATTGCGAATAGAAGTACATTGTATAATTTTTTGCGGCAAATTGATCTTGGCGTTAAACCTGCATACAAAACAAAATATTGATATTCTTTGATCGTATGAAATAGTGTAAGTTCAAGGTTTTTAAAGATTTTAATCAGAAAGGAAGTGCATTAAAGTCATTCTGGATCTTTTTTTTTTCAAACATTAATTTTATCTGTATCCATAAATCAATATCTTTGAAAAAATTAAGAGTCAATGCCTGTAATTGCCTGATAAGTGTATTTTCTCTCCAAGTCTTAGAGTTGTTAGCAATGAGTTTTGTTGACATTAGAATGTGAAAATACTTATTGCCCTACTATCCATTAAAAGATAAGTTGACTGCATCCTTAAGTAAAAAATGCAATTTTATCTTCTTCTGGATTTCAAACAACCATTTTGCACCTAATTCCCTTCCTCACCCAATCCATCAGAGGAATTCCTTGGTCTATCTTTAAACTAAAGCATGCTGAATTGACAAGTTTGATTTGAGCGATTTACTTTTCCTCTTTTTTTTGTTTAACCCTTCCTCTAAACTAATAGGTTCACCTGTCAGAAGGCTAGAGGAAATAATAAAACTGGTATTGGTGTGACAACTTACAAGAAGGTCTGCTAGATAATACAAACTGTTGGAATGCAGGGATCCGTGCACTCTGTGCTGCCGTCTGCTCCTGCTAGGAAATCATGGAGAGATGGAGACAATGCTTGGAAACCAAACAGTGCACAAAGGTGCTTCATACTCTTCAAGTTTATTGAGCAGTAAATAAAATCTTTAACTACTTATAACTAGGTACAAGGGAATCAATTCCAAAAGGATTTCATACTCATCATTTTCAGAAATGATAATTGAACTGACAAATTTCTTAAAGGCTTCTGCTCAGAAACAACCAGGTTCTCAGTCAAGTTGTTTCATTGGAATGTACAGTTTATATGTATACAGGTTAGATGGTTCAAGTGCAATGTGCTCATGAAGTAACCCCGTATTGAAAATAGGAGTTTAAACATCAATTTCTAATGATCCATAGTGTATACTGTATACTACCAGTATTGCAAAACTGAGTATATTAAATAATGCCAGAATCTATTGAATAATCTCAGTAATTTGCTAGAAATTTATCTTTCAGATGATTCATTAAAAGATACGAAGGCTGAAAAAAAAAAGAAACATGATAGAAATCTAAATCAGAGTCCAATGTACACCAGATGCTCAGCTAAATAAAAAACATCAAAGACCCCTAAATAACATGTAAATAGGTTATCGTACAGGAACGTCTCTTGACATCTTTCATACTTCTGAGCATATGTCTTTGTCATAATCAATCAGAGTCTTGGAGCAACAAGACATCATCATATTTTTGAAGGGCGAGGAAAAATCTTCTCTTCCGCTTTGAGATACTGTAGCTTAGTGATGATACAAATAAGACTTTATCTGATCATCTGTTGAGCCTGGAGCTGAGGTTACCCTCAGACAGGTGAATAGAGGGTGTAATTGTGGCTATAACAACTTCCTGTTTGTGAGGGATGGAGGCGACCCCCTACATAAGGTTAAAGGATCTTCATCACCAATGTGTCACATTTTTCCTTCAGGAATAAATTCCCATCACATAAAAAACTCACAAAAGGAGATAACCTCATACTGCCAGTATCTGTGTTATAAACAGTTATTCCTCCCAAAAATATAATTACTTTATCCACACTTAGGGCAATAAAAAATACCAATAACATGATGAATGCCCTTGAAGGCAATAAATCAATAAGTGTAGTACTAGACCTATCTTCTCTTTAAAATTTTGTGGAGATCTTGACACCCTTTCAAGGAGGTCAAATTTTTAATTACTCACTTTAAGTGTTCAAAGGTTATCTTTGAAGCAATCTTTTATCAGTACAGAAGCTATTCTGATGATGTACATATGATGAAGACCAGACCAGTGAATTCTAACAACAATTGTGACTGATGAGAAAAGATGCAACATACTATGCTACATGAATATTTGTTTTTCTTTTATAAACATTAATGTAAAAATTGTTCAGTCTGTAAAGAAAAAACTAGTTATTCATGTGATACATTAAGGAAACAAGTTAGGAACTGGTTTTCAAACTTGGCCAAAGTTTTTGCATATAGATTTCAAGACACTGAAGCTGAACTAAACCCATGTTCCTGCTATAAGTGATGGTCAATATGCTACCAATATTCATCACAAAGGTGTAAAGAATTCAATAGCTATGTTTAGTTATGCATTGTATTTTATAAGTAAAACCTCATTAAAACTCTTACCCTCTGCAGTGCTGTAGAACAATAGGCTATTTTGCATACATGCGTGTACATTGTCGGATGAAAATGTTATTGTCATCATTATGTTTGCAAAACAAATTGGCAATGCAATGATATTTAAACTATTTTGTTCACACATCTACACAAAATAGTTTGAAACAATGATATCAATTTGCTGAACACACAAACAGGATAATAAGAGATATGTACTAACTACAGCTTATCCAGACACAGTACTGAATGCCGAACAAAGAGATCCCTGCATTCTAGAACACATGTTCAAGCTTAAACCATTAAACCAAAATTGGCAATTCAATAATCCATAACTATGTGTATATAAATATCTACTGAATGTAAGAAGAAAGGTCAAAGGGGTATTAAGTAGGAATTGCAGAAAATATGCAGGACACTGAACTACTGGAACCAAAGGAATGTTTAAATGGATCAAGTTCTGATCGTGTTGATCAAATGAATTATACTTATTGCAAGACCCCAATGCATTCTTGTGTTTCTTAAATGCTGAACTTCATTTGACTACATATGAAATGTCATACGTGTTCCTTGATCCATTCTTAAATTTCATTAGGTCATGTTTTTAATTGATCCCCATCTATGAGCTTAGATGTAAAGTTATGATTAATACAGGGTAGGACGATTGTAAAAGTATGTTATTTCAAATGACCTACAACAAAATAAACTTGAAATACTCTGGGAGGGGGTGTTTCTGCATACTTTAACATCAATAAACTCTTGCTCTTTTTTTTTCCCTTCTCCAAAAATATATATTTTCTCAGAATTGTTTGATGTTTTGCACTTGCATTGCCATATCTCCCAGTAGGACTCTAGATCATGCAATCAATCCTTGTAAAAACAAAATTCTTTCTTAAAGCATTTACTGAACACAAATTGAATCACATATACAAGCAGTGAAGATAATAAAGAATGGTGACGAGAGCGTAAGATAAAAAACTTTTACAAAATGCTCTTTTCCTCATAACTATTGACATGCAAGGTCAATTTTTCCACATCCTGTAATCTGAACAGAAAAGATATGCATCATAGCCATTTAATAAGGATCAAAAGCAATTTCATGCAAGTCAGCATAATAACCTTGATAACTTACTTTTTCTCCATAAAAATCCTATTTACACACAAAACACACAAAAAACACCTTTAAATCCTATGAGAGATGTGAACAAGAAGGCACTATGTAAAACCAGAAATCCGGTTGTCTGTTTTGTCTGATACGATCAGGGTCCAATTTCAAATCACTCTTTTCTTTTGTCAAAATCTACCTTTCATCATCCTGTCCGCCTTCCTTGTTATTGTAACTAATCCAAAAATCAAAAAAGGCACTACCAAGTTGTGGCTCAAACAAGACCCAAGGGGTGTTACCACAGCAAGAGAACTGTGTGTGGGGACCAACAAAAGTAAAATGAAAGCAAGAATAAACTTGGTAAGTCTAAACTTGGTATAGTGCACGATAAATCTCTTTTTTTATTCTTATTTCAATACATCAATAAAGAAATACACGCAAGACATTTAACTTTGTCAAACAATGACTCACGATTGTAAAACTGCATGTCACAGGTTTCTAGGATGTGCTGTTTAGAGGTTTAATTATATCACAATACATGTTCTAGAGCACCGGGGTTTTAATATGAAGCTTCGACTTACACAATGGGTCAGAGAGGTGAGAATATTTGCACACAATAAACAGCTAGAATCTGCAAGACAAACAGATAATGAGATAAGCACCTTGTTTCTTCATTACAAACCCAAATCAAAAGACCTCTTTACTGATTGCCTTTGATCCTAATGAATTAAAAGAGTTAGGTTCATAATTGCCTTCTTGTGGGGGAAGTGAAGCTATGTACAGCAAAACAAATCTTCAAGCAAATAAACATGTTTTTGTAAATGCAGAGCTTGATCAGCATAAAAAGACCATCATATCTTAATCTGGCATTTATGTCTTTTTTCCAACATCTATCATTTATCCAAATCTTGAATTTTCACATCATTCATATTTTAAAATTCACTTTTTAATCTCAGAGATTTCAGACTTCATAAAAATTTTCTTATCTGGGTGGTTCCAGAGTGGAGCTACGTGCAACTGAACAAGGTTGCAAACACTGGCGCAACCAAAAGTCTGCAAATTTGCCATTACCTAGCTGCCATGACAAATACAATGTCCTTCACTTGACAATTTTTATCATTGATTCATCGATTCATGGCCTGAATCTGAAGACTTATGACACAAAACTCCATTCATCTGCCAAAAGTAGCTAAAAATACTTTTTTGAATTAAAAAAGTTTTTAGGTGCAAATGTTCTCTCTCTCTCTCTCTCTCTCTCTCTCTCTCTCTCTCTCTCTCTCTCTCTCATATATTCAATGGGGCATTCCCCTACTGCAGCAGTTACATCCCCTTTAACTTCGATTCAATTTAGCAGCACATGCTCTCAAAACTGCTTCTTGATTATTTTGCCATTTCTGAAATTCTTTGATAATCATGCCAGAATGTTTTCCACAGACAGGCCCTGCTAGAGGTTTGATGCACTAGGGTTATCCAGGTGGGACTCGGTTTCCATCCATCAAGATTAATTTCTGAAATTCATGAGGAAAAAGGGGGAAACTGTATTTGCAGGCTCCAGGGGATGATAGTGGGATTTTTTCCCCTCTCTTCTTCATTAATTTTTAAAGTGCTTTACATCTGACAGCTGCACTTTTTCATGTAATGAAATGTAATGAAGCAGTGTTTCTGGAAGGAACACAAAGAAAGGGAACATCTCAAAGATGTCATTTGTGGAATGGAAACACAAATCTATTTTGTATGGTAAATACTTATATGGTATATGAAACAATCATTTTTATACCGGTACATATTTTTCTGTCCATAATTGTCTCACTGTGATTAATCCAAAAAGTTGCAATATCCAACATGTCAAATGACAAATCATACACAACTGAACATTGTGCCATTTTTAATTTGAGTTTAAGTCACTTTTTATACACATTTGTCATTGGTTAAATATTTTTTTTACAGGGAACATGCTATAAAAATTATCCTTTTAGAGCGCTTCAAATTCACAGCAGAGAAAGCAAGATAGTGAGAGAGAAAAAAATACCCAATCGTCTAGTAAGATATCAAAGAGATCCGTCAAAGTCCTTCAAAGATAGAGGAAAAGTGGAATCCTGGAAGTATTGCGACCAGACTACCAGTAACCTTGACAATGTCTACCGTCTTACACCTCAGTAAAATCTCTTCACAGCTGAGGTAAACAATTAATTAGTGCTGTCGACCTTTCATGCGCCACTTTGCCAACATGTGTTTTCTGTTTTTTAACCATTTTTACCCTCTACGGTTTAGCCAGTGCAATTTGTAAAGGGAGAAGATCCACTTCAGGTTTTATGGCCAACAATCAAAAGTTGTGAAAATCTTATTGTTTGACCTGGTATCTTCCTTCTCTCAATCCATAAAACAAGCATCCCCAATTAGCTTTAATACCCAGCCGAGCAGATTGACCCTCAGGGCTCCATCTCCATGCACTGTGTGTCTGAAAATGCCCTGAAGTGTACATGAATAAGACTACTTCCCAATGAAATAGAGGCATTTTGTACATTCAACAGCAACTAGCCTACCAAATGCTTCATTATAGAAGTCATACAATCTTCAAATGTATTAAAGGCATGTTGTATATTCAACTACACAAAGTGTTTCCTACCAAATTGACTAACTTCTTCCTGAGAACAGACTACAAATTTCAAAACCTGATGGCTCCACTAGATTCATGTATTTTGGACTATTAAAAGTACCAACTTCAGAATGATACAAGACTAAGGTTGAATGGTTGTCTTAAAGGGGTAAAGCTTAGTCTGGCTTGTGAGTGTAGTTGGTGGGATATCCTATACGACTAGGTCTTTATTGTCTTAAAGCCTGTCAGAGACTGAGGTTATGACATCACAGGTTCATTATACTTTATCCGTAACATTAACAACTATAGCCTAATAGGAACTCACACTAATAAAGAAGATACTTGGGACACATTCAACGTGAATATCTTGGGTTGTGTTGATATTTGGTGATTAATAACCACAAGATCATTACAGTATCTGCATCAGGCATCTTTAGCTGTTAGCATGTTTTCATTTTCTTTTTATTGTTAATACCTACAAATGAGTACATTGAGGTCACTCAAAAGGTGTATAGAGTATCTATTTAAACTGATAAACTTTTACTTAAAAACTTCATAACCTAACACGCAAGTTATCTTACTTGAACATGAAATGTGATAGAGAAATGTAATTGCATTTAGGCTGCAATACTTTGGTAGGAAGTAATCTTTTAACCCAGGAATGTTAAAACATGCACCTATTTGAAGAGGATGATATTTTCCAAATGCATGTGCTGAAAAATCTGTAATGCACCCACATATATCAGACAATTGTACATGATAGTTAGGGATGCCCTGCTGAGAAAAGCTGTTTCTATCAGGTGATGGCACAATATGGCTGTCTTAGTGAGAACAGGCCCACACTCAATTATCTTATCTGAGGCTGATAATTAGGAGAAATTGTGTTCTGAGAGGAAAAGGGGGAAGGTGGCCATTGTAGCCACAAAAGAGAAATTAGCCAGCATAAACAAAATGCTTGCACACATACAGGGCTATCTAATCTTCCCCATTCTCAACAGACTAAACAAACTGCGAAGAAGAAATTTCTCCTCAATTGTGTCTCAATTGAATGAATTTCAAAGCTATATATGCATGCTGTTCCCACAATTTCTCTTATTACCAAACAATTTTTTTTTCAAATTGGAATGTTTATTTCAATGCATGGTGCATGATTCTAAGTGTAGTGTTTCTTTTAAAAAATTCTCTCGTTTCACATACATACCCTTCTATGATTATTTTTAAAAAAACAAACTTATTTTTAACTTTACAGCCTTGCTTTAAGCTAGTCAAGCATTGAAATAAAAAGTAAAAAATTAATAAGTACAAGTATTCCAATATATGAATATAATGAAAACAGGTATCGCTCTAAAGCTCTTTACGGGTCTTTGAACAGGTGGTTTATCTGTAATAAATATCACAATACTCATCAGCTGTAGTAAAAACGTACCTACAGGAGAGAAATTCTTATAAAAAGATAAAAAGGAAAACCATTTAATCCTAGTATATATAACCCATAAAAATAGATGTCAATGGCAACTCAAAGGATTTTCTAACAAGAGTTGAATTCTAATCAGAATTACTGACCCTTACAATTGTAATCTAGGCCTCGGCCATCTGTTTCATTGAATAACCTCCCATTTGTGAACATAGATAATGATAGATACCTAGTTACAATTATGGAGTATTTAAATCAACCTAGAGCTAGGAAACGGGCTGGAATGCAACTAATTACAAGTAATCGGCAGTTAACATGTGTCTCTGATATACACTTCAACATCTTCCGACGTCAAAACCTATTGCAGCAATAGCTGAACCACATGAGAAATTAACATTCTTTTCATTTCCAAATCTTGTAATCCATCAACAAATCTCAAAAATATCATTAAAAGATTTTATACTTACTTCTTCTTTTGTTTGATCAAAATCTCTTTTTTTTCGAATTTGAATAATCCCACCACCGAAAAAGAGGAACCCAGTTTCCTCAGCAACTAGCACATATCACATGATGGAAAAAGAAATTCACTGGTGCAGTGACCTCTGAGGTCATCGCCATGGCGTCAGAATCTATTGTCAGAACTTTTTTTTTATTTGGTTGGGATTGTTTCATTGCTGCTGTTCAACTCAATGATAAGAGCAAGCCCCCTTCAAATAGTACTTTAGAAATGAGGATTTTTATTTAGTAACTACAGCACATTAAACTCAGTGTGTAAGCTGCCAGAGCCTAAAAATATTTCAATTAAGACTTCATCTTTCTAATTGACTGCTATTTTTTTGTGTTAGTCATGCTCTAAATATCTGTACAGCAACGTTAAAATTAAGCAATAAACTTGAAAGACGTGATTATTGGTGTACAAACGGGGGATAGGTTACGGTGATATGGCTGATGCTCCTCCAGAAATAGCATCCCCCCAATGTTTAAATATATCAGCCCCTCACTGCCAAGATACACACAGTCATGATGTGATTATTCTGCAACAAGCATACGTCATTCAGACTCAACTCTTGAAAGTCTTAAAGTAAAGAGGGTGGATCCATTGCACATCTTGAAGCCAGAAAATGAATTTACTGACAATGATCAAAGTGCTTTATTGAACTATTAGTCTAATAGAATAACTCCGCACCACGATATATATTCATAGGTTTATACATGTATTTACAAAAAAAAGCTTTTAAATTTAAATAATATTTTTTATTTCATTTTTTTTGAGTCACTCCCAAAAAAACAGAATTCAAAAAAGAAGTAAAAGAAATTGCTGAGACATCGATTTCAAACACTTCAACTAAAAAAAAAGAAAAAGAGATAACCCTGAACAAACAAGATATTTACAGGTCTCATTTCACACCTGCATGTGCATGCATGTGCAGCTTCACCGGCGGCCTGCAGTAGACAGTTATTATATCATCCCAGATACAACTGTGTTGGCAAGAGCTCCAATCTAACCGTGATCTGCAACCTGTACAGTGAATACACAGCAGCCAAAAATGTCTCATTAATAATCTCATATTCTGTTCAATCATATTGCTCTAAACTTTAATCGCTGATGAAAATATAACAGGTTCTTATAAATGGCTATTTGTTTAAAAGTTTGGGTTTTTTAAAATCAATATATGCTGGTAATTTTCCCAGTTAAAACAAACAGTTGGAGGAATTCATCATATTACCTTCGCTTCAAACAGAAAAAAAAAATTCATAGCGTAATGAATAAACAGGCTTTCCAAAATAATTACTTCCTCCTAGCAAAGGGTCATAGTTAGGTAAAACTCGACAGGGTCAAAGATTTATACTACAATTACATGTCTCCTAACGAATTCATTGAACTGTATTTTTTTCTATTTGGTTATGCCATTTTACATACTCGTTTGGTATTCATCTACCTAAGCCACTTGACCCCACCTTAAATAAACGTCAGTCTGCCAAACCAAACTAACAGATCATAAGGTCTCATAAAGTTATGCAAAGCCATGCATGGTCAATTGCCAGAGTCTGTATGCATTTTACATTTGGAGTCGTAAATCAGACATGTTCTTGCCAATCCTTAGCAAATAATTCTTAATAAGAGGGAATCTTGTTATTTGCCAATCCACGAACGAACGTCTCAACAGTAAAAAAAAAAAATTGTTTTTCACTGCACAATATTCTCTCTCTCCTTCTTTTTTTGCTGATCATTCATTCATTTAATATGCAGAATTAAGAACCAAGAAATAGTAATTAAATCCAGAATGAGTCAAAACTGTCAAAATTTGCAGCATACAATGAATTAAGAACTTGCTGACACATAGGGTTCCTACAGGAAAGGTAGTAAACCTTTCAAAACAATGAGTTACTTTTCTTTGATAATAAAAATAGCTATTCCTTTTCTTTCATCTAAAAAGTGTGGGGGGTTTTCACCAAACCAACAGCTCTATGTTAAATGCTTTTTCAATATTTGTATTTCAGCTTGAATATACAGCAGGCTGCATTATGACCTGAAGGGTGTATTTCATCTGGAAAACCAGGAAGATCCCTCTAAGTCAGCCTAAAATGATAGACAAACAAAAATTCCTCACTCCACTGCTAAAACCCATCCAGGAGAGGGTTAATGAACTGTGTAATAGCATTAAGTCAGTCTGTTGCTGGCTCTTCCTTTGCCAACCATGATTAATAAATATGTAACTAAATAACTAACATGTGGTAAAATAATCACCGCAAAAGGGAAACAATTTGGATTAATATTAATTTTTTAATAATGATTAAAAATAAAAAAAGTTGGCATTTGGGCAGTATGATGCAACAACAATTTTTGCAAAAAAAATAATTTATCATGAAGTCAGTCATTGAATAGGAAAGTTAAACAGACAACACCTTTGATACACAAAACAGGAGTCACTTATGGAAAACACTTGAGTGTCAAGCTTGTCTACAACAGAAGTTGATTCAACTCAAGAGATTGAAGAACTTCGTTATCTCTTAGATGTATATGTACAATTCAATGCATAAAAACAGGGAGATCTGAATCTTTTCAGAGCTGTGCCTTTACCCAAATAAATTTTTCTCCCTCCTGTCTTAATCTTGAAAAAATATCTTGATATCAAATGTTTCAAATTTTATCTATACCGAGAGTCAGGCACAGCCACATGGTTTTTTAGTAAGTTTTTTTTTTCTTTTTATTTTTGCCTTGAGATTTGGTGTACAGTGCAGGAATAAGCCAAAGCCCTACTCGCAGAGCTCTCTCAATCCTCTTTCTGTGCTGAATCACTTTGGGCTGGATCCAATAAGAGATCATCTATTGGATCAGACAAGGCACTATCTCCCCTGAAGAGTTTCCATACTTCCTCATCATCTACCAGATCTTGTTCATGGTGTTCTAATAATTCATTGCAAAAATCTACACTACACATGCACTCTCTCACAGAAAACACATCAGACTAATGCACACAGACATACACACGCTTGCATCTTTTGCGGGCAATATTATTCATAACAATTACCAAGAAATGACACCGGATACCTGTACTGCTGCAATTAACACAAGTTGCAATAATAGGATTGCTCAAGCACCGTAATGTATGCTATCTTGAAATTGTCTTCATTATACCTCTCTTTTTTATCATTTTTTCAATGGGCAGTAACAATTGTGTATTGTATTTCATCATATTACAAAGGCACATTTCAAGACTAAAGTTCTTTTACAAAGATAAAGTTGAACTTTACATTATTTCGTTTTGGAGAAAACATTGAAAAGCTACATCATTAGGGGTCTTAATTGACTAATTTTACAACTTTCTCAACTATTCAATACTTGAGCCTTTAAAAAATTTTTGTTCCATACCTGACTGCAATTTCCGGTGGTTTGAAAGAAAAGCAAACAGAGGAGATGGAAGGACTATTCATATTTCGACATTAAAATGTTCTACCATTAATCATTATCTGCTGCCAGGTTTATCAAGGCAAATTTTATCAAATGAGATGAAAAAATTACCAGCTAAATATAGAACTTCTCTATCAGTTCACAAAATACCTATCTACCGACTACCGGAAACTGAACAGCTGAAGTTCATTCAGAATTAGATTTTTTTTAAAGAAGTTTTTGTATCTACTGTCTTTGAATATTAAAATAAGTGTTGACTAACAGGTCGAGAAAAACTGCATTATTTAAAATATCATTATAAAGCACTTGCTGATTTCATGTAGGTTTAAGAGGATTTTGAAAAATTCTAAGGATCTCTTATATCAGGACTCTATAAGAAAAGTCTTCCTTTGATTCCTATTACAAAGCTATGTCAACTTAAATCATGTAATATTAAAGAAACCTAATTCAGACCTATTTAACCACAATACCAACATGTTTACTTAATTGGGATTATTTCCATTATAAGCCATTTAACAGTTTTAACTGCTGATAGGTTTTAAACCATTGTGAATGCTAACGGAATTAAAGATCAAAATGACATCTTTATCTAACACTTAAATGCTTGAGAACCCATTGTATCAAACATTATATTTAAAGAGTACCATCGATTTATTAAGACCTGTCATATTTTACATTCATGATGTAAAACTTTGAAAGTCAATAACAAATTTTAAAAAAATAATACGCTAGTAATTATTTTCTACCCTTAATGAAAGTTTCCCTGTTATCCAAACCACCGTCAAAAATACATACACCATTAAAGATCATTCATTAAAAACTTCAACTACTTTCATATTCAGTGCTAGCTTACAATATTCATATTCCCTACACCTAATGCAGGTAGTTTGTAACTTCTGAGAAAAAAATTATTGAAAATCTCATTAAATGGCAACTTCAAATAAGTGAAAAATACACACCTTGGCGACTGATATCGGTTCGTTAAATTCCTTTCCACCCTGGATCCTAAATCCCCAGGGTGGCCCACCCTTCAGAACTACGGCATAAGACATCACGTATATTCTCCTAGACCGCCATCAAGTTTATAAACTAAAGAACCAAATGGGAGTAATGTGAAGGTCGTCTACCTGAAGGGAAGCTTGCTTGGCCAAAAATAGATTTACGTTGCAACTTTTCGTGAAAACGTTATTGTATTTTTATCTTACAAACCAAAAGAGTTTTATATTAATTCAACTTTTTTAAAATGTTTATCAAACTGTTTTATAAGAAATCAGGTATTTCACACATAGTGAATATTGTCCTTTCGGTTCTCCCGTTTTGTCACTGTCAAAATATGATGCAAACGAGTTGTCCAGCTATCTGTTTCCCATTTCAAATAATCAGCATGTAAAAAGATAAGGTTACAAGTGATATCAGTATTTTTCAAATTTCTTTTCTTCACATTTTGAAATATTTTTTCGGGTTTAAATTTTTTTTCCAACTTCTTCTTTTATCATACTTCCGGTGTCATGGCAGCGCACACACAATAGTTGGATTTCCTGAACTGAGGGGAAAGAATATACACCTATTTTTGTACCATCATGTGTGAGTAATCGTCTAAGTGTCTTGCTTTTCAAATGTTAAAATACAAAATTAGTATTTATGTTTTCAACGTTTTTTGTTGTTCCATAGAGTTATTTAGCTTTAAAAATGACATGACAACAGAATACATTTGATTTATTTTTATTTTAGAGTTATGTAAATATCTTTGTATCAAAGACAGTTTTGAATGCTCATTTTTTGTAGTGAATGCAATTTTAGTGCGCAGAATATCGACAAGTCTCTGGAGAACCTTTTATATTTTCCTATTTAAAGTTGTAAAGAATATTGAGCATGTTGACATAACTTGAATCTTAATATGATCTGTTATAGTCTGTCCCAAGTTATTGCTTCCATCACTTTTTGATGAATTTTAATAAAAATTCACATACCTGTTAAAGAAATACAGTTGAAATCGGTTAAAGGGAATATGTCCAAGATATCTTCATTGAACAATTATCATTTTTCACTCATAAAAGTTCACAGGAACGAAAACAAATTTCTTACGGAGATTTATAATGGGAAATGTTTACATCTTTTCTCCATTTGGAAGTACTCGGTACACCACGCATAATTTTTCAACGTTATCATCCGGGCTTATTAATGGCTGATGCAATGCAAAATCCCTTTAGACTTTCTATTTATGGATGTATATTGAAACCTGAAGCGGTAGATGGGGCGTTTCAAAACAGATAATGTGGACATTTTTCATATTAGTGGATGAACGTAGTTTGAGCACAAAGGTTATCGAAAGGTTATCCGATTATCGAAATATCAAGCAAAAAGTGGTGGAAGCAAAAACTTGGGACAGAGTATAACATTCAACATTGCATCTTAGGACACCTAAATTTGACTGACTGTTCCTCAATTTCACTAAAAAATATTTGGCATTTACAAACCACAGACAAAATACATCTGCCAGAACAAATAAAAATCTTATTCTATGACTATGTAAGAAAGCTTTAAATGTACTTATTTGTAAAGTAGTGAATTCAGAATACATACACCTGTTAAAGAAGTATGATTTAGAAAGCTTCCCTTTGCCATCTATGAGATTGATCAACCTTATAATATTAGTACTAAACCTAAAAAGTAATAGTATTATTACATGGCAGTTTTAATATGGCATCCTATATTTGCTTGAGAGCCATTAGTTTGATGGCTGATAAACAGCAAGCGAAGGCAGATATGAGATGCAATATAAAAAATACCAAGTCATCATTTATATTTCATATACTTACAGTAATCCGGTGAATATACTACGCAGTAGTGTACAATATGCACCTCCACTTAGGGCCTGAAAATGGTGAAAAAAGCTTGTTGGGATGTATAATACGCATCCAAAAAATTGACCAACTGGTAATCCTGAGTATCAACAAAGCAGTTATACTTTGTATGCACGCTCAACTTCATCGCGGGAATATGCTACTGGAAATAAGAAAAACACAATATTTTCTTCGTATCTTTAATTCATAATCAATGTTTTAAATAGACCTAGTATTAAATATTCTACCGTAAATAAAATCAACTACTTTAAACAAGCGTTATATTGTTTCGTCATTACAATCCCTGTGAAGTGAAAACGGACAATGTACAGGTATGGAGATAACGGACCTAATTAAATTCTTAAATGATTCCGATCAAAGTGATCAATTAGAGGCCTGGAACATAATAAAATATGTGCACAAATAGTTGTGTTGTGTATAGTACACATAGCCTAAGGGGGGTGTCTGAGATACCCAAGAAGTCAAGCGTTAGCGGTGGGGGAGCACAACTTTTCAATGGCTTCAATTAACGGAATAGGTTATAGAATTATTTATATTCATAATTATTTGCAATAAATCAATTAGCAATACATGAAAATGGTTAAAAATGAGCCAAATGATGTGTAAGCTGTTTTCAAAGATCGGTTACAAATAGCACGTGGCCATCCAAGTCCGCATTTTATTAATAACAGCTGTAATGGCGGCGTACACAGAGATAAAGAATAGGCAGTTCAAATTAATTTTTAAAGGCCATTTTGAAACAGTTTATTTATTAACAGACTTAAAATATACATTTTCTTTAATTATATGCTATAACAATGATTTCCTAAGGGTTAAATAATAATATATATGTGATAATGAAGGATGTTATGATGTATAGCAGGGTATCGGTCCTGTTTGTGAACAGCATAGGTAATACGGCAGTATGATACCCCGTGCTTTAGCTAGGGAAAAAAAATGTCCAAATCCTATAGGGATGTATAATACGCACCCCTTTCTCACGGTAAAAAATGCTGGAAAAAAGTGTGTATTATATTTACTGGATTACGGTAATATAGAAAATATCGAAGAAACAAAAAAAACATCATATGATGAGCAATTATTGTCAACAGATCGCTTGGTGTCATGTACTTGTCTCATATTTTTTTGTTAATTTGAACCAGTTGTTTGTATACTATTAATTAAATTTGATGTCGATGTAATGATTTGATGATGCACTCGGACAACAGAATTGAACGAAACGTACTGAATTCTACGTCATGTGAGCCAACGATTAAATTAAGGTAAAAGGTGTTTCATTACAAACAGAGGTTGCTGGAATGGGGTATGTAGTAAAGTTAATTACACACCCTAGGGTTTATTATACACGAGTAGGTGAATTTTATGTTTATATTGCACAGGGCAGAAAATGGTATATTTTCTATAAATATGCGATATACTGTGGAAGCACATATTTTCGTTGGGTTAAAATTTCATTTGCGTTTAATTTCTTCATATTGTAATCCCTAAAATGTATCACTGATCAACTATTTATTTATAAGTGCTTGGGTAAAAAATTTGTCATGGATTGAATTTCGTTGATTTATACTATTTATTTATAAGTGCCTGGGTAAAAAATTCATCATGGATTGAATTTCGTTGATTTATACTGCCAACAAAATAACGAAATTAAATCCCCAACAAATATTTCTGCTTCTACATGATCCATATTTTGCTACATGATCAAGTAAACTTGTCTAATACAATATTGTAAAATGAACATAATTTGTTCCATATTCCATTTTCATGTACTTAAAGTTTTTGGGGTTTTTTTTCACTTGTACTTGCTTTAAAAAGAGATTTTGCTGTTATAGCGATATGAACTGAGAGTTCTAGTTGTTTTAAAACATACTATCAAGCTGAACAGGATATTTATTTGAAAAACAGATTACTTTAATGATAAAATTATGTTCCAAGTTATGTTTAAAACACAACAAACTCGTGTAAAATACTTCTCTTATTTTCATACACTGAACCAGAATTCTTGTTTCCTTTAAATGAGTCAACAAACTTTGAACAAAAGTAAAAAGCAATAGAGGCTGTATATTTTACATAAGTGTAAGAATATTTTTGTGTTGCAATTAAGTTGCAGTGAATGCTAGGATAATTGAAGTAAAGCTGTTAGAGAAAGCTTCTGGAGCCTACGAAAGGTCATAAAGTTGGAGTAAAAGGTCATAGATTCCTTTTCTTTTTAACCTTTATTTTTATAAGGTCAAGGTTATGGGTATACTTGTAAAAAGGTCATTAGGTCAAAAGTCAAATTTTGCTTTAGCATTTGAATTGGATGGTAATGCATATTTTTTAATCTCATGCATCTAGTATGATCTACATACTGGTATATTAATGTGGAGAGAGAGAAAGATGGAGGGAGGGGGAGGGACAAAGTTACTACCATTGATTACTTTATTACTTTTGCATTATTGATCATTGTCTCAAAACTATTGCATTTGGGTATTGATAAATGCATTGGGTAAAATAGGTTAATTACCTTTCAGCACTATATCAAAAGTCCACCAGTATCTCTGCACTTTTATTAAGAATTCAATCAAGTTGGTTGGAGATCTGTGCAAATTCAAAAATCAACATTCTCTGTGAGTGCAACTTTCAAAATGTCATTCAAGTCAGAAAAAATTATAACATTGAGAGATCAATTCAAATATTTCAGCAGAAAGATAATGCAAATGTCAAGACAGAGATAGGGATTGTAATGTATCATTGATCAAGTGTGGTGTATTTGATGCTAGAACTATTTTTTTCTCTTTTCTAGTGTAGTAGAGGTGTCTGATAGTGTTTAACATGTATCGGTGACCAAACAATGTTAAATAATAACCCCAAATCCCCTCTCTGCTGTTTTAGAGTTGATGTTTTGTATTCAGGTTTAATAGGGGATGTTTTAAAAACTAATTATTATAATAAATATTAAAATGTTCACCATAAATTGAAAATATAGTTGATGGATATGAAATATTGCATACCCCACAGCTCAAAATCATTGGCCTGATGGTTTGGGAACAGAACATTTTAAATTTAGGCTTCCACCTTTTTTTGTATATATTGGTCAAGCATGTATAGGTAAATTTTCATTTGACCAATGAAAATCTAGCTGAAAGACCAAGTGACTAGAAAAATAATTTAATTTATATCCATGTTTAATTAATTACAGTTATATGAAGAGGTTCAATTATAATGAAATTTTATAAATAACCAAAAAAAATAAACAAACAAAAAAATGGAAAAAAGAAAGAAAAAAAAACATCAAATTTTATTTCATGAATAAATTGAATTGTTATAGGCACCTTGATTAAATTTGAATGTAAATAAATCATCAAAATTATTCTCACAGTTGTAAGATTGTTGCAATGTGCCTTATGGTAAGTACTTGGACAAGAACCAAACTGTTAAATTACAAGGATTAAATAGGGGGAGTTTGCAGTCTGGTTTTCATTGTGTTTTTTTTATTTTGTGCATTATTTTGTGCATGGATGAAATGTTGTTCCGACTAAGTAATTGAAATTGAACACACCATTTCTGTAACCCTGAGATGAAGATGGTTCATTCAACTGGAATTTGCCATAAATAGGGTTAGTTTTTTTTCCCTTGCTTAATTTGAGTTCATCCTTAAGAAGATACAATGCTTGGACCGCCTTTGACTCGATAACTTGTAAGAAATTAATTTAGAACTGTCTTAGGGGAGACATTTATTCTCATTACTGTACAAAGTCTAACTTCCACATAGTCAGCTGCTCCAAAAGGATTTAACTTCGATTTTCGCTGGAAAATAGGATTAGTTGTCATACATGTAGCCTTTAAAACAATCAATTGTTAATGGTTTTATTGCACAATAATGGAATTATGTACAGGTCAAATCATTCCGTAGAAGGGGGATACTCTGAAAGGCAAGCTTGACCTTTGGTGACCCACAGTCATCATGTTATGAATATTCAGATGGGTTAATTATTGGGTAGACCAACTTGCCTGCTACTTATTCCCACTCTCTCTCTCTCCCTCTCTCTCCATCAATGAATGAAAATCCTGCATGAACTTACTGCTATTTCGAGAGAAGAGAGTTCCGTATTTGTAATTTTAAATGCCCAGCAGGAAGGGGAAAAAATGATTGACAATACATTGGCTGAAGGATTGGAGATTTTTCTCTCCATACAAAAGCAGATAACATTGTGCAGTGTGTCACATTTCCACTCTGGATCATTAGGATTTAACAGATCATAATTTAATTGACAAAATATATGAAGTTTTTTTTTCTCTCTCTCTTTCTCTCTAGCTAGCATTGTGAGTCTCTCTCTCTGGTGGCCTGAGAGATAGATTTTTATTGAGGCGTGTGCATTTGCCGATACAGTAACAATAGATATTATTAATACCAAAGTGTGTGCTTAGTTAAGCATAAAAAAATGATGGAGTCTGCTTTGTCTTGTCAAGCGGAAGAGAGCGAGGACATTCTAAACATGGTGGAGAGCCTAAGGTTGTCATCAGACGAACCCGAAAAGTGTCTGGATCGTATTCTTAAGTTCCTGTTAGTGGAGCAAGATGGTGAGTATTCATGTCAAAATTTTAACTGTGAACTTCATTTCTCAAGTGATTAAAAATGTTGATAATTGATGGTACAATCGGATAGTTAATCAGTTGATTATTCTATAGGTTGATCAGATACTGCTCAATCATTTGTTTAATAATAATAATATTCAATGAATAGCTAATTCACCCAGGGTCTGTGAAGAAGCGATAATCGGTATTTAATCGGCTATGACTTTGTATTGTCTGTTAATGGAAGGGGATGGTAAAATCTCCGTTCCTCTGATGCCAGATTTAAGATCTTTATATGGGCTGTTTTACTGTACTTGAAGCCCTCAAATGCAACAGAGATTCAGTGCCATGCATTATTGATAATTGTTAATTCTGGGATTTTACGAGGTGTGCTTAATAAATGTTTGATGGTTCTACGTCTTATAATGTCCTTTGTTATCCGGGTCTCTTGATACAAATTCTCTTTCATGGCACACATGAAACATATTTTTAACTTAATGTATTGCACATTTTTAGAAGGAGATAAAATGTCATGTCATAATGATTTAGAGAAAATGATAATGTACAATAGTAATAGGTTTATAGTATAAGTTCTTAAGAAATTTTATATAGGAAGTATAAAGAGATCAATATTAAAATAGTAAGATTAGATGTGTCATCAAGTGGAGATTAGAAAAATGATAAAAACCCTTTTACAATATCATTGCAAACTGAATTGAACAATGCAGATGAATTTTAAAAAAAATCAATTTTTAAATAAAAAAGGAGAAATATGATGTTAACATTTTTATACATGAAACAAAATTAATCTTTTGTAGAAGAAGATTTGGACCAAGCGTTGGAGACAGCAGTTGAAAACGGCATGCTTGGAGATCTCTACGACATCATGACACACACATCCGACGGAACATTATGCAAGGTCATCCAAATTCTGGCAGAACTCGGCAAAACAGGTACAATGACACGAACGCAGAGATATCTGATATTCCAGAGCTTTAAGGCAAATCTCGGTGCCCTGAGAGGGGGCTTTTGAACCTGCTTGATATCATTTGCTCTTATCCTAGACGATGGTGTGATGATTAAATCTGGCCACATCAATATTGATTACAAAGCACACTTACAGTAGGTAGAAAGCACCATAAACACAATTGACTCATGCCTGCCAGAGAGTACACATATAATGTACTGCAAACAGCAGTCCAATTTCATTCAATACATACTGGTGCAAATCTGGCTGTTGTTGAAAGTTTACCCGGTAATCACTCTTCAAGGCTGACAGAAAAAAAGCTGGTTAAATATAGTCAAAATTGAAAATAGCTAATTAATTAGATTTTAAAGGGCATTATTAAGCTGCTAGCCTGATATTAGAGAAATTAAATGTCAGGGGTATACTATGTTTTCCAATTAAGCCTTTTTCTGTCTAATCCTGCATAGCTCCGAACAGTAAGTTTAAGGGAAAATTAATTTTGATTTAACAGAATTGAATTGATTTTATAGGATCCCATGGAGCTTTTAGTAATTGCTGTGCCCTTCAGTCAGTCTGTGTGTCAACATTTAGTCTGATGCAAAAAGTTATGCAGCCAACTTTTTTCATGCCTCTTATACCTGCAGCTATTCATAATTCATGATTCATGTGGCAGTTCATGATGATGTAAAAATCAAAGTACTGAAAGTAGATATGGACTCATAGATGCATTTTATTTGTATTCTGACAGAAGTCTGCAATTTTCCATAGATGATTATGTTAACGACATGCATCAAAGCTCCTGCACTGATTTTTCTCAGCAATGAGGAACTCATTTAATAAAGCTCCATCAAAATCTCTTGCTCCATTGCAAAGGTCTTGGTGTGATGTCAGATTCCTTTTCCAGCAATATGCATCTGTAAAAAAAAAAATCAAGTAAAAAAGAGAAAATTACCAAATTTGGATGGATTGTGAAACAGTAAATTTTACAAGCTCCCAAATTTTCAAAGCACAAGTTCAATGAAGCTGGACTGGGGATCAAAAGATTGGAGAGATGATATTTCCACTAGGCACTTAGCACTACTACTTGCACTAAACAATGATCAATCATATTTGAAGAACTTATGTTAGCAACAAAAATTGTTTTAGCTCTACAGCAATTTGAAGTTTTAATAGTCTGTCCCAAAATATTTATGCCACACATTTTGACAATTTTTCATAAAAATACACATACTTGTGAAAGAAGTGCAATTGAAATAGATGAAAGAGAAAATTTCCAAGATATCTTAATTGACTTATTGTCGTCTTTCACTCGGAAAATTCACAGGAACAAAAATCAATTTCTTACGGAGATTTATACTGGGGAATGTTAACATCTTTTCTCTATTCAGAAGTCACACAGAATACCTTACACAATTTTTCAGCCTTATCATCCGGGTACCTTCATCTCTTGAGCAATGGAAAATTCCCGTACACTTTTAAATTTTAGCCATGTATTGAAATCTGACAAGCTAAAAGGGGCATTTCAAATGGGAAGATTTTTTTATGCTATTGAATGAACATCGTTTGAATCCAGAGGTATTTATAGATAAAGAACAATTTAAGAAAATATGTGGCAAAAATATTTTGGGACAGACTATAGTGTGTTTAACATGTTTAGACTTTGTTGTTTAATTATTCCTTGTTTTTCTCTCACTTTGATGACAGAAACGATCCGTGAGCCATGTGTAATGCAGGGCTTTGTCCCCATCCTACTGCAGCACCTCAAGTCTGATGACATCATAATGGCCACACAGGCTTGCCGAGCCCTTGGAAACATCTGCTTTGAAAATGGTGGGTACTAAATAGAACTAGTAGTTCCTGCAATACTTACTCTCAAAAGTTGAAAAGTTATTTCATGAATTTCACAAGATTTTGGTTGTTGAAAATACTTTTTACTGCCTACCAATACATCTATTTTTTTTTTTTTAAATACTTTTTAAGTAGATAAAATGCCTCAATCTTGAAAATTAGTCAGTGAACCAGTTTATCAACTTACAATAAAATTTAAAATGAAGTTGAAGGAAGCTGACACTATGAAAGGCTGCTTTACAGTTATATGTGAGGGTCTTTAAGTTTGATAGTTACACTTTTGCTGCTGTTCAGTCAAAGAAAGAAGTTTGGTTGGTTTGAACGTTGAAGTCAAGTTGTGCTGTTTTAGAGAGAGAGTGGGAGATGTGAGAAAGATAAGAGAGAAATAACCATGTTTATTTGAGTCTTATGACCCTGGTAAAGATATCCAGACAAAGATCTGAAGGCCCCTATAAGGGATTTGAAAAAGAGGTTATGAAGAATTTATCCTCTTTAGATGACCAATAGTTAGAAGTTATTGTTCTAAAGAAAAGGAGTACTGGGAAGGGGGAGAAAATTAAGATTTTTAAATTCAACTATTTTTTACTTTGCAAGGTTTGAAAACTTATGGTTTTAAATAATCTGAGAGAGAGAAAGAGAGAGAGAGAGAGAGAGAGAGAGAGAGAGAGAGAGAGAGAGAGAGAGAGAGAGAGAGAGAGAGAGAGAGCATCAGCATCAGATTACATTGTCTGTCAGATAAAATCAGCTAAAAATTTAATAGAAATATATGTATGCATGTATATTTAGTTCTATATGATTACCTGTCATGAAAATGGTCAAATAAGATTCACATCTCTAATTTTTCATTCTTTGTTGGTACTAGTATGTCTGATTTATTGGTCATTTCTTTCTTTGTTGGTACCAGAAGTATCTCTCAATACCATTGTCAGGAATCACCCCCTCCCCCTCCCCTTCATCCAAGTCTATTACAGCAAATTATTACATTACCTGGTACTCTTGATGTAAATAAACTACCTTTTCATCACAAAGGCAGGTATCTATGAGATCTCTAACTATAGGTATTATTCCAACTGATTTGTGTATTGCACTGCGTATTTAAACAAGATGAGATTAAAACCTACAGTTGTTCCGTGGGTTGAAGTCTTTCTGGGGTTTTGCCCTTTCCCTCTGCTTTTATCCTATAGGTGTGTTGTTTTTCCTTTCATTTCCTGATTAGCTACATGTAGGATTGTTTTAGGGGACAAACAGACAACAGTGTTCACATGCGTAGTAAAACTAAATGAACTATTCTTAATTTCAATGGAAAAGCAATTACAGTAGTATCCCCCTCTACAAAAACTTTTATGATTGATGAAGTAAGAAGTCATTTTTATTATTCCTATGCTTATAGATTTTATGTACAGTGGGTGTTGAGGATAGGTTTGAAGAGGAAATATCAGTTGGAGGTAGGGAATGGCCATGTCAATTACTTGGGGAAACTCAGAGTTTCGTGGGGACTTCATTTCCCACCAGGTTTTGATAAACTGGAAAATTAGAAAATGTCATCTTTCAATGACAGCAGACATTTTGGCTGGGCAGAACAGGAGATCAAATGCTCTTCATAAAATCATCTCACAGATGACAACAATAAATTGGTTTTGAACAATCCATTTACATAAACAAGCTTATATTGATCAATTGACACGCAAGCTCAGTTTTAAATGACTTTCAACAGAAGGATTTTACTATGTTTAGTTCTAGTATTATAATAGGTAGATTTAGGTTTTTGTATGATTTGCAGGACTTATTTTGCATTTGGTACTAGCTCTACACACTCTAAGAATGTTTTTTTAAATCAGTAGAATCTTTGGAGCACATGGCTAAGTGGTGTTGGGCCAGTCACCCAAAGGTCACTGGTTCAAGCCCTGTTATGGTCACCTTGTGTTTGTGTCCTTAGAGAATGCATTTTATCTGCATTGTCTCAGTCCACTCAGCTGAATTTGGTACTGGGGGTTTACCTGCAATGACTGGTGTCCCATTCACGGGGAGGCGATGACTCTCATTCTCTTAGCACTATGGGAAACATGGGAAACAGATGTAAGCATCAGCCTCTATGGGCCTCATGGGTTTTACTTTAAAGTAGAATCAGGTCAGAATGTTAAATTTTATTATTTTTGTGCAAGACCATGTGATAGTAAAATGGGCAAACTGTTAAGGAGAAAATGATAGTGATGATCCCTCCACATATTTACAGCTCACTTACTGTGGTTTCATTAATTTTCAAGGGTATCAATTTTCGAGGATAAAGTGAAAATCACAGTTTCAAGGATACGTAAATTCGTGGCCAATGACCATACCAATTCAAAATGTTGATAGAAATTGCACTTCAGTTAACACTTAGTTTTGTGGATCAACTGAATAACGAAATCCACGAAAATTGGTATTCAACGAATATTGACCACCAATTAACAAGATCAACAGATGGTGATGCTAAATGTATCTAGGATAATAATAATAGTATATTATTCTTAATCCATCAATGAAATAGTGAAATTTGATCTTAAGTTTTTAGACATATTAAAACATAGATTGTTTTACATATACATACAGTTGTTTATAGATACAGACATGGCCATTATAGGGATTGTTTAGATTTCTTTCTAAATTGTGAAGGAGCCAATCAGATTTGGGCATGATTTAGTCTTTCAAACAAGAAAAATTTGGTTAATTGACAAACAATCAGTAAGGGTGTGGATTTCCGACAATAGCATGCTTGATGTAAGTCACACGAAGTCTTCAGTTAGATATAAAACCCAAAGACTTTTGAAAAGCATTTGAGTTCATCTTATTGAAGAAGAAAGGTCAAATGTCTAGCTTTGGGAGGAAATTTGTAGATCTATAGGATATTCTGCAGTGGAGTCTGTTCATAAGTAAAGTTTTATAATAGCTCTGTAGTATAACCAAGCATGTATATAGACTGATTATGTATCAGTTATTGTATATAGACTGATTATGTATCAGTTATTGTATATAGACTGATTATGTATCAGTTATTGTATATAGACTGATTATGTATCAGTTATTGTATATAGACTGATTATGTATCAGTTATTGTATATAGACTGATTATGTATCAGTTATTGTATATAGACTGATTATGTATCAGTTATTGTATATAGACTGATTATGTATCAGTTATTGTATATAGACTGATTATGTATCAGTTATTCAGACATCTTAAGTGGGGCTTATGGTCAGAAAAGAGAATGCAGTTGGTAATTTAAAGCGCCCGGGTGTTGTAATGCCAATAAGCATTCACATAACATTACTCTTACTCTGGAAAACTACATTACTTCCTTAATTCCTAATCTATAATAGAAAACAAAAACCTATTCAGAGTCCTTGTAATCTGTGTAACACTTCAACGGTGTTTTAGAAATTAATGGTCATGAAAGAAAGGTCAAGGTCATTTTCCAAAAATCTTTTTTTTTTAAAAAGGAAAGTTTTATTTGCCTAAAAGTGCAATTGAAATTATATCACATTGACAATGCAAAGGAGTCTTATTTTTTAAACAGCAATGAAAGAATGTTCTTTTTATAACCAACTGTGAATTTAAATTGTCCATGTTGATGCATTGCATGAACAAGCTAGTAGAGCTATGCCCTTGGTTTTTTTTCTTAACAGAATTTCATGCTCGAAAAAAATAAGGTTGATGAGATTATTTGGCATTAGCGTTTCATGATGAACTCCTGTATTTCCACAAATCACTTCTTTGTGTGCTAAGAGCCCTTGTCAACAACTAGATAGAACCATTAGAGTATATACTAAGGCTTCTTCAACTTACGAGAGTAAATGAAAAAAATTCTTTGTAATGAAATCATTTTTCCGTGGGAAGATGGAAGGCTTTGAAAAGGAGAAAATTGAGAAATACGATAAATGTACGAATTTCTTCTCTGACTCCTAATGATTGTTTATTATATACTTGGGTGCCTTTGTATAACGCTGCTCATTAAATTTCTAGACTTCCCATCAAGAGAGAGAGGGGGAGTTTGGAAGATGGGATCCTCCAGAGGATTAAAAACTCTTTATCATCCTTTCACTTACACTTCATTCTATTAAGATCTCTAATTTCCTATGAGCAAATACCTCATCAACTTTGACCCTTTTCAGGCAAGATAAAGACCCCTCTCCATTTGATGTGCAGATTGTTAGCAATTTATTTAACAATTTTGTCTGACCTTGAGTTATTGCAGGAAATCAGGGTTATTGGGCATACATCTTGAGCATTTTGGCAGATCGGTGAGATGGCTCCTACCTCTTAAGCTGAAACCTGTCTATTTTTGTTCCAAATGTCATGCCAGTTTCAGAGATTCTAGGATTCTGTTACAGTCTCTTTGAAATGAAATATATGTGAGCCATCCATAAAGAATGCCCGTATGCTTTTAAGTACAGAACCCTGCATTGTAACAACACAAAAGGATGCTTTAATAGCTAGTGTACTTTGAATCCTCTGGCAGATTGTTAAAAGCCATTCAACAAAAATTTTTATTTAGAAGAAAAACTGTAGTTAAGTGTAGGAAATCATTATGATTTTTTATTGTATACACACATAAATTATATAAAATATTAAATGTTTGCTACAATATTGAATACTAAGGAGGTATGGAACAAAATAACAGACCACTGTGTTGTGAAAAATTTTGAATTAATGAATAAGCTGTTGTAATAAATACTTATTATAGAATTAGAATATGCATGGATAACGATGTTTTCTTGTGCTGGAAATCATTGACATTTCATCAATGAACAATAAATATCTGATCATACGTAGATGCTCATGCACACTATTTACAAGGTAAGAACAAACCATGAAAATTACAAGGAAACGATGGTATAGATTCATTTGAATAATGTTGGGAAAAGGAATGTGACATCATCCAGCTTAAGACCCTCTTTAAGTCAGAATTTCAGTCGTTTGTCAATACTCATTGATCGTAACTTCAATCTGCACCAATATAAATGTGTATTACATACCGGTATTATGATGTGTATAAATTCTGACTAAAGACTAAGACTGTTTCATCATCTTGAAGCTAGTTCTATTGGATCAGTACATGTTACAGTGAAAAAAGGATTTACTTCGATATAACCGTTATATCCGTATAATGAATTCGTAATAATAACTATTGCAGATTCACTATATACCTGTTTTCTTTCACCAGAGTACAATTTTTGTCTAAAAAAACTTCGCTATATCCGAGATTTCGCTTTATCTGTGTTCGTACTAAACGAGTTTTACTGTATTTGGTAAAAAAGTAAATGCATTGTATTTTGGATTTCCTGAGACTTTATGTCAATATACTGCAAAATCCATTTACTTCAAAAATGGTTTCCTGCAGTTTGAAGACATTTTATTTGAATTTAATAACACATCACCAGATCTGAACAATTTTCTCTATTTTTTCCCATTTGAAAAACAATTTGCTGTATTTAGTGAATAAGAAGTCTTATCCTACATGTTTTATTATTCAGTTAATTTTTAGAGTGCAATTCAATGGGGTGAAGAGAAAGGGAAAAAGATCTGTCTGTGATTTATGAATGCAGGATATAATTTACCTTGCAAAGATATCATTTTATGAATGCAAATTTCATACGGAGCTAAGTGCTCCTTTTCCTGCAGGAATGCACCAATCAATTTATATGTTCAGCAGAGGAATAGATACATGGAGGCATGCATAATCGGTTTTGTCATGGCCTTCTGTATCTTCTCAGTTTCTGACGTTTGGGATTTTTAAAAATTTTTTTTTTTTTTTTACTTTGCTTTCAATTAAAGGACAATGTAACCTCAAGGTCAAATTACAAACCATTCTACTTCAGGGTTAATTTGCAAATCATTGATGGAATTTGACAGTAATTACAGTATCGTTAAGAATCAATAAGGGAGACATTTGTCACTTTATGTCATTTTAAATGTTTTTTGTTCACCAAAAATTTAAAGTCCTTTTTTACATGTGTTGAAATCTTTCAAAACTGAAAATCAATCCATAATTTTTATTTCAAACAGCCAATTTTTACCTGATAAAGACAAAAATCAAGCCATTCCATGTTTCACAACAATATTTAACTTAATTGATTGATTTGTATTGACTCAATCTATTTTGTAAATGGTACTTTTATACCAGAAGATATTTGGCAAATTTTAGATGTCTAGAAATTTAATTCAAATACAAATTTGATTAAGGTTCTCTGATCCTCAGCCTCAAAGTATTTTTTTTTCATCATAAAGATGTTATTTTTCTTTCAAACTTTATAAATAAAATAAAATTAAATTAAATTTTTAGATGGTATTCATGCATTTTACAAAGTTATTGCAAATTTGCCTACGATGAATATAATGGAATAAATAAATAAGTTGAGGTTGAAAAAAAAAGTACCAATGCATCGGTGTCTCAAAACTCTTTACCAACGTGTAATTGAATAGTAGTTCTCGGTGGATCCACTACACCAAGCATGTTGTTGTGTAACTAATGGTAATACTAACACTATAAAACTAATTAAAATTGTCAGTATAAAAGTCAGATTTATCAGAAAAAAAGAAATCTGGATAGTTCAGAGTTACCGAACATTGCTGAGGATCGGAGATCGTTAAACAGATTAAGATGAATGTGAGTACATTTAGTATTACACATGTATTTATAGAAGTTTATTTTAATGCGAAAAACATACTACAGTATACAGGTGCATTTTCGCCCTTCTATACTTGCAAACTGTTTCGCCCCATCTTGAATTCGTCCTGAAATACTGTGGTTTCATCAATATTTGTTGAATACCAATGTTCGTGGATTTCGTTGTAAAGTTTATCCATGAAATAAAATGTTCATTGAAGTGCAATTTCTATTAACATTTTGTATTGATGGGGATCATTGGCTACGAATTTACGTATCCTCGAAACTGTGATTTTCACTTTATCCACGAAAATTGATACCCTTGAATAATAATGAATCCACAGTAGATACTCTATTTAATTAGTACAGTTATTTAAAAATTGTTTAAAATTTGAACTTGCACAGTCTTAAATTCGCCTTTTGACGAGAATGAAAATAGAATGGGGGCGAATTCTGTTAGCATAAAACAAAAACCTGTATGATAATAAGATTTTTTTTAAAAGCCTATAATTTTATCAAGAAAAAGGTTTCTGTTCTGGAAAACAAAGACAGCAATAATGTAATTTTATAAAAAGCTTTTTCCATTAAAATATGACCTACTGATACAGAATTTTATATACCAGAGGACTTTTTTGCCATAAAGTGGTTTATCTTTTTGAATTGTAAAGAATAAAACTAAACATACATACAATCATTAAACCTTTTGCACATCACAATGCAATTCATTAATATGATATTTATAAAACTGTGTGTCCTCAGGTTTTTAATGCTATGCAATCAATCTTTTTTTTTTTCTCCATCCTTCCTGAAATGAAAAAGCGGATTTCTCTTTTTTTTGTGAAGGATATTGATTGGCGATTTGGCCGTGTTGCTTTTCATGGAATAGTCTCGTAACAGGAAAGTCGAAGATAATTACTCCTTAAAGAGATGACTTTGTCTCCTCCGTGTCTCCTCTCTGAACCCCCTTTTCTTCCATCAATGGTACATAGGCATCCATTATTCCTCTAAACAGAACTGGGGCTCTCAAGAGTTTCCAATCTATAGTCCCTGTTGTTGTTGTAGTGTGTAGCTCTAGATAAGGCATTGCAGTTTAGTAATTAGTCATTTTCCAAGTGGAATTGTTTTTGTTTCTAAAATTCACATTTGGGGTTTTGGCGATAATTATTATCTGTAACATGCTGGAAGTGTCCATAATTTTTTTTTCCTTTTTTGCTCTTGGCATGAATTAAAGCAATTACCCCTCAAGTTACATGTCATGCGTTGCGAAAAAAAGGTTAGAAAACCATTTAGATGTGCATGTTAACATTACATTGTGGAAACTGCCATGCTCAATTGGCAAATTTTGTGAAATTTACCGTATTACAATAGAGTCCTCAGGAAAATGACTGGGGGGAAAAACCTATCGTGATGTTGGATGTCTTTCAATATTGCTAAGAAGAGGAAATATTCTATTATCAAGCTTTTAGCAAGTGTAAGACAGAAAAAAGAAAATCTCATTGTCATTTTGTTTAAGCTTCTATTTGCCACTTATATTGATAAGGATATAAGGATATGTTGTCCCGTTCGACTTCGCTGATTGACTTAAAGGTGGGCAGCACAAACATTGAGGTTTCACAGAGGTTTCAACCTTTTTTTCCCATGTACATGTACATGTTCATGTGATATAATTTTTAGGCTCTGATATGTTATACCCCTGCAAATAAAGTGTTGAATGGGGAGTGGATTTAGGAATCTGTCCATCCCACTTTTGTGTCAAGTCCATACTTTTTTAGAGCGCTCTTACTTGGCTCAAGTCAAGGTATGCTTAAAGTTGGGTCATGACCCTTAATCAAGTTCATTTAACCAATGTCAAGGTCACATTAACTCCATCAACATTGCATTTCTAAAATGAGAAAAGGCTTGACAGAGGTATTAGATTTTCTTTAGGACAGGTTATATTCATACAACAATACAAATTGTTGCTTGTATTTTCATACTGTTAGAATTTTCTCTATATTCCAGCTTGATTTGTCTATTGTTTAATCAGATATTGACAACAGTTGTCAATAAAGATCTGTTATAATTTCTTTTAAATTCAAAATCAGATATTGGGAGAAATGCAGTGGACGAAAATGATGGCATTCTATTACTGCTCAAACTGCTGAGGGAACACGTTAAAAGCACAGAAGATGGAGCTGACAGACTTCGAACCATTGCTTGTGGATTTCTACTCAACGTCACCAATACACATGGTTAGTCTTAGGAAGTTGGGTTTTTGGGGGGGAGGGGGGGGGGGGGGGGGGGGGGGGGGTTGGGTTTTTTTTTTGTTTTTTTTTGGGGGGGGGGGTCATCTTCTCTAATTTTTTGAGTTAAAATATAGGAATGTCAACATGGTAGTAAAATCAGTGCTTGTAACATGTAATAAACTGATGCATGCATGCTTTCAATATGAGAGAAAGAAAGAGAGAGAGAGAGAGATTATGCATGAATTCATTGTTTTTTATTGTTAGAGTAATACAATTTTACAGCTAGTGCATTGTGATGATAAAAAAACCAGATGAGGTTCTCTATCATATTAGTCATGCGAAAGGAGTAGACAATTCAACACAAATTACATTACTGACTTCAGAGACACAGTTTGTCCTGCTTATTTTGACACCTGCACAATATAACAAGGGCTGTTACAAGGAATATAGTAGGCCAAATAGGATTTCTATGTTTCCTTTCTCTCTCAAATATGTTGTTACAGTTCCCAAGATTCCATCGTAGGTGTCACGATTATGATCTATTTGATTTTTATTGGGTTAATGGGTGAATTAGGATATTTTTTTTTATTCCCCTTTGGATGTTGAATAACTCTGCTTTGATGTATTTATAACAAATTTTTTTCGTGAATTGAAGTCAGGCGACCTAGTTTTTGGTTGGTAATTGAATGGTCTAAATTTTATAGATAAATTTCTCTATGATGTTATTTTGTTAATGAGGTTTTGAATGATATTAATTTATTAAAAAAATTTTGAAGGAAATATTGAAAAATTTATTTTCAAGATAAACTGAATTTAGCAAATTAAAATAAGTTTTATGGTCCACAAATATCATTTTGGCATGATTCTGTGTGTTTTCATCTTCTCCGTACAATATACTCTACACTGTACAGTAAAACTTGCTTGAAAAGGAGGTCTTGCTTTATCATGTTAACCTGAATAGACTGTAGATATCATCCATGTAGATTACAAATCTTTACTGCTCTTTTGCAAGGCAAAATTTGTATAGATTTGCTAAGTTTTGTGAATATTATTAACAATTACTTTTTACATCATATTTCACTCAAATAATTCGCCTGGCAAAAAAAAAAAAATACCACAGTTATTTCGTAGGGGTCCGTTAATTATCATGTGAATTTTTCCCCCCAAGACAGCCTAATGCAGAAGGCGTTGCGAATGGGTCCGTTAATTATCATGTGAATTTTTTTTCTCCCCCAGACAGCCTAATGCAGAAAGCGTTGCAAAGGGGTCCATTAATTATCATGTTAATTTTTTTTCTCCCCAAGACAGCCTAATGCAGAAGGTGATGCAAGGGTCCATTAATTATCATGTGAATTTTTTTCTCCCCCAGACAGCCTAATGCAGAAGGCGGTGGACGGGGGAGCCCTAGACGTCCTGGATGAATACATCAGATACCACCAGCAGGACCATGGCCTGTGTAACATGGTGCTACTCACCCTCGGCAGTTTTATTGATTCAGGTATACACTGGAGCCAAGATCAGTTAGCAGAGGGCAACGGTCAGTAAATGACTGGTCATCCGATAACATAATCGCCCAAGATGCGTCCGAAAACTTGCGATTTTTGATTGATCGTGACTTCTGATTGGAGTGATATTAAAGGGGGCTAGGGATCGTAAACGACTCTGATTTGCTGATGGGTTGTTTGATGGAGAATTTGATCAGAGTATTTATATGCTTTATCAGAGTTTACATTAAATGTATTATGATACCATGTCCCAATATTAATCAATATGAAATAAATGGTTTAATCCTCTCTTTTTTTAAATAAATTTCAGGTACATTTTAGACTTCAGAAGTAAAAAATTGCATATTTTCAATTAAGTATATTTGAATGGTGTTTCAATCTGAATTTGAAAGCCAGTGATAAAGATTTTGTTTGCTTGACCAAGTGGTTTCCCAATCATCCTTGAATAACCTTTAAAAACATTTGAAAATTCATTTGAAAATAATAATTGAAAGTTTTTCACATACATTTACATGGACAAAGTGCCCCTTGGGCAGAGCATCTCTTCAAGTCATTATATCATATCTATGTTATTTGAAAATGAAATGATTATAAAGAGAATTGTAATTTCAGAGATTTGCCGCCAGAAATTTACAGAGTCCTCCCTACTGTCCACCATTGTGGGTCTACTGGACTCACAGACCGGGGAGGTTTATCAGGAGACCGTGCTCGACCTACTTATTAACCTTTCTGAGTGGGGTACGTGTCCTTGAATAATAAAAGTTTTTTCTAGAGATATTTCAAAAAATGTGTCTAAATGCCAGTTGTAATGAATGAATTTTTAAACAAATTTTGTTGCAATAGAAGTTTTTTTTTAATTTATTTTAAGTTTACAGAGTATCAGTACAGTATAACATGGTTACAGCTAATATGCTTATAACGAATTCATGCTTACAGTGAAGTCAATTTACATATTATGTTTAAAACGAATCAATATTGCTTGTTCCTAGTGCTTTGCTATAATCATTTATTGCCAAATGTATTCTTTTTTAAGTTATTAAAGGACTATGTGCGATATGGTCAAATATCTGCCCCCCACATAACCAATTTTTAGATAGTATCGTATAAAAATCAAATCTTCATAAATCATTGTACAGATGATGCCTATCACTTTAATCTTGATTTTAGTCATCATTGCTCATTTGCTGTTTATCTATGACGTCACCTAAATGACCTTATTCCTGCAAATTTGCAAACAAATGAAAATATTCTCAATTTTTCATTCGGAAGTATAAAGCGCAGATCTGCTCAAGTACGATTTTAACGTATGTTTTTCTTCAGATAGTTATACATATTATACTAAAAAATGGTACTTGAGCAAGCCTGCGCCTGAAGTTTTCCAGTCGAAAAAACATCGGAAAACACCCATATTTTGCTACAAAACATCACTTTATCAAAATAAGGCAATCTTCACGAAGTCATTTCTACATTATGACGTCACTGTGGTAATAACCTTTTACACCCTTATTTTCAATATAATTTTAACTATCTTTCACCTTATTTTTAAAGCTCTTTATAAAACTTTGATTTTGGGGCCAAAAAATGCATAATACCTCACATAGTACTTTAAATATATAAGGACAAGACATTGTTGTGTGTTGTTAAATTATGTGACATTGTTGTATTGTTGTAGATGAGGTGAAGGATGTGTTGGCAGAGACCAGCCTCAGTAACAACCTGATACAGATCATCCAGGTCAACCAAGGCAAGCTGGACCCCGAGAGCCAGCAGCTCATCAAAATGGCCTCCGACCTGCTCATCCTGCTGCTAACCGGAGGTAGGGAACTGGATTACAGTTGAACTTCTGTTCCTCAAACACTGATGTCTCAAATATCATGTATATGTCAAAGTGATTTAATGGCCGAACCACTTATTCTCTAGGTATTATAACCTTGATATCTCAAATCTTTTGATATCTCAGTGTTTTTCTCAGTTCCATGTAGTTCAAAAATCAAGGTTTGACTGTATAAACTAATAGATATTTGATAGTTTTAAAAGATATTTCGTATGAGATGTTTACAATTTCATTCACAGAATATATGTTGTTGGTCACAAAGGTCACAAATCAAAGCCATACTGGGGGGGGGGGGGGGGGGGGGGGGGTTCAGAAAAACATGAAATTACAAGCCCCAAAATTTCATTCTTTTGTTTGAATATGCTGACACAATTTTTTTTTTACTGTCTACACAGATAAAGGAGCTGAAACCATGTTTGCTAATGGAGAAGGTCCAGTTTTTATTGAATCTGTTAAATGGCTGGAGGATGAGGACAGCAGATTACAAATGGCCGCTGTGCTGGCCATAGGGAACTTTGCAAGGAATGGTCAGTTATATGAATTATAATGCAATAGGTATTCAGTGCAAAGTAGATTCACTGGTTTTCTGTAACCAAATTAGAATTTTCTGATTCAAAGTATAAGTAGCAATCATATGTGTTCTGTAACTAAATAAGAGAAAGAGAATGAACTGGATCCTTGTTGAGTTGATCCTCTTGCTGTATAGTTGTGTATTTTGTTGACAGACAACCACTGCCAGAGACTAGTGGAGGAGGGGATTGTGGAACATTTGGTCGAGATTCTGAAGGAGCACCGAGATCACGAGGCTGACATGACGTTACAGCATGCTATTCTTAGCGCCCTCAGAAACCTAGCTATTCCAGGTAAACTGTTCTTTTCGCATATCCACAAGCTATCACCAGTTACAAGTCAGTCTAGATATTTCTGGTTAAGTTTACTGCCATTGTAGAAACCTACCATTCCAGGTTAGCTTCACAGCTCCAAATATTCTTCTGTTGCAAGTAAATCTTGTTGCTTCAAAGAAAAATTGCTACCCTTCTTATCAATTTAGCTCTTGTATATTGCAAGGCTTATCCTTATAATTTACCAAACTTCAAATCATAACCCCTATTTACCCCCCCCCCCCCCAAAAAAAAAAAAAAAAACAAGAAAAAAACAAGAAGACGTGTTCCTAATGACTGTCAGGAAATGAACATTTTGATAAATATTTCCATTTTCATGATTTATCTCTGCTAAACTGCATTAGAAAATAATTCAATCTTGAAGTATGATTTCTATTATGTATAAAACATTCATTTTCCTAACTTTACTCATAAGAAAAAAGCATATCAGCTGAGGGGATTATATTCAAAGCAAATGCAGTACGTCTCAGCTGGCATAGTTCAGAAGATAAACATGCATTGACTCATCACTGTGCACTTTCTCCAGACAAGACGATTGTTGACAATGTTGCTTTGAATATTCATAAAACATCATCTCTTCTTTGTAACAGCTAGAATTAGAAATCTGTTTCTAGCCGATTTGAGACAAAGTCTGAAGTTAAACATAGTGCATGTTATTGTTTTTATTTTATCTACAACAAAAATAAAACAACCTGTTGTAATGTTTTGCTATACAGGTATTTCTCTTTCATCACAACAACAAAAACAACAGGGGGTATTTTATTACCAGATAGCAACGGATAAAGAAATATTTATATTAATGATGACATATTCCAGGAGAGTCCTATAACATCTAGTTAAATCAAGCTGTTATGTCATCTGACTGAATGCAGAAATGTTGTCTGTTGTTCGTACGACTAAGTCACATTTTTTTTCCCCGATGTCACGTAGTAGACAAATGATGCATCACATTTAATGGGTGCACTAGTATGTCTGAGGCTGATGGGATGACAAGATGCAAATATTCACGAAATCCAAATAATCTTCTAGATTAAATGATTGATAGTGACATTAAGAAACCCTTAACCTTATCCACACACACCAGAGAAGACAAAAGACAGTGGAAATTTCAAATGAATTATACAAAATTCTGGGATATTCTTAAAATTGGCCTTTTGAAATCAATGGTAAAATTAACAGATTAAGCATAGTAAATTATTTTTTATGTAGAACTGTGAATGGCTCCGAATAAGATGTCATCATTCATTAGCATCGCACTAATTATTTGCGTTTGTTTTTGTATTGCAGCTAGAAATAAGCCGGCGTTGTTGATGGCAGGTGTCCTTGAGACGGTCTTGCTTCTGCTCTCCTCAGACACAATGGCTGTCGTGTTCAAACTCTTGGGAGTTTTACGAATGTTGGTTGACGGACAAGGTGAGAAGCGGCGGGCACAGAGTGTTCATCTTCTTGGGTAAAAACTTTGTGATGCGTAGAAAGCGTGTGCTAGTCACATGTCCAAGATTTACTGAAAGTGAAGAGGTGCAATTAAGTTATGTGGGGGGTAGGGGAAGGGGGGGGGGGGCATGTGGTTATTTGGTATTTGGTTTTATATTATCAGTCATTGGCACTAACTCTTCTTAAGATTGGAGTTTCTGACAGACGGTTGTTATAATAGTTGATGAATCCTTCCAGGCCCCTAGTGAAGTTCTTTATGAGAACATCAGTTCCGTTACACAGAGAAATATTGTGTTGTTGTTTCGCCCCATAGGTCATACGAGGGAGCCCTTAAAAGTACATTGAGTGTAAGAGTGCATCAGAGAAGGATGTAGATGATGGGGAAAGACTTTTATCGTCTATTAATGACATCGCATTTCAGATACACTTGCAGTCAGATCTTAAATTGAGGGGAAAAAATTAATGATATTTTTGTGCATTCCTAAATTAAACTCCTGCAAGGTTGTTTGCTTTTTTGGCAAGATTGAAATCGTTTTGATGTATGAGTGTCAGACGTTATGTTTTGTTGTGATAGGGAGGGGGTTGTCCATCACTCTCACTGCCAGTGATAACAAACAGAATCACATGCTCAATACATCCTGGTATTTGATGATCTCAGAGTGAGGCCATACCAAAAACTTTTTATGTTTATTAATGTGCGTGAGCGATTTTTTTTTAACACTTAACTCACTTTTTCATGAAAATTTAGTACTCTGATATTTTTTATAACTAGTACTCTGATATTTTTTATGACTGGTATGCACAGCTTCGATGTCATTTTATTAATCAAGTACATCTAAAAAAAATTTGGTGAATAAAATGTAAAATTAAGAGAATCTGATCCAAATCTGCTTTCTTTTGGTAAAAAAAAATTATATTTGTATATTGAATCTGTTGAATTTCGACAGAGAATTCATTAATAGGTGAACATCATATTTATTAATTACCATTTTTATGATGATAATTACAATAATCATTATTTGGGTGACAGATTAAAACACAATTAGGAGAATGTTTCCTCTTGGCCTTAAATGTGCAAGATCTAACTAAGGGAGACAGGAAGAAAACAGACAAGTAAACCTGATTATTGTTTCTCCACTGGTGATAAATAACAGTATAATTGTGCAGAAAACATAAGAATGGGCGCCAGGGAGTATTAAATGAGCCAAGTCAATTTTCTGATAAAACCACTGGCCTCCATTCACCTGGTCACTGGATGGAAGTGAGGGGAATCGACCGTTGAATCGGTCCCTCTCACCACCCACGTTTACTTCCTGTGCTGTTATAGGTGGGGCCAGTTAGCGCAGCACTGAAAGATCAAGTCAAGTGTATGATTACCTTGAATCGTATCTTTGGGCTGAATTTATCATCATCAGCATCATTATTATCAAAATTACAGTTTTATGTAGGTCACATATCAGAAAATGAATATCTTTAATTTGATAAAAATAGATACTCATTTTCATTAGTTTGGTGAAAAATGATGTCATTTTTGTTGATATCCAATTTTTGTTTCCAAGCACACCAGATCATGTGGAATTTCTCAATCATTATTCATAGAATAGAGACAAAATCATCAAAGTGCAAATATGAATCAGTTCACATTATGAAAAAAAAATATATAAATATAAACCATTTCCTTTTTGATAATTGATAAAAATTGGCCTCTTCTTTATCTTTATATTTGCACTTCCTGGAATTTTGATAATGAAAAATGGTTTGTCATGAAATATGTCATAAGAAATCACTCCAAATGAATCATCAAATTTTGAGATAACCCCCCACATTCCAACACATGCTTTTTTTTTCTTCAACCTCTCCCCTCTCTCTCTTTATCGGCTACATCTGATGTAAGGATGGAAGGTGCCAGTCAGCTGATTGGGGTGTGATGCAAGACAGTGAACACTTGCTATAGGGAGATATCAGGAGATACCAGGGGCCTACAGTCTCCCTCCAAAGCCCCTTGTTATAACTGGCTATTAACTTCATCAGCTGGATAAGAATAGATGTATGGCTTACAGTTATCTGGTGGTTTATGGATCGAGGCTTGTTGAGGGTTTTTTGTTAGGTTGCTGAGAATGGACTATTTACTTGAATGCTTGGCTTTCTTTGATAGCAGTTCTTTTGTAACTGTAGACTCTGCAGGGTCAATAAAAGATTCCGATTATTTGTTGTGCGAGGTTTCCCAGACCTGTTTTGCATGTTTATCTGACAGGCTGCGGATTTCTACGGTTCCTTTCTTCTGTCCCTAAAATGAGAGTCTCTTTTCATATTTAAGAAAGGCCATGGTCATAAGTTCTAGGTAATGGTTTCTGAAATTTGAGATTACTGCAGCATAGATTGTAGGTAAAAAGGTTAAATAAAAGCCTGTTACACTGTCATATGAAAAAACAGCTACAAATATTGGAGTTTTTGCCATGTTTGACAAGTAAGAAACTAAGTTGTCATGGGTTGTTTTTACATACAGTTTGGCATTGTAAAATGATGGTAACTTATGAACCCAGATATTCTTTTTTTTCATAGTGCTAAACAAAGTATCAACAAAGCATCTTTGATGCCCAGTTTCTCAGTGTGAAATGACCACACCTTGTGATTTCAGAGACTGCGGCCCTGCAGCTGGGTACAGATCGAGGCTTCATGGACCGTCTGGTGGGTTGGTGCGAGGTGGACGAACACGCTGGAGTCCAGGGTAAAGAGGGGGGTGTCCTTAGTGTACTTTACTAATTTGGAGGGCTTTTTTCTGTGGGAAAGTTAATGCAATCAATATACATTTGTATCATATTATAACAACAATGACAAATTCATGATGCAATTTACATGTAAAAGAGAATCATTACATTGTATGATTTTTGTAAACTTTAATAGACTATGAAGTTTCATTGTAAGAAATAATTTTTTTTGATAATGGGAATTTTTGAACTGCAATTTTATTTTGGTAGTCTTTCCATAAATTTTCAAACATATCAGGATAAGAATGTTTGTATATGCATGAATTTAACAAATACCATTACAATTATTATTTTACTGAAAGAAGTTTTATTTGTGTCCTTTATTGAAAATTGATGTTTTTGTGTTTAGGAGAGGGAACTCGGTTATTGGCTTCACTGGTGAAGAACGGTCGATCTGTGGAGCTAATGAGAAATGTGGTCAAATGTCAGGGAATCCCCCCTCTGGTTGCCATGGTGTCATCAGAACACTTAGTGATGCAAAATGAAGCTCTGGTGGCCTTGACCCTGATAAGTTCTACAGTATTAGGTTTGTCAAGTCAAGGTCAAATTGAAAATTGCAAACTCTCTTTAGTTTTATGATGTTTTAGATTCCATTTTCTCATGCATATCTGATCTTTAACTTCTGTAAAATTTAATGAACATTTTTGAGATATGGTCAAGTTTTCACTAGTTTTTATTAAGAAGATTATTAGATAAACTGCTAAGATTCAGAGTTTTTTTTCACAAATTCATGAATTTAAAATCCAATTTTTTGTGATGAATGAAGTGAAACAGTTGATTTAGCTATCAAATTTTTTTAGTGAAAACCAGAAGGAGCTTTCATGGAATTTCTTTTTGGATTTAATGAGATGATAAGAAATATCAAACTTGACACAGCAAAAATCTCTGACTCTTAAGTATTATTGATCAACAAAGAAGCAAGTTAATGATGGAGATTGTGACTTGGTGTGCAACCATTGAAGTAATGCGATATATTTTGGGGTGTTTTTTTTTTTCTCTCCTCAGATGAAGCGGCACTTCCACTGAAACAGTCAGAATTGACAGAAACCATATCTTCTCTTCTTGGCAATAAATCAACACTGCCAGAAATATTATGCAACACGCTGACGCTAACAAAGACGCTGTGTAGTGCAGGTAGGGTACATATCAAGAAAGGTAACTCTGCCTTTGGCAGAATAACGAGTGCACCACAGCTATGTTTTTTAATTTTTTTTTATTTGTTCCTTTCTCTTGATATAATGTTTTTTCTTGTTGCTATGGGGTTATAACAATACTTGTTTGATCATTCTGTCTGTGGTTTAAAATTTTTGGCTGTTTCTGTAAATTACTACATGTATTATTTTTCCTAGTCTTTCCATTGGGGTCTTATAGTTTTCATCAAGTTTGATACATTTTAATGCAATTTTTCCTTTTGCTATATGTGGCAATATGGTTTGTGAATTAAAAAGTAAAGAATTTGATTCCTTAACTCTTTTCTCTTTATTTCTGTTCATTACCTTCTTTTTTGTGGAAGTTTTCCATTTAGTCCGAGGACATTTTGCCAAACTGCATGATACTTTCATTGATTAGACAACAATTCTTGATAAAGATTTTGTCCTCCCTAATATATGGAACTGTTGAACAAGAAAACAAGTGTTGTCTATTGATGGAAGTGTTCACTTAATATTTTTGTTTTGTTTTTGTACAAGTTTTTGGAAAGGGGAGGGGGGTTGTTGGTCCTGAATATGTTTGATGGACTTGTTGTGACAGAGACTTGGGTGTCACTGTTTGTTTTATGCTGTATTTCTTGCAGTGTCTGAGTCACCCCCCAGCACCCTATCCTGTAAACTGTTGGCCTGTACAGGACGAGTCACAAACATGCAACGTAAATTGTCAATGTTGTCGTCGTCGTAAAACTCTGATCCAGCATGACATGTTCTCTTGATCGGTTTTTTTTTAAGCTGTGCAGTTATATTTCTTTCTTTCCAATATTTTTTTAGGCAGCCCATGTTTGTTGTACAGTGTAAATATGTTATAACGAATTCCATATTTCCCAATTTTTTCTCTCTCTCCTCCTTTTTTTTTTTTTTTTTTATAATAATTGACAGTTTTGTGTGTTTAAACATTTTTTGCGCTTGTCCCATTTATACAACTTCACCTTACACATGTTGATTATTGTTTGTTATGTGAGGTATTTCTTTCATACTTGCCTCTTTTTGAGTCATGAATGAATTCTGTTGTGTAACTGTTTTATGCTGCAGTTGCAAATATTGCAATTTTTATGGCAAAATAGGTACATTTAATTTTTGTTAATTTATTCTTTGATGGTTTATTGATGATTCATAAAAAAAAAAAAATATAATATTAAACCCATAGTTGCAATTGATTTTTGTTTGTTTGAGATGATACTGCAAAAGATAGCACCCTGCAGAAAAATCCAGTTACACAGTATTTTGGCTCAGTTGTCAAACAAATTAAATTCCATTACTCCAAGATTGAATATCCCAGTGGTTTGTTGTAGGCTCTTCACTCGTTTTCTGCCGTTTAGGGGGGAATAAAAAGTAGAATTTTTAATGAATTCATCAATTATTTAATGATATTTCATGCCATTCTACCATTTTTATGTTTACTTTTCACAGAATCATTGAAAGAGGAGATAATGACATCGGGAATTGTTGACATAGCCAGACAGTTGTCTTGTCATGAAGAGGAAAAAGTTCGGGAGGCCGCAAACACGTTTGTTGCTGTTCTAGAGGAAGCTCCTCTGGAGAGGTGAACTGAGCAAAGTACAAAAATGTATAGAACCTCAGAGTGGCTCTCATTGTGCTGTTGAGTTGAGATTAGACAAACTGAGATAGAATGAGTGTTGATGCCAAAATGCGAGACTTGGACACCTGCCAGCAAGGAGCACCTGTAGCAAACACACCTTGATTAGCTGTTGTCTTAGTTTGGATGAGGAGATATTGTCAAGCTCACTTTGTAAAAATGACAATTACTATTGCTTAGCTCAAAGAGCACCAGCAAAATGTGTAAAACTGAACAAACCATTGCATTCATTAACTTACTAGCCACCATTTTTTTTCTTGTTTTGTTGTTGGTGATATATTTTAAGTGACATGTTTTTGTTTATCTAAGGTAACTGTAAGCTGTGAAACTTTTTTCTTTCTCCCAAGATACAAAGATTTAGCGATAACAAAATCTGAATTTTTTAAGATTGAAATTTTTTCCTCCAATTCATTAAAGCACCTTATCAATTTTTTTTTATTTGTATATGGTACTTCACTAGTCACTTCACCTTCTTTGAAAGTACTTAGAATTGCCTTTTGTCAGCCTTGAAATAACAAAACTAATAAATTTTGCTAGTATTGGGCAAAAATCTTATCACTCAACTATTCAAGGCTTTTTAATGATATTTCATTGAGAAAAAAAAAGAGGCTTTTATACATGTTTCTTTCTTTGTCGGTTTAATTATCGTTAGCAGGAAAACTTAAAAACATCTGTTGCGTTTCATGAAAAAAACAAAAGAGGTTTAGTAATGATTAAGAACTTGATGGAAAATTTCACCAAGGAAGTCAGATTTTCTTTTCTTAGAAACAAAAACATGCTGAAATGTGGCAGAAAATATACAAAACAAACAATTAACAAATACCGTAGACTTCTTGTTAGAAACTTTTTCTTTTCTTTTTTTCTTTTTTTTTTCATTTTGCCATACAGTTCCTTTTTTTTAAATTCTAGATTAGTCGCTGAATTTAGTGCTTAGTGCAATACATCACAAAAGATTCAGGTTTTATTCCTGTTTTATAATTTATCCAGAGGCAATCATTCTATGTATATAAACAATGATAAAACCACCCATATTTTTTACCTTTATACATATAGCTGTTCTTTTGTGTTTACATTATCGTATTTTTGGTTTGTATACTTGCGCCGTTGGTTTTATAAAAGAGTGTATGTTCTGTGTCCACCTGGGTTTTGTGATGAAGCATGCTGTATATTTTTTGTGATCACGTTAAGTCCTTTTCTAATTTTAGATTATTACTGGCATGTCTAACATATTCTTAGAATTGACATCTGATTTCTGAGTGACAGATGGACTAGAATACAGAATCTAGATGTGCGAAATAGTTTCCCATATATTGCAGCATTCAGTATGTTTTAAAATACCGAGCACAATTTTATGTATAAAATGCTCAAAACCAAGGTACTATTGCATGTTATATCATGAGCCAATCTTTTCTTTGTATTTAATGTGAAACAGAACAAATGAATAGAAATTTAGTACAATTTTCATGCTCTGAGCTCATTTTTCTTTATTTCAAGGTATGACTACATGTATAAACAAGGGAGATTATTGAATTTCCCGCAAAATCTTAAAATGCCAATATTTCTGTAATATTTTTTATTTATTATTTGGAACACCGTAGGTTTATTTATGTTGCTTCTAAAACACTTCTCTTTTTATAAAAGAAGAAAAGTATAATTTTTTGAGATTTGAGGAGTATTTTCCTATGTAGCATTGCAGAGTGGGAAAAATATGATATAATTAGAGAATTTTCTTATAAACACAAGTAGTTTTACTTTGCCAAGTTTAAATGATAGTAAAATACGAACATAGGGATTCTACATGTAGCAGTATGTAACAAGAGGAAAATGGAGGTCTATTTTGACATGCATATTACATATATCTGTTTGCAGAATCTACTGTATGTAACAATATGTAGTAATGAACATATGTCATCTACTTTCTAAGAATTTCTCTGTGTTAGTTTCTTAGTTCTTTTGTACCTGTGTTTACAAGAAAATGTGCATGTGGTCTGGTTTTTATTAGAAATCAAAATATGTCAATGCATTCCAGTGTATATTTTTTAGTTTTGATAATCTTTATTTTGGTGACTTTATAGATTGACAATTAATCCAAAAAGAGGTGGTGAGATGGTATAATCTGTATACATTTGGTTTTTCTGTGTTAAATCAAGTATTTTGTGTCCCATTATTATGGCATTTATTTTTTACTTTGATTGTTAGTTTATCATTGTTTTTTTTTCTTCTTTAAGTCTATGATTTTTTCTTACTTTTAGTACATTTCTTGTGACATTTGTTGGTTAAGTTCAATTTTGAATAGATGTGATTTTCATCTTGCATAAAATTTAGTTTTTCCTTTGATAAACAGCCAAATCAATGATAAGCATGTGAGAAAATTGTAATATAAAGACTGTACCTGTATAATTTAAATATATTGTTTATTGCAACAATTACAGACTGATATAAAATACAGATGTCGTGTTTTGCTTGAAATATCTCCTGAATATCTTGTACATGTATGTGATTGAGGTATTGCATTAGGTTAATTTGGAGTTATCTCTCTTGGGAAAATTGGCCATTAGCCGCGGAGTGGAAGGTAATGCGATCTCTGTAACCGGAGGGAGTTTATGGTCGTAATATTACTGAGAGATATGAACTTAGGATGACATTTACCGGGTGGATTTAATTATTTTGCGGAGTGCAGTCACCCAGTCAGGGTTTCAGCGGTGGGATAAGATTTCAACATTAATTTGGCGTCCAATCTGCCTCGATTGTGCACGGTTTCGTGTGTGTTTAAGTGTGGTATATACCGGTATATGCAAGTGTAATAAAATACGGGTGTATTGTTGAAGAGCAAAGGAAAAAAAATTCGACTTTCCAAAATTTAATTGTTTTGTACTTCACGCAATCTTTTTAACCACTTGAAAATTTTGATTTTTTTCCTCAAACTAAATTGAAATATCAAATTGACTTTAAGTGGAGCTTTTGCCAGAGCCTCTAGTGAGACATTTTAACTGATCACAAAATAACAGAGCCTTTTCTCCCCCTCCCCCATTCCCTCCCCTCCCTTCCCTATTTGACGTTACGTCGTTGACTAAAGAACTATTTATGTACATGTACCAATATTCCATATTTCACATTTTTTTTAATGCATCCATTCCCCTCTCGCACTTTATGCAAGGAATCATTATTTTTGTACATGTAATGAGAACATTTTTCCCCCGGATTATATCGACCCAACGTCATAAAGACGGATAGCTGAGATTTCGATCGATACGGTCCCCCCGTGTGTTTTCTCATCTTCTTGATTAATACGACTTGTAAATTTTTTAATTCTCCTCAGCGCGCGATTTCCCGGATAATTCCATCCCTTAATTGTCTTTGTGATCATTGGACATGCTAGGATCGATATGTGGATTTCTATTACGTTGGAGGAATTAAGTAAGTCGTCTGGGTCAAAACATGGGTGGATCTAATGGCTTGTCTAGATGCTGCGGGTCATGTGCCGATGGCTGCAATTAAAAGCTTGTATTGCACACTCCGAAATCAATGATATAGTGAGTCGTAATCATGTGCTGTTTTCCTTGAGCTTGTGTAAGAAGAATTGACAGCTCTCTCTCTCTCTCTCTCTCTCTCTCTCTCTCTCTCTCTCTGTGTGTGTGCTGTGACGTATTTCTTTTATAGACTATCCAGAGTATTTTTATGGCTGTATACAAAAATCACCTCTGTGCAGCACTTTTAAATAAACTGCATATATATTACACTTATATTTAAAAAAAATACATAAAAACAAATTGTAACACGTGCGCGATTTTGACATTTGTATGTCCTATTGTACTAAATGGATATTGCAAGGATCAGTGTGTTTACATTTCAGTAATTACACACTTTGAATTTTTAATATATATTTTGGCTATTCATTACAGATATTTCCTCCCAAGTGTTTTCCTTGTGGAACCGGGCATTCATAGAGCTGAAATCTATCTGCAAACATAAGAAAACTCTACGGCCATTTCATAAACCTTCACAAGTACACACCAAGAATATATTGACACGCCATATATATTTCTCATTTTGAAAAAAGCCGTTTAAACCCCCGTGTGTTTGTTTTAGAAAGGTATTATTTGGGCGAAGGCAATCCGGATGATGGGGGCTTTCATTATGTAAATGACTTTTTCTTTCAAAAGCAAATATCAAATATTTTGTTATCCTTATGATTGTGAAACCGGCGGATATATCACGCGAGTTAAGTGTTATTTTAATGTATTTGATTTCCCTGATTGCACGACCGAGTCTCTCTGTAATATTCCGGGTATATGTACCCGGCGCGTGGTGGTGTACTAGCGCGGTGGGGTGCGGAAATATTAAGCAGATAAAACCGAGCATAATCGTGAAGTGGTTATTTTTCTCTATCACGTGCAGGGAAGAGCGATATTGTGGCAATTAGAACAAGAGGATATGCATAACACAACAAAGAAATGTAAATATTTGTTTTGATTTCGTGTAGTTTTATCTTCGTGATACTTTTTGTTGTAATTATTTTAATGTAGTGTGTGATAAGGATAAGAAGGATTTTATCAAAGCCTTTGATGGTGATATGTTTTTGGCCGTCTAAATTATCGACAGGGGTTGGCGGGGGGGGGGGGCAAAATTTCACTACGTGTGACACTGGCAATCGCCAAAATGCTTATACATATATTACTATGTTTTATTTTAGAATAAATATATTCAGCGTCAGTATTTGGATTGATGAATTAATAATCTCATTTAAAGCTTGACTGTTTGTGAAGATTACTTGGGAAACGATAATATTTCCGCGCAAACATTTTAACAAATATCGGAAATTCTTCTTATAAGCAATGTTGCAAACGTCTTCTCAAATACGCAAAATGTTATTTTGAGTTCCTCTCCGAGTCAAATACCCACCCCTTTAAAGGGGTATAGAGAGAATTTTACCACAGAGAAAGACATACAAATCGTTCAAGGTCTCATCGGTTAAAAAACAAGTGCTAAGTGAATCTGTTCGATTGTATATTTTAGATAATATCTCCAACGGCTTTTAAAATCGCCTGTTCTTTCCAGACTTCTCAACCCAGTGAGGGGCACCCATGATCTAACATACTTAAACAGTAATCGATCATACAGAGTCACTCACAAAGTTAAACCCACCCGGTCGTAAGCAAACATCCAACAGAATAAGGCATGTGCATGCGTCGAAATGCACGACACTATTTATATGATATCGATACAGTTTATAAAGATTTCAAGTCTGTGTATATCATGTTTTATTATACTGGCCATTTTTGCAACATTTTGAAAAATAAAAAATCTCTCTCTCTCTCTCTCTCTCTCTCTCTCTCTCTCTCTCTCTCTCTCTGTCAGTTGTTAAATTATTAAATATCATAAAAAATGAAGAATAAAAAAAATAGGTAGCATATTATTTATTACTTATATAGTCAGGGTCCAAATCGGCCAAGCTGGCATAACAAATAACAGACGATTCAAGGTCATTTAGTCGCTCTCAAAAGTAAAGGAAAAACATGTTGAACCTAAAAATACTGTCCAGATTGCAGCCAGCAGACAGTACATTTAATTTGCAATGACTAGTAATTCAGGATCAGGTCTCAAAACTACGGAAGCGTATTAGGGTCGCAGCAGTATTTTTTATTAATTTGTTATAACAGATTATTAATTTGTTATAACAGATTAGTAATTTGTTATAACAGATTAATAATTTGTTATAACAAATTAGTAATTTGTTATAACAAATTAATAATTTGTTATAACAGATTAGTAATTTGTTATAACAGATTAATAATTTGTTATAACAGATTATCAATTTGTTTAAACAAATTATCAATTTGTTAAAACAGATTAATAATTTGTTATAACAGATTATCAATTTGTTATAACAAATTAGTAATTTGATATAACAAATTAATAATTTGTTTTAACAGATTAATAATAGCATACAGATATCATAGCATAGCATAGAAATCTCATAGCATTACATTTTTATACTATTTTTTGGTAAATTAAAATGCTGTCTGACGATATATGATATTACATGATTTGATATGCAGTGCTAGGTTTTGTTATGCTATGATGAATGAGAATCAAATGATATGCTATAAGATTCAATCCTATGCAATGTAATTCCAATGATATGTTTACAGTAATATCTAATTTCATAGCATAGCATTGGAATTACATTATATACCATTGGAATCTTATAGCATATAATTTGATTTTCATTCATCAAAGCATAGCATCATTTAGCCTTTTATATCCATAACATTGAATAGTATCGAAATATCATAGCATATCATTATATGCTTTTGTTTTAGTAAATTTAAATAAAATGCTTTATGAAGATATACATGTATGATATTACATGATATGGTATGCTGTGCTAGGTTTTGTTATGCTATGATGAATGAGAATCAAGTGATATGCTATAAGATTCCAATGTTATGTCATACGATTTTAATGCTATGTTATTTAAATTTCATAGCATAGCATCGATATACATTATAAAGCATTTGAATCCTATAGCATTTCATATGATTCTCACTGATCATAGCATTGCTTACCATAACATTAAGCATTTCGTTTCAATTTAATATAGCATAGCATAGAAATCTTACAGAATTCCATAGGAATCTCATATCATTGCTTATGAATCTCGAAACATTACTCGAATCTCATAGCATAGCATGAGATTGTATAAGATATGCATAAAATGACGGTCAAATATCATAGGATAGCAATGGAATCTTATTACAAAACATTGAAAATATTATAGCATACCAAAAAATAATATAAAAATGCAATGCTATGAGATTTCTATGTAATGCTATGATATCTCTCTGCTATTATTAATTTGTTAAAACAAATTAGTATTTTGTTATAACAAATTAGTATTTTGTTATAACAAATTATTAATTTGTTTTATCAAATTACTAATTTGTTATAACAAAATGATAATTTGTTATAACAAATTAATAATTTGTTATAACAAAATACTAATTTGTTATAACAAATTGATAATCTGTTATAACAAATTACTAATCTGTTATATCAAATTTCTAATTTGTTATAACAAATTGATAATCTGTTATAACAAATTACTAATTTGTTATAACAAATTACTAATCTGTTATAACAAATTACTAATTTGATATAACAAATTGATAATCTGTTATAACAAATTACTAATCTGTTATATCAAATTACTAATTTGTTATAACAAATTACTAATCTGTTATAACAAATTAATAAAAAATACTGCTGCGGCCCTAATACGCTGCCGTACAAAACTTACCATAGATATACATTTTCTTATCATATACTATGATACATTGACTTTTTGGATGAGATACGTACGCATACAATAATATGAGCATTGAAGCGATGAACCCAAATAACTCCTCCGTGTCAAATTAGTCCTCAAATCAATTATAATTCACACGAATTTTTACAAATCCAGGCAGCTCTGAAAAGGTAAATCAGTAATGTACGCATTCATTTTAACCATCTGTAAGGTTCATGACATGTAGAAATAAAAAAGGAAATAAATTCGCCCCTTTTAACTGATATGTAGATCTCTATATGCACTGTGAATTTGACACCTCTCTTTGTATGGTTCACGGGCATGAAATACGACGTTTTTTTCTGCTGTCTGATTACATATTCAAATTCCGACTTTATCTAGGTGTGTATTGTGTGACTGCATTGTGGATCTGACAACTCTAACTGAAGGGTTTACCAACACCGAAGGTATATGTGTGATAATGTAACAAAATTAGTTTTCAGTGAGTAGCTTGGTTTGAGAAAGGGGGAGGAGGGGGCATATATGTGTGCCCTTTGTGCACCGATCATGTGATGAAATTTCCCGCGCGAAATAATATTGCTTTTAAACAATAGCAATTATTAATTGTTCACTTTTTAATTAGTGTAAAAATCTTTAATGCATCAGCAAGCGAACTTACACGTGTATTTTATGTTCAAACTCATTTCCAGCGAAAACTTTTTCAGTGTTTGACCAGTACGTCACTAGAGGGCGCGCTGTCAGATTATAAACAGAGAGAGGACTCAGCAGCAGCTGACTCATGTGAACTCTGCGAACGGAGGGTTATTTGAAAACAGGAAGGTTGCAGCGGATGTAAAAGGCCGGAAAAAAGGAATTGACTACAATGGACGCTAAGCTTAGTGTACCACTTTAAAGCTCTCTGTTTTATAGCGAGTAAACGTATTTTCACACAAGCCATCAAGTGTCATCTCGGGAAACCTCTGAAGCGTGATTTTTGCGTTGACAGTCCAACATGGCGGAGGTAGCCACACAAGTCACGGTTCCTATTCTCGATATGAATATGTTCATGAGTAACATCAAGACAGACTTTCAGGGGAAAGTTGGTCCATCAGTGACACAGATATCTGGAAGTACCATTTACGAAGAGAACAAAGAAAATGAAGGTCATGTTGAGGTAAGAATCGATAAAAATGTTCAGGTCCCATTAAAGAGCCATCTGTCATATGCTGCCTTTCGTGTAAACAAAAAGAGCACGTGTGTTACACACGACAGTAGAAGAATCATACGTGGATGATTGATCTAAATAAGTCGAAAATAATAAAGTTTTGATTCAAGGAAGGAAATTGCACACAAAATTTCATATAACTGTCGCGTCTAAAAATTTTACTTCCCTTCAGAATTATAACCTTGAAATATTAAGGAAAATCTTCATGTTTTCTAAGTATTTGATTCAAATAAAAGATTTTCTTGAAAGACATGTTCTAAAAAAATAGAAATATGCTAATGCCAATAGCGGAGAAGGTATTGTTGCCATTCTAAATTGCCCTGTAGGTGAAAAGCAACAGCCTTTGTGACATTTCTCTCTCTCAGCAGGTGCTTGTCTCAAATTTGACAAGTACTAGATCCAACTGTAGGATTACTGATATTTCCTCTCATGTTTGTCTTCTATAATTGTCTTGACTGTATAACTTTTGAAACGAATTTCTCTGTAGCATGTTTAAAACCCTGATTGATCATATATACCGATAATTGATAAGTGGATCTTCCTTTATTTACATTTCTGCGTTGAATGATATGACATCTGCATGACTAAATTATCCATTTACTGAAAAGCATATCTCAAACTTTTTTAAAATTTCAGGAATATTGACTATAATGACAACCTTTGGTAAGAAAACGCAATGCATTGTAGTTGACAAAAAAAAAATACATTTGGAAAGTGTTCACTCAAGAACTGCATCTCATAAACAAGCATGCATCAAAACCTCTGTATTCTTATTTTTTGCCAAAAAAAAAATAAATCACCTGATATGATGTATGTGTTTGAATAACCATCTTGATACATGTATGAAGCATGGCTGGTAATTAATATTATCATATACAGAAATCAAATACGCCTGTTTCATTTCCCTGTCTTTTCAGAATACAGGGGTTTCTGTACTCCCGAAATTCTGGTCTGCAAAACTTAGTATTTGTGTATAGTTTTGAATGAAGTACTGATGATTGCCTACTAAAAAAAAACCTATTCTGAGTATTGTTTGATTCATTTATTGCATGGAATTGATATATTTAAGTTGGAATATTTTAAGCATGCATGTGGTTGCCATCATGACTTGAACATTAACACTTTGCTGTATTTCCCTGTAGGTGTGTGCGAATCTAGATCTACATTGTAACAAGTATACTTTAAATTCTTTCTGCTAGGAAACCTCGCAGTCTTCTTAGACCCTTCTTTACAAGATTAAATATTAATAGTCAGTCTTTGTGGCTTTCTTGAAAAGTTGGAGCTAATTTTAGATAAAAGGACAACAACAAAAAACTCTTGCTTTCATTTAATTTTTTAGCTTTTCCTGTTTTCTTGGATGTTTCTGAATTGAACACACAAACGAAAAGTTGGAACAGAAAATCCCTGTAAATTCTCATTCATGTGTACCCATCTGATCAAAAACAGTAATTAATAATTCAAGGTTTTAGTTTCAGAGTATCGATTTTAGCACCAATGTACTATAGACATGGATGTCCCTTGACTATTCCTTGTCCAAAAATTTAGAACCATGTAATGACTTTTGCTGTGAATATCCGTCATTAAAGTCACATTTCTAGGCTAGCAACTTGTTTCAGTATTGTTCTTGTTACCCATAAATGTCTCACGGAAGAAGGGTACCTTGGCTGCCTTTTGTTTTGTTGCTTGCAAAACATGTTGCATGCACAAATAAAAATTTGGTAATTTCGATAACATATTTTCGGTAGGTGCTGTAATAACTTTTATTTCCCAGACAAAGAAACATGAATTTTTTATCAAGTAAAGTAAAAAACCTCACACTTTATTGATTATTCTTAAACATGTTTGATTGAAAGTGTGTAAGTTTTCATGACTTTTTACACTTAAAGTCATCTCTTCTTTTTTTCCCTTCATTTTTATTTGTTTGCTAATATGGATGCACATTTGTTTGCTAGGAAAACACACTTTGTAGCAAATATGCATGATGGATATATTTTTTTTCTTGTAGATTATATAAGTCAATCAGGAAATTTCATGGTCAGAGTTTGGGTTTTTCACATGTAATTGAGAATACGTGTTTTTGTGTGTATATTTAGTCTGCGTCAACTTCCTGACTGTGGCAGTTAACAAGCGACACAACAGGGTCATGTCTGAAGTGTGTAGTATGATGCACACACTTAACCATGGGTGTGTATGTGTAATTGCGTGGAAAATGTAGTTGACAAACTAAACAAGAAAGGCCTTTTGGTTTTAAGTACCTGTAAAACAAGACAGATGCTATCGGTCATGCAAAGGTGTTTGTCTCCGAGAACACTTATTAAATGGGCCCAATGCCCGGAGTGATAGGAACCATCACACAACATAAAAATATTCCCTTAACTACACTTTGTTGTATAGTCCCTAACAAAATTCCCAATACATTTATGCCAATTTCCTGTTTTTCTTATGAATATTGATAAGGATTTGATGTAAGTAATATCACCAGTGTTTTTTTTCTTTTTTCGTACCTACGGGCAATTCTGCTTAATATACAGGACGAGCTATGAAGAGGCTCTACATAACGTGACTCAAGATTTATATCAAGTCAGGTCAATAAATTAATGAAAATTTGTTCTTTTCACTTATATTTTAAAGTGCAACCTGGAGTGTTTTGCTAGTACATTCAAGTGTCAGCAAGCTCTGCTCTCCAGCGCAGGCCAGGGTTACAAATGTAAATTGCCCTAAATTGTGCAGGTGCTTGGGGCCAAAATTCTACCATCTAAACACACCACAGTACAGAACATAGTAATTAAATAGTCAAGGCAAACATTAATGGGCAAGTTTTAGTACAAACTGGGTAGGAGTTTGTTATCAGAAGGTAGAAACATTGAACTATAAATGGGAAGTTGGGACGGTGTTTCGGAGGGGAAATAATAGTCTGATAACTGGTCGTCTGGAAAATAGGGAGACTAGAATTGCATTGGTTTGCACGGTACTACAGTACAAGTTTGGACATAATTGTTATTGATCGGAAGAAATCTAAGTCCCTGGTATGTGATTTATGAATTGTCCGATTCTCGTCTCCAGTGACGAGGGCTTTGTTTTGAGAGTATCGATTCATTCTTTTCTTTATGACCAGTTGATATCCAAACCAGAAGTATCCCTCAGGTATTTGTCTTCCCGGCATTAGTTTCTGTCATTTAGGTGTCTTTAAGTAATGTCTTAATGTTGTGGATTGACATTTTATCTAATCTTTAAACCACTTGATTCATGTTTATGAATGTGGTAGATAAAATGCAAATATTGGAGTTCAGGAGAGGTATAGGGGTTATCGGTATTCAAATATGCAAATTGACTTTAACAGGATATTAATGGGCGAATGAAAGTGATATTAGATAGTCCTTTTCCAAGATTTTCAAATTTCAAGCCTTATCAACGCCATATACAGTCATTTACCATGATTTTCAAATGTTGGTGCTTACTCTATGTACAAACCTTTATTAAACAAAGTTAACTTGTTTTTTGAATTTTTTTTTTGAATCGGGGTGCATGATGATAAATATCAGTATGGTGACTATGGTCAGCAATGGAAAATAGATTGATTGTCTCAAAAGCATGTATGGACAAATTTTGAATGATATTTAATCATTGAAATTTGTGGAACAAAGATTTATTTGTTGAAATAAAATAAAGCCTTGTGTTGTTTGTATGGGCTGGCAGGATACACAACAGATTAGCCAGATAGTTTAATTCAGTCAACAAGTTGGTCTTTATCCCAAATAATCCTACCACGCTTCATTATATACACAAATCACATTCCACACTTGCTATCCCCCAAACAAACAAGATTACCAAGCTATTGTTGGTTGATTTTCAACATTTATTAGCCTGTTTATACAACTCATTGTACATTTGAGGCAAAGACCACCAAAGTCACCATTATTATTGTGCAGCTTTCCCTAAAATTAAGAAAATTTTCCAATAATCAGATTAGCGATTATAACTCCATGTGACAATATTTTGTTTGTGGTAATAGATAATGTGTCATTGTATATACTTTCAAAGTTTAAAAAACATTTGATGCAGCATTATAGATGCTAAATTCTCTTTTCATAAAATTGACTCTTTGTTGAAAGCTTTCCATTGGCAAGTTTAAATTTTTTGCACAAATGCCCTTTTGTTTGAAGGAGAAAAGCCAGTCATTGTAATTGATTGTTCCAAGTAAGTCACTAGTGCAAAGTCTGACTAACTAACACTCGTATGTCATCTGACATGCTTTTGTTACAAGGCATCACTAAACACTTCAGATCACTGATTTCAAAGGAAGGAAGGCTGCTGAAAATAGAGCTTACTGAATATAACGGATAGAGGGTCCGGATAGAGGGTCCGATAGAGGTTCTAACAAAGACTCTTGTAGGCCTGACAGGCTCAGCATCTTTAGGAAGAATTAGAAGAAACTGCTGTCAAATTTCTCTTTCATCAAATGCGATGACATCATTACTAGATTAGATCGCTTTTATCTCCGAGCACCATTACTTCCTGAAGATAATTAATGGCTATTGATTATCATGTTGCACATTGGTGTTTTTCGAACTGTTCATGTGTTTAATATTGGTTTATACAATGTAATTTAACCATATCTCTGTCTCGCTCTCTGTCTCTCTCTCTCTTTCTCTTCTCTTCTCTTCTCTTCTCTTCTCTTCTCTCTCTCTCTCTCTCTCTCTCTCTCTCTCTCTCTCTCTCTCTCTCTCTCTCAATATCCTAGGAGTTTTAAGATAAAGCAAAATAGGAAGAGAAAAAATAAGACACTGAATGACACTATGAGAAATGTTTTCACTTGTGTATCAGTTACACATGCCTTTAACAAAGCTGAAATTTGAGGAGCTGGGCATTAACTTAGGGCTGAGTCCACTTAAAAACGGGGGCATTATAGCATCAGCTGAATTGAATATTGTTTTTAATTGATCAAATGCAAACACCCCTCAAACCTCTTACAGTCTCCATTTCATAAATCGTGAATTGTTCGTGTGCACTTTATTTGTAACAATTACAAGGATCAAACAGTGCTATATTGCTCACGGATGGATGACTCTATTCCTATGTTATTTTTACTGGTGCCTGGGCTTTTGTTAGATCTCAGCATTGATAATGAGTAATGCGAGGGGTATGGACACATTTGGGGAAAAAACGGGCCATGCCAGGGTACCTGATCTAAACTCTGCCAAGCTCCGGGTAGATTAATTAAGTTGGAAACGATAAATCATACAACCTGGGGCTTTGTTCTCCTGCCTTGCGATTCAATTTCATAGCTTTGTATGCAAATTTGTTCATGTCATTTCTTGCTAGCTCGGAATATCTTGACTGATCGAAACTTGATAAAAACAAACAGGTTTTTGTTTTCATATATAAAATTAAATAAGTGCATAAAAAGTCATAGCTCCAACAATGAAAGTATTTTTCCACATTGAGTCATGCAATAAGGGTGTGAAGTGTATTCAAGTGTATCAAATGTTACATATTTTTCGAGTCAAGGTTGGATTTTCCCTTGGGCAGTGAATAGAATTGGAAACTGCATAGGTCATAGTAATTTTTGTAGGTAACCAAGCTGAACATCTTGACCCTAAAGACACATATTATGTAGGTCACAATCTGTTCACAACATATTGTATGTTATTCAAAGAGATAAAACTGGATTTCTTTGAAAGAAAACCAGTCGATGGAAATAAGGCATTGATAAAAATAAGATGGCTTCAAAATTAACGAAATATCCCTGTCAATCACCCATGAGTACTGCCAAAAAAAGTTTTTGAAATTATTATCTTTAAATTAGTAAATTTTGATTCACAACTGTGCAGACGAAATAATCTAATCTACCATTTATCATTATCATTAATTCAGTTAAATATCCCAGTATTTAATGAGCGTTTGAACTAGGAACAACAATATGCATGCATGTGTATCAAAAGATCATCTACACCATTTATTCTTAATGTTTGGATTATGTTTCATGGGATATATCTTGTATTACTTACAAAAAATATGTCCAGACAACTAATGCAGACATAATCTTTAATTACATAAAACAATGAAATGAGGTAAATGTCCTTGTAAGTTCTGAGAAGTGACTGCAAAGTGTGTGCTCTCTCTCTCTCTCTCTCTCTCCTCTCTCTCTCTCTCTCTCTCTCCAAATTTTTATCCATTTGAAACATTGCAATTCAATTTTGTAAATCGTATGCTTTCATCATTCTTTCTTAACATGATATATATTTTTTATCCTACATTAATTAATGATACCTGTTTGTAATAAGGATTCTACATTCATCTGCAGAAAAGATCAAGCAAATGTTGAAAAATAATCTTCTTCTTATGATGATGGAAAAATCTTGAAGAGTACTGATATTTCAAGCAAATCCATGATAGGGGAAGATAATTAAAAAGGGAAAAATTGCGAATCCTGTGAGATCCTAATTAGAATTTTATTAATAACAAATTAAATTGGATCAGGTATTCATTAGTCACCTTGTTTTGCTGAGCTAAACCTGAGGAGTAATGTTATAATGAGCAGGATAGAGCAGTCCAGGGGCCACGTAACGCCACATCACACACCACCCTGTTGATAGATGTGGGGCCTGGGGCTCAGTAACTACCTGGCTACTAGCTGGTTTGGTACTCCCATAATTCATTTAACTCTTGCTTAGGGATAAATTTCATGACTTTGAGATGGCCACAAAAATAATGTGCTGTCACAACAGTTTGTCAGATTCGTCTAAGTTCTGCTAATTCATTATTTAGCCACAAATGCTCTGAAGTGACCAAGGATAGAGCATTTGCTACAAACATTGACATGCTCTGTGTTCGAGTCCAAAGGTTTATTTTTTGATGCTGTGTGTGTATATATTTGTGTTGGAGTTTATAGCTCGTGTTGCAGTGAATATCAGAATTAGATACAGGATTTCCGTGATCTCTTGGGAAGAAAAAAAAACAGAGGGAAAATGGTAAGTTGTTCATTTGTGAAATTTAAAATTCCTGCTGGGGAACAACACCAATAAATCATGGTTATCTTTTCAAATATAATGCCATTAACAGCTTAGGGTGTTAAAGGCCAGAAATTGCAAAAGTTAAGAAAGATTTAAACTCAAAACCTGAAGCTCTGATTTGTAAATTGATCTAATCTTTGGGTCTAATCATTTACAAGACTTTCTCCTTTTTCCTCTGCAAGACATGATATGATTGTTAGTTTAACATTATGAAAGTTGATCCCAGCTGTCAGTTTTGTCCCAGGTTAAAAACCCAAAGCCCAATATCAAATGTGCTCCGAGAAAGTCCAGGTAATCAATTTAAAATTAAAGCATTAGAGTGCGTAATAGACAGGCAAGGAGAGAGATGGCCATGTTCTCTGTCATTGTTTAACAATATAGCGTCACAAAGCCTAGCTGCGCTCCAGGTATTCGAGGGAATTGTGATAGCTCTTGACCCGTGTCTCATTACCATCTAGACACTCCAGGTTAAACTAGGCAGGTTTTTCTACTCCCTTGGACTGTGCTTGCTCTCGGAAGAAAAATTCTCTCTCCTTAGTTATGCCTCGTCACAATGTCAACTTTTATCTATATGACCAAGTGATTATATAGGAGGAGTTTTAAATGACCATTACGGAGGAGCTATGATAAGAAGGGGCCTAGCACATGTTGTGCGCCTAGATTAATTCTCATGATGGTGAAACTGTCTCCATGAGGGGACGTCTAACTCAGCTTGCTTTGTTTACGGCCCGTTGTTGATTTCTGTTTTTCACGAGAAAGACAAATGTGATTACCCTTGGCTCTTACCTGGATTTTTCTCACCTGAGTGTGTGTGTGTTTGCAAGTGTGTGAATCCAATCAATTAGTGACTTTTGTGTTGGGCTGTGATGAACAGATGTGCTACATGTATCTCATTATAATATCTTCCTCCTAGCGGTGGAATGTTATTGACAACACAACTCATTGCACCTGTGAGTATAAATGCAAATTTTTTTTTATAATAAGCTGTTTCAATCGACATTTAGGTCTTGTTTATATCATCTATAGCCTCCTCTCGTTACGTTATGCTATGTTAGATTCATTTTCAGGGCCATTTTTTACGTGTAAATTACTGCAAAATCAATAGATGGGAGCTGGTTATAAATCACGAAAATGAAAGCTATTGATTTTTCTATTTTTCCTTTTGTGTTGTTGACTGCATTTGTCTCCCTTTGAGCATGTTTCTGTACAGAAACACTTTTGACCTAACATCTAAACAGCTAGCAAGGTTAATGAATGATAGATAAAAATCCCTAGAGGGTGTACGTCTATTAAGAGCCATGTAAGTTTGTAAGTTATCCCCTGTCTTCCAGCATGTTGTACATTAAAGAGATATCTAGCAGGTGACAAGCCTTTCCCTTAGGTCAGGTGCTGGTAACAGTTTGAAAAGATTAAAACTACCATACTCCTGATTAACACCGAAAGGGGCCGTTATAAATATTCCTTTGATGGCCAAATTTCATAAAGTTTTAGAAATGGGAAGTGTTATCTATGTTGTAAAAATTTTTATTGCTGGTCCAAAGGAAAGTGATTGAAAGGAGGGTTGACTCCAGCCCTTGTTTGTTTACTTTTGACTTGTATATTTTTAATGCCTTCATCTACTCTCTTGTCTTGTACCCTGAAGATTAAAGGTGTTGGGGTACCTTTAAATACCTGGTTCGAGGATAGTACCCCACTACCAACACAGTTATGTCTGACATGCACAATGTGCTGTCAGCTTTAAAGGGTTAATGTCTCAGGAAGGAAATCAAATTAAATCTCCAATCTGCCTTGCTCTTCTGTTGATCCGTGAAATGTGCTTATAATTGCAAGCATTGACTCAAAGATGGCCCCTGCGATTCAGGGTATATATCAGACTTCAATCTATCAAAGCTTTTGATCTCCCAGATGTTTGAAAGAGTAATATACCTTGAAACTCTATATGCTGTAAAAAAAATTGTTGTAGTATATGTAATGCTTAAAGTTTTGTTGTCAGACTTTTTAGATGCCATGTTTTGCTGTATCACTATGGAAACTAGATAAAAGATGAAATTGTGAAATCGGAGTTATTTCCCTTACTCTGCAGCATCAGCAGTTTACATGCAATTTACATGTACATAGTGTACATAGCATTTGTTGATTACTGCAGCTGAATCTTTGATTGGCATGTTGTAAGTTTCATCTTTGACAATAATGCCGTCTGCTATTTCATATTTTGGTAAATTGGTAAAGTCACTAAGAAAATGTATCCTGTTTTTGAATCAGGACAAAAGGTTTTTGCCTCTATCATAAATGACTGGGAATCCATCAATGAAGAAGTTTGGGTATGTTTTAAATGTCCAACTCCTGATACAGCTCTCAAAATTTCAGGTTTAATTACTCTAGCAGTTAAAATCACAGATATATGTCATGGTGGAATGTTATCATTTTGAACATATCATTAATCACTTGTCTTTTTTTTTTAAAGATTTTTATTTAAGAATTTAAAAAAAAGGAGTTGGCATAAAGTTTGTTTACTTTTTATGTGAGGATTTTTTTTTTTTGCACTGAAAATTGTTCACACAGCCTCCCTGTTACCCCTTATCTCAGACGGCTCCAAATCCAAGTTTGGAACATGCTGTTAACCAATGGATGTTGGTAGATACCATATGACCCCCATAGACAAGATGGGGCTTAATTTACACCAGATGCTGGCACATTTGTTCCCTTTACATCAGTTTTTGATAACACACCGCCATTTTGGATGGTGTGATTTCCAAGAGAAAAAGTTTTAAGAGATTTATTTAAACATGAATCCCATGATGTGGCCAGGAGCACCTTTGACCAAAGCTTTGGTAATAACATTTTCTGTATATTTATGTGGGTTTCTGTGGTTTTGGGGAATATTTGTAAACTTTGTCATTTGTGTTTGTTATATAATGGTGGAACAAGGAGAAATTTAGTGTAAAAATTAATCATGAAATGTTATGTGGGCCAGCTGTGCCCTTGATGGGTAAGTTTTTATGTTTAGCAAGTTTGTCACTGTAGGTATACATACTTTTAGGCTACAGTTAATTAGAAAATCAATTTATCTGTATTATAACCCTAATTTGTGCATGAAATGAGAGTATTATATTTAACCTTTCATGGTTTATACAAATTGGATCTAATGCCCGTATAATGTAGATAACGCTCAACTGGGAGTATCATTTTGTACAGTTACAAGTACACGATCAAAATGTGGTTGCCAGTGCATTCTATGGGAGCCTCTGCCAATTCTGTGCAGGATTTACAATTCTTGAACATGGTAAATTTATATCTGTTATGGCCAGGCTGGTTTTGTAGATGTTTGAATTTTATATAGCTTTTGAAAATTAATAATACCTCATTTTCATTTGCCTATAATGATAATTAGTAAGAAAAATGGTTTAGATGTGTATCATCACGTTTTGGCATGAGATAAGGGAAGAAAATGTCTTCCTTGAGTAATGTGCAAGTCTCGATGAGGAATTTACCATTCAGAGCTGATAAACCGGTTGTCATGGAAATCTATTGGAATTTTCACACACAGGGAATTAGAAATGTTAAGACTGGGGGAAAAAACCTGTGTTATGTTAGCATTCTGTTTACTTTTACTGTCCAGGAGGAAGTGAGATTTATAACCCTCCTTCCTTCTTAATCTATTTTTAGATGTTTCAAACAAGATCTCTTCTTTGTTCCACGTAAATTCATACAGGCATTATAAATTGACTTGCTAATAGAAAGCATTTTCTCAGGGGAAAATGTAAATTGAATAGGAATTGATTAGATTTTCTCCAGCAGTAATTTGATATATGAAATGAGTATATAGTCTACCTATTAGAATTTGAATTATTAACCTCTGTGTATCTTAAATAATTCAGTTGATTTTGTGAATGAGGATATTGAGGAAATAATCAAGTACTTGTTTATAATAGCCCACAGTTTGACACTGCAATTCTCTAAATACCCCTCCTTTCCATGTTTATTACCCCACATGTGTGAGTGTAAGGCTTGTATCCCAGTGGGATGGCTCCCCCCACCCTTAGGCATACAGCCTTGTTTATTGACTAGAAGGGATTAAACAGTGAGGGTTCAGAGGAAGTAGGTGTCACATCTGGTTATATCATGTCTGCCTGTATTATACACACAGCCACATATATATACACATACACCCTCTCACAGTACATTGACAGTGGTCCATCTTCAGCTGGTCAATAATTGACATCATTTACCATCGAGTCACACTCTCAGGCAGTAGTCTTCAACAAGAGGAATCCTCTCATTAATGCTCCTGCTGGCATTTTCATCATCAGTTTGTGACTTCTTTTGTGAATACTGAGTGGGTTGCAGCTGTTGTTGTATAGATGTGCTTTGTGCTTGTGTATTGTTGAGATTTTCTGGTGAGAGAGAGAGAGAGATATTGTACACAAACAAGATGGTGCTAGGATCTGCCATGATTCGAGCTCCAGTGGCTTTTCAGGTAACTAAAAAATAATCATTTTTTTTTTTAAAGTCTGATTTAATGATGTAATAAATTTTTTTTTGTTTTAATTTTCCACACTGGTTTAACCATGCATATGCTGGCCAAACACAATAAATTTACAAGTGCAGCGTTAGAGCATACTGATTAGTCATGTGGGGATCTCTTTGTCTATTGCCCTAACTGCTCAGAAACTGTGTGGCAGATTTAGCTACAGAGGGTGTTATTCTGAAAGAGAAAGAATGCTAATTCAATTGTTACCCATGAGGCTCTCTGCAAGGCCTAAAATTGATCATTCCTTACCATGGTGCCTGTACTGTTACATCGTAATATGGCAGAGATAAGGGGGAAATTGCCAATTCTCAACTCTTTGGACAAAAAGGTTGGAGATTTGTAGTCGTCTTGGTTTATTTATTTTTAAATTTTGGTTTAATAGTGTTTCTGAGTGGAACAGCCATATGTTTTTTTCACTGGGATTTGTTATTTGCTTTTATTTCTGTGGCCTGTATTTCCTTTCGGCATGGTTCCAGCATTTTGCATCAGTTGTTGATTTTACAACATATGTGATGTTTATAGGAAACTACTTCTGAGCCGTAGGGCTATACTTTTTGTAAAAGCAGTCTAATGAAACATTGATTTTTAGTACAGTAATATAGTGTTGCAATTAGCCTGAAATTGTCTGAAAATCATTTGGTTTGCATGGTTATCAAATTTTCAAGGGATATTATCTGACTTGTAAATTTATAGAAATTCCAGTATTAGTATTTAGTAACAAAATACTGAAAATAGGTATGGGCATTGGCTTCCCCCTTTTTTCATCCAAACGAGAATCGGATAATTCATTTGGTCTAGACTTTGACATCTGTCATCGTACTTGTTAAACACCAAAACCGAAACTGTCACAGAGCGATTAAAACAGAATTTGGACTGACAGTTGGACATAAAACAATGTGAGGGGTTTAACTTGCACCCAGACTCAATTTCCTGTCGCAAATTGACATCATAATTTTCAGAGTCGGTCTAAATCTGGTGTGGTAGCTGAATTAAGGCTCCACACACACATACACATACAAATACACATCAACATCAATGTTATAAGTGCAGGACTGGTTGTTCATGCTTGGAAAAGGATCAAATCAAGTAGGAAGGAAGTGAGTACTTGTGACTTCGTTGAGGAAGGCATGAGCTTTTGTTTGGTGTGTGGTGTACAGTATTTTGTTATTAATGGCGGACCCTGACATGGTATTTCAGTTCTATGTTTATTGCTTACGTTAACATGTTGGTGAGTGCTTTTACCTATACAAAAACGGTTATCTTATTTATTCTTTTTTTCTTGCAGCACATGGTGCAGAATCAAATGACATCTGCATACCCGTATGCGGCACAGACAGGGATAGATGAATACGGCCATCCCCAGCAAGTGGTGGTCACTAGTCAGCCCGTCTCAGTGGCGGCCTCAGCTGAACAGGCAGCTACATTCAAAGCAGACTCTGCCACCTACCCCACCACCACAGTCGCCGCCAATGGTGGTGTGGAACAGCAGACGGTAAGAACGGGAAACCACAGTGTTCGTTTCAACTCTTTTATTTTCTAGGCATGAGCTGGAATGAGTTTGCCTGGCGACCAGTTTAGTTGAATATACATATGTATTTGGATTCTGTGTGGGTTCATTATGAAATTCATTAACAGAATTTCCCTGGGATGTTTTAGGTTTCAGGCATTCACTCTGCTCAAAATAGTCATTTAGCATGTGATGTGGTGTACATCTGTGATAGTTTCTTCACTCCTGTTGTAGAAAGTCTGGTATTGATTTTCTGTTTGGTTATTAATTTTGTTCACATTCTTTGAAATTAATTAAGTTATGAAGTGTATACTCTTCTCATATTCTCATTGGTCATATTTTTTTGTGTGTAGTAGAATGCTCAATTTGTAACTGAATGTTGAAAATCAAAGGCTAGGAAGCAGAATATTGATTGCTTTTTTGTAATACAGTGTGGATTTACTTGGGCAATGTCTGACACTATCACAGATCTAAAGTCTAATTATATTGATGTAATAGCCTAAGAATCATCCAGCATTGTGCCATCATCCCCCTATATATTTCATCTTCATGATATCTCTGCAACGGTTGACTGCATTCTCGCTATACTCAGTCTGTTAATGCTTGTGAATGAAAGAGTTGAAACAGTCACTGAAAAACATCAAAAGATGTCCAGTAATTTATTTAACTGTTGTGTGATAAAAAGTATCTTTAGTTTAGTAACTGTAATTAATTGGAAGCTATTACATTCCTGAAATGTTGGCTTTGGATATAAAAAGGAATGATCCCTGTAAAGTAATGTATAAACTATGCAGTGTTTGTTTCTCACTTGGAGAGAGGGAGAGGAAGAGAGATTCCTGATAGGAAGAATCTATGCCAAGAAGATAGCAGGCGTTTTGGTGGCTGGCAGTGTGTGATGTTTGTAGTGAGTCACTTCACATGAAACGTAGCCCAAACACAGCCACATAGAGAGGCCTGATGAGGAGAGACAGATTCAGACACAGAGAACCATTTAAAAAACTCTCTCCTTGATAAAAAGTCTCTAGTGTGTCACTCTTATTTTATTTTTAAGTAATTCTCAAAATTCCCATTATGCATTCTCCCCCATAATAAAAGGCCCTTCTCTCGGTAGCATCTTTGAAGTTTCTCAAGAACTTCATTGTGTGGTAAGTGGGTAAGGGTGTTATTTTTTCTCTCTCTGTCCCCCCTCTGTTTTACATATACATTTATGTGACTTTTATTTTAGGGACTTCCACGTGCATACCCTTATGAAGAGATGCTGGCGGGGATCAACAAGGTTCATCACTTACTGCATGTTAATAAACACACTCCTTCCATCCCAAAATCATCTCAAAAACAAATTAGCTAATACCAGTATTAATTATTCAGATACATTGGACCTCCGAGTCCTATTGAGACCATACACTTCTCCCTGAGCTTGTTAGGATGTTTGACCTATAAGAAACGAGGTTTGACCTATAAGAAACTGGGGCTCATGTTTACTGGCATGGGGATTCTTGGAAAGGGGGGAAAGGTCAAAATCTGGCTTATTGGAGAAGTATATGGTTTCAGTATCTCACAGTATTTATACATTTATATCAGTGTGTGGTGTTTGGGAAATGTATTTTTTTAGTTATTTTGTATTAACAAGATTTTTTTTTTAGTTTTTAATCAAATAAAAAGAGGAGAGAATGAAGAATCTAGATTATGATATGAAATCTGTCCAACAGGGGAAGTCCTTAGAAAATTATATGTGTTGGCACTTGTAATATTTGCTAAGACACTTTAGAGTTCTCTAAATAAAGATGAGAACGTACTTTCAGGAAGTTTTTATCTCAAGATGTAACATTTAAGATGTCCTCATTCTCTCCTATGTTACGTTATTTTTTATGTTCATCATGTATTCCTGATTTGAAGGCTTATTTCCTGATTTCCTATAAACTACATTTTTTTTGTCTAAATATAGATGTATTAACCATTGTGATTGAAACATTAGAGATAAAAGAAGAAAAAAATCATTAATGTGAAGTAGAAAAAAAAACCCCAAGTGCCTTGAGATATGGAATTTGTGATTTTCAAGTTTTGGTTTTTGTTTTCCAGTTTGAGCTTGGGTATTTGGCAAATCCAATTCATATATTTACACTCATAAAACAAGATTTCTTTCAATATTGCTTTTTGATGTATACTGTAGTACTGTTCTTTTAAATATCCATATAGTCAATTAGTCATCTCTTCAATATATGTAAAGATCACAATTGTAAATTGTGTATGACTTAAAGCAATATTGAATCAAAGAAATAGGTAATTGGATAAACACTGGTATAGACACTTCGTATTGGGGTATCGACTATCCAATTACCTATTTGTCTTTGGGGTTTTGTAGCTTATCTGACAAATGCCTTGACTAATTTAGAGTATTTATATCCTATATGAAACATAAGACTTAGGGCTAGCTGCTTCTTAGGATCAGTTGCACTTATCTATCATATCAATTAACATGGATACTGTAGCCACTAAACAATGCAGTAGTAATGGATGTTTTGCAATCAGTTCATTAATCTCCAAAAATTTTATCAAGTCCATCAGTGCAGAGTTTGAACAGAGACTGAAATTCTAGCCATGTTAATTCTTTTGTCTCTACTTCAACAAATTGTTTACACAGTAAAAAATAGCACAATAGATGAGATCTGTCAGTGCCCAAGTCGCGGATTTAAGGCTCAGGGCATCAGATGGTCATTATAGGGAGCTTCTAGTATTGATTTTATGTACAAAACCACGATTTTGTCTAAGACGTTTTCCTTGTAATTTCCCCTTTATGAAGTCACTGTAAATGACAGAAGAACTATTGATTTCTGGATCATGTTCCGGGGTTTGGCATCCCCCTACTGTCCCCATTACAAATGACAATGGCACACAAACAGTTTCAATATACTAATCTATCTATATATTTTTTTCTCTCCCCCTTTTACAGCAGACAGACTTGGAGGCTGAGCAGTCCTCCGCTCAACAAGGAACAACGACCACCCCCAACTCCGTGGGACCAAAACGTCTTCATGTGTCAAATATCCCCTTCCGTTTCCGGGAGGCCGATCTTAAAAGCCTGTTAGGGGTGAGTGTCTGTTATCGAACAGTGTCCAACAAACACATTTTACGATGCTTTTGACCAGACACACACAATTTTTGTGTCAGCTTAGAGTTAACAATTGCCATGTTTATTGACTGACAGTAAGTCAGTAAATCAAAGAAACTGAATTAATGACTGCAGTTTTGTAACACACTTTCTTTGTGTTTTAAGTTCTTCTTGCCAGCTATAAGGAAGCAAAATCAATAAAGAAAACTTTAAAAATTGCATATAAACCTTCCTGTAAACCAGTTCCTGCTGAGATTTAGTGATTATTAGAGATAGGAACAGCTCATCCTTTCTTTCCTCTCGACTGCTTTGATAGCTTTGGATGCCATTTTATTGGCAGTATAAGATTTATTTGACTTGATGAGTGGAAGTCATTTGCTTCATTCTGCTTCCTCTGACCTTTTGACTATTGATTCGTGTGTTCACATGCAAGACACAGCTTGAGAATTTTCGTCAATTAGGGGTAGCAAAACGTTCAGTCCTTGTTCTTACAACACGATAATCAGGGCCCCAAAAATGCTTGTTTGTTGACGTGCATGAAACATGAGCCAAATTATATGACACACACACATTTATATGCATTAAGAATCAAGATTTATCTGTAAAGTAAATTACTCTTAGACTTTATGATGTACTTTAACTTTTGTTACAAGAGGGTGGTCAATTTTCATGTCATGTTAGTTAATAGATGTTTCGTCTCTTTTTCAGCAATTTGGAAAAATCATCGATGTCGAGATTATTTTTAATGAACGTGGATCTAAGGTAAGAATTACAACCACTTATTTGAATCATCATTGTCATATTGAAAAAAAAAATAACTCTCAAAATATATTTTGTGTAAATAAGCAGCAAAAAGAAAATTATATTATGAATTTTGATAAAGTAAATGAAATAAAGTTATGTGTAAAGTGCAAAATTTTGTTTGATACTTGATGATTCAATTGTTAGCTAT